>NC_135233.1:452658089-453329964 GCF_051348905.1 Ranitomeya variabilis
GAGAATTTTGGTTCTTCATGAAAAGTTATTGTCCACAACATTAATGTCCCCATATTATGCTCTGGGGTCTCTCCAGACGTCAGAACACAATAAACTTTAATATGTAAAAAAAAAAAAAAATGTATGCTCATCTCACTGCTCACCTCTCCGTCCCTTCTATTCCTCACCGCCACCCTTCTGGACCTCGCCACATCTTCTGAACATCGCTGCTCGATCTGCAATCTCCAATCCTCTCACCTTAGACCTGGACTTCCGTATCTGATGAGGCCCGCGGAAGCATGCATAAGTTCATGACTTTATGATTTCAGAATGTGAGTCGTGATAATCTCCAAGCCTCTCACCTTAGACCTGGACTTCCATATCTGATGAGGCCCACGGAAGCATGCAGAAGTTCATGAATTATTGACTTCATGATGTGAACTGTGATCGTAGTCCACGTTCACACTATAAGTATTTGGTCAGTATTTTACATCAGTGTTTGTCAGCCAAAATCGGGAGTGGAACAATCAAAGGAAAAGTGTAATAGAAACACATCACCATTTCTGATTTTTTCGCCCATTTTGGCCAGCAAATAGTGATGTAAAATATTGACCAAATACTGAACATAGTCTTATGCACACAAACACAGAATCCTCTTAGGAATCATCAGAGCCAGAAGTCCCAGCTCAGTGTGAGAGGCCCGGGGATTTCAGTGCAAAGAGCGGTGATCAGAAGTTGAGGCGAGGTTCAGACGGGTGATGGTGAGGAATGGAGGGGCCAGAGAGGTGAGCGGTGAGGTAAGTTTAAGGATATTTTAAAATATTTTCACCTTTTGATGCCCCTTTACAGTTCCAAAAAATGTCAACAGCCATCTTGCTGAATTCATGCAGAAGAGAATTACGAAAAACTTGCCTTTTGGCAAAGAAAAATTTGTTGTAATATTCAATTCAACTAGAATTTATTTGATCATCTCTAAACATTACTTTACTTTGAAAGCATTTCCTGATTTTTATAAGTTGACAAGGTCTGTGTCTACGATCGGATTCATGCTTTCAGCATGCATCAAGAAAATTCAAGATACATAGGTTGAAATCATCTATAGACCTTTATGGCATATGCTTGACTGGTATGTCCATTCAGTGGCATAATGTTACAGTCTTCCATCTGGGGTATACATCAGAGAATAGTGCCGTCTAGAGATGAGCGAATTGATACATAACAAAAACAAATTTAATTCATTACGAATTTCCTCAAAGTTTCGGAATCAGAATTTGTCAGGATTGGTTTCGCTCAAATCCAGCAAAGTGGTGTCCCTCAGCTAATGTTTTCATGGATTATTTTAAGGGCTGGAAAGGGGTTAAAAATATTATATATATTCACCTACCTTTGTCCGGCCTCTCACCTATCTTGTCACTGCAGTTCCTTGCCCATTCCTCTTCTTTCTCCATGTGATCATTTCTCTGGTCTAGAGCTTCCAACACTGACTTGGCTTTACGTGGTCATTGTTTTGCATTGTGCCCCCTGTGACAGAGGACTGGGCATGGAGCACTGGCGATTTAAGAGTGGACCTAGGACTATTAAAGTATAATCTTTTTATTTTATTTTCCGCCCTTCCTGGCCATCTGTATTTGAGGTTTGTAGGGATCTCAGAGCATAATAAATACATTTTTGGTATTGAACTTGGACTGAATTGTAAACAAATTTCTGGAGATATGGCCATTTTCCAATTGCGCTTTCATCAGAAGGAAATAAAGGAGTAAATTGAGCCTTAGAGCCCATGAACGATTTTATCAGACAAATCCTATCCGTGGTTTTCATGGATAGCACTCGTACCTATGGTAGTCTATAGGGCTGTGCACATGCCCACTTTTTGACCTTAGTCTGAGAGGTCCACGGAGACATGTCTGATTGTTCTGAATGTCATAAAACAATCGACAATACAAGTCTGAGTCCGTGAAAAAAAAATTGAAGATCGAAAGAATGAAGGAGGTAGAGATTCTTTTTTCTAGCCACAATCGAGAAAACTGATGCCACTCTTATCAACCTCTTATCAGAGTAATCTGACCATTTTTCTTAGATGTGGAGAAAAGGGTTGTGTGACCCTAGCCTTACAGTTATCTATATGCTTACTGGAAGTGTAGAATCAACCAAGGGTTGAACCTCTAAATAATAAGAATGCAGATTATTTTCAATACAAATATCATATATTTTTGACCCTACCCTAAAATCTGTGGAATGTTTTTCTTGTGTGTATATATATATATACTGTCGTTTATACTCCTATTTGCAACCATTGATTTTTTGCACCTGACTTCATTTTTTTAGGCTCCTCTCACCGTAGACAAGAGTGTCGAAGGAATCATCAAGGTTCTGTGCAGCCTTTCTGAGAAACATTCTGGAATTCACGTGGACTGGGAGGGAAATGTAGTCCCTTGGTGATGTGGGAATCGAAATAATGAAATCATAGCATATTATTGATTGTTTCTGTTATCATATGCAGCTTTTGTCTTACTAAAACTGTACAAAATGTTTCATTTCAATAAAATCGAAGAAACTTTTTGGAAAAGAAAAACTAGATATGACTGAAGAACTGTGATACCTCAGCCAATCCAAACTCACCTGCTTACCCCCTTTCCTTTTCCTTTTACCTTCTATTCCTTCCACATCTACCAATAATGACGGACACTGGGTTTTGGATAGAATGGCCACAGCAGTCTTTATTAAAAACCATAAACATATTGACTTAAGCATTAAGTAATGGGGTCTTTGGAAGCTCAATCTTAAATCCTGGTGCCGTCTGCTACACCTGTAATGACCAGGCCGAACATTCCCTGATATCCACCGCCACACGGTGTCTGCAGAATGATCTGTAGAGGTTTTAGTGGGAACCCAGGTTCTTAGGCCTGCAGGAGATCTTGTAGTGAAAACAGCTCCACGTGTGTTCTGCTCTCCCTGAGGGCATCCCTCATACTAAAGAACATTCTAGACTTGCCTGGAAAACAGCTCCTCCTAATGACCATGTGACTTGGAGCTGGCCAATAGAACACCGGATTCACATTTCAGATCCTTACAAAACAATAATTATGAGTCATTGTACACTTTCACCATTAAATGACGTCACAACACAGCAAATGAGAAATGCATTGCATTTAAAATGGAGGTGACTAGAAATGGAGAATTACAGCTCACAAATGCAGGGAATAATGTAGAGGAGCAGTTAGCGAGACAGAAGCTACTCACAATGCGGGATTACTTAAAGGGAAGGACACACTCTCGACTGGGTCACTGCACACCTCTTAGCCTCCAACTGCATCACGCTGATTTGAGGGCCTTCGATCTCTCTGCACTACTGCCTGTAGCGTAGCTACCGGGGGGGCAGAGGGGGCCATTGCCCCGGGCCCAGCGCTCTGATGGGGCCCACCCGGAGCTACGCTACTGTAACTTCATCGGCAGCACCCGCCGATACAGTTACATTCTGCAGCAGAGCAGGGAGAATCAATCTCCCTGCCTGCCGCTATGGGGCCCCTGAGCAGGATGGGGGGGCCCGGTGCCAGCAGTGGGCCCCCCACCGTCATCGCATAGTGAGCTGTATCGGCAACTAGCCGATACAGCTCACCACATTGATGAGGGAAGGAGCGCTGCGTTCCTTCCCCCATCATCCCGCTGTCAGCGTCTGACGTCACTCGCAGACACCGACACTGACAGTGGGCGCGGTGACGTCACCGCCCTGCGCCCGCTGTCAGGACAAGAGCGGGAGCAGGAAGCACCGCTGGAACAAGGAGGAAGAGAGGTGAGTATTGTGTTTGTTTTTTTATGGGGGCTGTCTTATAACTACAGGATCTGACTATGGGGGGCTGCTGCCTAAAACACTACAGGATCTGACTAAGGGGGCTGCTGCCTAATACACTATAAGATCTGACTATAGGGGGGACTGCTGCCTAATACACTACAGGATCTGCCTATGGGGGGCTGCTACCTAATACACTACAGGATCTGACTATGGGGGGGCTGCTGCCTAATACACTACAGGATCTGCCTATTGGGGGCTGCTGCCTAATACACTATAGGATCTGCCTATGGGGGGTGCTGCCTTATACTACAGGATCTGCCTATGGGAGGTGCTGCCTAATTCTACAGGATCTGCCTATGGGGGGCGCTACCTTATACACTACAGGATCTGCCTATGGGGGGTGCTGCCTTATACCACAGGGTCTGTCTGTAGGGGTACTGCCTTATACTACAGGGTCTGCCTATAGGAGTACTGTCTTGTACTATATTGAGGACTATCTGGCACATTATACTATATGGAGGTTATCTATGGGGCCATCATGCAGTGTGGGGATTACAGTGAAGGGGCCATCATACAGTGTTGGAGCCATCAAACAGTTTGGAGTCTGCTAAGGGGTCAGTATACTGTGTGGGTGGTACTATACAGTGAGGGAGCATCATGCTGTGTATAGGGGAGCTGTACAGGGGGAGACTCGGGACATTATTAAATGTAAAGTGGGCACTTATTGTTACAGGGGAACTTGGGTTACCGTGACTATCAAAGGGGCACACAGGGCATTATTACTTTCTAGGGGGCAAAATATCGGCAGTGTTTTCTAGGGCACTTGCACCTGGCATTACTATATTATAGAGGGGGTGCTTTAGAATTTACACAGCAGGTGTGGTAATAGGGACACATACGGCAGCAGCGGCTCAGTATTGGGGTATCAGGTGCAGTAATAGGGACACATACGGCAGCAGCAACTCAGTATTGGGGTATCAGGGGCAGTAATAGGGACACATACGACAGCAGCTGCTCAGTATTGGGGTATCAGCAGGATGAGGAGTTTGTGCAGGTTGGGAATAGATGGTGATGGGGCTGGAATGTGAGAAGTGAAATGTGTCTTTGTTGTATTCTCTGCAGACGAGTCCTGGCTGGAAGAAGTTGTCATGTCGGTCTGGGCCGGATGGAAAAGACGGGAAAAGTGAACAATTCCATCAGAAAGGACGTCAGCAGTAAGACATTATCTGTAACTGTGCTGTGATCTGTTATATGTTCTGTAGGACTGTATTTACCACTGACCTCATGGTGGTAATATCTATGTTGGTTCTCCTCCACTATTAGGGCGCGTCACCGAATTGTAATCAAGGTTACCTGGTTAGGGGCCCACTCAGAAGCTTCGCCCCCCTGAACCAAAACCCTAGCTACGCCTCTGACTACTGCACTTTCCTAGAGACCGCAGGTCACTTTAAGCCTGCAGTTTGCAGAGTGGACGAGGTGCTGAACCATGCGAAGGATGTCAAAGTCTGTGCGCGGTGATGTCATTGCGCTGTGCCGCGACTCTGAAGTCCTGTGTGTATGTTGGCATTATGCATCATGTTGGTCCTCTCGAGACTAGCCGGTGAAATTGTCAGAATCCTGGATTAAGAGAGTATATGATGTTTTTTAATTAAAATTGGTGGGGGCATTATAAACAATGGGGCACCCTGAAACAGTGGAAGGGGCCCCTCAAACATGTGGACTACTGTGGCAAGCTCTTATGAAGTGTGGAGCCCATTATACAGACTGGGAGCTAATATGGGGCCCATTATACAGTTTGTGGGCTAATGCGGGAGCAATTCTAAAGTTTGGGGCTAATGTGAGGGCCATTATACAGTTTGGAGGCTAATGCGGGGGCCATTATACAGCATGGAAGCTGATATAGGAGCCATTATACAGTTTGGGCACTAATGCTGAGTATATCAAAACTGCAGGCCCATCATACTGTGTATAGAGGAGCTGTGGGTACCACCTAACAAAAGTGGAATAAAATGCACTAAAAAAGATTAATGTAAATTAACATGGTATCGCTGAAAATGTTATCTTGTCCTTCAAAAAACAAGCAGTCACACAGTTCCATCAGCGAAAAAATAAAAATGTTATAGCTCTCAGAATAAAATGATGCAAAATTAATTATTTTTTCAACAAAGTAGTATTTATTGTGTAAAAGCGCCAAAACATAAAAAAAAATATAAATGTGGTATTGCTATAATTGTACTGACCCGAAGAATAAAGCCGCCTTATCAATTTTAAAATGTTTCCTGAATTGCAGGTTTTTGTTCATTCTGCCTCACAAAAATCAGAATAGAAAGTGATCAAAAAATGTCATGTGTCCGAAAATAGTACCAATAAAAACGAACTTGTACTGCAAAAATATAGCTCTCAAAATATGGGGATGTAAAAATTATAATTTTTTTTTTTTTAAACTTTTTTTTAGTGTGTGACAGCATCCAAACTGAAAAGCCCAATTATAAATCTGGTATCGCTGTAATTACACCGACCCAAACAATAAAATCATCTAATCAACTATACCACATGAGGAACGGCGTAGAAAAAAAAAATTCTTCACTTGCTGTTAATTTGTTCATTCTGCCTCCCAAAGATCGCATAGGCCGGCGTCACACTAGCGAGTCTTACGGACGTATGAGCGCATAAACTACATCCGTAAAATAAGCATTGCACACAGCCCAATGAATCTCTATGGCCCAGCTCCTATCTGCCGTATATTACGCATCCGTAATATACGGTCTTGTACGGCCGTAGAAAATCGCAGCATGCTGCGTTTGTCACCATATTGCTCAAAAAAATCGCCAATGAAAGTCTATGGGGGCGAGAAAAATACGGATTACACACGGACCATGCATGTGACTTGCGAGAAATACGCACCGGTGTTAGAGAAAAGCTGGTAATTCAATTGCCGGCTTTTCATTTCTCCTTCCCAAACCCGACAGGATATGAGACATGGTTTACATACAGTAAACCATCTCATATCCCTTTTTTTGGCATATTCCACACTACTAATGTTAGTAGTGTGTATGTGCAAAATTTGGGCGCTGTAGCTGGTAAAATAAAGGGCGGAAAAAATTGGCGTGGGCTTCCGTGCAATTTTCCGCCAGAGTGGTAAAGCCAGTGACTGAGGGCAGATATTAATAGCCTAGAGAGGGTCCATGGTTATTGCCCCCCCCCCTGGCTACAAACATCTGCCCCCAGCCACCCCAGAAAAGGCACATCTGGAAGATGCGCCTATTCGGGCACTTGGCCACTCTCTTCCCACTTCCGTGTAGCGGTGGGATATGGGGTAATGAAGGGTTAATGTCACCTTGCTATTGTAAGGTGACATTAAGCCAGATTAATAATGGAGAGGCGTCAATTATGACACCTATCCATTAATCCAATAGTACGAAATGGTTAATAAAACACACACACATTATTTAAAAGTATTTTAATGAAATAAAGACACAGGTTGTTGTAATATTTTATTATACTGGTAATCCACCTGAAGACCCTTGTTCTGGAACAAAGGAAAAATAAAAAAACAACAATATCTCATACCTTCCGTCGCTTAGGTCAAGTCCCACGAAGTAAATCCATCTGAAGGGGTTAAATCATTTTACAGCCAGGAGCTCTGCTAAAGCAGTGCTCGTGCCTGTAAAAACCCCGGGGAATGAATGGAAAGCAGGGTGACCTGTAGTTACCTTGAGTTGCGGTGATGCGCCCTCTGCTGGATGTCCTCATGAACTGGAGCCTGGGAAAAGTTCCCACGCTCGAGTTCATATGAGGACATCCAGCAGAGGGCACCTCACCGCAACTCAAGGTAACTACAGGTCACCCTGCTTTCCATTCATTCCCCGGGTTTTTACAGGCAGGGGCGGCTGCATTAACAGGCTTCTGCTTGTAAAATTAGTTAACCCTTTCAGATGGATTTACAACGTGGGACAGAACGACGGAAGGTATGGAATATTGTTGTTTGTTTTTTTTAACTTTGTTTCAGGTGACAAGGGTCTTCAGGTGGATTAAGAGTCTAATAAAATATTACAACAACATGTGTCTTTATTTCATTAAAATACTTTGTATTAATGTGTGTGTGTTTTATTAACCATTTCATACTATTGAATTAATAATGGATAGGTGTCATAATTGACGCCTCTCCATTATTAATCTGGCTTAATGTCACCTTACAATAGCAAGGTGACATTAACCCTTCATTACCCCATATCCCATCGCTACACGGGAGTGGGAAGAGAGTGGCCAAGTGCCAGAATAGGCGCATCTTCCAGATGTGCCTTTTCTGGGGTGGCTGGGGGCAGATGTTTGTAGCCAGGGGGGGCCAATAACCATGGACACTCTCTAGGCTATTAATATCTGCCCTCAGTCACTGGCTTTACCACTCTGGCGGAGAAAATTGCGCGGAAGCCCACGCCAATTTTTTCCACCACTTAACCCTTTATTTTACCAGCTACAGCACCCAAATTTTGCACATACACACTACTAACATTAGTAGTGTGGAATATGCAAAAAAAAGGGATATGAGATGGTTTACTGTATGTAAACCATGTCTCATATCCTGTCGGGTTTGTGAAGGAGAAATGAAAAGCCGGCAATTGAATTACCGGCTTTTCACATATCTCGCGCTGAATTAAATATAAATACAGTATATATATATATAATAATAAGTTTTATTTATATAGCGCCAACATATTCCGCAGCGCTTTACAAATTATAGAGGGGACTTGTACAGACATAGACATTACAGCATAACAGAAATCACAGTTTAAAACAGATACCAGTAAGAATGAGGGCCCTGCTCGCAAGCTTACAAACTATGAGGAAAAGGGGAGACACGAGAGGTGGATGGTAACAATAGCTTTAGTTATTTGGACCAGCCATAGTGTAAGGCTCGGGTGTTCATGTAAAGCTGCATGAACCAGTTAACTGCCAAAGTATGTAGCAGTACAGACATAGAGTGCTATTAACTGCATAAAGTGTATGAGAACATGATGAGAGGAACCTGATTATCTTTTTTATTTTTTTTTTGAATGGGCCACACAGGGATGGTTAGGTTAATGCATTGAGGCGGTAGGCCAGTCTGAACAAATTAGTTTTTAGGGCACGCTTAAAACTGTGGGGATTGGGGATTAATCGTATTAACCTAGGTGATGCATTCCCAAGAATTGGCGCAGCACGTGTAAAGTCTTGGAGACGGGAGTGGGAGGTTCTGATTATTGAGGATGCTAACCTGAGGTCATTAGCGGAGTGGAGGGCACGGGTAGGGTGGTAGACTGAGACCAGAGAGGAGATGTAGGGTGGTGCTGACCAATGGAGTGCTTTGTGGATGAGGGTAGTAGTTTTGTACTGGATTCTGGAGTGGATGGGTAGCCAGTGTAATGACTGGCACAAGGTAGAGGCATCGGTGTAACGGTTGGTGAGGAATATGATTCTGGCAGCAGCATTCAGGACAGATTGGAGCGGGGAGAGTTTGGTAAGAGGGAGGCCAGTTAGTAGAGAGTTACAATAGTCCAGACGAGAATGAATAAGTGAGACAGTAAGAGTTTTTGTAGAGTCAAAAGTAAGAAAAGGGCGAATTCTAGAAATGTTTTTGAGATGCAGATAAGAAGAGCGAGCCAGTGATCGGATGTGGGGGTGAATGAAAGCTCGGAATCAAGGATGACCCCAAGGCAGCGGGCATGTTGCTTTGGAGTAATGGTGGAACCGCACACGGAGATGGCAATGTCAGGCAAAGATAGGCTAGTAGAGGGAGAGAACACGAGGAGTTCAGTTTTTGACAGGTTCAGTTTCAGAAAGATTGAGGACATGATGTTAGAGACAGCGGTAAGACAATCACTGGTGTCTCAATGACATATATATATATATATATATATATATATATATATATATATATATACTGTATATATGTTTTAACGAACATTTGAGAACAAATCCATTAGATGTCGGTTTTGCAAGCCTGCGAGAAAATATCGCAGTACGGATGCCATACGGATTACATATGGAGGATGCCATGCGCAAAATACGCTGACACACCCTGCCTACGGATGACATACGGATCACTATTTTTGGAACATTTCTGCGTATTACGGCCGTAAAATACGGACCGTATTTTCATACGCTGAGTGTGATGCCAGCCTAAGGCACATTTTTCCTGTGTACTGCGCTGAACTCTTACACCGGGCTTTCGTGTATATCTCTGAAACATGTGATTTAGATTAAACCCCCTGTGATCCGGTGGTTACTGTCTTTTTAGGAGTGTATAAAAACGTGGTCCGTCACAGTTTTGTGCATTTCTGAAAAAAGGACATCACTGAACAGAGGGACCTCTGCTGCTTCTGAATGGATCCTTCAGGGATTTCATCTGAATAACGTCACTCAAAGTTTTAGATGGAAACCCCAAAATAAGTGCTCAGCACAAAGGACAGGAAAAGTGTGATCCCAAACTTTATGTAAAATATTCCTAATAAAAGCTTCAACTCAATCCACAAAAAAAGCCCACACTCAGGTCTGTCATCTGTTAATGTGGCACTACGTTATCAACTTCTGTGAAACATCTGGGAGTTCAAGATGCTCAACACACATCTAGATAAGTTCCCTGAAGGGTATAGTTTCTAAAATGGTGTCATTTGTGGGGGAGTTTCCACTGTTTAAGCACATGATCCACACTCCAAATGCAACATGATGTCCACTAATTTCCAGCAAATTTTGCTTTCAAAAAGTAAAATGGCACTCCTTCACTTCCAAGCCTTGCTGTGCGACCAAACAGTAGTTTTCCTCTACATATTGGGAGAAATTTCACAACAAATTTTATGGTGCAGTTTCTCCTGTTACATTTATGAAAATGAAAAACTTGGGGCTAAAAAACAGTTTTGCAGGAAAAATTCAATTTTTTTTATTTTCATGGCTCTACGTTATGAACTTTTGTGTATCACTTGGGGGTTCAAGGTGCTCACCACACATCTAGAGGGGTCTGGTTCCACTGATTTCCACTGTTTAGGCACGTGATGGGCACTCCATGTTGTCTGCTAATTATTCCACCATATTTTGCATTCAAAAAGCAAAATGGTGCTCCTTCTTTTCCAAGCCCTGCTGTGCGCTAAAACAGTAGTTTTCCTTCACATATTGGGTATCTGCATACTCAGAAGAAATTGCACAGAAAATTGCACTGAGCAATTTCTCCTGTTACCCTTGTGAAAATGCAAAATAGGGGCTGTTAAAAAAATTTCTGGCAAAAATGTAATTTTCATATTTTCACAACTCAATGTTATAAACATTTGTGAACCAACTGGGGGTTATAGGTGTTCACCGCTGAAGATGGGTGGACACCTGAATGTTTGGGGTCTGTCGGGTTCAGCTGAACAGTTACAAAATGTTTGGGTTCTGGTACCAGAACAGTACCCGGACCTCATTCACTTGAATGGGGGGCCTGAACATCCAGTGTTTGCCATGCTGTCATGTACATGACAGCGCGGCAAACACCACATCTAATCAGTGGTAAAATCATCACCATCAGCCAGACAGCCGTGGTTCCCACGCTGTCAAAAGACCGCGTGAGCCAGCAGCTGTGATCCGAGGTATAAGGTTTACCTCCTGTCACTGGTGTTGGCTGATGGTACTACTGCTCAGATCAGCCAATGCCTGCTGCTGCTAATAACTGTGAGCAGAAGCGGCCAATGGAAGTATTCATCAGCCGATGCCTGCGCTGTAAATAAATGATAAAAAAAACAATGTGGGTTCCCCTGTATTTTTGATAACAAACCAGGGAAAACTCACAGCTGGGGGCTGCAACTGTCAGCTTCAGCAAAGCTGGTTATCAAGAATAGAGGGGTCCCCACTCTGATTTTTTTAAATATTTTAAATAAATAATTTAAAAAAGACGGCCTGACAACCAGCCAAGCTAAAGCAGGCAGCTAGGGGATGGCCTTCTCAGGCTGGTAATGGCCCATGGATATTGGCCCCCCAGCCTAAAAATTGCAGCCCACAGTCATCCAGAAAAGGCGCATCTATTAGATGCGCCAATTCTGGCGCTTTGCCGGTCTGTTCACACTTGCCCTGTAGTGGTGGCAAGTGGGGTTCATATTTGTGGGGTAGATGTCACCTTTGTATTTTCTATAAGACACCTATCCATTAATAATCCTATAGTTGTTACATGGTAAATAAACACGTAGCCAGAATAAAGTCCTTTATTTGAAATAAAACAAAAAAATGTTTTCATTTTTAGCCAATTCCTGGCTGGAAGAGGATGTCATGTTGGTCTGGGCCAAATAGTAAAGATGTGAAAAATTAATAACATTATAAAAACTAAACTCGAAAAACAATGATGGAATTGCATTTTTTATTTTTAACCATTTCACCACTCGTATTTTTTTTAAGTTTTTCAGTTCATGAAATGGTAAAATGAATAATTTAAAACTACAACTTGTGCCACCCTCAAAAATAGGCCCCCATTGGGAAAGAAAAAACAAAAGTGCAAGATTGAAAATGTATTCCGTTAGGAAGGGTTCATAAGTCTAAAACAAACTCTGCTGGTTATTTCTCATGGAGGAAATCCAAGAAGTTTCTTTTATAACATCTGTTTCTCCCACTAATTTTTCTCTGAGAACACCTGTTACCATTTTTTTATATTAATCCAAGGTTTTCTGATAACAGATTTGATTCTCCAATCTCACGCAGCGCTTATTAATCACTAATTGAGGATATAAAAACTGCACAAAATTTGACCAGGCTCCACTTACCACGATGGCGTTTCTGTGGCTTCTGTCCTGTCTTGCCCTGCTAGGGGGCACCTATGGTAAGTGTAGACATACAGTATTTGGATCATGCTCTTTTACGGAGATCACCAGTTCTTTCCATTTATACCTATCATGCACTTATTTCTTAGGTTGTGGTGTGCCAAGCATCAAGCCGGTCATTTCTGGTTATGCCAGGATTGTGAATGGGGAGAATGCAATTTCCGGTTCATGGCCATGGCAGGTGTCTCTGCAGGTAAAGTATTATATTACACACTATACTGTTTATTTTGCTTATAAAAGTTCAGCAACCTACACATATATTACAAAATCAGCTAATAAACTTCAAAGTTAATTTCCAATTTTGTGGCACAAATCAACAGTGTACAAGGAAATAAGCAACTTTGTAATATATCTTATCAGAGAAATCCACTTCTTTGTTCACAAGACTGATTATTCTTTCTCAAAATTCTCAATTCATTGGTAAAATCCATATTCAGTGAAGACAGACTTTCCCATTAATGAGATATGAGATGATAGTTTGTGCTCATAAAGCTCTATGAAGAACTGTAACTGTTATTGGGGCAGAATGTCTGTTTGCCTCTTGCTCCTCCTTCCCTCCATAGAACTTTATAAGCACCAACTGTCATCTCCTATCTTAGGAATGGAACATTTTTGTCTTAGCTGAATACAGAATTTACACATGAATTGAAAGTGAAATATCTGTCCTGGAAGAGGAAAAAGCAAATTCCACTGATAAGATATATTACTAAAGTGCATATATCACTGAACTTTGAGAAAACCTTACTTGTAATTGGGGTAATTTAATTAAGGCTTCCTATGGCGGTCTTCATTGAAAGTGCGCTGAAGTAATGTACATCTACAGTAATTCATTAGGAAGTTCACGCTTCTTAATAAATGTGGTGCATCTTTTTAAATCCGTGAGCTTTAACTCAAATCTATGCTTAGCCTTGACTTTCCTTCTGACCTGGAAGAAACAGATTCTCTCCCATTTCAGACAGAAAATCAAGGCTGCAGCCGATCATATCCAGTAAGTGTTTTAACAGCAGCTAAGGAAGCTAGCTCTGACCAAGCTGTAATAGACAGATGTTGACTTTATAACACCTATGTCCCATGGGAAATACTAATTTTTAATTAGGAGGAAATGTATTTGATTGGGGTCTTACAATCCCCCCAAAACCCACATACTCATCAACTAGTCCCCAAACCTTACTTGGTACTGCTGCCAGTGTCTCTTGATGGCTCCTCCTCACCTTTTCCATTGGTGATTGTAAGATGACTGCTGCAGCCAGTCAACGGCCACTGATTGGGTGCAGCAATCACGTGCCATTCGAGTAAGAAACCAAAGCTTGGAGATAGAGGTGAGTGAACTGTAAAGTTCGGGGTTCGTACTGGATAAGTGGTGTCCAGTGCTAAACTCCGAACATGGATTTCTCTCAGAAGTCCATTTTGGTGTTCCAGTTCAGAAGAAAGAGATAGAGAGCCTTTTGCAGCCCCCTAGCCCTTACTAAGACCATTTTACAACAATTTTACAGCACAAAAGTTTGGATCCCCATTGACTTCTCTTGGGTTCGGGTTCAAGTTCAGGTAAAGTTCTGGTACCCGAACCTTACTTTGGACTAAAGTTCACTCAAACCCGATGATTCTGAATATCCACGGGTCCACTCATCCCTACTTGGAGACTGTTTATTTGTTTCAGAAGAGGTACCAAAAGTTGCCAACTGTCTAAAAGTTCCTGGACAGTTCATAAGAATTAAGACACATTTTTCCCCTGTCCATAAACTAAATTTGACATGTTTGTCTGAGATTTTTTTTTTTAACCTGGAGAAATATATATACAGATTACTATAAATTTATCATCAATTTACAACTCACAGTGAATGCAGCTGATGTCTTTACATAAGAACTATGGACTGCAGACACGTATCATTTATTTTTTTTATAGATACTTTGGTAAATCATAAGAAATCACTAACTTTGTATTAGCTCCATGATTCTTTGATAAAAAATCAGGTTGGTAATCCAATGTAGCAGTACCGAGGAACAGAGCGGATACATTAGGAGAGTGTGTTTCTTTAAATTCTAAGACCAGAATGGATCCGTTTTTTTTAAAGGTATACAAAGTAATGGGCAACTTCAAAGTAATTGTATGAAATAAACACAATAACAAGGTTAATATCCGGTTTACATTGCTTTGATGGTTTTGTTATCCACAGGACAGGACTGGCTTCCACTTCTGTGGTGGTTCCCTGATCAATAGTCTGTGGGTGGTCACTGCCGCCCACTGTGGTGTCACGTAAGTATTGACAAATTTCTTACTGAGAATTATTTCATCTACTTCAGTGGTATTTGGATTTAATATTTGAATACCTTCATCTTCTAAATGATGGACATGCAGAAAAGACGTGGATACTGAAAATGGAGAAAGTACTAAAGTAGTAAAAAGTAGTCACTAAAGTTGACTGTCGCGGAACTAACATTGAATAGTGATACATCACAAGTTAAACTGCATAAACTCCACAGACTTTACATAATATTGATCAAAGTGTCTCTCCCAGCCTGAAATGTCTGCTTAAAGGGAACCTGTCACCCCCAAAATCGAAGGTGAGCTAAGCCCACCGGCATCAGGGGCTTATCTACAGCATTCTGTAAAGCTGTAGATAAGCCCCTGATGTATCCTGAAAGATGAGAAAAAGAGGTTAGATTATACTCACCTGGGCGGGCGGTCCGATCTTATGGGCGTCGCGGTCCGGGGCCTCCCATCTTCTTACGATGACGTCCTCTTCTTGTATTCATGCTGCGGCTCCGGCGTAGGTGTACTTTGTCCTGTTGAGGGCAGAGCAAAGTACTGCAGTGCGCAGGCGCCGGGAAAGGTCAGAGAGGCCCAGCACCTGCGCACTGCAGTCCTTTGCTCTGCCCTCAACAGGATAGACAAAATATGCCTGTGCCGGAGCCGCAGCGTGAAGGCCAGAAGAGGACGTCATCGTAAGAAGATGGGAGGCCCCGGACCGGACCACGATGCCATCAGACCGGACCGCAGCGGGACCTCCCCTGGGTGAGTATAATCTAACCTCTTTTTCTCATCTTGCAGGATACATCGGGGGCTTATCTATAGCATTCCAGAATGCTGTAGATAAGCCCCTGATGCTGGTGGGCTTAGCTCACCTTCGATTTTTGGGGTGACAGGTTCCCTTTAAGGCTGTTTTAAAGGTTGTGATTACTATTCAGATGCAATTATTGTGAATTGCTCTGTATTAGTGATGAGTGAACATGCTTGAATAAGCTGTTATCTGAGCATGTAACTGAGTGTCTTCGACGTGCCAGAATAATATGTTCGAGTCCCCGCGGCTGCATGTCTAGCAGCTGTTCGAGAGCCACAACACTTGCACAGATTGCTTAGCAAACAAGAAATTCCTACATGTGTTGCTGTTGTCGAACAGCCACGAGACATGCAGCCGCGGGGACTCGAACATAGTATTCGAGCACGTGGAAGACACTCAGTACCCGAGCATGCTCGGATAACAATTTATTTGAGCACGTTCGCTCATCATTATTGTTTATACATATGTTGGAGCAGCCTTGAACTGGCCCATCGGTGAACTGGTGTATTCCCCGGTGAGCCCCTATGCAGGAGTAAGCCACTTACATATCAACATGAGCCGTAGTTGACCCAATACTTTTGGTTCACTATGTACAGACAAAAGTAGCATCTCATCATTCTTTCAACAAACTACCCAGTTTATTATTATACAAAAGCATAGTTACATTTGTGAAAGAGGTTACTATAATATTTGTATGTAACTGAACAGTGGGATCCCAGAGTGAATGTTATTGGTGGGCCTTAGATATCCCAGTCTGACATATTGGGCAGTATGATCGCTAGTACTGTAGATCTCATGAATACAATGTAACAGTTGATATATCCTTGTATATCATTTATTTACAGAACCTCCCACCGTGTAATTCTGGGAGAATACGACCGTTCCTCCTCCGCTGAGCCTATTCAAACTAAAACCATTTCTAGGGTAAGCAGGAAAAGTAAAGCAAAGTTTGTTTATTCTGCTTCATAAAGAACATTTTATAATTAGCAATTTCTCACTGAAAATGCAGTTCCGCTGGCAGTTTTTATAGTAGTTTTTTTTTTTCAAGCAATCAAGATTGGATTTAAATGCAATAGGAAACAAAAAGAAAAGAATTATACTTCTCCTTTCTGCTGAATCATCTCCTAGTTTAAGTGCAGAAAATGCAATGGTGTTTCCCCCTCCAAAAAAGCACTGTATGTGAAATGCATGTGTTCGCACTGAGGGCCCGATTCATTAAGACTGGAGTTTCTTATACCAGTCTTATTAAGGCCATGCAAGAGTAAGGCCGGGATCACACGCAGCGAGATATGGCCGAGTCTCGCAGGTTAAAACCAAGCTCTGGCACCGGCACTCCAGAGCGGAGCGTGCAGCCGCACAGCAATATATGGAGCCACACGCTCCGCTCCAGAGTGCCGGCGCCGGAGCTTGGTTTTAACCAAACTGAGCCGTATCTCGCTGTAGTGTGACACCGGCCTAAGATGTTCCAGACTCATTAAAAGGCACACCCCGTGTAATTAATGCCTTGCATGCACCTCGCCTGAGATGTTGCTTCAGTCAAGGACTTTAGAATTTTCCTGAATTACGTTGGGTGTTTTGCATGCCTTGTCCCATGCTAACGCCATCCACTTTGGGACAGAGCTGGCAGGGACTGGTGTAAAAATGCAAAAAAGTAGCAAAATTGAATCGGAGGTGTGATTCGTCTTGATGAATTTTTTTGAGTAGAAGCTCCAAGTTGTTGAGAAGTTATGAATTTTTGAGGAAAGTTTTGAAAAGTTTCCACTTCAAAAACTCAGGAAAAAGCGTGAACACACACTTCACCCTTTCACGACATACACAGTACCGGTACATCCTATGCCGGCTCCTCGACTTTGACGATGGTTCAAAAGCTGAGCCGCCTCTTTCTCAGCAGATGATGGGTGTGTTACTCAGCCATCACCTGCCTCTAACAGCCATGGGTAGAGCAAAGCTGTTAACTTGCTAAATTCTGCTGTCAATTTCTGACCCCAGTAGGAGGACGCATAATCTGACATGCCCATGAGGTGAACTTGGGACATCGTTGGGTTTCCATGACAGCCAGGGGTCTGCTGAAGACCACCATGCCTGTTATGACAATTCTTCTGTGAAATGTATATAGCAAGTCTCCTAAGGGGACTAAGAAATGCAATGAAAACAAATGTTTAAAAAGATATTAAATTTTTTTTAAAAAATATATTCGTTAAATTCACCCTCCTCATCCTCTATTAAAATTTAAGAAACAAAAAAATATAACAAACTTGTTATGGCTGCATTTGTAAAAGTCCGATCTATCATAATATCAAATAAATTACTGTAGTCCAATTGGTGAACGGCTTAGCAAAAGAAAAATCAAAACACCAGAATTGCGGCTTTTTGTTCACAAAAATTTAATAAAAAACATTATTTCTTGCCCAAATTGATGGTAATAAATATATCAACTCAAGATGCAAAAAAACAAGCCCTCACACAGGTCCATGTCCCGAAAATTGAAAACTTTATGGCTCTTGGGAAATGATGACACAAGCCAATTTTTTTTTTTATTTTTTATTTTTTATTTTTTTACAAATTTCTGATTTTTTTTCACCACTTAAATAAAATAAACTGTACATGTTTAGTATCTGCGTATTTGAGCTGACCTGGAGAATCACGTTCCCTGGTCATGTTTACTGTAAATTGAACACTATAAATAATAATTTAAAAAATTGCGCTTTTTTTTTGCTATTTCGTCACACTTGGATTTTTTTTTCTGGTACAGCACATGATAAAATTGATGATGATATTCAAAAGTATAACTTGTCCAGCAAAAAAATGTCGAACGAGAAATAAGAATTAAAAAAGTTATGGCTCTTGGAATCAGGAGAGGATAAAACAAAAGCGCAAAAAATGGAAAAATTACATCATACTTGGTACATTTTCTTATGTACAAAGTGGCACAGAAAAATAAATAAAAAACAAATATTATTATTATTATACTTTTTGATAGCGCCATTTATTCCATGGCGCGTTACAATAGACCCAACTCATTATTTGCATTTTTTAAAGTACATTTTCTGTCTTGTCTTTTTGTTTTTTGCTGATGGACATTGCACAAAATACATAAAACTTGCACTTGATATTTGATTAATTTACTATAAAATAAAAGATGCTTTTTTCATTCATTTCATTCATTTGCTTCTTTGGTGCCTTTTTTAGAGTAAAATATCCCACAATTCTTTCAGTAACTTTAAAATGTTGGAAACTAGTCTTTAGCTGCACGAAAAAAAACAAAATTAGGCTACGTTCACATTTGCGTTGTTGGGCGTTGCATCGGCGACGCAACGCACAACGCATGCAAAACGCATGCAAAACGCATTGTTTTGCGACGCATGCGTCCATTTTTGGCATGATTTTTGGCGCAAAAAATGGCATCATGCAGCGCCCTCTGCGCCCTGACGCTTGCGCCAAAAATGACGCATGCGTCACAAAACGCAAGACAACGCATGTCCATGCGCCCCCATGTTAAATATAGGGGTGCATGACGCATGCATCGCCGAACCTGCGTCCGACGCAACGCAAATGTGAACTTAGCCTTAGACAAATTTTGCTCTGCACTAGTAGTGAACTGTCATAGCATTACAGGAAAATTTTGCAATATTTTCAAGTCACAAATGATGAATTAGTTGAAAACTTCTAGATCAGAAACGAATGTCAAGACTGCTGAGCGAGCCTAAAAAACGACAAGGACTGAACCCCCCCACATAAACATGGTGCAAAAGCCATAATGAACTTGGTGCAAAAATAAAAATATAAAAGTGTTTCAAATTCAAACTTTCAATATAAAAAAAAGCAAAAAAAAAAAAAAGATAAATCGGGGGCCAACGGATATTATGCCAGAATTTAACAATAGTAAGATGTAAAAAAAGAATAAAATACTTACCGCTCACCTCTCTTTAGGGTCAGCGGCATTTTTTTTCTTACTGCAACATACCTTAAGGTTTTTCCCCCAGATTTTTAGAAAGTACAGAAAATGTAAAAGCTTAGAAAAATACTTAAAATCAATGGCATCTTTTTTAATATAGATTTAGAAACATAGGAAACAAACGTGTGAGTAGACGCCCTAAGGCGGATTTTTTTTTTAACAGGTCTTCAAACATCCCAGCTACAGCTCCTTTACCATTGTAAACGATATCACTCTCATCAAGCTCTCCAGCGCCGCTAGCTTTGACAGTCGTGTGTCCCCAGTGTGCGTTGCTGCTACAGCCGATATATTCAATGGAGGCGAGAGATGCGTCACCACCGGATGGGGCTACGTCAGTGCTTCAAGTAAGAAAATGTTAGGAATTGAATTAGAAATGTCGGCTTTCTACTGGCAACTTTACCTAGAGATAAAAAGCCGAGTATAATATGACAGCACTTTACCATACAGGATTTATATGTTGCGTTATGTATTGTCTTTTAGCACAAACTACCCCAAACAAACTGCAGCAGGTAGCTCTGCCTCTTCTGACCAATAGTGACTGCCAGAGATACTGGGGTAACAAAATCCAGAGCACCATGATCTGCGCTGGAGCCTCTGGAGCCTCATCCTGCATGGTATACCATTATATCTACTATTACTATTATATCTACAAATCATGTCTATTGTTTTGCTATGTATCAAAGAGAATCTGTCATTAACCGTAAATATTTAAAGATGTTTTCCGACACTAAGAGTGAATTTCATACTATATGTGTACCTATCTTAATGACTTTTTAAAATGTTCTTGATTTAATTATTCCCCTCTTTTCTCTAACTTCCAGTCTATGTTTTTTTTTTTTTTTTTAGTTGTTTGACTCATCAGGAGGCAAGGGCTGGCGTCAATCACAAGGCATCCTTCTCCTCCTTAAGGGCTGTCCCACACGTCCAGATAATTCCGGTACCGGAAAAAATCGGTACCGGAGTTATCCGTGTCCGTGTGCCTGTGAGCTCACGTAGGCCATACATGCGGCACACGTGTGCCGCCCGTGTGCCGAGTGGGTACCACACGGAGCGTGTGGTACCCACGCATGTGGTACTCTGCATCGTGCTGAAGCCGCGATTCATATCTTCTGTGCAGCAGCGTTTCAGCACCATGTGGGGGGGACAGCGCTTACTGTAGCGCTGTCTCCTGCACGCCACACGGACTGCACACGGAGAAGGTCCGTGTGTGGTCCGTGTTTTACACGGACCCATTGACTTTAATGGGTCCGTGTAATATGTGCGCTCCCACGAACACTGACATGTCTCCGTGTTTGGCACACGGAGACACGGTCCGCAAAAAATCAATGACATCTGCACAGATGCATTGATTTCAATGTGTCTACGTGTGTCAGTGGCTCCGGTACGTGAGGAAACTGTCACCTCACGTACCGGAGCCACTGACGTGTGAAACCGGCCTAAAGCTATGTTCACATGTTGCGTTTTTTGCCGAGTTTTTTTTTTCTTCCAAAGGCAAAACCTGCTCTCTTGGAAATAAGAAACTTGCCTAAAAAAAAGCAGATTTTGCTTAGTTTTTGTTGTAATTTTTGCTGCGTTTTTGTCAGGGTACATTTGTCTCTTGTGCACTCTGAAAAAGTTTAGTGCATAAAAAAAAATGTGATTCTACTTCATCAGGTTCCGGCACCAAAAACGCAGCAAAACCTGATATATGTTTTTTTCAGTGGTTTTTGAACCGCCAATTGCTTTCAATGGGTGGAAAAGTGCTGAAAAATCGCTGAAAGAAGTAACATGCTGTATTTGGCAAAAACCAAGGTATTGCACAATATATTGAGGACAAAAAAAAACAAAGTGTGAGCATGAGATTTCTGAAATCTCATAGACTTTGCTGCTACTGTAAAACGCAGCTGAAAATTTGCATAAAAAAGCGTTGAATAAATGCAACATGTGAACATGACCTAAATTACAGCTTCATAAGGGCGGCAGCGCCGTGGTCACGCCCCAGAGTTGCTTTCCGTACCCTAAAATGGGACATCATCAGGCACATCCTTTTCAGAGACAGGTCTGTGTCTATTTTGCTGAGCATGTGCCAGTTGTCAATTCCGACACATGCTCCTATGGTCTCCCTCCTTGCCGAGCTCCTTCATGGTGATCCTTCACTGGCTCGCCAGTTGTCATTACTGAGCATGTGTCAGATGTCAGTTCATGCTCAGTAGAAAAGACACAGCCCAGCCTCTGAAAAGGACATGCCTGATGACGTCTGGTGTCAAGGCGGGGGAGTGACCACAGCACCGTCCCCCGCTGATACATTGTTTCAGGGAGAAAAGGCATGCCATATGAGGAACAGCAGCACCTGCCCCCTGATGATGATCCATTTGAGAATCCCAAGTATATTCTGAGAGATTCAAAAGAATCGTCATCGGAAGTAATAAAAAAATAGACTTGAAGCTAGCTTAAGGAAGCTAAAGTATAGGGTAAGGAATTTGTAAAGGAAGATCATTAATAAATGGTTAGATTAGTAATTAAAATAGGTAAACAAATAGTATGAAATTCACTACCAGGGTCGGACCACCCTTTACTTTTTTTTACCCTGATTGCCATTGTTCTCCTGAATCTGGCATTGTTTTCCTTTTGTTCCTGCGCCTCTCCATTCCTGAGCTATGACTTACTCTAGCCTGCATATAAATCTAGTCCTTTTCTTGTCAAGTGGACGTGGTCCTCTAAAATATGCCCACAGAGAAAATTTGAAGACCTTGCCCATTTGGCTAAAAAAGATTAGATTTGCATACAGAGAGGAGGGAGCAATATATCTGGAATGGAGAAATGGAGAAAAACAATGAGAGCTTCAGGAGAACAGCGGCATTTGCAACAAGTAAAGCATTAAATATTTAGGGTGAGCAACAGGTCCTCTTTAAATTACTAATAGCAGTTGCCAATTTCACTGGGGCATACAAAAAAATAGCTATTTGCACAGTGCATTGCTTAAGTCAATGAAAACAATGTGGAGCTCTGTTATGTTGGTGGAAGCTACATCCGTAAGATCTAAGAGTCATAAAATATTTAGGTCTTCTATTTGTTAAATGTAACAATCAAATCTGGCTGCCTGCTTGTGACAAATCTGTAAACATACCCGACTATGCTGGCGATCATTTAAAGAAGCCATTGATTAATTAGCATAAATAATCAAAATTAAGTTTTATTGAATTTTCATTTATATGCTGTAGGGATTCATGCTTTCTGGTAGTCACTTGGATATGCACAAGCACAAAGGGTTTTAGATCAAAACAGAATTAAGTTTATTGTTCTTCATAAGCTTTACAGCTCCCACGTGAGAACAGCTTTCTCACGTACAAATGAATAACATAAACAGTCCATTCTACAGGTACAATAAAATTCCAGGTAGTAGCAGCTCAAGCAGTTTAGAACACATTGATCCCGGTTAGACGTCTCTCTCTCAGCCAAACCAGATCTCCACTTTGCACTGACGAGGGGCAGTACCCCAAAACACAGTGTCTGCAAATTGAGATCTGGTTTTGCTCTTGTCCTGAGTCATGTGACAAGGCTCGTTAAAGGGTCGACATTGACTGTTAGGATTGCTACTTCCAATAGGTGGCACTAGAGTTCTAGTCCTCTTCCTCTCTGAAGATACAATTTGCAGAACACATTCATCAAACAAACACTCCACTCTGCTGAGCTAACCCAGCTGCTGTTATTAGGCCTGTAAACCCTAGGTTAGATAATGGGGACCATCTTTCCCACACAGACTCTTTTGGTTGCTCCTAAATTTCAGACCCCAAATCTAGTCAAATTAAAACTCTCTCATTAACCCAGTGTTACTGGTATAGATTTTACATTACCAAGGCCAGACATCTCGGTGACACATATCTGCCATCCAGGACTTTACCTTCTGGTTTCTTACAATACATACTTATTAACTTTTTATTTTTTAGGGTGACTCTGGTGGACCTCTTGTATGCCAGAGAAATGGAGCTTGGACTTTGGCTGGTATTGTGTCCTGGGGAAGCTCTTCTTGCTCTACATCTTCTCCTGGAGTTTATGCAAGAGTAACAACTCTTAGAGCCTGGCTGGATCAAACTGTTGCTGCTAACTAAACACCTAAATATGGTATATTTGCTGTCTATAATAAACGATCTTTAGTGTCAAATACAATTGGCTATTTTTTATTTATAATATCACGTTACCTTTTCAGGACACTTTGTTTTGTTTTAGTTGGTGTTATAGCCTCACCTGGTGATGTGGATTATCTATGCCAAAGGTTATTGTGAACAACAAGGACTAGAGGCAATGATGCAACGGAACTAGACTTGCCAGGTCTATGTGGATCAGTAAGGACCAGGATAGCAGCATATGCAATACAGCAGATGGGTAAAGATAAGCTATAAGCAATAAATACAGCTGGAGGGCAAATACATATAGGAACAGCACAGAAGTATAAGCAATTAGATATCTTGTAGCATTTATGCACACAGTTAAAGCACCACTCCAGCTTTTTACAAATTTTTTTACCACTGGAGTGGTGCTTCTAATCTAAGTCCACTGTCCCCTCTCTTTTACTCACCTTCCGGTGTCTTCTACTGTTGTCACTGCGTATCCCGTCAGTCTCTGGCAGTTTGCGGCCTGCTGGCTGCTAAAAGTGTTTGCTGGAGTGAGCAGGAGGTCACAGCTCAAAACATGTCTATGAAAACTTTGTTCAGGCTCACATAGACTTGCGTTAAAAGCTTGTGACCGTTACCACTGACTTCTGGACAGTCAAAAGCTTCAGTCACAAAATAACGCTGTGGGACTGGAGCGGTAGCGAAAAAAGGTGAAGCTGTTGGAGGGTGAGTATAAGAGCAGGGCAGGGACATAAGGTTTAAATCATCACTCTAGTGCTGAAACCCTCCCCTCTTCCTCCCCACTGGAGTGGGGCTTTAATCTCGGCAATAGTAGACACATACAGTGTGATTTTGATACTCTGCCGATTTTGCATGTTTTCCCACATGTCGGTCGATCGGGAGGTGACCCACGACTTAAAAAAAAACAAAACAACCTTGCTCAGGTGCCGCCCCCCCACATTGTCCCGCCCTAGGCACGTGCCCTCAAGTGCCTAGTGGCAAATACGGCCCTGTCGCTGGGCAACATTAAGTTTCAGTTCCCTCCAAACATTTTATACTGGTTAGGCCACTCCAGGACCTTGAAATGCTTCATAGGGAGCCACTCCTTAGTTGCCCTAGCTGTGTGTTTCAGGTCATTGTCATGCTGGAAGACTCAGTCTCAACCCATCTTCAATAATCTTGCTGAGGAAAGGAGGTTATTGGCCAAAATCTTGAGATCCATCCTCCCTTCAATACAGTGCAGTTGTCTTGTCCCCTCAGCAGAAAAACACCCCCAAAGTGTGATGATTCCCCACCATGCTTCACAGCTGGGACAGTGTTCATGGGGTTTTACTCATTCTTCTTCTTCCTCCAAATATGACGAGTGGCGTTGATACCCAAAAGTTCATCAGGTATCTTTTAGTAGGAATATGGTTAACCAATGGAAAAACAGTTATGTAGCAAGTTGCTATGCTTCATGAATACTCAGGCAACTGATTGCTACCTGAGGAGATCATTCGTGATGACATCTGGGATGTTTGCCAGTTTACCAAAGTAACTCATTGAAGACTTGTACAGAGGAAGCTGGTCTTAGGAGAAGGGAGCAAGGCGCGCAGCAGTAGAGCTAGTCCAGGTGAGTAACAGAGTTCCCCTTTTTAGGATCCATTCCAGAAGGGCCTATAAAAGAAGAAAGAAGATGCTTGGCATGAAATCTTCTAAATAAAAATTAAGTTTTAACCGAACGTCTTTTTTTCTGGACTGTCTCCCTTCCAGTCTATTAAGTAGAGTAGATTCCAATGAATCATCTTACATTCCAGAATTTGGTTGACCTCATACTCCAAGTCAGGATTGGTTGTGGAAGCAGGCGAAAAGCAATGCAAGTTTTGGAGATTTGCTCAACAATTTAGAATGGACCAATAACTATAAAACCCAGCATCTTGCAACAAGTCTTTAACCCCTTCCCGACATATGATATACTAAGAAATTGAGCTTGCATCTTTCCAGCATATAATGGCTGTTTGACAGCAGCAAGTGGAGCTGAGCTCCATCTGCTGCTGTTAACCACTTTAATGCACCTGTCTCTGACAGCAACATTTGAAGCATGCAAACCAGAGGGTGTGCGATTTCATGCCCCCATTGGCCTCCACAATAACATTGCAGGGTGCAGATGGGTTGCTAATGCTGCCGAAGGTCTGCTGAATGCTCCCATACCTGTCATGATTGCGCTCTCATGAAGACCAGCCTGTGGGTTGCGTTGATAGGAGACCATCATTTTTACTATATACTGCAATACTTTAACATGTTCATTTTCTGTAGTGATTTTGCTGGGCATTTTCTGTAAGAATCCGAAGGTATTAAAGGCTTGAGCAGGAGAATCCAGCCAGGACCAAGAGTTAGCACCCTTCCGAGTGAGGGCTGTAAGAGGAGCTGCCACTTGAGTGTAAATTTTAATAAACTGGTGTCAACAGTTTTCAAAGCCTAGGGAACTTTGGAAGGCTTTAAAATTGATGGGGTTGTGGCCGGTCAAAAATAGTAGGTCTAGAATGTGGTCTTCTTTTGATATGGATTATAATTATGCTCCACAAAGTTTGGGGAAGGTGGTAACACCTGCAAGGCTGCAGTATCATTGTATGCAGAGAGGAGGCAGTGACGCACAAAGTTCCAACACAAAGTCTCTTTAATGTGTTTCCTCACAGATAAAGGTGCATATAAGTTTTAGTACATGACATCAATGTTCATTACATACAGTTCATCTCATCTCAGTGCCTGTTTCGTAGCACTACACATCATACAGCTTTAGATTGCAGTCCCTAAACTGGCCAGACTTCCCTTGTCCAATTTCACTGCGTGACCGCACACCATATTAAAGTCTCCAAACACACAGCTTTACATGTTGCAGACACTACACATGCTAGCCCTTCTCTAACTAGTTCTCGTGGGTGTCCTGCATCACTGTGTCACAGTCTCTTTATTCACACAGCTGTACACAGCCCAGGATATCATCCAGACAGCAGCCGGGCACCATATCCATCTGTTTGCAATCGTTACACATGCTAGTCCTCTTTTGGGCACAGGACATCCACCTCCGGGCACAGGACTGTCCACATCCGTCTCTTTCGGGCACAGGACATCCACCTCCGGGCACAGGACTGTCCACATCCGAGACCAGTACCATGGATGACTTGCATTGCTGCGTACGCTGCGGGTGACAGGCTATTCAGCTACCCTGGGTGCTGGCTCCACTGGCCTGTGCCTCCATGCACTCAGCTGGCAGTCTGCAAGTCTCTACTCTGAACACCAGCACACACCAGAATGACACTGACGTGCACTCCACTCCTGACACCTGACACACCCATACCCCTTACTGCAGGGCTTTTAACACACAAACTTGTGGCCTTCAGCCACATGGAAAACCCGGACTTGAATCCATGACTCTGATGCACACCTATGGACTCCATCTGTCTCCATGCATAACCTGGGGAGAACAAACAGCAACCCCTAGCTGTAACAGGGGTCACTACCTCACACACCCTTAACCTTATCATACAGCTCAGAGATGAGGGGCAATGGATAACAATCTCTCAAAGTTATTTTATTCAGACCCTAATAGTCTATGATTGGTCTCAGAAACTTGGAGGAAATAAAGGCAGAATAGAGTTTCAGAGAAGATGGTTGAGACACAGCTTTGAAGCAATTTTTAAAGCAAGATGGTCACCAAAGAGTGACCAATCAATAACCAGAGCATGTAGCCTTAGCCACCAAAGTCCCAAAAGTACTGTTAGATCATAAAGTAGCAAACTAAAAAAGAAATATCTTCAACATGTGGTACTTCAACCTGAAGAGTCACCTTCTCAGTCCAGAATTGTATACGACTGCCTGGAATTGCGGAATCATTCAAATAAATAATAAATAAATAAGTTTCGGAGGTGTCTGCAGAGAAACAAATTGAATTTTCCATCTTCTGACCAGTAAGAAGTCATAAAATGTTCTTCAGTTCTGAAATCAATGAAGGTTTGTTCCATAAACTCAAAAGAATTAAAGATAATAGACAGACATAGATACAAAGAGATTGTCTTTGCAAGAGGATAGTGCTAACCCCAAGGAGATCTCTCCTCCAGTGATGAGTGAAAGTGCTGGGATAATGTGTTATCCGAGAATGTGCTAATAGAGTATCTTCGGCGTGCTCGTATAATATGTTTGAGTCACCGTGGCTGCATGTCTCGCGGCTGTTAGACAGACACAACACATGCAGGGGATTGCCTAACAAACAGGCATTCCCCGTATGTGTTGCGGTTGTCGAACAGCTGCGAGACATGAAGCCGTGGCAACTTGAACATAATATTCAAGCACACCGAAGATACTCTATTAGCACACAAGCATTCTCGCATAACACCTTACCGAAAACGTTCGCTCATCATTACTCTCCTCGTAACACAGAATTAAACCCTTGTCTAAGGGATAGTGTAGTGTTATGACCCCAATGGCGAGGGTCTCAGAGATATCAGCAAGTCTGCGAAGTACAAAAATCCAGCTCATAGGGCAGTGGTAACTGGGTTGACCATATATCTACTCCTAACGCCAACCCTAGAAGTAGCCGGGGAACATGCCTACGTTGGTCGCTAGATGTCTCGCGCCAGCCGGAGAGCTAACTACCCCTAGAAGAGGAAAACAAAGACCTCTCTTGCCTCCAGAGAAAGGACCCCAAAAGTAGGATACGAGCCCCCCACAAATAATAACGGTGAGGTAAGAGGAAATGACAAACACAGAGATGAACTAGGTTTAGTACAGAGAGGCCCACTTACTAATAGCAGAATATAGAAAGATAACTTATATGGTCAACAAAAACCCTATCAAAAAATCCACGCTGGAGATTCAAGAACCCCCGAACCGTCTAACGGCCCGGGGGGAGAACACCAGCCGCCCTAGAGCTTCCAGCAAGGTCAGGATACAGATTATATACAAGCTGGACAAAAATAGCAAACAATAACAAATTGCAAAAAGCAAAAAAAAAGACTTAGCTTAATGAAGCAGGAACCAGGATCAGTGGACAAGAGCACTACAGATTAGCTCTGATATCAACGTTGCCAGGCATTGAACTGAAGGTCCAGGGAGCTTATATAGCAACACCCCTGACCTAACGACCCAGGTGAGCATAAAAGGAATGACAGACATATCCAGAGTCAAATCCCTAGTAACCACTAGAGGGAGCCAAAAAGTAAATTCACAACAGTACCCCCCCCCTTAGTGAGGGGTCACCGAACCCTCACCAAGACCACCAGGGCGATCAGGATGAGCGGCGTGAAAGGCACAAACTAAATCGGCCGCATGCACATCAGAGGCGACCACCCAGGAATTATCCTCCTGACCATAGCCCTTCCACTTGACCAGGTACTGAAGCCTCCGCCTGGAGAGACGAGAGTCCAAGATCTTCTCCACCACGTACTCCAACTCGCCCTCAACCAACACCGGAGCAGGAGGCTCAGCAGAAGGAACCACAGGCACAACGTACCGCCGCAACAAGGACCTATGAAATACGTTGTGAATGGCAAACGACACCGGAAGATCCAGGTGAAAAGATACAGGATTAAGGATCTCCAATATCTTGTAAGGACCAATAAATCGAGGCTTAAATTTGGGAGAGGAGACCTTCATAGGAACAAATCGAGAAGACAGCCATACCAAATCCCCAACGCGAAGTCGGGGACCCACACCGCGGCGGCGGTTGGCAAAACGCTGAGCCTTCTCCTGTGACAACTTCAAGTTGTCAACCACATGATTCCAGATCCGCTGCAACCTATCCACCACAGAATCCACCCCAGGACAGTCAGAAGGCTCCACATGTCCCGAGGAAAAACGAGGGTGGAAACCAGAGTTGCAGAAAAATGGCGAAACCAAGGTGGCAGAACTAGCCCGATTATTAAGGGCAAATTCAGCCAACGGCAAGAAGGTCACCCAATCATCCTGATCAGAAGAGACAAAACACCTCAAATACGCCTCCAGAGTCTGATTAGTTCGTTCCGTTTGACCGTTAGTCGGTGGATGAAAAGCGGACGAAAACGACAAATCTATGCCCATCCTACCACAAAAGGATCGCCAGAACCTGGAAACAAACTGGGATCCTCTGTCCGACACAATATTCTCAGGAATGCCGTGCAAACGAACCACGTTCTGGAAGAACACAGGAACCAGATCAGAAGAGGAAGGCAGTTTGGGCAAAGGAACCAGATGGACCATCTTGGAGAAACGATCACATATCACCCAGATGACAGACATGCCCTGAGACACCGGAAGATCCGAAATGAAATCCATAGAGATGTGTGTCCAAGGTCTCTTCGGGACAGGCAAGGGCAAGAGCAACCCGCTGGCACGAGAACAGCAAGGCTTAGCTCGAGCACAAGTACCACAGGACTGCACAAATGACCACACATCTCTTGACAAGGAAGGCCACCAAAAGGACCTGGCCACCAGATCTCTAGTGCCAAAAATTCCCGGGTGCCCTGCCAACACAGAGGAATGAACCTCGGAAATGACTCTGCTGGTCCATTTAGCAGGCACAAACAATCTGTCAGGTGGACAAGAGTCAGGCCTACCAGCCTGAAATCTCTGCAACACACGTCGCAGATCTGGAGAAATAGCTGACAGGATAACTCCTTCCTTAAGAATACCCACAGGTTCAGCGACTCCAGGAGCATCAGGCACAAAGCTCCTAGACAGAGCATCGGCCTTCACATTCTTAGAACCTGGTAAATATGAAACCACAAAGTCAAAACGGGAGAAAAACAATGACCAGCGGGCCTGTCTAGGATTCAGGCGTTTAGCAGACTCGAGGTACATCAGATTTTTGTGATCAGTCAAGACCACCACACGATGCTTAGCACCCTCGAGCCAATGACGCCACTCCTCAAATGCCCACTTCATGGCCAACAACTCCCGATTGCCCACATCATAATTTCGCTCAGCCGGCGAAAACTTCCTAGAGAAAAAGGCACAAGGTCTCATAGTAGCACAACCAGGGCTTCTCTGCGACAAAACGGCCCCTGCCCCAATCTCCGAAGCATCCACTTCAACCTGAAAGGGAAGTGAGACATCAGGCTGGCACAAAACAGGCGCTGAAGTAAACCGGCGCTTCAACTCCTGGAAAGCCTCCACGGCAGCAGGAGCCCAGTTAGCCACATCAGAGCCTTTCTTGGTCATATCCGTCAACGGTTTAACAACGCTAGAAAAATTAGCGATAAAACGACGGTAGAAGTTAGCAAAACCCAAGAACTTCTGAAGACTCTTAACTGACGAGGGTTGAGTCCAATCATGAATAGCTCGAACCTTGACTGGGTCCATCTCCACAGCAGAAGGGGAAAAAATGAACCCTAAAAAGGGAACCTTCTGTACACCAAAGAGACACTTTGAGCCTTTAACAAACAAAGAATTTTCACGCAAAATCTTGAAAACCATCCTGACCTGCTCCACATGCGAGTCCCAATCATCAGAAAAAAACAGAATATCATCCAGATAAACGATCAAAAATTTATCCAGATACTTCCGGAAAATGTCATGCATAAAGGACTGAAAAACTGAAGGTGCATTAGAGAGCCCAAATGGCATCACCAAGTACTCAAAATGACCTTCGGGCGTATTGAATGCGGTTTTCCATTCATCTCCTTGCTTAATGCGCACAAGGTTGTACGCACCGCGAAGGTCTATCTTGGTGAACCACTTGGCACCTTTAATCCGGGCAAACAAGTCTGACAACAACGGCAAAGGATACTGAAATTTGACAGTGATCTTATTTAAAAGCCGATAGTCAATACAAGGCCTCAAAGATCCGTCTTTTTTAGCCACAAAAAAGAATCCCGCACCAAGAGGGGAAGAAGAAGGACGGATATGCCCCTTCTCCAGAGACTCCTTGATATATGAACGCATCGCGGTATGTTCAGGTACCGACAGATTAAACAGTCTTCCCTTAGGAAACTTACTGCCTGGAATCAAATCTATTGCACAGTCACATTCCCTATGAGGAGGCAATGCACTTGACCTAGACTCGCTGAAGACATCCTGATAATCGGACAAATACGCCGGAACTTCCGAAGGCGTAGAAGTAGCAATAGACACGGGCAGGGAATCTCCATGAATTCCATGACAGCCCCAACTTGACACTGACATAGCCTTCCAGTCCAAGACTGGATTATGGGTCTGTAACCATGGCAACCCCAAAACAACCAAATCATGCATCTTATGCAGAACAAGAAAACGTATCACCTCCCGATGTTCAGGAGTCATGCACATGGTAACCTGTGTCCAAAACTGCGGTTTATTTTCTGCCAATGGCGTAGCGTCAATACCCCTAAGAGGGATAGGATTTTCTAATGGCTCAAGAACAAAACCGCAGCGCTTGGCAAATGACAGATCCATAAGACTCAGGGCAGCACCTGAATCTACAAACGCCATGACAGGATACGATGACAGTGAGCAAATCAAAGTTACAGATAGAATGAACTTAGGTTGCAAATTACCAATAGCGACAGGACTAACAACCTTAGTAAGACGCTTAGAGCATGCTGAGATAACATGTGCAGAATCACCACAGTAGTAACACAAGCCATTCTGGCGTCTATGAATTTTCCGCTCATTTCTAGTCAGGATTCTATCACATTGCATTAAATCAGGTGCCTGTTCAGATAACACCATGAGGGAATTTGCGGTTTTGCGCTCCCGCAACCGCCGGTCAATTTGAATTGCCAGGGCCATGGAATCATTCAGACCTGTGGGAATGGGAAAACCCACCATCACATTCTTAATGGCTTCAGAAAGGCCATTTCTAAAATTTGCAGCCAATGCACACTCGTTCCACTGGGTCAGCACGGACCATTTCCGAAATTTTTGGCAATACACCTCAGCCTCGTCCTGGCCCTGAGACATAGCCAGCAAGGCTTTTTCTGCCTGAATCTCAAGATTGGGCTCCTCATAAAGCAAACCGAGCGCTAGAAAAAACGCATCAATATCAGCCAATGCCGGATCTCCTGGCGCCAGCGAGAAAGCCCAATCCTGAGGGTCGCCCCGTAAAAAAGAAATAACAATTTTCACTTGCTGAGCGGAGTCTCCAGAGGAACAGGGTCTCAGGGACAAAAACAATTTACAATTATTCCTGAAATTTCTAAACTTAAATCGATCTCCGGAAAACAGTTCAGGAATCGGTATCTTAGGTTCTAACATAGGATTTCTGGTAACATAATCTTGTATGCCCTGCACACGAGCAGCAAGCTGGTCCACACTTGTAATCAAGGTCTGGACATTCATGTCTGCAGCAATCACAAGCCACTCAGAGGTAAAGGGGAAAAGAAAAAAAAATGAGAGAGAGAAAAAAAAACTCAGAGCTTTCTTTCTTATAATCCCACTTCTGCAATGCATTTAACATTTAATACTGGCCTGGCAAACTGTTATGACCCCAATGGCGAGGGTCTCAGAGATATCAGCAAGTCTGCGAAGTACAAAAATCCAGCTCATAGGGCAGTGGTAACTGGGTTGACCATATATCTACTCCTAATGCCAACCCTAGAAGTAGCCGGGGAACATGCCTACGTTGGTCGCTAGATGTCTCGCGCCAGCCGGAGAGCTAACTACCCCTAGAAGAGGAAAACAAAGACCTCTCTTGCCTCCAGAGAAAGGACCCCAAAAGTAGGATACGAGCCCCCCACAAATAATAACGGTGAGGTAAGAGGAAATGACAAACACAGAGATGAACTAGGTTTAGTACAGAGAGGCCCACTTACTAATAGCAGAATATAGAAAGATAACTTATATGGTCAACAAAAACCCTATCAAAAAATCCACGCTGGAGATTCAAGAACCCCCGAACCGTCTAACGGCCCGGGGGGAGAACACCAGCCGCCCTAGAGCTTCCAGCAAGGTCAGGATACAGATTATATACAAGCTGGACAAAAATAGCAAACAATAACAAATTGCAAAAAGCAAAAAAAAAGACTTAGCTTAATGAAGCAGGAACCAGGATCAGTGGACAAGAGCACTACAGATTAGCTCTGATATCAACGTTGCCAGGCATTGAACTGAAGGTCCAGGGAGCTTATATAGCAACACCCCTGACCTAACGACCCAGGTGAGCATAAAAGGAATGACAGACATATCCAGAGTCAAATCCCTAGTAACCACTAGAGGGAGCCAAAAAGTAAATTCACAACAGTGTAGTATCCCGGTACCCGTTCTGCTGCTGAATGAGACTGTTGTTGTGTGGCAGTAGATTTGTTCCAGTGTGTCAAAATTAGTTTGGGCAATGTGAGTTAGGAGATGTAAGGCTAGGTTCACATTTGCTGTTGAGTCCGCAGCATTTCGTACATGACCGCAATTGCATGGCAAAACGCATGCAAACACTGCGTTTTTATCTGCATCAACTTACGCATGACGGATTAAAAAACGCAACGTTTTCACGCGTTTGGGTGTGGTTTTGCATGCGCTCACGTTGTTTTATTTTTATGAAAAAAAATTTCAAGAATTTAATTGACACAAGCCACGCCCAATAGGCGTGGCTCATGGGATCTCTGTATATAGACCATTGTGCAAACGTAAGCGATTGCATGTACTTGCGTTCCTATGCGTTCCCATAGACTGTAATGCATTGTTTTGACACACTCCTTTCGCAAGCGTCCGCATGCGTATGGCGGCGGAAATGTGACGACCAAAAAATTCTAACATGGTGCATCAGCTGCGCCCAGCTGCACACCGCAAAAATACGCATGCGTAAGCAAACGTGGGCTAATGCATGCACCTGCGTCTCCAATGTTTAAAGATAGGAAATCAAGATGCATGCGGATGTATGTGTCAGAAACGCTGCAGACACATCCGCAAATGTGAAACCAGCCTAATACTGACGATTCATAAATGTGCTCTGCTGCCATCTACTAGCCAATGTTATTATGTGAAAGTTAAGTGATTATTTTCCTCACAACATGTTGTCATAGAAATGGCTGGGAGGATCCTCCCAGCTCAGGACTCTCACACTTCCTGAGGTAACTTCCAGTTCTGGGTGGTTCAAGCTACCTGAGGAAGCAAACACTACTGCTCCCAGAATAGTTTCCATGTCAGTCCACGCTGGGGTGACATTTTTCTCCTCACAATCAACTTCACAAAGGAGTGAAGCCTCATCCAGTCAGGAGAGATAATGCTGCACATGTGCTCTCCTGCATGTTGGTTATCCTGTTTGCTTCTAGCCAGGACCAGATCCACATGGCTGCCACGATACTGACTTTGCTAAACCCCTTTCTGTCCTCGGACGGGATAGTACGTCCGAGGTCAGAACCCCCGCTTTGATGCAGGGCTCCGGCGGTGAGCCCACATCAAAGCCTGGACTTGTCAGCTAGCCCTTCTGCAACATCTGGTGCCTCCCTAGTGGCCCACCACAATAGTATACAGCCAGCTGTTGACTGGGCTCAACCTGGTTTGTCAAGCACTCTACAAAAGGCAGACAGAAAGAACTATAGAAACTTGATTCCAGCTCACCCCGTTGATCTATGCTCATCCACCTGGGGCTCAGACACCAGCCTCGCCCTGGCCTCACATCAAGGAAAAATAGAAAAAATTGGAGTCCGGCTCAACAGGACTGGATTTTCCCTTTCTTTTTATTTTTCAAAAGAAAATATGGTGCATACAAAAGGAAAATTTACATAGTCGACATGACCCAGTCGACACGTTTCGACTGCACTAGGCAGTCTTACTCATGACTCATCGCGTCAACTGGGTCATGTCGACATGTACATTTTTGTATGCATTATATTTTCTGTTGAGCCAGACTCCAATTTTTTCTATTTTCCTAGACAGAAAGAACCTTAGAATCTCCATCAACACTTGTATGAGTGGGCAAATGTGGAGATGTTCCCCCAGAAGAATGCCCTGGGAAAGGTGGCAGCTGTTGATCAACCAGAGGTGTAACAACAGGAGTTTGAGGCAATGCATCCATATGAGCTGGGGGATCATACACAGCTTGGATGACCTCCTCTTGGCTCACAGCAAGTTGCATAACCAGTCCTCTGTATCCAGCAGCAAATGACCATGAAAAATGTTTTAAATAGATCTGTAGGGTTATTTTTACATTTAGGGAACTTTAATCAATCAATTGATTGTACAATACACTTCAATACTTCGGTATAATATTTTAACACTGATTTGCATTAGTCCCCGGTAAGAAATGTGGGGCCAAAATACTCACTACATCCCTAGAATAATACTTTGGGGTAGACTCTCATTTTCCAGATTTTGTTGCAGAAATGGGCTAAATAGCTGTAATTTTTGTTGTAGTTCCGACTTGAAAGAGGCCCTTTTTTTTGCCAAAACGTTGCTTTACTTGTCAACCTCAATTAGGTGATGTCATAGTTCACCGCCTCCTCCTGTACAGTGACTGATAACCCCTCTATATACAGTAGATAACACAGGATCCACCATTCACAATAGGTGAAGTCACAGCTCACCTCCTCCTCCTGTATAATGACTGATAACATCTCTATATACAGTATATAACACAGGATCCACCATTCACAATAGGTGATATCACAGCTCACCTCCTCCCCCTGTACAATGACTGATACCATCTCTATATACAGTGGATAACACAGGATCCACAATTCACAATAGGTGATATCACAGCTCAACTCCTCCTCCTGTACAATGACTGATAACACCTCTATATACAGTGGACAACACAGGATCCACCATTCACAATAGGTGATGTCACAGCTCACCTCCTATTCCTATACAGTGACTGATAACATCTCTATATACAGTAGATAACACAGGATCCACCATTCACAATGGTGATGTCACAGCTCACCTCCTCCTCCTGTACAATGACTGAAAACACCTCTATATACAGTAGATAACACAGGATCCACCATTCACAATAGACGATGTCACAGCTCACCTCCTCCTCCTGTACAATGACTCAAAAACACCTCTATATACAGTAGATAGCACAGGATCCACCATTCACAATAGATGATGTCACAGCTCACCTCCTCCTCCTCCTGTACAGTGACTGATAACATCTCTATATGCAGTAGATAATATCCACCATATACAATAGGGGATGTCACAGCTCACCTCTTCTACCTTTCTTCACAATAAATTTTGCCCAGATTAGAGCATGCACAGCTCATACAGAAGCCTATACACAAATATGGTCTGTGTCAGTATTTGGCTGCTGATTTTCATGTGAAGAATCAGAATTAGGGGTCTAATTTTGTTTTATATATAGTGATATGAAAAAGCAAAAAAAAAAACAACAACATTTAATCATAAAATAAAAAATAAATATATATACACTGCTCAAAAAAATAAAGGGAACACTTAAGCAACAGAATATATCTCCAAGAGTAAATCACACGTCTTTGAAATCAAACTGTCCACTTAGGAGACAAAACTGATTGACAATCAATTTCACAAGCTGTTGTGCAAATGGAATAGACAACAGATGGAAATTATTGGCAATTATCAAGACACCCTCAATAAAGGAGTGGTTGTGCAGGTGGGGACCACAGACCACATCTCAGTACCAATGCTTTCTGGCTGATGTTTTGGTCACTTTTGAATGTTGGTTGTGCTTAGACACTCGTGGTAGCATGAGACGGACTCTACAACCCACACAAGTGGCTCAGGTAGTGCAGCTTATCCAGAATGGCACATCAATGCGAGCTGTGGCAAGAAGTTTTGCTATGTCTGTCAGCATAGTGTCCAGAGGCTGGAGGCACTACCAGAAGACAGGCCAGTACAGCAGGAGATGTGGAGGGGGCCATAGGAGGGCAACAACCCTGCAGCAGGACCGCTACCTCCGCCTTTGTGCAAGGAGGAACAGGAGGAGCACTGCTAGAGCCCTGCAAAATGACCTCCAGCAGGCCAAAAATGTGCATGTGTCTGCACAAATCGTTAGAAACCAACTCCATGAGGATGGTCTGAGTGCCCGACGTCCACAGATGGGAATTGTGCTCACAGCCTAACACCGTACAGGATGCTTGGCATTTGCCACAGAACACCAGGATTGGCAAATTCGCCACTGGCGCCCTGTGCTCTTCACAGATGAAAGCAGGTTCACATGTGACAGAGTCTGGAGATGTCGTGGGGAGAGCGATCTGTTGCCTGCAACATCCTTCAGCATGACCGGTTTGGCAGTGGGTCAGTAATGGTGTGGGGTGGCATTTCTTTGGAGGGCCGCACAACCCTCCATGTGCTCACCAGAGGTAGCCTGACTGCCATTAAGTACCGAGATGAGATCCTCAGACCCCTTGTGAGACCATATGCTGATGCGGTTGGCCCTGGGTTCCTCCTAATACAGGACAATGCCAGACCTCATGTGCAAGATGAAGGCATTGAAGCTATGGACTGGCCCGCCCGTTCCCCAGACCTGAATCCGATTGAACACACCTTGGACATTATGTCTCGCACCATTCACCAACATCACGTTGCACCACAGACTGTCCAGGAGTTGGAGGATGCTTTAGTCCAGGTCTGTGAGGAGATCCCTCAGGAGACCATCCGCCGCCTCATCAGGAGCATGCCCAGGCATTGTAGGAAGATCATACAGGCACGTGGAGGCCACACACACTACTGAGCATCATTTCCTTGTCTTGAGGCATTTCCACTGAAGTTGGATCAGCCTGTAACTTCATTTTCCACTTTGATTTTGAGCATCATTCCAACTCCAGACCTCCGTGGGATATTAGTTGTGATTTCCATTGATCATTTTTAGGTTTTATTGTTCTCAACACATTCCACTATGTAATGAATAAAGATTTACAACTGGAATATTTCATTCAGCGATATCTAGGATGTGGAATTTTAGTGTTCCCTTTAGTTTTTTGAGCAGTGTACAGTACATATGTATATCATTTAACATAAAAACCTAATTTAAACAAAATGCAAAAAAGGTAGAAAATCCAGAGATAGAAACATTTTTTTTTAGATAACAAAACTTCACATTTATTGTAAATATTAAAAAAGCTTCATAGCAAATACAGACTGATCTACATTGGGACACAGACTTATGCATTTCGGTGTTTAGCTTTAATCAGGTCTGTTGTCCTAATGTGGATCAATCTGTATTTGCTATTTTGCTCGCCGAGCTGACATTTTTAATGATACCATTTTGGTGCAGATACAACCTTTTGATCACCCATTATTGCATTTGAATGCAATGTTGGGGTGACCAAAACACGTAATTCTGGCGTTTTGACTTTTTTCATCGTTACACCGTTTAGCAATCGGGTTAATTCTTTTGTTATATTGATACTGATTCTGAATGCAGCGATACCAAATATGTGTATGTTTGATTTTTTGTAATTGTTTTAATTTGGAAGGGGGGAAACTTTTATATATTTTTTATTTTTTTAATATTTTTAAAAACATTTTTTTTTTTTACTTTTGGCATGCTTCAATAGTCCCTATGGTAGTCAAGAAGCTGCCATAACCCGATCGGCTCTGCTAAATACAGGCGATGATCAGATCGCCAGTATTTAGCAATATTGCTGACTTGCTATGAGCACCAACCACTGGGTGGCGCTCATAGCAATCCAGCAGTGACAACCATAGAGGTCTGAAGGAGACCTCTCGTTGTCATGCCAACCCATCAGTGACCCGCGATCATGTGATGGGAGTCACTGATGGGCAGATTACCGGCGCGCTTGCCGAGAGTGCATGTTAAATGCCGCTGTCAGAGTTTGATAGTGGCATTTTATGTGTTAACAGCCATGGGTGGAACGCGCTTCCACCCGCAGATGTTCCGGGCACATGTCAGCTGTTCAAAACAACTGACATATGCTGGAAAAGATGTGGGCTTACCGCCGGAGCCTACATCAAAGGGAGGGTGTCCAACATCAGTGTATTATTATGCCCGATGACGGAAAGGGGTTAAATGAATATACAGGTGCACAAATTCATCATGTGGCCAATATACAAACATATGCACATACTATGTGGCAGCACACTGCGACTAATGAATACATGAAATTCAATATTGCTGCAAGCGTTAAAAACATAAGATGCTTAGCATTTTTGGATGAAAGAGCACAAAAGCCATTCAACCACGTCAAGGTGACCTTTTAATATGGATGGTTCCTTACCACTATACGTCCTACCTCTGTATGTGCCAAATCAGCCTCATTTATGGTGAGCTGATTTAAACAATAGATCCTTTTCTGATGACACAATCGCATTTGTTATTTTATTCATTTCCTGAGCATATGGCAAAAATAAATGGGGCGGAAACCCCCTCTAATATCTGTCAATAACCGTGTATCTCAACTCCAGTCTTCAAGACCCCCATAAGGTGATGATTTGAGGATATTCTATAGAGAGAATCTGTGGCAATTTCTGACATCTTGCTTATAACTCCATCAGCTGTTCAATACTAAGGAAGTCCTGAAGACGGGGAACCTCCAGGACTGTAGTTGGGAAACACTGGTCTATAAGAACTGTCATAGTTTTCTTATAAAGTGGAATGAATTATAACACCTGTTTTTCCATTTATTTCTACACATGCAGATAGTATGAACTCAAGTCTACATGATAAGAGAATAAAAATACAAAAATAACACATATTGGTGAATTTCTTAGGACCTCTCCTGTGATTGGTGACTTGAGAGTATATAAACTGGACAAGTAAACTCCCCAGCCAATTACCCAAGCAGTGGATAACCATGGCAGTCCTGTGGCTCCTTTCATGCCTTGCCCTTCTGGGAGGAACTTTTGGTAAGATGAAAAATTCCTGTAGTACAAGTACATACTTTGAATCTACTATATTCATTTCCTATAGTTTTATCAAATGTCCATAGACAATAATGCGCATACCTCACAGCAATCATGTCAAACCAAATTCCCCATATGAAATAAATGAGGAAAAACGAGGCTTTAGCAAACTCCACCATATACATAAAATATATACCGTAATTTTATTAACAACAATTAAAACATTATTTACAACAAGAAAAACCTCTTCATGAAAATAGCTGGGAACAACATCTCAGCAGGAGACATGCAAAAATGGCAATAAAATATACAATATAAAGGCTACCGGTACCAATATGCACACCAACTGCACTAATCTGGTATAATTCTAAAGAATTAGGAGCTACAGTAAACCATAACAGGATTATTATGGAAACAAAATTCCTATAATATCTGTAGCTATATAAATCCATTAATCCACTCCTAATGCTAATGCAGAGCTGAAATAAAGTGCATCGTGCTATAGAAATTGGACCATGCCCATAATTAATGCCAAAAGAATCAAACTTACATCAGTGTAAACTCCAAGCAGAGAGTGCTCCACAGCGACCCCGACAGCGCCGTTTCGCCTGACTGGCTTCCTCACATAAGGGGCGTAAGTGTCTATCACTAGTTACTCTGCCTTTATATACCGTAAGAACAGCTGTTCTGAGCGTCGGCATAATGGGGATGGTATAGCGCATGCGCAGGTTATCGGACGTCACTATGTAAAAGTGACTTCCGGAACTCTGCGACTGGAACGCGAGCGTGGAACGCTTCGCCCTCCTATATGCACAGAGCAGGAAGTCACCGTGACATCACCAACCGGCGCATGCGCAGCCCACATGCAGAGGCTAGAAAGAAGCGCCGGTGAATCTACCAAAGGCAGAGACAGAAGAAAAATTATCTAATTATTAAAACAAACATTCTAAATGGCTGCAACATGAATAAATATAATGGCATCAATATATATGTACACAGAACGGGGACTATAAAAAACATACAAGCCATATAAATACCCACATATAAAAATAAATAATTATATAAATGTATAACTGTATAATATATTACAAATAAGTGATAAAGTATATTAATATACATATAATCTTGATATCTCATTAATATACAAAATACATCCATCTAATACCAGAATTAATAAGTGAACAAAGTGTATATAATAAATAATTTGATAATTTATAGTATACCAAAAATAATTCAATTAATTAATAAATATATCATTAATAAATACCTAAATTAAATAAAAGGTGTAAGTGCATACAATAAATAAGACATATAAATAAACAAACATATAACAGTCTCCGGGATATTAAAGTCTGTGAACATCCTCATGTAGCTTTCTGCTGCTGTATCTTCTTTCTACAACTTCATCGGAAAAAGGGGACGTCATCATGTCAGAAGGATAAGGTGCCATAGGGTATGTTGCTGCCAAACATATAACCTTAATAATTAAATATAAAACATACACAATTAGTATAAAACATATAGACACATACAACACAATTAAAAGACTACAAAAAATGTTCAAGATAAAAAGGAGAAAAATGCAAAAACAAAAACTAAAGGTCTCAGGGAAAAGAAGCGGAACATCAAAAGGATGAAGGACTTAGAAGCAATACTAGATAGGTGAGAGAACAATGGGTTCAGCACTAAGAGATAAGAATTTATTATAAAAATGAATTAAAGCCCAGGGTCTCATTAAGGCCATGTGGTGCCAAAGTTCCCAATAAATAAATCCATTTACTCTCTTTTTGGGCTAGAGCTTTGGCTAAGTTGCCCCCTCTAACACCAAGTTGAATCTGTTCAATGGCCTGGATCTTAAGTCCCCTAGGATCAGATTGGTGATGCACCTTAAAATGCCTAGGCAGAGTTTTCAAAGTACTAAGATCATTGACTGTTACAGACTTCTCAATGTCTCGTACATGTTCCCTTGTTCTTACCCATAATTCTCGCGTAGTTAGACCAATGTAAACTTTATTACAAGGGCAATGGGCATGATATATCACACCTTTAGATGTACAGGTGAGCCTCTTACGAATCTCAAAAATTCTAGATCCATCAAAATTAGTAAAAGAACTACACTGTGTTCCAAATTATTATGCAAATTGGATTTAAGTGTGATAAAGATTTAATTGTTTTGTTTTTCAAATAAACTCATGGATGGTATTGTGTCTCAGGGCTCAATGGATCACTGAAATCAATCTTAAACACATGAGATAATTAGTTTTCCAGGTGATTCTAATTAAAGGAAAACTACTTAAAAATGATGTTCCACATTATTAAGCAGGTCACAGTTTTCAAGTAAGGGCCCCTTCACACTGGTCGATTCTGCTACGATTACGACGCATTTGCGTCATATTCGACATCGCAGTACGAGCTCGTAGCCAGCGGTCACACTCTACGATGTTAACGCTTTTTCTGACGTAGTTGCGATGTGAACGTCACGCGTCGCAATCGTACGCTACCCTTCACACCGCCATAGTCCTACGACTCCGAGCGTGACGTATTACCAGCATGGGCGTGCTAAAACGTCACGCCCAATCAGGAGACAGGTATGCGGAAGCCCAACCCACGTAGTCGCATTACGAGCTCGTATGACCGCCGTCACATACTACGATTTCGACCGCCACAGCGAGACATTTACGACGAAAGAAAGTTCTGCTCTTTCTTTCACATCGTACGATGCTGGGCTGCGTCGCAGATCGTAACGCCATGTCACACTTTGCAACCTCGGAACGAGGACGGATAAACGTCACAAATCGAACGCTCGTTCAGACTTTGATTGCACAGTGTGAAGGGGCCCTAACATGGGAAAGAAAAAGGATCTCTCTGCTGCTGAAAAGTATCAAATAGCGCAATGCCTTGGTGAAGGGATGAAAACATTAGAAATTTCCCGAAAACTTAAGCGTGATCATCGTACTGTTAAGAGATTTGTGGCTGTATCTGAGCACAGATGTGTTTGTGCTGATAAAGGCATAATGAGGAAGATTTCTGCCAGGCAAGTTCATCGGATTAAGAGAGCAGCTGCTAAAAAGCCATTACAAAGCAGAAAACAGATATTTGAAGCTGCTGGTGGCTCTGGAGGCCCTCAAACCTCAAGGTGTAGGCTCCTTCAAAGGCTTGCTGTGGTGCATAAACCTACTATTCAGCCACCCTTAAACAGTGTTCACAAGCAGAAATGGTTGCACTGGGTCCACACATACATGAAGACTAATTTCCAAACATTCTTGTTCCAAATGGTCCAAACGGATGGAGTAGTGGATGGTTGGTGTATGGCCACCATGTCCCAACAAGGCTGCAACAACAGCAAGGAGGTGGAGGAGTCATGTTTTGGGCCGGAATCATGAAGAAACAGCTGGTAGGGCCCTTTAAGGTTCCTGAAGGTCTGAAAATGACCTCTGCAAAGTAAATAGAGTTTCTGACTGACAACTTTCCTCCATGGTATAAAAAGCAGAAATGTGCCTTCAGGAGCAAAATCATCTTCATGCTGACAATGCACCATCTCATGCTGCAAAGAATACCTCGGTGTCATTGGCTGCTATGGGCATAAAAGGAGATAAACTCATGGTGTGGCCACCATCTTCCCCTGACCTCAACCCTATCGAGAACCTTCGGAGTATCATCAAGCAGAAGATCTATGAGGGTGGGAGGCAGTTCACATCCAAACAGCAGCTCTGGGAGGCTATTCTGACTTCATGCAAAGAAATACAAGCAGAAACTCTCCAAAAACTCACAAGTTCAATGGATGCAAGAATTGTGAAGGTGATGTCAAAGAAGGGTTCCTATGGTAACATGTAACTTGGCCTGTTGGGACGTTTTGGAGTTAAATAGCTTTTTTGTTCAGTGAATGTGACCTCCTAATGCTGCAAATTCCACAAATGAGCATTTTCAGTTCTTTAAAACATATCAAATGTTTAGAAATTCTACTGTGCATAATAATTTGGAACAGTGCATTTTGAGTTTTTATTCATTTTGGAGATTATACTGTTATCATTGGGAGGTTTCTTCAATAAAATTCGATGTATACTGTAACGGGTGATGACTTTTATTAGACTGACTGTCATTTGCACAAACCATTTAGGAAAATCTGAGAAAAATGTCATTTGCATAATAATTTGGAACACAGTGTACTTCTAAACAAATTACAACATCCTTTGCACATTTTACAAGGAAAAAAGCCGTTACCTCCAAACATAGCAGACTTGTAACCAGTTGCAGAATAGTGACTATGCACAAGAAGATCCTTTAGGTTCCTGGATCTTCTAGGAACCATTAGAGGACGACTCGGAAGAAATTTATTCAGAATAGGATCAGATAGTAGAATACTCCAATGCTTATGCATAATGTTAGATAATTCCGGCCATTGTTTGTTGAACTTAGTAATGAACCTCACTTCATTCTTAATATTTTTGACTTCAGCTTTCCGCTTATTACCATATAGCAGTTCATCTCTAGAGAGATCAGCAGCTTTTTTGAGTCCCCTTTTGATTTGTCGATTACTGTATCCTCTGTCACAAAATCTTCTGGCCAAATCAGAAGCTTGATTATCATAATCATCAGTGGTCGTGCAAATCCTCTTAATTCTGAGAAACTGCCCTGTCGGTATGCCATTGATAGTAGACCTGTGGTGTGCAGAGGAAGCGTGCAACAAGGTGTTAGTTGCCGTGGGTTTTCTAAAGACGTCCGTGACAATCTTACCATCCTCTAAAGCCATGATGCTCAGATCCAAAAACTCAACTTTTCTACCAAAATTATAAGTCAGTTTGATATTAAAAGGATTCTGATTAAGTCTGGTCATGACCAAAGGCAATTTGTCAATAGAATCTTCCCATATAAACAGGATGTCGTCGATATAACGACTCCACCCCTGTATGGCTTGACTATCCCAATCATTGTCCTGAAAAACACATCGCTCCCAGTACCCCATGAATAAGTTGGCATAAGCCGGGGCACAGGTGGCCCCCATGGCAGTACCCTGCTGTTGAATAAACACCTCCTTATTAAATATAAATACATTATGCTCTAATATGAACTTCAACAGAGTTAAAAGAAGCTCAATTAATGAGGACTCCATGTTACTCTCATACAAGTAGTGGGAAACTGCCTCCCAACCATCATTATGCCTAATGGAAGAGTAAAGTGCCTCCACATCGGCCGTGACTAAGACCACCCCTTTGTCCAAATGTAGCGAGTCCAGTCTTTTTAACATCATGGTAGTATCTTTAATATAAGAAGGTAGTGTCTGTACTAATGGCTGCAAGTAATAATCTACAACAGTACAGACTATTTCACAAAGACTACCATTCCCTGCCACGATGGGCCTTCCTGGCGGATCTGTTGGACTCTTGTGCAATTTGGGCAGCAAATAGAATGTTGCCCTTTTGGGTTGCAATTTACTTACAACATCAACCAATTTTTTAGGGATGATGCCGTCATCAAAGGCGGATTCAAGAATATTAACTAGTTCCTGCTGGAACTCAGTTAGGGGGTTATAACACAACTTCTTGTAACAACTGGTGTTGCCCAATATTTTATATGCTTGTTTCTCGTACATTTTACAAGGCCACAACACCGTGTTACCCCCTTTATCCGCCTGCTTGATGACGACATCATCCATGGCTTGTAATTCCTTAAGAGCCCTATTCTCATTAGCACTCAAATTAGACATCCAATGAGGGACAGCCGGCAAACTCTCAACCTCTTTAATCACCATCTTAATAAAAATGTCCACTGCTGAGCAGGTATTCAAACTAGGGAATTTACTTGATTTCCCCAGTAGATGTATGGGAAACTTACCATCCATTTCCTGTTCATTTTCTTCAAGCAGTTCCTCCAAACACCTCAAAGCTTCCTTTTTGACATCCGTAGGAAATATTTCATCTAGATCAGTTCTATGGTGTAATTTCTATAAAATGATCTAGCGTGCAAACAGATGCAAATCCTTCACTACTTCGAACTTATCTAAGTAGGAAGAGGGTGAAAAGGTTAAACCCTTTTCCAAAAGTAGTGTTTGAGATTCTGTTAGCACATGATCTGATAAATGTATTACCTTTAATCTGTCGTTGCCGCGTCTATTGGTCTTTCCTGCACTGAAGAATGTTTTTTTTTTGTTATTTACCGTATTTTTTAATTCGTAGCCTAGGCTGTGGTGTGCCAGCCATTAAGCCCATTATTTCTGGCTATGCTAGAATTGTGAATGGTGAAGATGCAGTGTCTGGTTCCTGGCCTTGGCAGGTGTCTCTTCAGGTAACGTGAGAAATATCAAGATTTTACTATCTTATTTTAAGTCTCACTTACACTAATTCTGAAAAATATGTCTACTGCACTCATTGTACAGAGGTTCTTCTAATATAACATCCAATACACTAATATGGACAAAGTTTGGCTTTGCATGCCTAAATAATCATTTAACGTTCCCCAAACTTTGCATAAATTAATAGTGCAAAGAAACTTTGTAATACAACTTATCAGAAAAATATACCTCTTTCTGAACTTATGAGCCACTTCTTCCCTCCTTGCCTGCTAAACCTATCATTTACTTTGAAAAGCTGTTAAAAACTTTTCTTACAAAACAAGACCGCCATCTCACTGAGGTATCAGGTTACAGCTGCCTATTGAAGTCTTTTGGGGAAGTTGCAGAATAAAAAACAGAGAGAGAGAGAGATCATACTTTAGCTTTTACTTTAAGCTTTTTAGCAATATTTCTTCTTCTCCAAAGCTGGAATCACAGTTACACTGCTGAGTACTGATGGATAACTTTCTCCATGCTGCTGCTGCTTTTGCTTCTGAACATATGATACTTAGAGAAAGAAAAGCAGGAATACCGTATGTCTCTGTATACTGTGTATGAAAGACAGTTATTCTCCACCCACAAGCTCAGAGACAATTGAAAATTATGCATAGTGCCTGCAGAGGGGAAAACTGGGGAATAATTGAGTATATAAGTCACAGAAGGGCTAAAAATGGTGTTATTCCTCATGTACAGCTTTTTCTGAATATTTAACTGAAATGACACCACTTTAGCACCTTATTTTTAACTGTTAACACACCAATAGTTTTTAGCAGTGTGAGAGAAAAAGCTATAACAAGTTCCTATGGTATTAACAAGGAACTTAGTAACACAAATGATTACCCCCTACAGGACAGGACTGGCTTCCACTTCTGTAGTGGTTCCCTGATCAACAGTCTGTGGATGGTCATTGCCGCCCATTGAGGTGTCACGTCAGTGATTTTTATCTCGCAGTTTATATTTATAGTAAGCTGATATGTATGAAATTGCCACTAGAATGTACAGAAAATGATAAAACTATAGAAATATAACAAAAGTGTGAGTTTTATTATTTAACTTTTTTTCTGAGTTGATAAATCTAACAGTAAAAGCAAGAATGTCTTGACTCTTTATGTCTCTTATGTACAGAACCTCCCACCGTGTAATTCTGGGTGAATTTGATCGTTCTTCCTCTTCTGAACCTATTCAAACCATGACCATCTCCAGAGTAAGAGATGCTAAGATAGTCTAATATTGATGGATATATATGTTAATGGATCACATATAATACTTTATGGAAATAATTATAAATAGAGTTGAGCGATTATGTTTGGAATCGGTCGCCGAATCTGAATTTGCCATATTAGTGCCATATTGGTACCCTATTCGTGCCAAATTTGTTTGACGATCGATTCCGAAAATATTGGGTCATTCCTACTTCCATTGACCCCAATGACATTCGGTTGTGTTTGGCAAATATAATATTTGCCGCCGATCGTAATCCGAACCGAATTTTGAAAAATTCGCTCAACTCTACTTGTAAACTCTATATAATATAGAGAAATATTGACTTGAGAATGGCCTTTTTTTAACAGGTCTTCAGACACCCCAGCTACAACTCCATCTCCATTTCCAACGATATCACTCTCATCAAGCTCGCCAGCGCTGCCTCTTTGGACAGTCGTGTGTCCCCAGTGTGCATTGCTGCTACAGCTGATGTATTCAATGGTGGCTAGAGATGAGTCACCACTGGATGGGGCTACGTCAGTGCTTCATGTAAGGATTTCTAAGTCCTGCAACTATAGTGTCAAGATATTCATAATATAACTTCAGATGAATGGCCAACCATATAATCTTAGGGCTCTTTAAGTCCATCAGATCGGACTTTTCTAAACATCACGTCTTTATTTTGCTCAGCACAAATTACACCAAGCAAATTGCAGCAGGTCTCTCTGCCTCTTCTGACCACAAGTGACTGCCAGAGATGCTGGGGATCCAACATCCAAAGCACCATGATCTGCGCTGGAGCCTCTGGTGCCTCCTCCTGCATGGTATGAGATTTTACTGATTTACGGATATTAAGGATATTTGTTGCTAATCTAATATAAAGCTTCTGTTCTGGGATAAACAGAAAGTTTAAAAAATAATATAATTTGCAATTTTTCATTCTTTTGTAGGGTGACTCTGGTGGACCTCTTGTGTGCCAGAGAAGTGAAGCTTGGACCTTGGCTGGTATCGTGTTCTGGGGAAGCTCTTCTTGTTCCACATCTACTCCCGCTGTCTATGCTCGTGTGACAGTTCTTAGAGCCTGGATGGACCACACTGTTGCTGCTAACTAAATGTGTTACTTTAATTGTATAGTCATTAATAAACTTATTACACCAGGATTTCATTTTGTAAGAACTTCTTATTTATATTGCAGTGAATGACGTGACAGATATACAACAAAAGCAATATACAGTTATGCAGCATTTTAGAATCATGTCCGAACCACCATCAGCACATGAATACAGCATCAGAATCACCATCAGTACATGAATAAAGCACTCAGCTTAGTGCAGGAGTTAATTGCAATGTCAAGTAAGCCCACACCATTTACACTTTTTTCGCATTAGCCTACAACTCTCAGTCCTTAACAATGATTGTGAGAAGCTGGGAGTTGTTGTTAGTAAACATTATCACACTGCGGACCATACAGGAACCACAGTATTCATTAGATGCAGTCATCATCAAAAATAAACATTTACAACTACCACACTGTCCGCTTTTATGAACTATAACCACTACCCCATTCTCCTTTATGAACTATACTTATTACACCACCCACACTTATGAACTACAACACCACACTATGTCCTTATGAAACTATAACCGCAGTACTGACCCCTCTTATGAACTTGAACCACCACATTGTCACCACTTATGAGCTATAAATGCCATGTTGCCAATTGTTATGAACAAAAGCCACCACACTGTCTGCCCTTATGAACTATAACCACCTTATTAACCCCCTTATTAACTATTATCCAACACTGTTTACCCTTTTGAGCTATAACAGCCACACTGTCTGCCCTTATGAGCCATAACTGCCCTATTTTCCTCCAATATGAACTATGATCTCCACTTTGTCCCCATTTCACTGTTTCCATCACCACACTGTGCTCCCCCATGTACCCTCTTCATACTGTGCCCTCACAATGTACCCTCCACATTGCCCCTCTTCACAATGTGCCCCCATCCATCCCCTATCTATTTTGTTCTCTCACACTGCCCTCACTTCATACTGTGCCCCACGCTGTCTTCTTTGCTGTCTTTGCCGATTGTGCATCACAGCAGTGACGCAGTAGTATATTGCACAGCCACGTAGTATATTGCACAGCCACGTAGTATACAACACAGCCACGTAGTATATTGTACAGCCACATAGTATATTGCACAGTCACGTAGTATATAGCACAGCCCACGTAGTATATTGCATAGCTACGTAGAAAATAACACAGCCACGTAGTATATTGCACAGCCACGTAGTATATTGCACAGTCACGTAGTATATTGCACAGCCACGTAGTATATTGCACAGCCACGTAGTATATAACACAGCTCATGTAGTATATAGCACAGCCCACATAGTATATAACACAGCCACGTAGTATATAGCACAGCCACATAGTATATAACACAGCCACGTAGTATATTGCACAGCCATGTAGTATATTGCACAGCCACATAGTATATTGCACAGCCACATAGTATATTGCACAGTCACGTAGTATATTGCACAGTCACGTAGTATATTGCACAGTCACGTAGTATATTGTATAGCCACATAGTATATAGCACAGCCACATAGTATATAGCACAGCCCATGCAGTATATAACACAGCCCACGCAGTATATAGCACAGCCCACATAGTATATAACACAGCCACATAGTATATAGCACAGCCACATAGTATATTGCACAGCCACGTAGTATATTGCACAGACATGTAGTATATAGCACAGCCACGTATTATATAGCACAGCCCATGCAGTATATAACACCGCCCACGAAGTATATACCACAGCCCACAGTATATAGCACAGCCCACGCAGTATATAGCACAGCCCACGCAGTATATAACACAGCCCATGCAGTATATAACACAGCCCATGTAGTATATAGCACAGCCCACGTAGAATATAGCACAGCCTATGCAGTATATAACACAGCCCACGTAGTATATAGCACAGCCCACATAGTATATATCACAGTCCACGTAGTATATAACACAGCCCACGTAGTATATAACACAGCCCACGTAGTATATAGCACAGCCACGTAGTATATAGCACAGCCACGTAGTATATAGCACAGCCACGTAGTATATAGCACAGCCACGTAGTATATAGCACAGCCCACGTAGTATATAGCACAGCGATGTAGTATATAACACAGCCCACGCAGTATATAACACAGGCCACGCAGTATATAACACAGCCCACGTAGTATATAACACAGCCCACGTAGTATATAGCAATGTGGGCACCATATCCCTGTTAAAAAAAGAATTAAAATAAAAAATAAATAGTTATATACTCACCTTTCGGCAGCACCCGGATCCAGCCCAGGTCTTTAGCGATGCTCCGTTCCCAGTAATGCCTTGCGGCAATAACCTGTGATGATGTGCAGTTTCGCGAGACCGCTACATCATCTGGGGTCATTGCCGCAATGCATTCTTGGCACTGGAGCGTCGCGAGGAGTGTGAAAGGCTGCTGCGGATGCCGGAAGGTGAGAATATAATGATTTTTTAAATTATTATTTTTAACATTATATGTTTTTACTATTGATGCTGCATAGGCAGCATCAACAGTAAAAAGTTGGTCAGATTTACAGGGTTAATGGCAGCGCTAATGGACTGTGTTACACCGCGTTATGCCACGGTGTAACGCAGCCCGTTTAACGGACTGCTAAAACGCTATGTGGGCGCTGACTGGAGGGGAGTATGGAGGGGGCACTGACTGGAGGGGAGTAGGGAGGGGCCAATTCGCGGCCGGACTGTGCCTGTCGCTGATTGGTCGCGCCGAGCCGGCCGTGCCCAGTCAGCGACGCTGGATTTCCGTGACAGACAAACAGACAGACAAATAGACGGAAGGGACCTTAGACAATTATATATATAGATAACTCAGGAACTCTTCAAGGTATCCCAGTGATTCTGAGATTGTTTTTTCATGACACATTGTACTTTATGGTAGATGTAAATTTTGGTCAATATTTTTTGTGAAAATATTAGGAAATTGACAACAATTTTGCAATTGTCAAAGCTTTAATTTTTATGCACTTTATCCAGGTACCGTAGTTATATCACACAAAATAGTTGATAAATAACATTTTCCACATGTCTACTTTACATCAGCATAATTTTTGAAACATAGGTTTTTTTGTTTGTCAGGAAGTTAGAAGGGTTAAAAGTTTATCAGAAATTTCTCATTTTTATAACAAATTTACAAAACCATTTTTATAGGGACCATAGTTAGGCGCGAGGATTTTTCCACTGCACGGGATAGATCCTAAACCTTGTCTGATGCTGTGGTCTCCTATTCAGGCTCAGCTGCTGGGATGACTGCTGAGCACAGACTCCGGTCCCAGCACCTTGCAAAGGCTCATGCTGCATGTGTAGTTACTGCTGGCTCTCCAGCTAAGCCTATGGTGACTACTGGTATACACGTGCAGCCAGGGCCGTATTTAGAGTTTCTGCTGCCCTAGGCACTTTTAGTGCTGCCTCCCCCATTGGTGAGTATGAGTAAGGGCTCATTTCCACTTGCGAGAAACACGTCCGTGTCTCGCATGTGGAAACCAAGCTGTGGCGCCGGCACTTTGGAGCGGAGCGTGCAGCTCCATGTGTTCCTATGCGGCCGCACGCTCCGCTCTGGAGTGCCGGCGCCAGAGCTTGGTTACCACATGCGAGACACGGACGTGTTTCTTGCAAGTGGAAATGAGCCCTAAGGCTGGAGTTACACTAGCAAGGAATACGGGCGAGTGCTATGTGAGAAAAAAAATTGCATCACTCGGACCAGTATAAATCTATGGGGCAGCTCCCATCATCGTTTTTTTTCTCGGCCGTATTATCAGCGCGAGTGATTTCACTCATATATCAGCCGAGACTCGCCAATGCAAGTCAATGGGTGCAAAGAAAACAATCCTACAGCACTCGCACCATGTGAGTGTTGTCCGATTTTTATGCACCAGCGTCCTTTGAAAAGCCGGTAATTCATGTCCGGTGTACAGTAAAATCACACGGCCTCATTCATTCCCTATGGGAGTTGCGGACATGTGCGGCACTTGCAGCAACGGAAAAAAAAACACTGCTAGCAGTGTTTTTTTTTTGTCTCACCGCAAGTGCCGCACATGTTGGCAAGTAGCCATCACATTCACTACCTGTCCCTAGTGAATCAACCACAGGGCATGCTGGGATTTTCAGTCCCTACAGTATCAACCACAGGGCATGCTGGGATTTGCAGTCCCTACAGTATCAACCACAGGGCTTGCTGGGATTTGCAGTCCCTACAGTATCAACCACAGGGCTTGCTGGGATTTGCAGTCCCTACAGTATCAACCACAGGGCTTGCTGGGATTTGCAGTCCCTACAGTATCAACCACAGGGCTTGCTGGGATTTGCAGTCCGTACAGTACCAACCACAGGGCATGCTGGGATTTGCAGTCCTACACCTCCATAATTAGAATGACAGGACATGTAACCTAAACCTGTAGTTATTCTGCAGCTACAGAATAGAAGTCAGGGCGTGAAGGTACAAGTCCCCCTTACACAAAGGCTGGGAATGCTGGAATTTATGGTTCTACAGCAGCTCCAGAATAATAAAAACAAGCCTTGCTGGAAGGTGTACATGGGGCAGGGCGGCCACATACTGCAGAGGCCCCCTAATTGAAGCAGGACATTAACCATGTCCTGATCACTGTGATGTTCCTCTCAGCACCTCCCCCTCTGTTCACAGCCTCATGTCAGCAGCAGGGCACAGGCAGCAGCAGAGGGAATCACAGCGTGAGGCTCCGTGTGATGCTCCTTCCCTCACCGCAGACCGCAGCATCAACAAGAACAGGGCCCCTGCTGTCAGCATAATCTTGTGCAGTGTGTAGCTGAGCGGGCCGGCCTCTCCTGCTAGCGCTGAAGCTGCCGGACATGCTGGGACTAATAGTTACACACCGAACAACTGACCTGGACACAACAATCCACACACCATCCTCCCCCGCAGCTGCTCAGAACAGGAACTGAACTTGGCGCCACAGCGAGGAGGGGGCGGGGCCTGCAGTGTGACGTGTTCCTCTTCCAGCTCCCGGCCTCCACTGCAGCATATGTGATAGCGCAGCACAGGACCCGATAGCACTGCAGGACCCAGAAGAGGGAGATGGGGAAGGGGGAAGAGGGAGATGGGGAAGAGGGAAGAGGGAGATGGGGAAGAGGGAAGAGGGAGATGGGGAAGGGGGAAGAGGGAGATGGGGAAGAGGGAAGAGGGAGATGGGGAAGGGGGAAGAGGGAGATGGGGAAGAGGGAAGAGGGAGATGGGGAAGAGGGAGATATTTTTTGGGTGGGCGCTACCCCGCACTATTATTTAAAAAAAAAACTTTGCTCAGGCGCCGCCCCCCAGCATCCTCCTGCCCCTAGGCACGTGCCCTCAAGTGCCTAGTGGCAAATACGGCCCTGCGTGCAGCGTTGTGCTCTGGGGCCTAAGTCCAGATTTCACCCTACTGAGCATGTCCATGATGTGGCACCTTCTCATTGGTGCTCGAACGTCAGCTGCTCTGGTGATGGGGCAGCTTCAGATTGGTCCACAGGCAAGGTCCTGTCTGACTGGACTTGAACTTAAGGTATAAAAGGCTCTCAATGGCACACCCCGGTGTGCTAGCATTAACTTATGTTCATGTGTTTATGCACTTTGCAACTGTGTGGTCTGTGTCTGCATGTGCTCAGGGTCGGCTGTAAGCTGTTAGAATTCCAGCACCTCCGGAGAGGAGTTTGTATGAATTCAGGGCTGGCGTACAGCCACAAGAATTCCGGCACCTCCGGAGAGGAGTTGTTTTGAGTGCAGTTGTTGACTGTATGACCACTATATGCTACCTGCTCCATGAGTGAGCTTCGATCCTCTGTAAGTTTAACAGGGATCGTATCGAGCGTCGTACTCCTGTGATATTTAGCAGAGCACAGCACTCAGTGTTCTGTGGTACGTTGCCGCTCTGTGGAATAACAGAGCTTGCTACTTAGTTTTCTGTTCACACAGTGTGACGGATAACACTGTGCATTTAGGTTGCTATTTTGTTACCTTTAGTTTGCCATTGTTCACATTAGCTGCAATTTTGTTTTACATCTCTGCACGGTGGACCCCGGGTGGCGAACGCACTTTATTATTAGATTTTATTTAGTGCGTTGTGCCAACCCTAACAACCATATTCAGTGTGAAGTGATTTTGAGAGGTCTATGTGACAGAAAATACCTAAAAGTGGCACAATTTTAAAAACTGCACCCCTCAAAGTGCTCAAAACCACATTCAAGTAGTTTATTAACCCTTCAGGTGCTTCACAAGAATTAAAGCAATGTGGAATTAAAAAGTGAAAAATCTTAAATTTTAACACAAAAATGATGCTTTAGCCACAACTTTATCATTTTTTTAAGAATACCAGGAGAAAACGGACACCAAAATGTGTTGCGCAATTGTTCTTGAGTACACCGATATCCCACATGTGGTGGAAAACTACTGTTTTGGCACACGGCATAGCTCAAGAGGGAATGAGGGCCACTTGACTTTTGAAGCGCAAAATTGGCTGGAACAGAAGAGGATGCCCTGTCGTGTTTGCAGAGCGCATGATGTGCCTAAACAGTGGAGACCCCCACAAGTGACCAATTTTGGAAACTACACCTATAAAGGAATTTATCTAGAGGTGTGGTGAGTACCTTGATCCCACAGGTGCTTCACAGAATTTGATAAAGTTGCGCTGTGAAAATGAAAAAATGAATCTCTCACACAAAAATGTTGCTTTAGCCCCAAATTTTTCATTTTCACAAGGGTAGCAGGAGAAAATGGACCTCAAAATTTATTATGCAATTTCTCTTGAGTACGCCGATACCACATGTGTGGTGGGAAATTACTATTTGGGCACACTGCCGAGCTCTGAAAGGAAGGAGCAATGATTTTTGGCACAGACTTGATGAAATGGTCTGTGGGTGCCATGTTGCATTTGGAGAGCCTCTGATGTGCATAAAAAGTGGAAACCCTAAACAAGTTACACCATTTTGGAAACTATTGATTCCACAGGTGCTTCACAGAATTTCACAATGTTTAGAAGTGAAATTAAAAAAATGACATTTTTCCCACAAAAATGTTGCTTCAGACTTCAAATTTTTCATTTTCAGAAGGGTAAACAGAAGAAAACGAATAGTACAATTTGTTGCACAATTTTTCCTATGTGCGCCAATACCTTATATATGGTAAAAAACTACTTTTGAGACACAGTACACAGTCCAGAAGGGAAGGAGTGTCATATTAAAGTGCTGATGTTACTGTCATGGTTTGCGGGTGCCATGTCACATTAGCAGAGCCTTTGAGATGCCAGAAAAGCAGAATCCTCCTGTGACAACACAGCATTTCTATTTAATTATGCCAGATGTTAATTCAGTAGGTCCAGAGACATAGGTTATTGTTTAAATGTTAACTAGCGAATTTATGTGTTTCACTCTTCGGTTGGTCAAGAAACATGGACTATTGTTATATTGTCTGAATATTGACACGTGACTTGATCTTTGTTTGTAACTTATTATCTGTCATCTCTGGAGGACAGGGATGCAGAGTCATGGAACAATAGATCTTTGTTAATATGTTGATTACACATTATACAAGGCTAGCTAGTTTGTTGATCTGCTTCTCAAAACAGAGAAGGATGAACTATGCAGGTTGAATAAATACTCAATGAGAGTTAAAGTCATCCTACCTCCCTCCTAACCTGTGGATGATGACCTGAGCCACAGATGTGGGTATAAAAAGGGATTTTAATTGTTCTACAAGGAGAATCAAAGAAACTTTACGAAAAACAGACCCAGGAACATTCTACAGGATGTCAGCTTAGGGGTCCACAGCCCCAGCTGGAAGAACACAGATCTGCTTTATTGACCATCACTGAAACCTCAAAGACGTCTTGAAGAATCCAGGTTGGGACGATCAGGTAACCTGGCCACATACCTCACTGCTCTTGGTCAGCTTGTTAAACTTGTCATCACCTCCTCTGTATGGGTGCCCGCCAAAAGCAGAGTACCATTGGTGGAGTTAGTTGGCCCTGGAAGTCCCGAAGTCACAGCTACTTGAATCAGGAAAGTCAGCGGAAGGGTGAGACTCTATAATTTGCACCATCTTGGATATTTGCTGGGACTGTTCTATATATTATTGTTTGTTGGTGGTTCAATAAATTATTGCCACACAGTGTATTCTCAACCTGTGTTGTCTGAGTAGTGTTCTGTGGGCATAGTAGTGAGCAGACATTCAGTGGGATGATCCCTGGTCCATGCGATCTTTCTAAAGACAGCTGGGCCAGTGGATAAGAGCACCCACTGTCCCTGTGTCTCCACACCTCCCAAAATTGACCCCATTTTTCAAACTACACTCCTCAATGAATTCATCTAAGAGTCTAGTGAACCAAAAAATCAGCCTAACAAAGCGGCACTTCCATTCAACAATACCCTAAAACACAATGGAAGCAAATGCCAAAAATAGAAAAAAACAATATTTTATTGAACATACATCATTAACAATACATTTGAAAAGAGATAAAAAATGTAAATAAAGGGGATACACTACAAAGTAGCTGCACACATCAGGCCTGTATTCCAGACAGAATTGGTATCAAATATCAAAATTTAAGATTAAATAATGTGAAGATTACAATTCATGATATTTAAATATTTTGGGAAAATATAAGTCAGATAGTAGTTATTATTCACAAAATCATATACCCAAAAAGGGGAGTCTGAATTAATACCAGCCTATTCACTGCTCATAGTATAACAACATGAAACTAATTCATATTAAGCTCATCAGTAAATTATATAACTGGTTAGAAACTTGCTGCAAAGTGTAAAAATTCCAAATAAATGCATGTAACAAAATTACCACAAAAAGCCAAATGGCTCATAGTGGCAATAAGATTCAGTGCATATTCATAGCAGGTGAAACTACAAGAAATAATAAGCAATACAAAACATCTCAGAGAGGCTTTTTTCATACAGTGTGCAAAAGATCATTCAGCTAAAGTGCAAATAATTAGCTAAAGTGCCAAGTGGCTAATAGCAGCAAGTATAAGAAAAAAGTAATTCTTATGGTAAAAGATACATATAAAGAGTTAAATAACAAGTGAGAGAGACAGAGGAGGCAGGGAATGGAGGCAATACATGACCTGTAGCGGCAGCGCTGAGCCCCAACGCGCGTTTCGCATTAGCTTCTTCTTAGGGGAATGTTGTATGAGGTGAATGGATTAGGAGTCCTTATATATACTTGTTAGCTTCAGTGGTGGCAGCGGCATGTGTGCAGCGCTTCCGTCTTCCGAGACCGTACGTGATGTCTCCACAGGCCGGCGTCTCGCGTCACTAGTCCACACCGCCATGGAGACACACAGGCCGGAGATTCAGGAAGCGCTCGCCGCTGGAGAGAGGAACGGTAACAGTATACCGGGCTGGCAATTCCTAATAAGGCCAGAGAGGGGAGGGGAGAGAAGGTGTATGAATGTGTTGCAGTGTTAAGATGAAAGAATAAAGACAATGTGTGCATGGCAAAAGAAAATAAATATGTATAAAAGGATTATAGAAGAATTAATAAAAGAAAAAAAGAAAGAGAAGAAAAAATTAGAAGAAAATAAATATAGCAAACCAAAATTAAATTAAATAAAAGTAAAATAGTGAGAAAATTAAAGTAAAATATTTACACTGATGTGTAATAATGGTGATATTGTGACATATGAGCCACAAAAATGTGGCATGTAATCAAACCATTCATCTTTGAAATAAACAACATATAAACGTGACTATACACAATAAAAGTATTATAAGGTGCCGGACTCAAGATTTCTTCTGTCTCTCCACATATTATCCATCCCTATTCCTCTGGCTTCATATAGGATTTTTTCTCGAAGTCTTCCGGAAGGGACCATCAAAAATCCCAGGGAATACCAGCCATAAAAATGCCACCATGCTCCGACAATCGCCCATCATCAATAGTCGATATAGAATAAATATAAGGTCTACTGAAACTAAAAATAGAAAAAAAGACAGTTAAAAATTTTTTTTTTAAAAGACAATGAAAATATATGGTAAATATTACCTACAGGACAAAAGAATAATAATAATAATAATAATTTTTATTTATATAGCGCCAACATATTCCGCAGCGCTTTACAACTTATAGAGGGGACTTGTACAGACAATACAGCATAACAGAAATCACAGTTCAAAATAGATACCAGGAGGAATGAGGGCCCTGCTCGCAAGCTTACAAACTATGAGGAAAAGGGGAGACACGAGAGGTGGATGGTAACAATTGCTTTAGTTATTTGGACCAGCCATAGTGTAAGGCTCGGGTGTTCATGTAAAGCTGCATGAACCAGTTAACTGCCTAAGTATGTAGCAGTACAGACACAGAGTGCTATTAACTGCATAAAGTGTATGAGAACACGATGCAAGGAACCTGATTATGTTTTGTTTTTTTTCTATTTTTAATAGGCCACACAGGGATAGTTAGGTTAATGCGTTGAGGCGGTAGGCCAGTCTGAACAACTGCGTTTTTAGGGCACGCTTAAAACTGTGGGGATTGGGGATTAATCGTATTAACCTAGGTAGTGCATTCCAAAGAATCGGCGCAGCACGTGTAAAGTCTTGGAGACGGGAGTGGGAGGTTCTGATTATTGAGGATGCTAACCTGAGGTCATTAGCGGAGCGGAGGGCACGGGTAGGGTGGTAGACTGAGACCAGAGAGGAGATGTAGGGTGGTGCTGAGCCATGGAGTGCTTTGTGGATGAGGGTAGTAGTTTTGTACTGGATTCTGGAGTGGATGGGTAGCCAGTGTAATGACTGGCACAAGGTAGAGGCATCGGTGTAACGGTTGGTGAGGAATATGATCCTGGCAGCAGCATTCAGGACAGATTGGAGCGGGGAGAGTTTGGTAAGAGGGAGGCCGATTAGTAGAGAGTTACAATAGTCCAGACGGGAATGAATAAGAGAAACAGTAAGAGTTTTTGCAGAGTCGAAAGTAAGAAAAGGGCGAATTCTAGAAATGTTTTTGAGATGCAAACAAGAAGAGCGAGCCAGTGATCGGATGTGGAGGGTGAATGAAAGCTCGGAATCAAGGATAACCCCAAGGCAGCGGGCATGTTGCTTTGGAGTAATGGTGGAACCACACATGGAGATGGCAATGTCAGGCAAAGGTAGGTTAGTAGAGGGAGAGAACACGAGGAGTTCAGTTTTTGACAGGTTCAGTTTCAGATAGAGGGAGGGCATGATGTTAGAGACAGCGGTAAGACAATCACTGGTGTTTTCTAAGAAGGTCGGAGTGAAAGCAGGAGAGGAGGTGTATAATTGGGTGTCGTCAGCATAGAGATGGTACTGGAAACCAAATCTACTGATTGTTTGTCCAATAGGGGCAGTATACAAAGAGAAGAGGAGGGGGCCTAGGACTGATCCTTGAGGAACCCCAACAGCAAGGGGAAGGTGAGAGGAGGAGGAACCAGCAAAACATACAGTGAAGGATCGGTCAGAGAGATAGGAGGAGAACCAAGAGAGAACGGTGTTCTTGATGCCGATGGAGCGGAGCATAGTGAGGAGGAGCTGATGATCCACAGTGTCGAATGCTGCGGAAAGATCCAATAGAATTAGCATGGAGTAGTGACCATTAGATTTAGCTGTTAGTAGGTCATTAGAGACTTTAGTGAGGGCAGTTTCAGTAGAGTGTAAAGAGCGGAAGCCAGATTGAAGAGGGTCGAGAAGAGAGTTATCTGAGAGATAGCGGGTAAGACGGGAGTGGACCAGGCGTTCCAGGAGTTTAGAGATGAAGGGAAGATTAGAGACAGGTCTATAATTAGCGGCACAGTTTTGGTCGAGGGAGGGTTTTTTAAGTAACGGATGTATGATGGCATGCTTAAATGAGGAGGGAAAAATACCGGAAGTGAGGGAAAGGTTGAATATTTTTGTTATGTGAGAGGTGACAGCCGGAGAAAGGGACTGGAGAAGATGTGACGGAATGGGGTCACTGGTGCAAGTGGTCGGGCGAGAAGATGCAAGGAGCCTGCTTACTTCTTCTTCAGTAACTGGTTCAAAGTCAGAGAGTGTACTAGATGCAGTGGGGGAGGGAGGACAGTGCCTGGTATGAAGAGATTGGGAGATGATTTCCTGGCGAATGTGGTCAATTTTTTCTTTGAAGTAATTGGCCAGATCTTCAGCGCGGAGATCTGTGGTTGGGGCCTGCTCTCTTGGGTTGAGTAGGGACTGGAAAGTGTCGAAGAGACGTTTAGGGTTATTGGACAGTGAGGTGATGAGGGTGTTGAAATAGGTTTGTTTGGAGAGGTGAAGGGCAGAGTTGTATGTTTTTAGCATGAACTTATAATGGATGAAATCTTCGGGTAGATAAGATTTTCTCCACAGACGTTCGGCGCACCTGGAGCATCGCTGCAGGAAGCGTGTTTGCAGCGTGTGCCACGGTTGTCGCCGTCTGTGTCGAGTTGCTCTATGTATAGGAGGAGCAGCTTCATCCAGGGCACTTTGCAGGGTTTCATTGTAATGGTTCAGAGCAGAATCAGGACATGAGATGGAGGAGATTGGGGCCAATGAGGACTGCAAGTTCTTCATAAGTTTCTGGGTGTTGATGGCCTGTATGTTTCTATAAGTGTGGAAAGTGGGGGTGACCTGAGCGGGATGGCAGTTCTTGATAGAGAATGAAAGAAGGTTGTGGTCAGAGAGCGGGAGAGGGGAGTTTGTGAAATCATCCACTGAGCAAAGCCGGGAGAAGACTGTCATGATTCTCAATGGCGAGAGAACATAGCCCAGCATATATGAGAACTAGCTCTTGGAAGATGGAAACTATACTGACCATGAACTAAACCTGCCGCACAACTAGAAGTGGCCGGGTAGCATGCCTACGTTTTTTTATCCCTAGATGCCCAGCGCCAGCCGGAGAACTACCTAATCCTAGCAGAGGAAAAGACAGTCCTGGCTCACCTCTAGAGAAATTTTCCCAAAAGGCAGACAGAGGCCCCCACATATATAGGCGGTGATTTTAGATGAAATGACAAACGTAGTATGAAAATAGGTTTAGCAAAATCGAGGTCCGCTTACTAGATAGCATGAAGACAGAAAGGGCACTTTCATGGTCAGCAGAAAACTCTATCAAAACATCATCCAGAAATTACTTTAAGACTCTAGCATTAACTCATAACACCAGAGTGGCAATTTCAGATCACAAGAGCTTTCCAGACACAGTAACGAAACAGCAGCTGTGAACAGGAACAAAATGCAAAAACACACAAGGACAAAAGTCCAACTTAGCTGGGAGTTGTCTAGTAGCAGGAACATGCACAGAAAGGCTACTGATTACATTGTTGACCGGCATGAAACTGACAGAGGAGCAAGGTTATATAGCGACTCCCACATCCTGATAGGAGCAGGTGAACAGAGGGGATGATGCACACAAGTTAAATTCCACAAGTGGCCACCGGGGGAGCCCAGAATCCAATTTCACAACAGTACCCCCCCCCTCAAGGAGGGGGCACCGAACCCTCACCAGAACCACCAGGGCGATCAGGATGAGCCCTATGAAAGGCACGGACAAGATCGGAGGCATGAACATCAGAGGCAGTGACCCAAGAATTATCCTCCTGACCGTATCCCTTCCATTTGACCAGATACTGGAGTTTCCGTCTGGAAACACGAGAGTCCAAGATCTTTTCCACAACGTACTCCAACTCACCCTCAACCAACACCGGAGCAGGAGGCTCAACGGAAGGCACAGCTGGTACCTCATACCTGCGCAACAATGACCGATGAAAAACATTATGAATCGAAAAGGATGCAGGGAGGTCCAAACGGAAGGACACAGGGTTAAGAATCTCCAATATCTTGTACGGGCCGATGAACCGAGGCTTAAACTTAGGAGAAGAAACCCTCATAGGGACAAAACGAGAAGACAACCACACCAAGTCCCCAACACAAAGCCGAGGACCAACACGACGACGGCGGTTGGCAAAAAGCTGAGTCTTCTCCTGGGACAACTTCAAATTGTCCACCACCTGCCCCCAAATCTGATGCAACCTCTCCACCACAGCATCCACTCCAGGACAATCCGAAGATTCCACTTGACCGGAGGAAAATCGAGGATGAAACCCCGAATTACAGAAAAACGGGGACACCAAGGTGGCAGAGCTGGCCCGATTATTGAGGGCGAACTCCGCCAAAGGCAAAAAAGCAACCCAATCATCCTGATCCGCAGACACAAAACACCTCAAATATGTCTCCAAGGTCTGATTAGTCCGCTCGGTCTGGCCATTAGTCTGAGGATGGAAAGCAGACGAAAAAGACAAATCTATGCCCATCCTAGCACAGAATGCCCGCCAAAATCTAGACACGAATTGGGTCCCTCTGTCAGAAACGATATTCTCCGGAATACCATGCAAACGAACAACATTTTGAAAAAACAGAGGAACCAACTCGGAAGAAGAAGGCAACTTAGGCAAGGGAACCAGATGGACCATCTTAGAGAAACGGTCACACACCACCCAGATGACAGACATCTTCTGAGAAACAGGCAGATCAGAAATAAAATCCATCGAGATGTGCGTCCAAGGCCTCTTCGGGATAGGCAAGGGTAACAACAATCCACTAGCCCGAGAACAACAAGGCTTGGCCCGAGCACAAACGTCACAAGACTGCACAAAGCCTCGCACATCTCGTGACAGGGAAGGCCACCAGAAGGACCTTGCCACCAAATCCCTGGTACCAAAGATTCCAGGATGACCTGCCAACGCAGAAGAATGAACCTCAGAGATGACTCTACTGGTCCAATCATCAGGAACAAACAGTCTACCAGGTGGGCAACGATCAGGTCTATCCGCCTGAAACTCCTGCAAGGCCCGCCGCAGGTCTGGAGAAACGGCAGACAATATCACTCCATCTTTAAGGATACCTGTGGGCTCAGAATTACCAGGGGAGTCAGGCTCAAAACTCCTAGAAAGGGCATCCGCCTTAACATTCTTAGAACCCGGTAGGTAAGACACCACAAAATTAAACCGAGAGAAAAACAACGACCAGCGCGCTTGTCTAGGATTCAGGCGCCTGGCAGACTCAAGGTAAATTAAATTTTTGTGGTCAGTCAATACCACCACCTGATGTCTGGCCCCCTCAAGCCAGTGACGCCACTCCTCAAAAGCCCACTTCATGGCCAAAAGCTCCCGATTCCCAATATCATAATTCCGCTCGGCGGGCGAAAATTTACGGGAAAAAAAAGCACAAGGTCTCATCACGGAGCAGTCGGAACTTCTCTGCGACAACACCGCCCCAGCTCCGATTTCAGAAGCGTCGACCTCAACCTGAAAAGGAAGAGCAACATCAGGCTGACGCAACACTGGGGCGGAAGAAAAGCGGCGCTTGAGCTCCCGAAAGGCCTCCACAGCATCAGGGGACCAATCAGCAACATCAGCACCCTTCTTAGTCAAATCAGTCAATGGTTTTACAACATCAGAAAAACCAGCAATAAATCGACGATAAAAGTTAGCAAAGCCCAAAAATTTCTGAAGACTCTTAAGAGAAGAGGGTTGCGTCCAATCACCAATAGCCTGAACCTTGACAGGATCCATCTCGATGGAAGAGGGGGAAAAAATGTATCCCAAGAAGGAAATCTTCTGAACCCCAAAAACACACTTAGAACCCTTCACACACAAGGAATTAGACCGCAAAACCTGAAAAACCCTCCTGACCTGCTGGACATGAGAGTCCCAGTCATCCGAAAAAATCAGAATATCATCCAGATACACAATCATAAATTTATCCAAATAATCGCGGAAAATGTCATGCATAAAGGACTGGAAGACTGAAGGGGCATTTGAAAGACCAAAAGGCATCACCAAATACTCAAAATGGCCCTCGGGCGTATTAAATGCGGTTTTCCACTCATCCCCCTGCTTGATTCGCACCAAATTATACGCCCCACGGAGATCAATCTTAGAGAACCACTTGGCCCCCTTTATACGAGCAAACAAATCAGTAAGCAGTGGTAACGGATATTGATATTTAACCGTGATTTTATTCAAAAGTCGATAATCAATACACGGCCTCAAAGAGCCGTCTTTCTTAGACACAAAGAAAAAACCGGCTCCTAAGGGAGATGACGAAGGACGAATATGTCCCTTTTCCAAGGACTCCTTTATATATTCTCGCATAGCAGCGTGTTCAGGCACAGACAGATTAAATAAACGACCCTTAGGGTATTTACTACCCGGGATCAAGTCTATGGCACAATCGCACTCCCGGTGCGGAGGTAGTGAACCAACCTTGGGTTCTTCAAAAACGTCACGAAAGTCAGACAAGAATTCAGGAATCTCAGAGGGAATAGATGATGAAATGGAAACCAAAGGTACGTCCCCATGAGTTCCTTTACATCCCCAGCTTAACACAGACATAGCTCTCCAGTCGAGGACTGGGTTATGAGATTGCAGCCATGGCAATCCCAGCACCAAAACATCATGTAGATTATACAGCACCAGAAAGCGAATAACCTCCTGGTGATCCGGATTAACACGCATAGTCACTTGTGTCCAGTATTGTGGTTTATTACTAGCCAATGGGGTGGAGTCAATCCCTTTCAGAGGTATCGGAGCCTCCAATGGCTCCAAATCATACCCACAGCATTTGGCAAAGGACCAATCCATAAGACTCAAAGCAGCGCCAGAGTCGACATAGGCGTCCGCGGTAATAGATGACAAAGAACAAATCAGGGTCACAGATAGAATAAACTTAGACTGTAAAGTGCTAATTGAAACAGACTTGTCAGGCTTCTTAGTACGCTTAAAGCATGCTGATATAACATGAGTTGAATCACCACAATAGAAGCACAACCCATTTTTTCGTCTAAAATTCTGCCGCTCGCTTCTGGACAGAATTCTATCACATTGCACATTTTCTGGCGTTTTCTCAGTAGACACCGCCAAATGGTGCACAGGTTTGCGCTCCCGCAGACGCCTATCGATCTGAATAGCCATCGTCATGGACTCATTCAGACTCGCAGGCACAGGGAACCCCACCATAACATCCTTAATGGCATCAGAGAGACCTTCTCTGAAAATCGCCGCCAGGGCGCACTCATTCCACTGAGTAAGCACAGACCATTTGCGGAATTTTTGGCAGTATATTTCAGCTTCATCTTGCCCCTGAGACAAGGACATCAAGGCCTTTTCCGCCTGAAGCTCTAAATGAGGTTCCTCATAAAGCAACCCCAAGGCCAGAAAAAACGCATCCACATTGAGCAACGCAGGATCCCCTGGTGCCAATGCAAAAGCCCAGTCTTGAGGGTCGCCCCGGAGCAAGGAAATTACAATCCTGACCTGCTGTGCAGGGTCTCCGGCAGAGCGAGACTTCAGGGACAAAAACAATTTGCAATTATTTTTAAAATTTTGAAAGTGAGATCTATTCCCCGAGAAGAATTCAGGCAAAGGAATTCTAGGCTCAGACATAGGTGCATGAACAACAAAATCTTGCAAATTTTGTACCTTTGTGGCGAGATTATTCAAACCTGTAGCTACACTCTGAAGATCCATTTGAAACAGGTGAACACAGAGCCATTCAAGGATTTAGAAGGAGAGGAAGAGAGGAAGGCTGCAGTATAGGCAGACTAGCAAGTGATTCAATTAAGAGCACACTCAAAACTAGAGGGGAAAAAAAAAAAAAAAAAAAAAAAAAAATTGTAGCAGACTTCTTTTTTCTCTCCTTTCTCAGCCAGTAATTTAACCCTTTTTTGGGCCGGTCAAACTGTCATGATTCTCAATGGCGAGAGAACATAGCCCAGCATATGGAAACTATACTGACCATGAACTAAACCTGCCGCACAACTAGAAGTGGCCGGGTAGCATGCCTACGTTTTTTTATCCCTAGATGCCCAGCGCCAGCCGGAGAACTACCTAATCCTAGCAGAGGAAAAGACAGTCCTGGCTCACCTCTAGAGAAATTTTCCCAAAAGGCAGACAGAGGCCCCCACATATATAGGCGGTGATTTTAGATGAAATGACAAACGTAGTATGAAAATAGGTTTAGCAAAATCGAGGTCCGCTTACTAGATAGCATGAAGACAGAAAGGGCACTTTCATGGTCAGCAGAAAACTCTATCAAAACACCATCCAGAAATTACTTTAAGACTCTAGCATTAACTCATAACACCAGAGTGGCAATTTCAGATCACAAGAGCTTTCCAGACACAGTAACGAAACAGCAGCTGTGAACAGGAACAAAATGCAAAAACACACAAGGACAAAAGTCCAACTTAGCTGGGAGTTGTCTAGTAGCAGGAACATGCACAGAAAGGCTACTGATTACATTGTTGACCGGCATGAAACTGACAGAGGAGCAAGGTTATATAGCGACTCCCACATCCTGATAGGAGCAGGTGAACAGAGGGGATGATGCACACAAGTTAAATTCCACAAGTGGCCACCGGGGGAGCCCAGAATCCAATTTCACAACAGAAGACCAAGTCAAGGGAGTTTCCATCTTCATGCGTTGGAGAGTTAGTATGCTGCGAGAGGCCGAAAGAGGAGGTTAGAGATAAAAGGTGAGAAGCAGACGGGGAAAGGGGAGAAGCAATGGGGATGTTGAAATCACCCATGATAAGGGTGGGAGTGTCACAGGAGAGAAAGTGTAGAAGCCAGGTGGCAAAGTGATCCAGGAACTGATGAGAGGGGCCAGGAGGACGATACACCACCGCCACTCGCATGGAGAAGGGGATGTAGAGTCTGACAGCATGGACCTCAAAGGAAGGGAATACAAGTGAGGGTACTTGGGGAATAACTTGGAAGGTACATTTGGGTGAAAGGAGCAGCCCAACGCCTCCACCTGCTCTGTTGTCTGATCTTGGGGTATGAGAAAAGTGTAGTCCACCATAGGAGAGAGCAGCAGCAGCGGTTGTGTCTGACTGCTGGATCCAGGTTTCAGTAAGAGCCAGGAGATTAAGAGCCTTAGAAAGGAAGTAATCATGGGTGAAGGAGAGTTTATTACACACAGAGCGAGAATTCCAAAGAGTACAATTGAAAGAGACAGAAGGCATGCATGGAATATTGATAAGGTTAGAGGGGTTTCTGGGTGTAGCAGTTGGGAGGTTTGACTGGCTATAACATGGGGGGCCGAGGTTGGGAGAGATGTCTCCAGCGACTAGGAGAAGGAGGATAGAAAGAGTGAGCAGATGGTTAAGTGATTTGTGAGAGCGTCTTTTGTGTTGGATGGTGGGACTGAATGGATCTGTGCTGTTAAGCAATGTGAACAGAGCATGAGTGCTATACATAGGAGAGGCAAGGACAGAGGGGCCGATATGGATGGAGTTTAAAGAGTTTATGCAAGGGCGGTGAGTGAATGCAGCAGCCAGGATATAGATTATACAGATACATATGGTGTGTATTTGTTCTGTTTCAAGTGAATAGGGAGTAGGTTTAGATTGTCTTACCTGTCTCCTGCCCTGTCTAACTGCCATGTTATAACTGCGTCATACTTAGAAAAAAAATATACTTTGAAAAAAAGTACACGAATAATAGTGCACGAATGCACCCCTGCATGAATGCATCCCCAAGTTATGTCCACATTTATAGAAGGCTAGCTCTTAGATCTCACTTTTTTTATTTATTTATTTTTTTTTTGGGGGGAAAAGGGTGTTTCTCCCCCTCTTGTTACCAATCAATCTAACTCAATTGAGACAGCAGGACACAATAAATGTAGTGATCAGATAAACAAATGTCCAGGTCTGCATGGATCATAAACCCCTTTGAAAAAGTTATGTGATCTCTCTATATAGGGACAAGCAAAAGTGAGTTAAATATCTATAAACACAAACAAATGCATAATAAGATGACTAACATATATAGCTATATGCAGGATTCAATGCCGAAGATAGAATGAATCAGATACCATCCAAGCCGCTTGCTGTCAGGGAATGGAGCAATAGACATGCAGGATAGTTCAGTTCAGGGAATGAATGATATGTTTACCTGTATTGAAGAGAAGAGAGATGCTTGTTATATTCTGCCATGTTATAACTGCGTCATACTTAGAAAAAAAATATACTTTGAAAAAAAGTACACGAATAATAGTGCACGAATGCACCCCTGCATGAATGCATCCCCAAGTTATGTCCACATTTATAGAAGGCTAGCTCTTAGATCTCACTTTTTTTTTAATTTATTTATTTTTTTTGGGGGGGGAAAAGGGTGTTTCTCCCCCTCTTGTTACCAATCAATCTAACTCAATTGAGACAGCAGGACACAATAAATGTAGTGATCAGATAAACAAATGTCCAGGTCTGCATGGATCATAAACCCCTTTGAAAAAGTTATGTGATCTCTCTATATAGGGACAAGCAAAAGTGAGTTAAATATCTATAAACACAAACAAATGCATAATAAGATGACTAACATATATAGCTATATGCAGGATTCAATGCCGAAGATAGAATGAATCAGATACCATCCAAGCCGCTTGCTGTCAGGGAATGGAGCAATAGACATGCAGGATAGTTCAGTTCAGGGAATGAATGATATGTTTACCATCCAAGCCGCTTGCTGTCAGGGAATGGAGCAATAGATATGCAGGATAGTTCAGTTCAGGGAATGAATGATATGTTTACCATCCAAGCCGCTTGCTGTCAGGGAATGGAGCAATAGACATGCAGGATAGTTCAGTTCAGGGAATGAATGATATGTTTACCATCCAAGCCGCTTGCTGTCAGGGAATGGAGCAATAGACATGCAGGATAGTACAGTTCAGGGAATGAATGATATGTTTACCATCCAAGCCGCTTGCTGTCAGGGAATGGAGCAATAGACATGCAGGATAGTTCAGTTCAGGGAATGAATGATATGTTTACCATCCAAGCCGCTTGCTGTCAGGGAATGGAGCAATAGACATGCAGGATAGTTCAGTTCAGGGAATGAATGATATGTTTACCTGTATTGAAGAGAAGAGAGATGCTTGTTATATTCTGCCATGTTATAACTGCGTCATACTTAGAAAAAATATATACTTTGAAAAAAAGTACACGAATAATAGTGCACGAATGCACCCCTGCAGTGAATATGACACATAAAACTAAATAACTATATACAAATAAACAGAAGAAAAGGAACAAGGCTTAGAGAAAAGAAGCAAAACCTAAAATTTCATTTAGCCCGTATGGTTGGATGGAATTAATTTTGGAGATCCATCTTGCCTCAAGTTGAGCCAAATTCCTGTGCCAATTGCCACCTTTTGCATCAATGTGAACCCTATCAATGCCTATCACCTTCAAGAGTTTTGCATAACAGTCATGCTTTAACCTAAAGTGTCTAGGTATTGGCTTCAAAGATGAGACATCCTCAACATCCTTTGAATTCACAATGTCTCTGTAGTGTTCTCTGACCCGTACTTTTAAAGGTCTCGATGTTAAACCTATATAGATTTTCTGACAGGGACATGTTGCATAGTATATCACACCAATACTATTACAAGTAGTGTGTTGAGTTATGGTATAAGTGTGGTGGCCATCACTAGACAAAAAAGTATTGGTTCGAGACATATTGGGGCAGGTTATGCAATCACCACACAGGAAGAAGCCCCATTTGGGGCCCTTAGGTCCAAAGGCTTTCTCCAGAGTCTGTCCAGGATGATAGCTATGGACAAGCAGATCCCTCAAATTCTTGGATCTTCTATAAGTAATTGAAGGTTGGTCATTTAGATATTTAGATAAAGTTTTATCCATTTTGATCATTGGCCAATATTTTTCCAATGCTTGTCTAACGACAGAACCCTTCTTGCTATATGTGGAGATGAATCTCACCCTTTTATCCATTGGTGGTTTCACCTTAGGTTGTAGAAGTTCTTCTCTCTTTGCTCGGGTCGCTCTTTTCAAGCCTCTCTTTATACTACGTTTAGAACAGCCTCTATTTCCAAACCTTAAGGAAAGGGCATCCGCTTCTTCACTAAAAAATTCCACATTGGAGCATATCCTTTTGATCCTCAAGAATTGCCCAGTTGGTATCCCCTTTATTAATTGTCTCGGATGTGATGATGAGGCATGTAGTACAGAATTTACGGCTGTGTCTTTACGAAATACATTAGTCTCAATACGATCATTGGCTCCTCTTATGACCAAAACATCCAAAAACTCAAGATTGCTTTGACTGTACTTGCATGTAAGTGCAGCGCCCCAGAGTCTGGTCGTTGTAGTAATGTCGCTCTTCCACCAGGGGGAGTGATGGTACGTCTGATTGCACTAAAAGAGTTCACCTTGCAGGTATCACAGACACACATTACACTACACACTCCGGCCGCCAGGGGGAGCAAAAGGTCCTATCTACTAGGCCACTCCTCACACATGGGTAAAACTGGGGGTTGGATAGGAAGTTAGGGAAAAAGTAGCTGGGGAAGAGTTCGAGAGAGGACCTGTCAGGGGTGGGATCCTGACAGTGGCCTAGCACAGACAGATCATTATGGAGCCGTGCCTGTGCCTTATAGAGGCAGACTCCTAAGAAAGGACACGAAGCGAAGTATATTGTGGAGAAGTGAGAAACTGGAGCACAGCACAAAGGAGATAGAATCAGAAGGAGTCGTGCCTCAAGATCAGCAACATCCTTCTGAGGCGTGTAGCCGGCGGCCGGAACGCCGAGAAAGTAATAGACTCTACGCATTACTTTGAACCAACGGCAGGGCAGTTAACTTTAGGTTAGCTGTCTCACCTTTACACCTAATGAAGACAATGGAGGCAATTATGGGAGAGGGGCGTCTCTAGGGTCCCTATAAAATAACTCCAGGCCTACCCCGTCATACGGGTGCGTCCTATCCATATCATCTGGGGGACGGAGAGAGAAAGAACAGAAACATACACGACAGTTGTGAGGACTATCCCGTGATGCTCAGCATGGAGGTACTACAACACACAGGCGCTGGTAGGAAGGACACTAATTTCCACCTGAAAAGGGAACTCTGGATGTGCCTTTGGACTGGCCGGTCTCAGCCAGCCCTGTTAGCAGTGCTCTGGATTGCGGATGCCGAAGCCTTCAGTAAAGAGGTAAAGAGACTGCAACCCTGTGTCCTCGTTATTTACTGCGACCTACACCGTCACCTACACCTTTAATTGGACGCCCCTTAGCAGGGCCACGGACTGGGTCAGGCCACCGTGACATCCTCAGAACCGAGAGAGACCCGGTACCGAGTACCCCGCTGCCCTGCGTCTGGGGGCGCTCCATAAGTTTAACATTTATCTTTTTGTTATTCAAAATTTCCAGGAAAGAAAGAAGGTCCTGTTCTGTACCCTGCCAAATTAAAAAAATATCATCAATGAAGCGTACCCAGAACAGGACCTTCTCTATAAATGCAATGGGTCTGGTGAAGAAAATTGATAGCTCCCATAGACCTAAAAATAAATTAGCATATGAGGGGGCGAAGGACGCCCCCATTGCTGTACCCTGATTTTGTAAATAGATAGTGTCTTTAAAAATAAAAAAATTATGAGTCAAAGCAAATTCAAGAAGAGTGATCAAAACATCGACAAATTCAATACTGTGTTCGGTCATAGATAAGAACATCCTAACTGCCTGAATTCCATCACTGTGTTGAATGGAGGTGTACATTGACTCTACGTCAAAGGTCACGAGCCACATGTCACTCTCCATTGGTATACCCTCAACTTTTGATAAGAAATCACCCGTATCCTTAATATAAGATGGCAATCTGTGCACCAAAGGTTTAAAGTAAAAGTCAAGATATTTACCCACTATTTCACAGAGGCTATCGTTACCCGAAACGATAGGGCGCCCGGGAGGATTATTCAAATTTTTGTGGATCTTGGGCAGAAAATAAATACATGCCATCTTTGGATATGTTGGTATCAAATTATCTCTCATTTGTTTGGTAATAATCCCTGCCCTGAAGGCCTCCTCAAGGATTTCCTGCAGATCACTAGAAAAATTAGAAGTTGGATTGAAAGTGAGTCTCTTAGGCTGGAGTGACACTAGCGAGTTTTACGGACGTAAGAGCGCAGAAAATACATCCGTAAAACTCGCCAAACAAACGGCACAGTTATTCTCAATGGGTCTGGTCCTATCAGCCGTATATTACGGTTCAGTATTATACGGCTTTCTACGGCCGTACAAAATCGCAGCATGCTGCGTTTGTCAGCGTATTGCACAAAAAAACGCCAATGAAAGTCTATGGGGGCGAGAAAAATACACATTCCACACGGACCAGCAGTGTGACTTGCGAGAAATACGCAGCGGTGTTAGTGAAAAGCCGGTAATTCAATTGCTGGCTTTTCATTTCTCCTTCCCAAACCCGACATGATATGAGACATGGTTTACATACAGTAAACCATCTCATATCCCCCTTTTTTTTGCATATTCCACACAAATAATGATAGTAGTGTGTATGTGCAAAATTTGGGCGCTGTAGCTGCTAAAATAAAGGGTTAAATGGCGGAAAAAATTGGCGTGGGCTCCCGCGCAATTTTCTCCACCAGAGTGGTAAAGCCAGTGACTGAGGGCAGATATTAATAGCCAGGAGAGGGTCCATGGTTATTGGCCCCCCCTGGCTACAAACATCTGCCCCCAGCCACCCCAGAAAAGGCACATCTGGAAGATGCACCTATTCTGGCACTTGGCCACTCTCTTCCCACTCCCGTGTAGCGGTGGGATATGGGGTAATGAAGGGTTAATGTCACCTTGCTATTGTAAGGTGACATTAAGCCAGATTAATAATGGAGAGGCGTCAATTATGACAGCTATCCATTATTAATCCAATTGTCAGAAAGGGTTAAAAAACACACACACGCATTATTAAAAATTATTTTAATGAAATAAACACACCGGTTGTTTTAGTATTTTATTGCTCTATCAATCCACCTGAAGACCCTCGCTTGGCAAAATAATAAACCCACAATATACATACCCTCTGATGAACTGTCACGTCCCACGAAGTAAATCCATCTGAAGGGGTTAAATCATTTTACAGGCAGGAGCTGTGCTAAAGCACTCGCTCGTGTCTGTAATCCCCGGGTGCTGAAAGGAAAGCTGAGTGATCTGTACTTACATTGAGTTGCGGTGAGGCACCCTCTGGTGGATGTTCTCATAAACTGGAGCCTTGGAAAAGTTCCCACGCTCGAGTTCATATGAGAACATCCACCAGAGGGTGCCTCACCGCAACTCAATGTAAGTACAGATCACTCAGCTTTCCTTTCAGCACCCGGGGATTACAGACACGAGCAGTGCTTTAGCGCAGCTCCTGGCTGTAAAATGAGTTAACCCCTTCAGATGGATTTACTTCGTGGGACGTGACAGTTCATCAGAGGGTATGTATATTGTGGGTTTATTATTTTGCCAAGCGAGGGTCTTCTGGATGGATTGAGAGAGCAATAAAATACTAAAACAACCTGTGTGTTTATTTCATTAAAATAATTTTTAATAATGTGTGTGTGTTTTTTAACCATTTCATGCAATTGGATTAATAATGGATAGGTGTCATAATTGACGCCTCTCCATTATTAATCTGGCTTAATGTCACCTTACAATAGCAAGGTGGCATTAACCCTTCATTACCCCATATCCCACCGCTACACGGGAGTGGGAAGAGAGTGGCCAAGTGCCAGAATAGGCACATCTTCCAGATGTGCCTTTTCTGGGGTGGCTGGGGGCAGATGTTTTTAGCCAGGGGGGCCAATAACCATGGACCCTCTCTAGGCTATTAATATCTGCCATCAGTCACTGGCTTTACCACTCTGGCGGAGAAAATTGCGCGGGAGCCCACGTCAATTTTTTACGCCATTTAACCCTTTATTTTAGCAGCTACAGCGCCCAAATTTTGCACATACACACTACTAACATTAGTAGTGTGGAATATGCAAAAAAAAGGGGATATGAGATGGTTTACTGTATGTAAACCATGTCTCATATCATGTCGGGTTTGTGAAGGAGAAATGAGAAGCCGGCAATTGAATTACCGGCTTTTCACATATCTCGCGCTGAATTAAACATAAATACAGAATATATATATATGTGTGTCTCAATGACATATACACTCACTGGCCACTTTATTAGGTACACCTGTCCAACTTCTTGTTAACACTTAATTTCTAATCAGCCAATCACATGGCCGCAACTCAGTGCATTTAGGCATGTAGACATGGTCAAGACAATCTCCTGCAGTTCAAACCGAGCATCAGTATGGGGAAGAAAGGTGATTTGAGTGCCTTTGAACGTGGCATGGTTGTTGGTGCCAGAAGGGCTGGTCTGAGTATTTCAGAAACTGCTGATCTACTGGGATTTTCACGCACAACCATCTCTAGGGTTTACAGAGAATGGTCCGAAAAAGAAAAAAAATCCAGTGAGCGGCAGTTCTGTGGGCGGAAATGCCTTGTTGATGCCAGAGGTCAGAGGAGAATGGGCAGACTGGTTCGAGCTGATAGAAAGGCAACAGTGACTCAAATCGCCACCCGTTACAACCAAGGTAGGCCTAAGAGCATCTCTGAACGCACAGTGCGTCGAACTTTGAGGCAGATGGGCTACAGCAGCAGAAGACCACACCGGGTACCACTCCTTTCAGCTAAGAACAGGAAACTGAGGCTACAATTTGCACAAGCTCATCGAAATTGGACAGTAGAAGATTGGAAAAACGTTGCTTGGTCTGATGAGTCTCGATTTCTGCTGCGACATTCGGATGGTAGGGTCAGAATTTGGCGTAAACAACATGAAAGCATGGATCCATCCTGCCTTGTATGGAGCATCTTTGGGATGTGCAGCCGACAAATCTGCGGCAACTGTGTGATGCCATCATGTCAATATGGACCAAAATCTCTGAGGAATGCTTCCAGCACCTTGTTGAATCTATGCCACGAAGAATTGAGGCAGTTCTGAAGGCAAAAGGGGGTCCAACCCGTTACTAGCATGGTGTACCTAATAAAGTGGCCGGTGAGTGTATATACTGTATATATATACTGTATATATGTTTTCCCGAACATTTGAGCACATAAATCCATTAGATGTCGGTTTTGCAAGCCTGCGAGAAAATATCGCAGTACGGATGCCATACGGATTACATACGGAGGATGCCATGCGCAAAATACGCTGACACACCCTGCCTACGGATCACTATTTTGGGAACATTTCTCCGTATTACGGCCGTAAAAAACAGACCATATTGTCTTACGCTGAGTGTGACGCCGGCCTTATAGTGAATTGGATCCCTCAATTTCCTTAATGCTTCCCTTTCATATAGTTTTACAGGCCACACTACCACATTCCCCCCTTTATCCGCAGGTTTTATTATAATTTCCTTTAAATCCCTCAATTCTTTCAAGACCTTCCTTTGGCAGACTGAGAGATTGTCATTATTCATTCTTGATGAAATTTTTTGAAATTCATTATTTACCATTTTGACAAAAAGTTCTATATTGGGATAAAGGTTCATAGGAGGGAATTTTGGGGGGGTTGGGGGTATAACTTCACTTTTACTTACTGCAGCAGGTTCTTGTTCATTGTTCAGTTCTTCAAGAATGGAAATGGCTTCCAATTCTTTCTCTGTCCAGGCTTCACCTGAGTTAGGTTTTTCATGAAGTTTTTTTAAAACTAATTTACGTGCAAATAGGTTTAAATCTTTTAATGAAAATCATAAATGAATACCCTAACTATAAAACCAATTTTTATTGTTAAAACCAAGGCAAACTATAGTGACAAAAACTCAAAAAAACCAACAAGTGCTCAAACAAAACATACCCATAAACCTAATGGGGAATGCTAGACGACCCTAGCTCCAGTACCTATAATTGCCCCTTCCTGGATGCGGAGGTTGACACCCTAGGGGGAATGCTGTGGCGTCCCCGCTCAACGATGGCTGACCCTAGAAGCCCTAATTGTTGTGAATTCTGCTCTTGGGCTCCCTCCGGTGGTTGTTGGTGGTAGTGCAGTTGTCTTGGGGTTGTAATCCAGGGCAGGTGTTTCTGCTGATTGCAGCTCTGTTAGGTATTTAGGTGTGCAGTATCCATGAGTCCTTGCCAGTTGTCCATTGTTCTTGGAGGGATTGCATCTCTCTCTGTCTCCTCATGCCCTGCTGCCAATTCAGCTAAGATAAGTGTCTGGTTTTTGTCTCTGTGCACACATGCAGTGTGCTTGCAATTCAGTGCAATTCATTATGTTTTTGTCCAGCTTAGACTTTGTTTGGATTTATCAGTCATGCTGGATTCTCAGGAGATGCAGATATACTTTCTATGTCTTTAGTTAGATGTAGAATATTTGTATTATCTGCTGTGGATATTTTTAGGATTTTAATACTGACCGCTTAGAATTCTGTCCTATCCTTTTCTATTTAGCTAGAAGTGCCTCTTTTGCTAAATCCTGTTTTTCTGCCTGCGTGTGTCTTTCCTCTTATACTCACAGTCAATATTTGTGGGGGGCTGCCTATCCTTTGGGGTTCTGCTCTGAGGCAAGATAGAATTCCCTTTTCCATCTATAGGGGTATTTAGTCCTCCGGCTGTGTCGAGGTGTCTAGGACGTGTTAGGTACATCCCACGGCTACTTCTAGTTGCGGTGTTAGTTTAGGGTTTGCGGTCAGTACAGGTACCACCTACTCCTGAGAAAGTCTCTCATGCGGCTACAAGGTCACCGGATCATAACAGTACAACTGGCCAACAATGAGTTAAATGCATCTCAGAAGAAGGGAAGAAAGAGCCATTTTTTTTCTGTAGCCTGCTTTGTCTTTTCTTCCCTCTTTTCCTGTGGGTGACTGATGAGTCTTGTGCTAGCATGGATGTTCAGGGATTAGTTTCTCGTGTAGACCAGCTTGCTGCTAGGGTACAGGGTATTTCTGATTATATTGTTCAGACTCCGCTTTTAGAGCCTAGGATTCCTACTCCTGATTTGTTTTTTGGGGACAGGTCCAAATTTTTGAGTTTTAAAAACAATTGTAAACTGTTTTTTGCTCTGAAGCCTCGTTCCTCTGGTGATCCCATTCAGCAGGTTAAAATTGTCATCTCCTTGCTGCGTGGCGACCCTCAGGATTGGGCATTTTCCCTGGAATCTGGGAATCCGGCCTTGCTTAATGTAGATGCCTTTTTTCAGGCTCTAGGATTATTATATGATGAACCAAATTCTGTGGATCAAGCGGAGAAGACCTTGTTGGCCCTGTCTCAGGGTCAAGAAGCGGCAGAATTGTATTGTCAGAAATTTAGAAAATGGTCTGTGCTGACTAAATGAAATGAGGATGCTTTGGCGGCAATTTTCAGAAAGGGTCTTTCTGAATCTGTTAAAGATGTTATGGTGGGGTTTCCCACGCCTGTTGGTCTGAGTGATTCTATGTCTCTGGCCATTCAGATTGATCGGCGCTTGCGGGAGCGCAGAACTGTGCGCGTTGTGGCGTTGTCCTCAGAGCAGATGCCTGAGCCTATGCAGTGTGATTAGATTCTGTCTAGAACGGAACAACAAGGATTCAGACGTCAGAATAGGTTGTGTTTTTATTGTGGCGATGCTTCTCATGTCATTTCATTCTGCCCAAAGCGTACAAAGAGAATCGCTAGTTCAGTTACCATCGGAACTGTACAACCTAAATTTCTGTTATCTGTGACCTTGATCTGCTCATTGTCGTCATTTTCTGTCATGGCGTTTGTGGATTCAGGCGTCGCTTTGAACTTAATGGACTTTGAATTTGCCAGGCGTTGTGGTTTCCCCTTGCAGTCTTTGCAGAACCCTATTCCTTTAAGGGGCATTTATGCTACACCTTTGGCTAAAAATAAACCCCAGTTTTGGACACAGGTGACCATGTGCATGGCGCCAGCCCATCAGGAAGATTGTCGTTTTCTGGTGTTGCATAATTTGCATGATACTATTGTGCTGGGTTTTCCATGGTTGCAGATACATAATCCTGTGTTGGATTGGAAGTCTATGCCTGTGACTAGTTGGGGTTGTCAGGGGGTTCTGTTGTGAATTCCGTTCTCGAACTCCCTCCTGTGGTCATGAATGGTACTTCGGCGAGTTCTGTCCGTGGACTCCCTCTGGTGGCTGTGAGTGGAACTGCTGGTTCTTGAGGTTGCTTCCTCAGCTGCCCTCGTTTGCGGCTAGGCTGGCTTCTCTATTTAACTCCACTCAGATCGTTACTTCATGCCAGCTGTCAATGTATCAGTACTGGTTCAGATCTCTCTCGGATCTTTCTGATGACCTGTCTACTCCAGCAGAAGCTAAGTTCCTGCTAGTTCATTTGTTGTTCATTGTGTTCTGAATATATTTCTTAGTACTTGCTAAGTTCTAGTCCAGCTTACTAACATGATATTGCCTTGCTAGCTGGAAGCTCTGGGGTGCAGAGTGGCACCTCCACACCGTGAGTCAGTGCGGGGGTCTTTTTGCACACTCTGCGTGGCTTTTTGTAGTTTTTTGTGCTGACCGCATAGATCCCTTTACTATCCTCTGTCTATTTAGTGAAGACTGGCCTCCTTTGCTGAAACTTGTTTCATTCCTGTGTTTGTAACTTTCCTCTTAACTCACAGCCAATATTTGTGGGGGGCTGCCTTTTCCTTTGGGGAATTTCTCTGAGGCAAGGTAAGGCTTTATTTCCTATCTTTAGGGGTAGTTAGCTCTTAGGCTGTGAAGAGGCGTCTAGGGAGAGTTAGGTACGCTCCACGGCTATTTCTAGTGTGTGTGATAGGATTAGGGTTTGCGGTCAGCAGAGACCACTTCCCAGAGCTTGTCCTGTCGTCTAGTTTAACCATCAGGTCATTCCAGGTGCTCCTAACCACCAGGTCCATAACAGGGTTCATAATGACGTTCCTGTGATGTCAATCTCCTCTTCCTCCTCTTCTGAAGTTCCAGAGTTTTTGTCTGATTTTCAGGATGTATTCGATGAGCCCAAGTCCAGTTCCCTTCCACCGCATAGGGACTGTGATTGTGCTATTGACTTGATTCCAGGCTGTAAGTTTCCTGAGGGCCGACTTTTCAACCTGTCTGTGCCAGAACATACCGCCATGCGGAGTTATGTTGAGGAGTCTTTGGAGAAAGGGCATATTCGGCCATCTTCTTCACCGTTGGGAGCGGGATTTTTTTTTGTTGCTAGAAGGATGGCTCCTTGAGACCCTGTATTGATTATCGCCTCTTGAATAAGATCACGGTCAAGTTTCAATACTCTTTACCTTTGCTTTCCGATTTGTTTGCCAGGATTAAGGGGGCTAGTTGGTTTACTAAAATTGACCTTCGGGGGACATATAATCTTGTTCGTATTAAGCAGGGTGACGAATGGAAAACTGCGTTTAATACGCCCGAAGGCCATTTTGAATACCTTGTGATGCCATTCGGGCTCTCTAATGCTCCATCTGTTTTTCAGTCCTTCATGCATGATATCTTCCGGAATTATCTTGATAAATTCATGATTTTATATTTGGATGACATCTTAATTTTTTCCGATGATTGGGAGTCTCATGTGAAACAGGTCAGGATGGTATTTCAGATCCTTCGTGATAATGCTTTGTTTGTGAAGGGGTCTAAGTTTCTCTTTGGAGTGCAGAAGGTTTCTTTTTTGGGCTTCATTTTTTCTCCCTCATGTATAGAGATGAATCCGGTTAAGGTTCAGGCCATTCATGATTGGATTCAGCCCACATCCGTGAAGAGCCTTCAGAAATTTTTGGGCTTTGCTAATTTTTATCGCCGTTTCATTGCTAACTTCTCCAGTGTGGTTAAACCCCTGACCGATTTGACGAAGAAAGGCGCTGATGTAACGAATTGGTCCCCTGTGGCTGTCTCTGCCTTTCAGGAGCTTAAATGCCGATTTACTTCTGCCCCGGTGTTGCATCAGCCAGATGTTTCTCTTCCGTTTCAGGTTGAGGTTGACGCTTCTGAGATTGGGGCAGGGGCCGTTTTGTCTCAGAGGAATTCTGATGGTTCCTTGATGAAACTGTGTGCCTTCTTTTCCCGTAAGTTTTCGCCTGCTGAACGCAATTATGATGTCGGCAATTAGGAGTTGTTGGCTATGAAGTGGGCGTTTGAGGAATGGCGACATTGAGGGAGCCAAGCACCGTATTGTGGTCTTGACCGATCATAAAAATCTGATTTACCTCGAATCTGCCAAACGACTGAATCCTAGACAGGCTCGATGGTCCCTGTTTTTCTCCTGTTTTGATTTCGTGGTCTCGTATCTTCCGGGTTCTAAGAATGTTAAGGCTGATACCCTCTCTAGGAGTTTTTTGCCTGATTCTCCTGAGGTATTTGAGCCGGTCGGCATTCTGAAGGAAGGGGTGGTCCTTTCTGCCATTTCCCCTGATTTGCGACGGGTTCTGCAGGAATTTCAGGCTGACAAACCTGACCGCTGTCCAGTGGGGAAACTGTTTGTTCCTGATAGATGGACTAGTAGAGTGATTTCTGAGGTTCATTGTTCTGTGTTGGCTGGCCATCCTGGTATTTTTGGTACCAGAGATTTGGTTGGTAGGTCCTTTTGGTGGCCTTCTTTGTCGCGTGATGTGCGTTCTTTTGTGCAGTCCTGTGGGACTTGTTGTTCCCGTGCTAGTGGGTTGCTTTTGCCTTTTTTCCTGTCCCTGAGAGGCCCTGGATGCATATTTCTATGGATTTTATTTCAGATCTTCCGGTTTCCCAGAGGATGTCGGTTATCTGGGTGGTTTGTGACCGGTTTTCTAAGATGGTTCATTTGGTGCCTTTGCCTAAATGCCTTCCTCTTCTGATTTGGTTCCGTTGTTTTTTCAGCATGTGGTTCGTTTGCATGGTATTCCGGAGAATATTGTGTCCGACAGAGGTTCCCAGTTTGTTTCTAGGTTTTGGTGGGCCTTTTGTGCTAGGCTGGGCATTGATTTGTCTTTTTCTTCCGCATTTCATCCTCAGACAAATGGCCAGACCGAGCGAACTAATCAGACTTTGGAAACTTATTTGAGATGCTTTGTGTCTGCTGATCAGGATGATTGGGTGGCTTTCTTGCCATTGGCCGAGTTTGCCCTTAATAATCGGGCTAGTTCGGCTACCTTGGTTTCGCCCTTCTTTTGTAATTTTGGTTTTCATCCTCGTTTTTCTTCGGGGCAAGTTGAACCTTCTGATTGTCCTGGTGTGGATTCTGTGGTTGACAGGTTGCAGCAGATTTGGGATCATGTGGTGGACAATTTGGTGTTGTCTCAGGAGGAGGCTCAGGGTTTTGCTAACCGTCGTCGGTGTGTTGGTTTCCGGCTTCGGGTTGGGGATTTGGTCTGGTTGTCTTCCCGTCATGTTCCTATGAAGGTTTCTTCCCCTAAGTTTAAGCCTCGGTTTATTGGTCCTTATAGGATTTCTGAGATTATCAATCCGGTGTCTTTTCGTTTGGCCCTTCCGGCCTCTTTTGCCATCCATAATGTTTTCCATAGATCTTTATTGCGAAAATATGTGGTGCCCGTTGTTCCCTCTGTTGATCCTCCTGCTCCTGTGTTGGTTGATGGGGAGTTGGAGTATGTGGTTGAGAAGATTTTGGATTCTCGCTTTTCGAGGCGGAGGCTTCAGTACCTTGTTAAATGGAAGGGTTATGGCCAGGAGGATAATTCTTGGGTTTTTGCCTCTGATGTCCATGCTGCTGATTTGGTCCGTGCCTTTCATCTGGCTCGTCCTGATCGGCCTGGGGGCTCTGGTGAGGGTTCGGTGACCCCTCTTCAAGGGGGGGGTACTGTTGTGAATTCTGCTCTTGGGCTCCCTCCGGTGGTTGTTGGTGGTAGTGCAGTTTTCTTGGGGTTGTAATCCAGGGCAGGTGTTTCTGCTGATTGCAGCTCTATTAGGTATTTAGGTGTGCAGTATCCATGAGTCCTTGCCAGTTGTCCATTGTTCTTGGAGGGATTGCATCTCTCTCTGGCTCCTCATGCCCTGCTGCCAATTCAGCTAAGATAAGTGTCTGTTTTTTGTCTCTGTGCACACATGCAGTGTGCTTGCAATTCAGTGCAATTCATTGTGTTTTTGTCCAGCTTAGACTTTGTTTGGATTTATCAGTCATGCTGGATTCTCAGGAGATGCAGATATACTTTCTATGTCTTTAGTTAGATGTAGAATATTTGTATTATCTGCTGTGGATATTTTTAGGATTTTAATACTGACCGCTTAGAATTCTGTCCTATCCTTTTCTATTTAGCTAGAAGTGCCTCTTTTGCTAAATCCTGTTTTTCTGCCTGCGTGTGTCTTTCCTCTTATACTCACAGTCAATATTTGTGGGGGGCTGCCTATCCTTTGGGGTTCTGCTCTGAGGCAAGATAGAATTCCCTTTTCCATCTATAGGGGTATTTAGTCCTTCGGCTGTGTCGAGGTGTCTAGGACGTGTTAGGTACATCCCACGGCTACTTCTAGTTGCGGTGTTAGTTTAGGGTTTGCAGTCAGTACAGGTACCACCTACTCCTGAGAAAGTCTCTCATGTGGCTCCAAGGTCACTGGATCATAACACCTAATACACCCTACAGCCGCTAGTGAGAGCCTCTACCCACAGACCTGAGGATCCTCTATCACTATACAGGGAGCCAGCTGTGCTAGGGAAAAGCTAGATCCCCACTACATCTAAAAACATTGTATGAACACATGGCGAAAACTGGTGACAACAAGTTGGATGATGACGCTCTGTCATTAGACAGGGCTGCTTCGAGATGGCTACTTCGATATGATGGTTAGTACCTGACTACCATAAGGCAGCCATACCCTAACCACCTATGCAAACCACATATATATAAGCCATAGGGGATTACTCTTTCTTTCAGCTTGGTACACACATTCCTGATACAAGTCCCCAGTAGGTGAATCCGATCCTGATATCACAGACACCCTACATAACAAAATCACAATGTGTGGTATGTATCAATACTCATCTCTCGATGCATCAGCGGTACTGCACCATTCGCCATTGCTACTTAGCGCCTCATATCGAAGTAGCCATCTCGAAGCAGCCCTGTCTAATGACAGAGCGTCATCATCCAACTTGTTGTCACCAGTTTTCGCCATGTGTTCATACAATGTTTTTAGATGTAGTGGGGATCTAGCTTTTCCCTAGCACAGCTGGCTCCCTGTATAGTGATAGAGGATCCTCAGGTCTGTGGGTAGAGGTTCTCACTAGCGGCTGTAGGGTGTATTAGGGCCTCTAGGGTCAGCCATCATTGAGCGGGGGCGCCACAGCGTTCCCCCTAGGGTGTCAACCTCCGCAGCCAGGAAGGGGCAATTATAGGTACTGGAGCTAGGGTCGTCTAGGATTCCCCATTAGGTTTATGGGTATGTTTTGTTTGAGCACTTGTTGGTTTTTTTGAGTTTTTGTCACTATAGTTTGCCTTGGTTTTAACAATAAAAATTGGTTTTATAGTTAGGGTATTCATTTATGATTTTTGTTGTAGCTCCCCTACTCTACTATTGTTTTTGAGAACATTAAATCTTTTAATGCTACAAAGAAATCAAAAGAGGCAGTGGGTGAAAAACTAAGACCTAGACTAAGTACCTCAACCTGTGGTTCAGTCAATTTAAAATCAGATAGATTAATCACCTGTAGCCTAGAGGTAGATGAATCATCCTTCCGTTTGTCCTTCCTTTTATAGTTGTTTCCTCTTCTTTGGTTAGTGTTGCGTCTTAAATTATAAAAACAATTGCCAGTCCTGACATCGTTTTCCTCCTCTCTATATGATACGGATGAGAAGGACGAGGTCCTAGTTTTATCCTGACTACCAGCCCCGGCCACTTGCCATCTATACACTGTTCCATTTGAGATCCTGGAGGTCTCTCTGGAACTTTTTGGCTTTAGTGTCCTTCACCTCTTTTTCCCAAATCTGGAATTGATTGTCAATATCTTTATTCAAAGCCTCCATTTCTGCGGCTGTAAGGATTTCGGACAATTTCACACGAGTACTTTCAATCTCTATGTCATATTCGTCCAGACATTTCTTATTGTTACCAAATAATAACTCTATTAAAGACTTAGAACAATTATTGCACGCTTCTTCCCATTTAGTCTTAAAAAAGGTATCCTCTATCACAAATGAGGGCATAATTTTCACTCGCAAACCTCTCGGGAACAACCCCTTAGCCAAATATCTCTCCAGGGATGCTTTGTTCCACCAAGTCCGTGTACTTTCCTTCAATAAATAGTTAATAGAATTTTTTAAATCCATTTTATTCCCACTTTCCAGTGGTACACTTTGTAATGTATCCTCATTAAAAACCTTTATCTATGCAGGATAGCCAGTTCAATTCTCTGGCTTTTGTGTCCATACTGGCCATGACCAACTGTAAACAAAGTACAGGAATTTCAATATTGTACCAAAAAATCAGCCTAACAAAGCGGCACTTCCAATCAACAATACCCTACAACACAACGGAAGCAAATGCCAAAAATAGAAAGAAACAATATTTTATTACATTAACATACATCATTAACAATACATTTAAAAAGAGATAAAAAAATGTAATTAAAGGGGATAAACTACAAAGTAGCTGCACACATCAGGTCTGTATTCCAGACAGAATTGGTATCAAATATCAAAATTTAAGATTAAATAATGTGAAGATTACAATTCATGATATTTAAATATTTTGGGAAAATTTGAAAGGGAAGCATTAAGGCAATTGAGGGATCCAATTCACTATAAGAGACTCACTTTCAATCCAACTTCTAATTTTTCTAGTGATCTGCAGGAAATCCTTGAGGAGGCCTTCAGGGCAGGGATTATTACCAAACAAATGAGAGATAATTTGACACCAACATATCCGAAGATGGCATGTATTTATTTTCTGCCCAAGATCCACAAAAATTTGAATAATCCTCCCGGGCGCCCTATCGTTTCGGGTAACGATAGCCTCTGTGAAATAGTGGGTAAATATCTTGACTTTTACTTTAAACCTTTGGTGCACAGATTGCCATCTTATATTAAGGATACGGGTGATTTCTTATCAAAAGTTGAGGGTATACCAATGGAGAGTGACATGTGGCTCGTGACCTTTGACGTAGAGTCACTGTACACCTCCATTCAACACAGTGATGGAATTCAGGCAGTTAGGATGTTCTTATCTATGACTGAACACAGTATTGAATTTGTAGATTTTTTGATCACTCTTCTTGAATTTGCTTTGACTCATAATTTTTTTATTTTTAAAGACACTATCTACTGTATTTTTCTGACCATAAGACGCACTTTTTTTCCTCCAAATTTGGGAGGAAAGTGTGGGTGCGTCTTATGGTAGGGATGTAGCATGTGGGGAGGGGGGCAGCAGCGAGTGGGATCGCACTGTTATCCCACTTCAGGAGGCAGAAAAATGTCCCCACTGCCAGGAATCAGCGCTAGGGAAACCATGTGGTCCCGATGATTAAGTGCAGTGAATATTCATTAGCTACTCCCCGCCCACCTATCAGCTGAGCGGTGAGCCGGGAGCAGCAAATGAATACTGCACTTAAGCAGGGACACACATGGTTTCCTCAGCGCTGATTCCTGCAGCAGCTGGGGAGATCCATGTGTCCGGGGGAGGAGGAGGCAGCAGCAGCAGGGTCCAGGGGAGAGGAGATCGCTGGTACCTTCCTGGGCTGGAGCTGAGTGCTGTGCAGTGTGCACAAGGAGGACCTGTGATGATGTCAGAAGTGGGCGGGCTGGAGCATCACATGGCAGCACAGAGCCCTCCCTCTTCTTGACATCATCACAGGTCCTTCAGATTCCAACACTAGAATCTGCTGGCTTCCATTACCTGTGCTGTGGAAAGGCAACAAGAGGGAGGGCTCTGTGTGTGCAGTCATGGGATGCTTTTCACCTCACCACAGCTGGCTGGCTGCCACAATTAAGAGGTTAGTCTTTCCAAAACACAATAAAGCACTCTGCCACTCCTTTAGTGAACTATAATAGTTATAGTTCTCCCATGCGATTTTAAAGCAGCACTCCAGTGTTATTTTGCAATGCTGGAGTGGTGCTTTCAAGATAAGCCCTGTGCCCCCATTCTTATACTCACCCTCCAGTATCTTCATATAGTACTTCACAGACACCACACTGGTCCCGCAGCTTCCAACATAATAACATACTATTATATATAATAACACCACATATAATAGTATGTTATTAAATATTTTACCACATTTTTTTGCTTCAAATATTTTTTTCCCTATTTTCCACCTCTAAAATCTGGGTGCGCCTTATAGTCCGGTGAGTCTTATAGTCCGAAAAATCAGGGTACAGCAATTGGGGCGTCCTTTGCCCCCTCATATGCTAATTTATTTTTAGGTCTATGGGAGCTATTAATTTTCTTCACCAGACCCATTGCATTTATAGAGAAGGTCCTGTTCTGGGTACGCTTCATTGATTATATTTTTTTAATTTGTCAGGGTACAGAACAGGATCTTCTTTCTTTCCTGGAAATTTTGAATGACAACAGGATAAATGTTAAACTTACATGCAAGTACAGTCAAAGCAATCTTGAGTTTTTGGATGTTTTGGTCATAAGAGGAGCCAATGATAGTATTGAGACTAATATATGTATTTCGTAAAGACACAGCCGTAAATTCTGTGCTATATTCCTCATCATCACATCCGAGACAATTAATAAACAGATGCCCTTTCCTTAAGGTTTGGAAATAGAGGCTATTCTAAACGTAGTATAAAGAGAGGCTTGAACAGGCCGACTCGAGCAAAGAGAGAAGAACTTCTACAACCTAAGGTGAAACCCCAATGGATAAAAAGGTGAGATTCATCTCCACATATAGCGAGAAGGGTTCTGTCGTTAGACAAGCATTGGAAAAATATTGGCCAATACTCAAAATGGATAAAACTTTATCTAAATATCTAAATGACCAACCTTCAATTACTTATAGAAGATCCAAGAATTTGAGGGATCTGCTTGTCCATAGCTGTCATCCTGGACAGACCCTGGAGAAAGCCTTTGGATCTAAGGGCTCCAAATGGGGCTTCTTCCTGTGTGGTGATTGCATAGCCTGCCCCAACATATCTCGAGCCAATACTTTTTTGTCTAGTGATGGCCACCATACTTATACCATAACTCAACCAATTACTTGTAATAGTATTGGCGTGATATACTATGCAACATCTCCCTGTCAGAAAATCTATATAGGTTTAACATCGAGACCTTTAAAAGTACGGGTAAGAGGACACTACAGAGACATTGTGAATTCAAAGGATGTTGAGGATGTCTCATCTTTGAAGCCAATACCTAGACACTTTAGGTTAAAGCATGACTGTAATGCAAAACTCTTGAAGGTGATAGGCATTGATAGGGTTCACATTGATGCAAGAGGTCGAAATTGGCGCAGGAATTTGAATCAACTTGAGGCAAGGTGGATCTCCAAAATTAATTCCATCCAACCATATGGGCTAAAGGAAATTTTAGGTTTTGCTTCTTTTCTCTAAGCCTTGTTCCTTTTCTTCTTCTTTTATAGTTATTTAGTTTTATGTGTCATATTCTTTTGTCCTATAGGTAATATTTGCCATATATTTTTATTGTCTTTTAAAAAAATTTTTGAACTGTCTTTTTTTCTATTTTTAGTTTCAGTAGACCTTATATTTATTCTATATCGACTATTGATGATGGGCGATTGTCGGAGCATGGTGGCATTTTTATGGCTGGTATTCCCTTGGATTTTTGATGGTCCCTCCCAGAGGACTTCGAGAAAAAATCCTATATGAAGCCAGAGGAATAGGGATGGATAATATGTGGACAGACAGAAGGAATCTTGAGTCCGGCACCTTATAATACTTTTACTGTGTATAGTCACGTTTATATGTTGTTTATTTCAAAGATGAATGGTTTGATTACATGCCACATTTTTGTGGCTCACATGTCACAATATCACCATTATTACACGAGTGTAAATATTTTACTTTAATTTTCTCTCTATTTCACTTTTATTTAATTTAATTTTGGTTCACTATATTTTTTCTTCTCTTTCTTTTATTAATTCTTCTATAATCCTTTTATACATATTTATTTTCTTTTGCCATGCACACATTGTCTTTATTCTTTAATCTTAACACTGCAGCACATTCATACACCTTCTCTCCCCTTCCCTCTCTGGCCTTATTAGGAATTGCCAGCCCGGTATACTGTTACCTTTCCTCTGTCCAGCGGCGAGCGCTTCCTGAATCTCCGGCCTGTGTGTCTCCATGGCGGTGTGGACTAGTGACGTGAGATGCCGGCCTGTGAAGACATCACGTCCGGTCTCGGAAGACGGAAGCGCCGCACACATGCCGCTGCCACCACTGAAGCTAACAGGTATATATAAGGACTCCTAATCCATTCCCCTCATACAACATTCCCCCTAAGAAGAAGCTAACGCGAAACGTGCGTCGGGGCTCAGCGCTGCCGCTACAGGTCATGTATTGCCTCCATTCCCTGCCTCCTCTGTCTCTCTCACTTACTATTTAACTCTTTATATGTATCTAGTACCATAAGAATTCCTTTTTTCTTATACTTGCTACTATTAGCCACTTGGCACTTTAGCTAATTATTTGCACTTTAGCTGAATGATCTTTTGCACACTGTATGAAAAAAGCCTCTCTGAGATGTTTTGTATTGCTTATTATTTCTTGTAGTTTCACCTGCTATGAATATGCACTGAATCTTATTGCCACTATGAGCCATTTGGATTTTTGTGGTAATTTTGTTACATGCATCTATTTGGAATTTTTACACTTTGCAGCAAGTTTCTAACCAGTTACATAATTTACTGATGAGCTTAATATGAATTAGTTTCATGTTGTTATACTGTAAGCAGTGGATAGGCTGGTATTGCCATCTCCGTGTGTGGTTCCACCATTACTCCAAAGCAACATGCCCACTGCCTTGGGGTCATCCTTGATTCTGAGCTTTCATTCACCCCCCACATCCGATCACTGGCTCGCTCTTCTTATCTGCATCTCAAAAACATTTCTAGAATTCGCCCTTTTCTTACTTTCGACTCTGCAAAAACTCTTACTGTCTCACTTATTCATTCTCGTCTGGACTATTGTAACTCTCTACTTATCGGCCTCCCTCTTACCAAACTCTCCCCGCTCCAATCTGTCCTGAAGGCTGCTGCCAGAATCATATTCCTCACCAACCATTACACCGATGCCTCTACCTTGTGCCAGTCATTACATTGGCCACCCATCCACTCCAGAATCCAGTACAAAACTACTACCCTCATCCACAAAGCACTCCATGGCTCAGCACCACCCTACATCTCCTCTCTGGTCTCAGTCTACCACCCTACCCATGCCCTCTGTTCCGCTAATGACCTCAGGTTAGCATCCTCAATAATCAGAACCTCCCACTCCCGTCTCCAAGACTTTACACGTGCGCCGATTCTTTGGAATGCATTACCTAGGTTAGTACGATTAATCCCCAATCCCCACAGTTTTATGCGTGCCCTAAAAACTCATTTGTTCAGACTGGCCTACCGCCTCAATGCATTAACCTAACCATCCCTGTGTGGCCCATTCAAAAAAAAAAAACATAATCAGGTTCCTCGCATCATGTTCTCATACACTTTATGCAGTTAATAGCACTCTGTGTCTGTACTGCTACATACTTAGGCAGTTAACTGGTTCATGCAGCTTTACATGAACACCCGAGCCTTACACTATGGCTGGTCCAACTAACTAAAGCAATTGTTACCATCCACCTCTCATGTCTCCCCTTTTCCTCATAGTTTGTAAGCTTGCGAGCAGGGCCCTAATTCCTACTGGTATCTGTTTTGAACTGTGATTTCTGTTATGCTGTAATGTCTATTGTCTGTACAAGTCCCCTCTATAAGTTGTAAAGCGCTGCGGAATATGTTGTATATAAATAAAAATTATTATTATTATTATTATATTATTATTATTAATTCAGACTCCCCTTTTTGGGTATATGATTTTGTGAATAATACCTACTATCTGACTTATATTTTCCCTAAATATTTAAATATCATCAATTGTAATCTTCACATTATTTAATCTTAAATTTTGATATTTGATACCAATTCTGTCTGGAATACAGGCCTGATGTGTGCAGCTACTTTGTAGTGTATTCCCTTTATTTACGTTTTTTATCTCTTTTTAAATGCATTGTTAATGATGTATGTTCAATAAGATATTGTTTTTTTCTATTTTTGGCATTCGCTTCCGTTGTGTTGTAGGGTATTTAAGAGTCTAGTGAGTATATTGACAACACAGGTATGTCACAGAACCTTGTACCAATGGGGGGGGGGGTGAAGAAAAAATAATGACTTTATTGCCAAGAAAAATTTATTTTAGCCCCAGATTTTACATTTTCACACACGGAAATTGATAAAAATGGCACCGAAATGTGTCACGCCATTTCTGCTGAACATGGCTATTCCCTATAGATGAGTGTACAAAATTGCGTAGCCACACAGCGAGACTCGTGAGGGAAGGAGCACTATTTGACACATGGAGCTCAGATTTTCCCAAAATAGCTTGTGGACTTCATTTACAGATCACCTAAGTACCAGAAGAGCAGAATCTCCCACAAGTGACCCCATTTTGGAAATTACACCCCTCTGGGAAATTATCTACAGGCTTATTGATGACTTTGACTCCATGGGTTTTTTCCAGAAACAAGCAACTATAGATGTTGCTGACTGAAAATTGCAAATTTGTCATTGTAGTGCCAGTATGTGGCAGTGTCCATGTGACACCCCAGGTTCCTGGTTGTCACAGTGGCATTGCTTTCCTCATGGGGAGAGTGATGTTACGCTTGGAAGCGAGAAAGGATCTCTCTCATCAGGTAACCACAAACATGTAACATGTTCACACTCCAGACCAGAAGGGGGAGCTCTGATCCAGCTTGTGGGTGGCTCCCCTTTATATATTCTGGTCTGGAGGGAAAGTGAGTCAGTTCCTGTCAGAGAGACAGAGGAGAAGAGAGTAGAGGGGCCGTGCAGCCACGAGGGTGCTGCAGCTCCTGAAAGGAAAGAGATAGAACAAAATGCTGAACAAGCTGTAGAGAGGGAGGGAGGGGAAGAGAAGCTCAGGAGAGTGAAAAGCTTGGGAGTTGGCTGCGACTGGGCTACCTCCCTACTGAGCGCATATACCGGTAGCCGGAAGACCAGGGTTGTGTTCTACTCCAAGTGGCACAGCAGAAACCGGCAGGACAGCTGGACTACAAGTTATCTGTCCTCCCTTACACCTGAGGACACAGTAGTGTATAGAGCCCGGGTCATGATAGAGACCCTGTAAAAGGGCTCGGGCTACCTGTTGTGCAGGTAGTGTCCTACCAACTTGGAGGACAGAGAGCATACGTGAGGACCTTGTGAGAGGCCTAGGGCAGCAAGTAACTACACCACAGCGCTAGAGGGAAGGCTTCTAACTCCACCTGGTAAAGGGGACTCCCAACTCGCTTCCAAGCCGGCCGGAGCCTACCTGTACATGTGATCTGGGACCGTGGACCGTGGCGAATTAATCAGTAAACCAGGTAAAGAGACTGCAAACCTGTGTGGATCCAGCTTCACCTGTGGGAAGCCATACCATCTTAGCTGCCATAACATCACCCCAATGGACCCCTTCTAGCAGCATCGGTCACCACTGACAGAGAACCACAGGTGGCATCACGAAAAAACTTTATTCCTAAAAAACCCCATTAAAGACTTTTCCTTTAACATAGGCACCCAGGGCCATGGACCGGGTCACCACCCCCTGACACATCACTTTAAGTACCGGACCCGGTACCGCATACCCCAGGGCCTGGCGAGCGTTCCACCCATACATTGTAGTGCCTGTACATTGTGCCCCGCTCATGTTTTTGGAGACGTGCATGCCATAAATTAAGCAGGCTCTCATCGCTACAAACATGTGGGTGCAAAATGTGTTTTGGGTACAATGTGGGGCTCAGGAGGGAGGGGGCATTTGGATATGGGAGCCCAGAATTCGCTGTTTTGGGGGAGTCATTTCCCTTTACAGAGCCTTTGCGTTTCCAGTAACATGGAAGCCCCCTGTATTACTGTGAACAAATGACGGACCTAAGCGGGGACTTGCTTTTTTGTGGATTTAATTGAAGCTTTTACAGGGAACATTTTGCATATCATTTTAGATCACATTTATCCTGTGTTTTACGCTAAGCACTTACATTGGGGTTTCCATGAAAACCTCCAAATGATGTGATTCAAATGACACCTCCAATGGATTCAATCTCTATAATGAGGCAGCAGAGTTACTCTGGACGCCTTCAGGCCTCTATTCAGTGTTGTTCTTCTTATCAGAGGTGCACAAAACTGTGGCTGACAGCACTTTTATGCACGATTAAAAAGATAGACACCGCCAGATCATAGGCCAGGCAGAGGCCAAAGTGTCTCCATCTGCCTCATTATAGGGAATCTTCCATCAAGGTTTCAGTCTGAATTATGTATTTAAGAAATTTACAAGGAAACCCCAGTGTAAGTGCTCAGCGTAGTGAGCAGAATAAATTTGAGCTGGGCCTTACTGAGATTGTTCTGAGGCAGAATGGAAAAATCAACAGCAGGTCAAAAATAGGTTTTATTTGTTTTTTATGCCATTCCTCTGGCGGTATAAAGTGATTAGACGGCTTTATTCTTTGGGTCGGTACGATTACAGTGCTACCAGATTTATGTCTTGTTTTTATGTTTTGCCACTTTTACACAATAAAAACAATTTTATAACAAAGAATTGTTTTTTCATCACTATTCCAAGAGCTATAACTTTTTTTATTTCTTCACTGATGGAGCTGAATGGCAGCTTGTTTTTGTATGACAAGATGATGTTTTCAGCAATACCATTTTTATTTACATTTAACATTTTAATTACATTTTATTAGGCTTTTTTCCTGCCGTACATGTACGGTGGTTTGTGGGAACACACATCCTGCAGCGCCGTACGTCCCCATAGGGGCTTAAGTCTGTAATCATTTGACCGCTCATACGACACAGTATACTGCAATTCATTTATTTTACTCACTTGTATACTGCTTCACAGACATAATCATCACTGTCCCCATTAGGGCTCACAATCTAAATTACATATCAGTATGTCTTGGAAGTGTGGGAGGAAAATGGAGAACCAGGAGGAAACTCACGCAAACATAGGGATAACATACAAACTACCGTATTTTCCGGCATATAAGACGACTTTTTAACCCCTGAAAATCTTCTCAAAAGTCGGGGTTCGTCTTATACGCCGGGTACCTCACACGTCGTATAAGATGACACCCGGCGTATAAGATGACCCCCATCTTATACGGCGAGTATATCCCAAACTCCATATTTTATATGGAAAAGTTGGGGGTCGTCTTATATGCCCAGTCATCTTATACACCCGAAAATATGGTACTTGCAGATGTTCTCCTTGGTGGGATTGGAACTCAGGACCCCAGCGCTGCAAGGCTGCAGTCCTAACCACTGACCACGTTATTGCAGTATACTGTATAATAGAATTGTGGTTCTTCTATGAAGCTGAGCCTCATGCTGAGCTTCACAGGAGAAATAAGATTGCAGCCACTGGGCCTTCAATACTCCCCCTGCTATCATGGTAAGTCATCAGCTTCTTGCTATTGCATTGCGAGTAATGAGAGCTGGTGCAGCATTCACTCCACTTAAATGCCACTGTCTGTGATTAACAGCAGATTCTAAATGGTTAACAGCAGTGATCGGAACTCGCTTCAGTTGCTACTGTTACAGACAGATGCCATGTGTGATGTGGGCTGAGCTTTTGAGCCCACTCCATTAGGCCCTCAGAGAGGCTGTTAACCCCTTTCCAGCATTGGGCATAATAGTACCTCCCACATCGGAATCCCTCCCTTTGATGTGGGCTCCGGTGTTTTGAACAGCTGACATGTGCCTCTGGAGCGCCCCCACACCGCCGCAGGGCCGAGGGGTACCCGGAGCCGGGCCTCTGGGTCTCTGCTCTGGGGTTGTCACGGTGGCTAGACCCGGTCCGTGGCCCTGTCTGTCAGTGGGGGACGTCCGGTGCAATAAGTGGTGTTGTAACGGTGCAGTTGTGGGGTGCAGGTCGCGGTAAATAACGAGGACACCAGGTTGCAGTCTCTTTACCTCTTTACTGGAGATCTCTGAGTCCTCAGTCCAGAATACGGTTCACCAGGCTGCGCAAGTCCGGCTGGTCCAATGGCACCTCCAGAGTTCACTTCACAGGTGGAAATCGGTGCCTTCCTTCTTAGCGCTATGTGTTGTAGTCCTTCCCTGCTGTGCTTATGGAAAGTACCCCACAACCGTTGTGTCTGTTTCTTAAGTTCCCTCACAACTCGATTAAATGATGTTCTTCTAATCTTCCGTCCCTTCCTGATGTTACAGTTAGAACGGCACCCGTTTGTCGGATAGGCCTGGAGTTCTTCCGGGACCCTAGAGACGCCCCTCTCCCGCAATTGCCTCCCAAGACTTCATAGGTGATATGTGTTAGACAGCCCGCCTTAAACTGACTGTCCTGCTGCTGTTTAGAGTATTGCTTGAAGCTGAATGTTATAATACTCCCTCGGCGTTCCGGCCACCGGTAGTGCGCCTCAGTAGGGTGTTGCTCTGGTCTTACAGCACGACCCCTACTGGAATTCTCCTATTGCTTGATCTCGTTTCTCACTCAGCACAATCTATCTCGCTTCTAGTCCTTTCTTGGGTCCCGCCGCTTCCCGTTCTTTTCAATGCCAAGCCTCTGTCAGGATCCCGCCCCTGACAGAGACCCTACTGTCTCTTCCTCCACAACACCCTCTGCCACTAGGTGTTGCTTCGTCCAATCCAGTCAGCTTTCTGATCTAACTTCCTGCCTGACCCCCAGTTTACCCACTATGGTGGGGAGTGGCCTAATGAATAGAACCCTTAGCTCCCCCCGGAGGCCCGGCTGTGAAATGTATTGGTGTCTGTGATACCTGATCAGATGAACTCCTTCAGTGCCATCGGACGCACCATGGCTCCCCATAGTGGCGGAGCCACAGTACTGCAACGACCAGGACTCTGGGGCGCTGCACTCCCCCCTGGTTAAACACAGTACTCCGGGACTGGGAAGAAAACAACAATACAAGTTAGCAAAAAGACATACAATTTTGTTGAGTGCAATGACAATAAGTATACTTGAACAGGCTTCCCTTTATGGGAGGTAAGGACACTTGAACGTTACAAACATGGCAAAAATATCATAGCAACATGCTATAATTTACTTCTGTTACCCAACCGGGCATTCTACTTAAGTGCAAAATTGTTGAACAATAATTTAACATTGCCTTTAAGGACTCACACTCTAAATCCACTAAAGACCTTCCTATAATCACATTATAAGGCACTTTAACTTTTTCATTCTCCTACTTTGGATCTGCAGGACCGCCTGTCCTATCGGCACCAGACCTACTGCCTCTCCTTTCTGTTACAGGACCGCCCCGTTCAGCCAGGGCCTACTGCCTTTTCAACTACTATACACAGTATAGAACATAACTTTTCTTTCAGTTTGAGAACACTGAGCCGGCTCTACTTGGCTCCTATAAGGACTCACCCACTAACCCTTACGGGTTCACTTTTTGTCCTTAGTAACACATTACTAACTTTCGATGGGGAACGCAGGGTTTACCTTCTATCCCCCCCCTTTTCTTATCAACATTATCAACTATCTTCTTTTCACAACATTAAACTTTCTCATTACTTCCTTTTACTTTTTCTTTCAGAGAACATTATCAGCATTCCTTTACAATTAACTAATGGCATACATATAACTTTTACATGTAAATATTATCAGCATTTTCTTCCATTGACATTATTGCTACCGGTCTTAAAGCAATATCACCATTTACGTGCAACAAATGAACATCCCCTTTAAGAGGGGACCAAATCTCTGTGAGGTAGCACATCTTCTCAAGCTACCAGTCCATACTCATCAAAGGTTCCAGTGCGGTATCTTCGCAAAGAGTCCTTGTTTAAGTAAAACCAGTAGGGAGCGCCTTTAATAAGGTGCAAACTATATACAAAAGAGTTCGGATCATGCACTGTTCATGATTCAGCAGTTTTTAAAACTTGTGCAAAACTTTTGGTAACAAAAACAAACAATAGGGATCCCGGGTCAACAAAGGGATCCCTTTAAGAGTTTACCCTGAACGGGTTTAGCAGCCCAACAGAAAACAGTAACTATTTACAGATTCATGGTATCGAGGTTTATTCTTTTAAGTCTGGGGGCGGTCTCCGTGAGTACTGCCCTCCTCCCGCCACCACATAAAGGGCATCTGCACCCTGGATAGGGGTCTGGGTACTCACGGTTCTCCTCGGAGTGATGGTCCGCAGACACTTGGCACACAGGGAGATCGGGGGAATGGCCACAGGTCTTGGGGAATCATCAGGGGGTGGTAGTGTCACTTCCGGCTTGTATTTACGTACATGCAAGGCATACCACCCTTTATCCCCCCAGTGGCGGGTATACTTAACTCGGTCTCCTGGATAGAGATCCCGGCCTGGGTGTCCCTCAATGAGATGCGCCTCTACATCCCGCCGGTTTACAAACACTTCCAAGGCGAGACCGGGCTCCTTAATAAAGCCCCAACCTCCCTGCATCCGGAAGGTGTTGACCACGCCATATCGCTGCGGACCCCCATTCTCCTCAGTAGCCTGCCTGACTTGGGCTTTCTTCTGAAGGTCTTTCTCCCGCTCAGCCTGACGTCGGAGCTCCTTCTTGCGGGCCCACTCCTCTTCTTGCTGCCGCAGCCGTTGGCGGTATTCCCTCTGGCGGATGACCTCGACACTCTCCCCCTCCTCCTGGGCATCCCCTGGGAACCCCATCAGATTGGTAGTGGCCGCGCGGGTCCATTTGAAGGTTACCCATTCTCCCTGGAGCTGCGTGGGTTGTTTAATGGGCTGTAGGGGGCGATCGGCCGTCTGCAGAGTTTCCCAGGGCCTCTCGCATTCAATGCGGCTACACACCCGTCCGGGTGGTCGTGGTGGGGGCGAGTCTACATCCACCAATAGGGGCTCCTCAATCGCCACGCCCGGGTCGGCGCCGTTACCTGCTCCCGCCGCATCTCCGGTGTCGGTCTCCTCTGTAGTCGATGGTGAGAGCGATGCCTGGTGCGGCTCCTCGCCAGGGATGGTTGCTCGCTGGCACAGACTCCGGAACTGCCGGCACAGCTCCTCCACTTCCGCCCCGAGGATTTCCTGATTAGTGATGCAGCCTGGTAAAGACTCCGCCGGCTCCCATTGGTAGAACCTGGCACAGGTCTCCTCTCCCTCTCCGGGGTGGCTTCCGCGCTCCATGCTGCCAATCGGATTCTTCCTCGTGGTCTCCAGCAGTTCTTGCCCCTCCCCGTCCGGAGGGCGGCCTTTCTCTCCTCCACCATCCCACACTAGGAGGCGGGCCCTTCTCCTTGATGGGCACATTCTCTGGACATAGTAATAACGGTGAGGGGCGGGCTCCATTTTCGCGCCACTCTTCCAAGCTACGCCCACGAGGACACGCCCCATGCTCCCTGCGCGCCACATAGTGTTATAATGGCGGCGGTTTTGGCGGGGAATGTCGGGACACAGTCTTTGTAATAAAGCACAGTCAAAGCACGATAAATCACAATTCCAAGGCACACATGACCTGATTCTTCAGGCTTAAGTAGATCCTGTTCGTGACGCCAAGTTTGGAGCGCCCCCACACCGCCGCAGGGCCGAGGGGTACCCGGAGCCGGGCCTCTGGGTCTCTGCTCTGGGGTTGTCACGGTGGCTAGACCCGGTCCGTGGCCCTGTCTGTCAGTGGGGGACGTCCGGTGCAATAAGTGGTGTTGTAACGGTGCAGTTGTGGGGTGCAGGTCGCGGTAAATAACGAGGACACCAGGTTGCAGTCTCTTTACCTCTTTACTGGAGATCTCTGAGTCCTCAGTCCAGAATACGGTTCACCAGGCTGCGCAAGTCCGGCTGGTCCAATGGCACCTCCAGAGTTCACTTCACAGGTGGAAATCGGTGCCTTCCTTCTTAGCGCTATGTGTTGTAGTCCTTCCCTGCTGTGCTTACGGAAAGTACCCCACAACCGTTGTGTCTGTTTCTTAAGTTCCCTCACAACTCGATTAAATGATGTTCTTCTAATCTTCCGTCCCTTCCTGATGTTACAGTTAGAACGGCACCCGTTTGTCGGATAGGCCTGGAGTTCTTCCGGGACCCTAGAGACGCCCCTCTCCCGCAATTGCCTCCCAAGACTTCATAGGTGATATGTGTTAGACAGCCCGCCTTAAACTGACTGTCCTGCCGCTGTTTAGAGTATTGCTTGAAGCTGAATGTTATAATACTCCCTCGGCGTTCCGGCCACCGGTAGTGCGCCTCAGTAGGGTGTTGCTCCGGTCTTACAGCACGACCCCTACTGGAATTCTCCTATTGCTTGATCTCGTTTCTCACTCAGCACAATCTATCTCGCTTCTAGTCCTTTCTTGGGTCCCGCCGCTTCCCGGAGCTGGCGCGGACCCGTTACGTTCTTTTCAATGCCAAGCCTCTGTCAGGATCCCACCCCTGACAGAGACCCTACTGTCTCTTCCTCCACAACACCCTCTGCCACTAGGTGTTGCTTCGTCCAATCCAGTCAGCTTTCTGATCTAACTTCCTGCCTGACCCCCAGTTTACCCACTATGGTGGGGAGTGGCCTAATGAATAGAACCCTTAGCTCCCCCCGGAGGCCCGGCTGTGAAATGTATTGGTGTCTGTGATACCTGATCAGATGAACTCCTTCAGTGCCATCGGACGCACCATGGCTCCCCATAGTGGCGGAGCCACAGTACTGCAACGACCAGGACTCTGGGGCGCTGCACCTCTAACAGCCGCGGGTGGAATCGCGATCCACCGGCGGCTGTTAACCTGTTAAATGCTGCTGTCAATCTCTGACAGCATCATTTAACTCATGGTTCCTGTAAGCACACTGGAAATCCCGCCCATCGGTGACCCTGTCATGTCATTGCGAAGGGTTGGCAAGACAACCAGAGGTCTTCAGCAGACCTCTATGGTTGTCTTAGCCAGATTGCTATGAGCGCCACCCGGGGGTTGGCGCTCACAGCAAGTGAGCATTTCTGCTACACACAGGCGATCTGATCATCACCTGAATGTAGGAGATCTGATCCGAGAACTGCAGCCTCTAGTCTCCCATGGAGAATACTGAAGCATGCAAAAAGTTAAATAAATATATATTTTTTTTAAATATTTCAAAAATAAAAAAATATGTAAGTTCACCCCCCTTCACTCCATTCAAAATAAAACAATAATTAAAAAAATACACAAATTTGGTATCGCTGCATTCAGAATCGCCTGACCTATCAATATAAAAAAAGAATTAACCAAATCGGTAAACAGAGTAACGATAAAAAAAATGCCAGAATTACGTTTTTTGGTCGCAGCCACATTGTAATAAAATGGAATAACTGGCAATCAAAAGATCGCATCTGCACCAAAATGGTATCATTAAAAATGTCAGCTCGGCTCGCAAAAAATAAGCCCCCACCCAGCCCTAAATCACGAAAAATGCAGACGCTACAGGGCTCGGAAACTGGCACCATTTTTTTTTACCAAAGTTTGGATTTTTTTCACCACTTAAATAAAAAAGAACCTAGACATAGTTGGTGTCTATGAACTCATAATGACATGGAGAATCATAATGGCAGGTCAGTTTTAACATCTAGTGAACATGGTAAAAATAACAAAAACAACTGTGGAATTCACTTTTTTGCAATTTCACAGCACTTGGAATTTTTTTCCCGTTTTCCAGTACACGATATGTTAAAACCAATGGTGTCGTTCAAAAGTACAATTTATCCCGCAAAAAAATAAGCCCTCACATAGCCATTTCGACCAAAAAATAAAAAAGTTTTGGCTCTTGGAAGAAGGGGAGCAAAAAAACGAAAACGCAAAAGAGTAAATACCTCCTTCATGAAGGTGTTAAAGTGTTAAAGACTTCAAATTCATGTTTAGGAATTTTTATTGTATGTCCTCTACATTTCACTATGATTTCTTTGTTTTGTTCTGACAGTTAAGTACAAAAAGATCCAATCTTTTTGGTTAATTTAAGGAATTTGCACATATGTAAAAAAAAACATCTGGCAATCTAGCACAGTGATTCAAGGTTATCCTACTATCCAAAAATATCCATAGGTGATTAAAAATTAACTGTTTTTGAGAGAAGTGGAGGATTTGTACTAAGAACATCTGCCCATATAGGTAATTTTCCAGCTTCAGTAAATACAATATATTCTGTGTTTCATAACAGACTTTATATATAATAGCTCAGTAGCAATCATAGTGAGATTAGTGGACAATCAGTTTGTTTAACATTACATTAATGTGAAAATAAAATGTAAAGTAAATGAAATAACAGAATGTAAAGTAACCAACTAACAATTGTCCCCAGAAAATTACTCCAAAGTGCTGGCTATTAAACATCTGCCTTCTGTGAAACTTGCTGACCACTGCCTGTTGTCAAGTGAAATCTGTCTTTTTCAGCAAAGATCCCAAAAATTGATTACTAGAAGTGGAGGGATGTTTTTGTATCTGTCTGCACCTGCTCTCCTGTTTGTCAAGCTGCATACTGTCAGGCGTCGGGATTCGCCAGCTGCACGGGATAGATCCCAAGCCTTGTCTGGTGCGGTGGTCTCCCATTCAGGCTCAGCCACTGGGATAACTGCACCGACTCCAGTCCCAGCGCCTTGCCCAGGCTCATGCTGCATGTGTAGTTACTGCTAGCTCCCCAGCTAAGCCTATGGTGACTACTAGTTTACACGTGCAGCGCTGTGCTCTGGAGCCTAAGTCCAGGTTTCACCCTACTGAGCATGTCCATGAGTTGGCGCCTTCTTATTGTTGCTCGGATGTCAGCTGTTGTGGTGATGTGGCAGCTTCAGATTGGTCCACAGGCAAGGTCCTGTCTGTCTGGACTTGAGCAAGAGATAAAAGGCTCAATCGTGCATGCCTGTGCGCTAGTATCATTTGTGTTATGTGTGTGAGTGGGTAAGCTACCACTCTGACTGCACATGTGTGTTGAGATCTTGCTCAGCTTGAGCCAGTTAGGGTTTTTGCTTGTCGCTTGGCTTCCAGCATCTGTATCCTGTTGTGTGTGCGGTTAGCACAGCAGAGTTACAGAGCAAGTCCAACCACAGAGCCTTTTTGCTCCCTTGTGAGTTCTACGGGTTTCTTTAGTTAATCAGCGTCAGCGTAGTATTTTCCTTTGACTCTGCGTCTGTTTCTGCCACATGTGCGATTGGCATGGGTCAATTATGGAGCAAGTTCAACCCTTAGTTTATTCGCTCTGTGAAGCTAACAGAACTGTGGGCTGTGCGTTCTGTTCACACTGCGTGGAGTTACCGCAGTCGTGTCAGGTGTATGCTTGCCGTGTGTTCCGCCATTACTCTATAGCAGAAGTTTTTCATCTCTGCACGGTGGACCCCGGGTTGCAATCAATTGCACTTTATTATTATATTTTATTTAGTGCGATCCACAAACCTTAACAGTATACTAGCGCCAGGGTCTGGCTAGCAATGGCGGACGATCAGCGTCTTCAAGGGAGGATCTTGCCGCAATGGTAGCACAAGCAGCCACCAAAGCCACCACTAAGGTTACTGATGGGGTTCCTGTTTCCTCTGTGCCACGTTTTTTGCTGCCCGAAAAGTTTTCCGGGGACAGCAAGGCTTGTAGAGGGTTTGTGAATCAGTGTTCAATCCACCTGGAGTTGCTGGCTTCACAATTTCCAAGAGAGCGTACCAAAGTGGGATTTATTATTTCCCTTTTGTCAGGCAGGGTGTTGGAGTGGGCTATGCCATTATGGGAACAAGATGATCACCTGATCCTGTCAGGGATGATTTGGCCATTAGGGAGATTCCAATTACCCTGGAGGAATTAATATCAGTGGCCACCCGCATTGATCTGCGGCATGTTGAGCATGGTTTGGAGAGAGCTCATACTAAACCCAGGGTTTAGTTGGCTCCGAACTTTGCAAATCCCATGGACTTCTCCCGAGCGGAGCCAAATTCCTGCTCTATACGTCCACAGCCGACTTGTTTAGCCTGTGGACAAGACGGTCACCTTGCCAATAAATTTACCAAGTGTCAGAAAGAGTCACAGCATCAAGTGGTCTTAGGGAGAGGTTCACTAGTTCCTGTGGAAGTGTCACCCAAGTTGGCTTTTGGGGTTTCTCTGATGTTTGGGTCGGCTAATCTCACAGCGCAAGGCTTGTGTGGACTCCGGGGCTGAGGGCAATTTCATGTCCGCTACCTTTGCCGAACGGCACACTATCCCGTTAGTAATGCTACCTAAGCTGATGTCTTGTCGGGTAGCTAATGAGTCCATTTTGCTAACCCTAATTTCCCATCAGACTGTACCCCTTACTCTCACCGTGTCTCCAAAGCATCAGGAGATAATCTCCTTTCTAGTTATCTGAGGGTATGGATAAGGTACTTCTGGGGTTACATTGGCTGTGTTTTCATTCCCCCCAGATTGATTGGGCAACGAGGAGCATACAAAAATGGGGCAGCTTCTGTGAGAGTCTGCGTCTGAAGGCCCAGGTACTCCCGGGCAAGTTCTGTGTACTATCTAAAGCTTTAGCTGATCAGCAAAGACACATCCATGCCTCCCAGCGTATGGAGGCTTTTAAGCATGTAAAACGTCACTGGGATAGGGGTATTGGGGGGGTAATGTTAGGCGCCAGGATTCTCCCGCTGCATGGGATAGTGTTGTGAACTCCGTTTTCAGGCTCCCTCTTGTGGTCACAGATGGTATTGTGTGACTTTGGTTTTTTGGCTCCCCCTGGTGGTTTGGTTTATTATCCTGCGGGTCTGCTGGATCAGCTGCCTCGTTATTCACCAGGGAGGCTCCTATTTAGCTCTGCTTCACTTCCACTTGTTGCCGGCTGTCAATGTATTCAGTGCTATTCTGATTACTCCTGATTATCTCGTTTTCTTCCTCTTCAGGATAAGCTAAGTTCTGTTTGAATATTTTTTGCTCATCTGCCTGCAATATGATTTCTGTGTATGATGAGTCTAGTCCAGCTTGCTAACATGTGATTTCTTTTTGCTGGTAAGCTCTGGGGTATGGAGTTGCTTCCCCCGCACCGTTAGTTGGTGCGGGGGCTCGAGCAATCTCTGCGTGGATATTTTGAATAGGGTTTTTTATTGACCGCACAGTTTCCTTCCTATTTTCTGCTATCTAGTATTAGCGGGCCTCATTTGCTAAATCTGATTTCATCTCTGCGTTTGTGCTTTCCCCTTAACTCACCGTTAATATTTGTGGGGGGCTATTCTATATCTTTGGGGTCTTACACTGAGGCAAGTGAGGACTTACTTTCCCTCTAGGAATAGTCAGTTTCTCAGGCCGTGACGAGACGTCTAGGATTTTTTAGGTAATGTTCCACGGCTGCCTATAGTTGTTTGCGGATAGGATCAGGTTGCGGTCAATCTAGTTACCACTTCCCCAGAGCTAGTAGTCTGTTCAGTTACTTAGCTAGTCCGACCTGCGATCCTTGCCACTAGGATCATAACAGGATAGATCCCAAGCCTTGTCTGGTGCAGTGGTCTCCCATTCAGGCACAGCTGCCGGGATGACTGCTCAGCACAGACTCTGGTCCCTGCGCCTTGCCCAGGATTGTGCTGTATGCGTAGTTACTGCTGGCTCTCCAGCTAAGCCTATGGTGACTACTGGTTTACATGTGCACGTTGTGCTCTGGAGCCTAAGTTCAGATTTCACCCTATTGAGCATGTCCATGATGTGGAGCCTTCTCATTGGTGCTCGAACATCAGCTGCTCTGGTGATGTGGCAGCTTCCGATTGGACCACAGGCAAGGTCCTGTCTGTCTGGACTGAGCTTAAGGTATAAAAGGCTCTCAATGGCGCACTCCTGTTCATTAGTATCATTTGTGTGAGTGGATACGCTACCACTCTGACTGCACGTGTGTGTTGAGATCTTGCTCAGCTTGAGCCAGTTAGGGTTTTTGCTTGCTGCTTGGATTCCAACAGTTGTATCCTGTCATGTGTGCGGATAGCACAGCAGAGTTACAGAGTAAGTCCAACCACAGAGCCTTTTTGCTCCCTTGTGAGTTCTATGGGGTTTGTTTAATCAGCATCAGCTGATAGTATTTTCCTTTGACTCTGCATCTGTTTCAGCCACGTGTGAGATTGGCATGGGTCGATTACGGAGCAAGTTCAACCCTTAGTTGCTTCTCTCTGTGATGTTAACAAAGCTGTGTGCTGTGTGTTCTGTTCACACTGCATGGAGTTAACGCAGTCGTGTCAGGTGAATGCTTGCCGTGTGTTCCGCCATTCCTCTATCACATCAGTTTTACATCTGCACGGTGGACCCCGGGTTGCAATTGCACTTTATTATTTTACTTTATTTAGTGCGATCCGCTAACCCTAACACATGCAAGCACAAAAGTGAGCTGCGGCTTTACTTTAGGACAGGGTGGCCATTGACCATTGGTAGCAACAATGCATGCTGGGTAGTGGAGTGAGGGATGTAAGGGAAGATCCAGACCAGCACCTATTGAATTTGCGGAATGTTGATGAAAAGGAAATGCCCACTGTATGCGAAAATGCATCCTGGCATAATGATAAATGGTGACTCTTAGTGCAATATGTTATAGACATTCTTGTTTAACCTTTGATTTTTTTGAGAAATTGTTGAAAAGGTGATTTGAACCTTTGAACTCCAGTTATAATTATAGGCATCTTATACTTTCTTGTACTTATAGTATTTCAGAATCCAAATATATCATGAATATTGAAAAAAGTAGCAAATTGAATGTAGTAGTGAATATATATCCATCATGGAGCGTGTCAGGGAATTTGGAGAGGGCTCAGAAGCAGAACTTGCTGCACGCAAGCCAGATGCCGGCTCAATTACTAACACTGGCATTTAAAGGAGTTATCTAGGTCTACATTTTTTTTTACTATGAGCCAAAAAACTAATGTGAAGGTAGTTGCTAGCTGGTTCACAACTACCGACCTGTTCTATCTGAAAGATGGCTCAGAGCTGTCACTGACTGCTCCTGACGGTGATTCAGCTGCTCAATGTCCAAGAGAGCAGCTTTTCTTTCAACGGGTGTGATTGCCGGCGTCTTTCTGATTGACAACCAAATTCCCACTGTTATGCAGCAATGAGATGGCTGTCAATCAGCATGACATCAATAGTCATGCTCCAAAAACAATGCAGAGCGGAATGGAAGCCGTTCCTCTGTTGATGTGACATCGGAAGCATCGCCGGTAGGAGACGTATGTGCTGGCAGAGATCGGCTGTAGGCAAAACAGGCAGGTAGTTAGCCTATCAGTTCATAAGCCAACAGTAAATTTACAGTCCTGGATATCCCTTCTAAGTGCCGTGATCTGGCCTGGACGTTAGTTTGGTCGACCATCGCTTTACCTACAATGTGATCACAGGGAACCAATGTGATGCTACGACAGACGTAGCGTGGTTGAATGACCCTATGGCTGATTTGTGCTCACTTCTGTGATGGTTTCTGTATAGAGCACAAGCGATCAGATGTTTACAGTTTCAAGCTCCCTAGGATGACTAACAAATACAGTAAAAAGTAAAGAAAAAAGTTTTTAAAAATCTAAAAATAAAGTATAAAAATATGCATCACCCCCCTTGTTTTGAACTAACAATAAAGAAATGTAAAAAAAAATAATAAAAACATATGTTTGATATCAACCTGTTGAGAAAAGTTCAAAATATAAAATTAGTTAACCCAATCTGTAAAAACTAAAGAGATTAAAAACCTGGTTGCCGCAACGCCACTATAAAAAATGAAGAAGAAGTTATCAACCCCAAAATAGTATTAATGAAAACCTTAGGTGACCACGCAAAAAACAAGCCCTCACACAGCTCCATTAGCAGAAAAATAAAATGTTAAAGGTTTTGGAAAATGGTGACTTAAGCCAAATTTAATTATGAATTTCTGAAGTTTTTTTTCGCCGCTTAAATAAAAACAAGTAAGTTTGGTATCACGATAATCATATTGACCAGTACAATCATATTTCCAGGTCATTTTTACTGCCAATTGAACGCTGAGAAAAATAAATCCAAATAACAGTTGTGGAAATGCTTTATTATTTTTGCAATTTCACGCCACTCGGAATTTCTTTCCCATTTTCCAGTAACTGGTATGATAAAATGGGTAATGTCAGTCAAAAGTACTAGTCCCACAAAAAAACCAACACTCATATGGCTTTGTTAGCAGGGAAATAAAAAATGGAAACAGGGGAGTGAAAAATGAAAGTGCAAAAGCGAAAAATTGCTTAGAGGTGAAGGGTTTAATTGTTTATGTAACACCCCAGGTTCCTGGTGTTTACAGTGGCATTGCTTTCCTTACGGGGAGAGTGATGTCACGCTTGGAAGCAAGGAAGGATACCTTTATCAGATATTCAGCCCATACAACACTGTTCCGACTCCAGGCCAGAAGGGGGAGCTCTGGCCCCGGTTTCAGGGGAGCTTCCCTAGATATAGATATATATTCTGGTCTGGAGGAGGAGTTAGGCAGTTGGTCCAGGGAGACCAGAGCAGACAGTCTGTGAGAGGAGAGTGGAGTGAGAGGAGACACACAGAGTCTGAGAGAGAAAGAGGGGGCCGTGCAGCCACGAGAGGTGCTGCAGCTCCTGGGAAGAGCAAAGAGAAATCAGAGCAGTCTGTAAAGAGACTGAGAGGGGAAGTGGAGCGCAGGAGATTGAATAGCGGGGAGAAGCTGCGATTGGGCTTCCTTCACGCTGAGTGTAGATACCGGTAGACGGGAGACCGAGGTTGTGAAGTACTCTACTTCTCACAGCAGAAACTGGCGGGACAGCTGGATTGCAAGTCACCTGTCCACCATTGACACCTGAGGACACAGTAGCAGAATAGAGCCCGGGTCGAGATAGAAATCCTGTAAAAAGGCTCGAGTTACCTGTTGTCCTACCAATAAGGGGGACAGAGAGAATGTGAGGACTTTGTGAGAGGCCTAAGGCAGCAAGGGACTACACCACAGCGCTATAGGGAAGGCTTCTAATCCCACCTGGTAAAGGGGATTCCAGAATTGCTTCCAAGCCGTCCGGACCATACCGGCACCTGTGATCCGGTACCCTGGACTGTGGCTGCCTGAATCCATCAATGAAAAGCTAGAGACTGGAACCCTACTACTCCAGGAGCCCTGGGGACCCAGCTTCACCTGTGTGAAGCCATACCATCCCTGCTGCCACAACATCACCCCATATGACCCTTTTAAGCAGCTTCGGTCACCCTTGACTGAGTACCACAGGTGGCATCATGAACAAACTTTATTCAAGTGTTGTGAATTTGCTTTTTGCTCCCTCTAGTGGTTACTAGTTTTTTGACTCTGGTTTTTCTGTCATTCCTTTTATCCGCACCTGGGTCGTTAGTTAGGGGTGTTGCTATATAAGCTCCCTGGACCTTCAGTTCAATGCCTGGCAACGTAGTTATCAGAGCTAGTCTGCTGTGCTCTTGTCTACTGATCCTGGTTCCAGTTATATCAGCTAAGTCTGCCTTTTGCTTTTTGCTATTTGTTTTGGTTTTGTATTTTTGTCCAGCTTGTTCCAAATCTATATCCTGACCTTTGCTGGAAGCTCTAAGGGGGCTGGTGTTCTCCCCCCGGACCGTTAGACGGTTCGGGGGTTCTTGAATTTCCAGTGTGGATTTTGATAGGGTTTTTGTTGACCATATAAGTTACCTTTCTTTATTCTGCTATCAGTAAGCGGGCCTCTCTGTGCTAAACCTGGTTCATTTCTGTGTTTGTCATTTCCTCTTACCTCACCGTCATTATTTGTGGGGGGCTTCTATCCAGCTTTGGGGTCCCCTTCTCTGGAGGCAAGAAAGGTCTATGTTTTCCTCTACTAGGGGTAGCTAGATTCTCCGGCTGGCGCGTGTCATCTAGAATCAACGTAGGAATGATCCCCGGCTACTTCTAGTGTTGGCGTTAGGAGTAGATATATGGTCAACCCAGTTACCACTGCCCTATGAGCTGGATTTTTGTATTCTGCAGACTTCCACGTTCCTCTGAGACCCTCGCCATTGGGGTCATAACAGTTTGCCAGGCCAGTATTAAATGTTTAATGCATTGCAGAAGAGGGATTATAAGAAAGAAGATTCTGAGTTTTTTTTTTTTTTCTTTTTCCCCTTTACCTCAGAGTGGCTATGCTTGCTGCAGACATGAATGTCCAGACCTTGATTACAAGTGTGGACCAGCTGGCTACTCGTGTGCAGGGCATACAAGACTATGTTATCAGAAATCCTAGGTCAGAACCTAAAATACCGATTCCTGAACTGTTTTCCGGAGACAGGTTTAAGTTTAGGAATTTCGTGAATAATTGTAAATTGTTTTTGTCCCTGAGACCCTGTTCATCTGGAGATTCTGCTCAGCAAGTAAAAATTGTTATTTCGTTCTTACGGGGCGACCCTCAGGATTGGGCTTTTTCGCTGGCGCCAGGAGATCCGGCATTGGCTGATCTTGATGCGTTTTTTCTGGCGCTCGGTTTACTTTATGAGGAACCCAATCTTGAGATTCAGGCAGAAAAGGCCTTGCTGGCTATGTCTCAGGGGCAGGACGAGGCTGAAGTGTATTGCCAAAAATTTCGGAAATGGTCCGTGCTGACACATTGGAACGAGTGTGCACTGGCCGCTAATTTTAGAAATGGCCTTTCTGAAGCCATTAAGAATGTTATGGTGGGGTTTCCCATTCCCACAGGTCTGAATGATACTATGGCACTGGCTATTCAAATTGACCGGCGGTTGCGGGAGCGCAAAACCGCAAATTCCCTCATGGTGTTGTCTGAACAGACACCTAATTCGGTGCAATGTGATAGAAAAACCGCAAATTCCCTCATGGTGTTGTCTGAACAGACACCTGATTTAATGCAATGTGATAGAATCCTGACTAGAAATGAGCGGAAAATTCATAGACGCCGGAATGGCTTGTGCTACTACTGTGGTGATTCTACACATGTTATCTCAGCATGCTCTAAACGTATAGCTAAGGTTGTTAGTCCTGTCACCGTTGGTAATTTGCAACCTAAATTTATTCTGTCTGTAACTTTGATTTGCTCACTGTCATCTTATCCTGTCATGGCGTTTGTAGATTCAGGTGCTGCCCTGAGTCTCATGGATCTCTCATTTGCTAAGCGCTGTGGTTTTACTCTTGAACCATTGGAAAATCCTATTCCTCTTAGGGGTATTGATGCTACACCATTGGCAGCAAATAAACCGCAGTATTGGACACAGGTTACCATGTGCATGACTCCTGAACACCGCGAGGTGATACGTTTCCTGGTTTTACATAAAATGCATGATTTGGTTGTTTTAGGGCTGCCATGGTTACAGACCCATAATCCAGTCCTGGACTGGAAGGCTATGTCAGTCTCAAGTTGGGGCTGTCGTGGTATTCATGGGGATTCCCTGCCTGTGTCTATTGCTTCTTCTACGCCTTCGGAAGTTCCGGAGTATTTGTCTGATTATCAGGATGTCTTCAGTGAGTCTGAGTCCAGTGCACTGCCTCCTCATAGGGACTGTGACTGTGCTATAGATTTGATCCCAGGCAGTAAATTTCCTAAGGGAAGACTGTTTAATCTGTCGGTACCTGAACATACCGCTATGCGTTCATATATCAAGGAGTCTCTGGAGAAAGGACATATTCGTCCGTCTTCTTCCCCTCTTGGTGCGGGATTCTTTTTTGTGGCAAAAAAGGACGGATCTTTGAGACCTTGTATTGATTATCGGCTTTTAAATAAGATCACTGTCAAATTTCAGTATCCTTTACCGCTGTTGTCTGACTTGTTTGCCCGGATTAAGGGTGCCAAGTGGTTCACCAAGATAGACCTTCGTGGTGCGTACAACCTTGTGCGCATTAAGCAAGGTGATGAATGGAAAACCGCATTCAATACGCCCGAAGGTCATTTTGAGTACTTGGTGATGCCTTTTGGGCTCTCCAATGCGCCTTCAGTTTTTCAGTCCTTTATGCATGACATTTTCCGGAAGTATCTGGATAAATTTTTGATTGTTTATCTGGATGATATTTTGGTTTTTTCTGATAATTGGGATTCGCATGTGGAGCAGGTCAGGTTGGTCTTTAAAATTTTGCGTGAAAATTCTTTGTTTGTCAAGGGCTCAAAGTGTCTCTTTGGTGTACAGAAGGTTCCCTTTTTGGGGTTCATTTTTTCCCCTTCTGCTGTGGAGATGGACCCAGTCAAGGTCCGAGCTATTCTTGATTGGACTCAGCCCTCGTCAGTTAAGAGTCTTCAGAAGTTCTTGGGCTTCGCTAACTTCTACCGTCGTTTTATCGCTAATTTTTCTAGCATTGTGAAACCTTTGACGGATATGACCAAGAAGGGCTCCGATGTAGCTAACTGGGCTCCTGCTGCCGTGGAGGCTTTCCAGGAGTTGAAACGCCGGTTTACTTCGGCGCCTGTTTTGTGCCAGCCTGACGTCTCACTTTCCTTTCAGGTTGAGGTGGATGCTTCGGAGATTGGGGCAGGGGCCGTTTTGTCGCAGAGAGGCCCTGGTTGCTCTGTTATGAAACCTTGTGCCTTTTTCTCTAGGAAGTTTTCGCCTGCCGAGCGAAATTATGATGTGGGCAATCGGGAGTTGTTGGCCATGAAATGGGCATTTGAGGAGTGGCGTCATTGGCTCGAGGGTGCTAAGCATCGTGTGGTGGTCTTGACTGATCACAAAAATCTGATGTATCTCGAGTCTGCTAAACGCCTTAATCCGAGACAGGCCCGCTGGTCATTGTTTTTCTCCCTCTTTGATTTTGTTGTCTCGTATTTACCAGGTTCAAAGAATGTGAAGGCCGATGCTCTTTCTAGGAGCTTTGTGCCTGATGCTCCTGGAGTCGCGGATCCTGTTGGTATTCTTAAAGATGGAGTTATCTTGTCAGCTATTTCTCCGGATCTGCGACGTGTGTTGCAGAGATTTCAGGCTGATAGGCCTGAGTCTTGTCCACCTGACAGACTGTTTGTCCCGGATAAGTGGACCAGCAGAGTAATTTCCGAGGTTCATTCCTCGGTGTTGGCAGGTCACCCGGGAATCTTTGGCACCAGAGATCTGGTGGCCAGGTCCTTTTGGTGGCCTTCCTTGTCAAGGGATGTGCGGTCATTTGTGCAGTCCTGTGGGACTTGTGCTCGAGCTAAGCCTTGCTGTTCTCGTGCCAGCGGTTTGCTCTTGCCCTTGCCTGTCCCGAAGAGACCTTGGACACATATCTCCATGGATTTCATTTCTGATCTTCCGCTATCTCAGGGCATGTCCGTTATCTGGGTGATATGTGATCGCTTCTCCAAGATGGTCCATTTGGTTCCTTTGCCTAAGCTGCCTTCCTCTTCCGATCTGGTTCCTGTGTTTTTCCAGAACGTGGTTCGTTTGCACGGCATCCCTGAGAATATTGTGTCAGACAGAGGATCCCAGTTCGTTTCCAGGTTCTGGCGATCCTTTTGTAGTAGGATGGGCATTGATTTGTCGTTTTCATCTGCTTTCCATCCTCAGACTAATGGACAGACGGAGCGAACCAATCAGACTTTGGAGGCTTATTTGAGGTGTTTTGTCTCTGCTGATCAGGACGATTGGGTGACATTCTTGCCGTTGGCTGAGTTTGCCCTTAATAATCGGGCTAGTTCCGCCACCTTGGTTTCGCCTTTTTTCTGCAACTCTGGTTTCCATCCTCGCTTTTCTTCGGGGCATGTGGAGCCTTCTGACTGTCCTGGGGTGGATTCTGTGGTGGATAGGTTGCAGCAGATCTGGAATCATGTGGTGGACAATTTGAAGTTGTCACAGGAGAAGGCTCAGCGCTTTGCCAACCGCCGCCGCGGTGTGGGTCCCCGACTACGCGTTGGGGATTTGGTATGGCTTTCTTCCCGCTTTGTTCCTATGAAGGTCTCCTCTCCCAAATTTAAACCTCGTTTTATTGGGCCTTACAAGATATTGGAAATCCTTAATCCTGTATCTTTTCGTCTGGATCTTCCTGTGTCGTTTGCTATTCACAATGTATTTCATAGGTCCTTGTTGCGGCGGTACATTGTGCCTGTAGTTCCTTCTGCTGAGCCTCCTGCTCCGGTGTTGGTTGAGGGCGAGTTGGAGTACGTGGTGGAGAAGATCTTGGATTCTCGCCTCTCCAGGCGGAGGCTTCAGTACCTGGTCAAGTGGAAGGGCTATGGTCAGGAGGATAATTCCTGGGTGGTCGCCTCTGATGTTCATGCGGCCGATTTAGTTCGTGCCTTTCATGCCGCTCGTCCTGATCGCCCTGGTGGTCGTGGTGAGGGTTCGGTGACCCCTCACTAAGGGGGGGTACTGTTGTGAATTTGCTTTTTGCTCCCTCTAGTGGTTACTAGTTTTTTGACTCTGGTTTTTCTGTCATTCCTTTTATCCGCACCTGGGTCGTTAGTTAGGGGTGTTGCTATATAAGCTCCCTGGACCTTCAGTTCAATGCCTGGCAACGTAGTTATCAGAGCTAGTCTGCTGTGCTCTTGTCTACTGATCCTGGTTCCAGTTATATCAGCTAAGTCCGCCTTTTGCTTTTTGCTATTTGTTTTGGTTTTGTATTTTTGTCCAGCTTGTTCCAAATCTATATCCTGACCTTTGCTGGAAGCTCTAAGGGGGCTGGTGTTCTCCCCCCGGACCGTTAGACGGTTCGGGGGTTCTTGAATTTCCAGTGTGGATTTTGATAGGGTTTTTGTTGACCATATAAGTTACCTTTCTTTATTCTGCTATCAGTAAGCGGGCCTCTCTGTGCTAAACCTGGTTCATTTCTGTGTTTGTCATTTCCTCTTACCTCACCGTCATTATTTGTGGGGGGCTTCTATCCAGCTTTGGGGTCCCCTTCTCTGGAGGCAAGAAAGGTCTATGTTTTCCTCTACTAGGGGTAGCTAGATTCTCCGGCTGGCGCGTGTCATCTAGAATCAACGTAGGAATGATCCCCGGCTACTTCTAGTGTTGGCGTTAGGAGTAGATATATGGTCAACCCAGTTACCACTGCCCTATGAGCTGGATTTTTGTATTCTGCAGACTTCCACGTTCCTCTGAGACCCTCGCCATTGGGGTCATAACATTCAAGCCTCTTTAAAGACCGTCCCTTTTACTTGGGTGCCCAGGGCCAAGGACCAGGTCGCCACCGCCATGACACATCCTTTTAAGTACTGCACCCGGTACCGAATACCCCATGGACCTGGAGGGCGATCCATTTATTTTCCAGGTGGGTTTTGCTTTCTTTGGGTAGGTGTATATAGGTGCCATGTGCCTTAGACAGGCTGGATAGAAATCCTTTTTGGGATAGTCATAGGACGATTGTATGCTGTGCCGTGTCTTATGTAGGACAGAGCTATGTAAATCGGATTGCACTCCGCCATGCAAGTCAATGAGTTTGGGGAAAAATATCAGACTACAATTGGATGACTTTGGTCTGATTTCCACGGACTGATAGAATGGAGAAGACGGGGAATTTTTTTTTTTCCATCTACATCTCATCCTAAAAATATGGATTACACTCTGATCACACTCTGTTCAAACTCTGATCAGAGTGTGATCATACTGTGATTAGCATAATCGGACCAATATTCTGGGGTGAGAGAAAATATGGAGTGACTCTACCCTATGGTCTAGAAGTCCAGAGGAATAAATGGGGCTGTATCGAGTGCACTACAGGTGTATATTGAGGTTACATGGCATCAGTGTTAATCTGTACAGTTAGCATGATAATGCGCAAAATCTATTTATGAATAATCTTGTTATAAATTATGTGTTATTGATCAGGAAAGGGGGAACTTGGTGGATCTTTTTCCAACCTACTGTATGTGCCTATGAATTATTTCCTGACCCAGGTTTGAACATTATTAGGTGGCTGCCTTTTACTTTGCATTGTAATCCTTAAACAGGACATGTCACTAGGTCAAAAGTGATCTGTTTTTGTTCAGATTTAATTTCCACTATTTCTCTGAGTATTCAGTTGTTTTCTTTTTTAAAATCTGCAGTACAGTTACAGAGCCTTTTTTAGGGCTAATTTTTATGGTCTTTATGAAGGGGGCGTTGCTCACAGGGTATAAATGCAGAGCAGCCTAAAGACACGCCCGAGAGGATCCTACGAGTCACGCCCCTTTCATAAAGACAAGCAAAAATTTGCATGATAAACCCCTCCCTTTTATCTCTGGAACTGTATGATGGATTTTACAAAAGAAAAATAAACGGAATACTCAGGGGAACAGTGGGATTAAATTAAGACCCACTTTTGACCTCGTGACAAGTCTTTAAAGAAGATATAAGGTTGTTTCTTCTGAGCAAGGTTTTTGGTGAAACTACTATATGTTCATATATTTTGATGAACCATTCAAGGAATGACTTGACGTGAAGACTACTAAAGTACAAAACATAAAATGCTGTTAGATAAAGTACTAGTTTTATTATATTATTTTACTTCTGTATGTAGTAACTTTCTGCCAAGTCTAAACTTTATGTTATTACTAGTTTTGACCCATTGCTACTTTACAGAAGCTGTAAGCATGACTATAGTTTTCAATTCAGATTCTAGATTGATCATGATGCACTGTATAGCTTGCGCTTATCTGTACTCCCCGTGCAGGTGATAGAGTTTTCTATATTAACCCAAGGCCTCTGATAGAGGGTGTAAAAAAACCTCATAAACAGAAACTTCTGATAACTTGAGCTTTAACTTGATTGATGAGTCAAGAGTATAAAAACTTCACACATTTGCTCCAAAACCACTTGCCGGAAAGTGAACCACAATGGCATTCCTTTGGCTTCTTTCATGCCTGGCCCTCTTTGGGGATTCTCTTGGTGAGTTGGAAAATTGCTCTAAACATTTGTTTACATTTTTTTTTTAAATTACTAACATTTATTTTCTTTAGTAATTCACAATGGTACAAATAATATTTCTTTAATATTTAGGCTGTGGTGTGCCAGCTATCAAGCCTGTTATTTCTGGCTACGCCAGAATTGTAAATGGAGAGACTGCCATTTCTGGTTCCTGGCCCTGGCAAGTCTCCCTTCAGGTACAGTGAAAACTGTGAACATATTTCAAATCTGTTTATTCATGATATACAGTATGTTATATTTTACATCTGATATTTTTTTGGAATGCAGTAAAATAATCAGGTTCTGTTCAGAGTCATCATGGCATCTGATCATGACAAAAATGAGGTCCCAATAAATCCGAACAGATGACTGGGACTTAGTGCTCATTCAGATGTTAGTGACTTTTCTCGTTTGCAAAAAAATGATTTTCTTTAGTTTTGTTTAGTCAGATTTTCATCAGAGTTTGATCAATGTGTTTTCTCTTTTTTTTGCATACGAAGAGGTTTTTTTTTCAAGCTGCATTATCAAACAGGAAACTGAAAAGCACACAGATGGCATCCTCGTGCTGTCTGATTTTTTTGCATGAACCTGTAGACTTACATTGGCAAGTTTAATCCGTGACTAGGATCAAAATGGGACATGTCTCCGTGTGTTGGTGTTGACCACTCAGTCTGCAAAAATGCACGGACAAATGAACACACCCTTATAAACTATAATGTGTAGAAGTTCCACCCATGAGGAACATCAATAGAACTCGTTCGTGAAAAACTGATGTTTAAGTGAACCTTTACAATGGGTTCTTTCAGGCTTCGATTAAACCTTCGAACTCTCTTGAATATTTCTTTATACTATGCTGTTGTCACCTAAGCACCAGTATGAAGAATGCACTCTGGTAACGAAAAATATTAAAACAGAATTAGGGATATACTTGTTATATTCTTAAAACAGAAAAAAATAATTTTAGATTATTACAATATAATAATAGTAATATTGTTATTATTATTAATAATAATACATAAAAAGTTTGTAAAAATTCTCAAAATAAAAGTTCACTATTTTACAAATACTAGAACGATTAGCAAGATAGCACACACCAGATGTTAATGCTCATATAACATGCCTTCTACTTCCTTGCTACTTTCTTTACTTCTTGCATTTTGTATCCTTGAAGAGGTTTCATTCATTTTAGCAAATTACTTTTCATTATCATTGCCACTGTAGAGCAAAAGTGCAGACAAAATTCATAAAATGTGTTTTTTGAATAATTATTTATTTTTAAGCCTGCAAATGTGTTTTATTATATTAGATAAGTATAACAAAAGTGTATAACACAGGGTAAAAACAAGTATGGTAACTATGGCTAAATTAGTGAAAGACTAGTACAAAGGGACGAGTCGCAAGGACTTACATTCTACAAGGGAACAGGGAAGGTGATTGTATGTGAGGGTTGAAACTGTTCATATGCAGTGACAGCAGGGTTATTAGCTCTCTCTAAAGAGATGCGTTTTCAGGTTGTGTTAAACAGGTTGTGCAGGAACATTTTATTTTTTTTGCGATGGGCAAATCTACTGCCTATTCTACCTGGCACGCCTCAAAGTGGTCACCAACCGCTCCTGCCAGCGATTCCGCTGCTCATCATCAATAGAACAGCTCTTCCCTTTCCAGGCTGCTCTGTCAATGGGCCGAGACTGCCGACATCATGTTGATTGACTGCTGGCTCCCCGCAGACAGGCAGCGGGGAGCCGGCTGTAAATTAGCCTGGCGTCGTCAGTCACGCAACATCAACAGAACATAGTAGACGATAAGCCTCTGCTTTGTTGATGCTGAATCACTGGAAGAGATCAGCACTGGGCACAATTGGAAGGTAATTAGCAACTACCTGCTTGTTAGTTATTTGACCCATTGTGAACAAAATGTAATAGTCCTGTACAACTCCTTTAAATTTTCAAAAGTTGGGTGATTGATGGAGTTGAAGCTTAAGATTAGAGAGCAAGAATGGGAGAAATCTTGGAGATGGTTGTGTAAAGAGTAACATACTCTGATCTTTACCACACGTCTGTGCCTATTCCCTATTATTTGTATATTTATCATGGGGGTCCTAGCAATGCGAGAGCAAAGTAATGACTCATGTGATTATACCTCACAGGACAGGACTGGCTTCCACTTCTGTGGTGGTTCCCTGATCAACAGCCTCTGGGTTGTCACAGCTGCTCACTGTGGTGTCACGTAAGTATTTTACAATTGTTTTTTATTTTGCAATTTCACTGTCATAATAAGATTTAGTGTACATTTTTCTATCTGTATATTTAAAGGGAATCGATCAGCACAATTTCATACATGAAAGTAGTGGTATGGCTGTTAAGGCGCTTGTCCCTTATTAAAGTCAATATATTTTTTTGTACAGATCTGATGTGCCAATCATGGGAAATCTAGTGTGGAAGCCACAAGTAAATTAGGCTGGAAGACCCTTGGGGGCATGTCTGTATAGCTGTGGACACTGACACACCCCAGTGCACTTCCAGTCTGAGTTCCATATTACTCCTGCACTAAAGTTTCCATGACTGGCATATGACAAATTACTAGCGTATCTCTGCATTTATTGGTAAATAGCCATCTATATAGAAAAAAACAATTCTTCAGTGTTTAAAATACGTTAATATGTTCCCAATAAGTGATTTCGTACAGCTTAGAGTGAATGTTTTTTTCTGCTCTTATGCACAGAACCTCCCACAGTGTAATTCTGGGTGAATTTGATCGTTCTTCCTCTGCTGAACCTATTCAGACCATGACCATCTCCAAAGTAAGAGATGCTAAACTAGTCTAATATTGATGGACAAATATATGTTAGTAGATCACATATAATACCTTATTATATAGAGTTTACAATTTTTCTATAAGGAGAAAGATTGACTTTTTTTTAACAGGTCTTCAGACATCCCAGCTACAACTCCGTCTCCATTTCCAACGATATCACTCTCATCAAGCTCGCCAGCGCTGCCTCTTGGGACAGTCGTGTGTCCCCAGTATGCGTTGCTGCTACAGCTGATGTATTCAATGGAGGCGAGACATGCGTCACCACTGGATGGGGCTACCTTAGTGCTTCAGGTAAGGATTTCTAGATCCTGTAACTATATTATCAAGATATTTATAATATAACTTCACATGAATGGCCAACCATGTAATCTTAGGGCTCTTTAAGTCCATCAGATCGGACTTTTCTAAACATCACATCTTTATTTTGCTCAGTACAAGTTACACCAAGCAAATTACAGCAGGTAGCTCTGCCTCTTCTGACCACAAGCGACTGCCAGAGATACTGGGGATCCAACATCCAGAGCACCATGATCTGCGCTGGAGCCTCTGGTGCCTCCTCCTGCATGGTATAAGATTTTACTGATTTAAGGATACTTATTTCTAGTCAAATATAATTTTTTTTTGCAAAAGCTTCTGTTCTTGAATAAACCGAATGAAAGTATGAAAAATCAAATACTTTGCTCACTATTTTTCATTCTTCTGTAGGGTGACTCTGGTGGACCTCTTGTGTGCCAGAGAAGTGGAGCTTGGACCTTGGCTGGTATCGTGTCCTGGGGAAGCTCTTCTTGTTCCACATCTTCTCCCGCTGTCTATGCTCGTGTGACAGTTCTTAGAGCCTGGATGGACCAAACTGTTGCTGCTAACTAAATGTTTCTTTATAAATATTGATAATTAATAAAGTTACTATAGCAGCATTTTTTGTAACAGCATTTTATTAAAATAAGATCTTTTTTTCTTTTTTACAGCATCAAATTAATAAATAAAGACAAATGTCCAGGCTATAGACAGGTTAAAAAACTCAAGAAACAGTAGCCATGTGTAATGTAAAATGTCAACATAAGAACCTACACTGCTACAATACAAATGCATAAATTCAATCCAGAATACCATTTTATAGTTATTTTATATTTCAAGGACATGTACAGCAATATGCATCAATATTTTTAGGCATGGGTGCTGAAAAGGAATTATAACCTATGAGACAGTGTCATCCAATGGGCTTCACTGGAAGTGCCTTGAGGGCAACCACACTGTGTCAAATCTTGCACCCCAGACATTTTCAAGTGTTCTTCTGGCATTCTCCCTCTCTCCCTAACTTTATAACATCTACCTTTTTTTATTTAATTCTAATAAAGTCTGAGAAGTCAACCTCAATCATTTAATTTCCTAGTTTGGTACACACTTCTTGAAATTGCAATAAAGATCCCAGCCAATACATCCACATTCTCCAAGTTGCCCAATGACATATACTTTCTGTCTACCATAGCACTCTTGTTGGAACAAGTACACTACCCCAGTTATAAGAGAAACAGTTGAACTGGGTGTTGGAAATGTTAGCCTCCACTTAGAGTCCTAGGGGTATTTGTAAAGCATACCTTAGTTGCCATGTCAAAACAGAGAAATTACAAAACGATTTTAAATATATAGTCGACATTGAAACTGGATAATTTTTGGACAAATACTCAGCGTTTTTCAATGATATTAGAAAAGTCATGGCTCAACTTGTATGTTGTAATGAAGCATTGATTTGTGGAAACCACATTGCAGGAGATGGGCATTATCTATCATTTATGGTACATCTTGTGTTTATGTTTGGATGCAAGTGCATTGGGATATCCCCTATTATTAAACTTCTTGCTCATCATGTCATTGTTATGCTGTAGAGAATATGGTTTACTACTAACTCATAAAACTGGCTACACAGGAATGAAGGAATCATCTGTCTGGGATGACAACTCACAAAAATTAATATGTTGTTCCTGTTATTAGGTTTATTGTGCAAATATGTCTCGATCTTTTAGAACACTTTATCATTAAGGAACTGTATCATATTTTTGGACAGAACAAGACAGAATTTTACCTGGGTCGATGTAAATCACAAATGTATCCTCCAATTGAGGCAAAATACTCATCCAAATAAAGAACACATCTTCTATGCATAACCACCATCTCAGCACATGGTCAAAGTGATGGGACACATAGACACAATTTTTTTGGGTGCCCACAAAGATATTGGTGTACATGGGCACTACGTTGGAACCCATTGCGGTTCCATATAGCTGTGTGAAATACTTGTTATGAATTAAAAATTATTAAATATTAATATCATGTATAAAAGAATCAGAAGAAATTTACAAGTAGGGAAGTAGTCAGAACTTTGCAAATATTTAGAAACTGCAGCCAGGCCACAATTTATGAATGCATACAAGCTCACCATGTGAGCTGAGGCTATCTATACCTCAACCTTGTCTAGTAAATTGATCTCCTTTTATTTCAATAAAACACTTTGTGTCATAAAAATAAAATATTAGTGGCAAAAGATCTTAAAACTTTCTCAAAAAGATCCTGATTCGTATTAAAGGGAACCTGTCACCCCCCAGGCATTTTTAACTAAAAGAGCCACCTTGTGCAGCAGTAATGCTGCATTCTGACAAGGTGGCTCTTTTAGTTCTGGGTGCTGTAGCTGCCGAAATAATCAGTTTTATAATTTGTCCTAAATACCTTGTCTTCAGTCAAGGAGGCAGGCGTTTCCCCCCTGCTTCAGACGCCACACAGCCGTCACTCACATCTTCTTGGCGCCGGGCACCGCCTCCTCACCGCTGTTTTGAAATCTGCCGGCGCCTGCGCTCTTTTCTCCTGCCTTGGGCAGGCACAGTGAGCGCTGCCCGTCTGTCCTCATATGCAGTCTAGCGGACTGCGCCTGTGCGGCCGCACTGCCTGTGAATCCCAGCCCCGCAATGTGAATAAATCATAAGACACTGTGGGGCTGGGATTCACAGGCAGGGCGGCCGCACAGGCGCAGTCCGCTAGACTGCATATGAAGACGGATGGGCAGCGCTCACTGCGCCTGCTCAAGGTAGGAGAAAAGAGCGCAGGCGCCGGCAGATTTTGAAAACAGCGATGAGGAGGTGGCGCCCGGCGCCAAGAAGATTTGAGTGACGGCTGTGTGGTGTCTGAAGCAGGGGGGAAAGGCCTGCCTCCAGGACTGAAGAAAGGTATTTAGGACAAATTATAAAACTGATTATTTCGGCAGTTACAGCACCCAGAACTAAAAGAGCCACCTTGTCAGAATGCAGCATTACTGCTGCACAAGGTGGCTCTTTTAGTTAAAAATGCCTGGGGGGTGACAGGTTCCCTTTAAATGAATTCTCATTTGTGTGTTGGTTTGGTTGTTCCTGGATTTTCTTTTTTTTTTACAATTGTACATAGTTCTAGTATATTACTACTATTATCAGTCTATTATATCAGTCCTTACTACCTAAAAGCTGTTTTCTACATTACCATTGTTCTAGACTCTCCTGGGTTGAATGGCATGAAGGTATGCCTCTTTTGCATTTTCTCAGTCAATGTTATATTTTGGAACAGTAAAGCTTCGTAAAATCTTATGGATGACACAATAAAGCGCCATACAACTTAGAGTAACATACAAAGTCTTTCCCAACACTTGTTGATCTCACAAAATAGGATCTGATCCCACTCTGGTGTGCGGCTATGCTGCCCCATATGGTGTAAGCAGTGATATACAGGGTGCGCCATTTATATGGATAGACCTGGGTGGGCCATGTACAGTATATGGATACACCTAAATAAAATGGGAATGGTTGGTGATCAACTTCCTGTTTGTGGCACATTAGTATATGGGAGGGGGCAAACTTTTCAAGATAGGTGGTGACCATGGTGGCCATTTTGAAGTCGGCCATTTTGGATCCAAGTTTCTAAATGGCCTACTCAGGTGTATCCATATAAATGGCCCACCCTGTATAGCATCATGTCTGCTATCTAAAATATTAGACCCCTATTATTTGAGTCTGTTTTTTAACATTTATGTCTCATTTAAAATAGATTTGTAACTGAAGACACCACTCTCTTATAAAGCCACACCACGATGCTACAGATTTGCAATATCTTCAGAACAGTGCAACAAAGTACGCAAGCATAATGTGAAGAAGACCATAAAAGCAGCAGGATATGTGTGGACAGTACGAATAAGAAATGGAATATTATTTCTGCTTTATGAAACATTATAATTTAATTTTGGATTTGACTTGACATATGTATGTTTTTCCATCAGTGACTGATGTAACCTTGTCAGTGTTTACTTTTGTCTCTGGGATTGTAAAGCTGATTTTCACCTGCTAGCTTATCAACCATTCTCACCGTTTTGCCACTGTGTGTGTTGGAGCACAAGAAGCATGCTATTTTGGAAGTTTCCAAATTAAAAATGTTCTACACTTTTCCTAAGATTCAGGCTCATTTTAAACTATAAGGCAGGTAGTCACGACCGTTTTTGGTCCAAGGGCCACATTGTCGTACTGAAGCAATCGGGGAACACACTAAAAATTAAATTGATATTACCTTCTGTGACATTTATGACTAATCAAAAGTCATAATTGTTTAATAGGTAAAAAACCTACTTACAGGACGCATACCTCCATCAATTTGCACTCTAATAATACATACATAGGTTTTCGTCGAGGATTTAGAAATAGCTTCTGCTCCAATATTCACATAAAAACACATCACTCTTAGAATAAGTTTCTGACTGATTTTAACGGGGGAAAGCTTCCTTAGTGAACTTTTTTACATTATTTTGAACAGTTCCCAGTAAAATCATCAGGAAACTTATTCAAAAAGTATTTGACCCATTATATTTAAAGGTGGTTTTGCAGTAAAATTTGCTTCGAAATCCTTAGAAAAAACTATCTGAATAGGCTCTAAAAAGGAAGATGTGTGAATGCACATTGCTCTTAGATCATCGTTTTTTTGCGATGTTTGTAATGTTTCACAATTCCCACAATCTACAGAGAGGTCACAGGCATGGAAGGCCACCTGTCTAACTTACATACTGCTATTTGGAGAGCCCGTAGGGTGACGAGACCCCATTCTCCTGACGTATGAGGCTTCCAGAGATATCCACACAGTGCACCATTAGTATTTGCCAGTCCAAGGTTTTCTTAAATCTGCCTTGGACCAATAGCATGCCAAAGACCAACACTTACTTTAATTTTGCATTGCAATCACAGCTATATCTGTGACTGCAATGCACTCCCGCGGCCTCAATACGCCTCCGTGCGCTTCCTGGGGGACATATAGCGACCCCTACATGTAACACCGGTCAGTGCCTCACAATATGTAGTGGATTTTCTACCCATATGTTTCAAAAATTTAGCAAAAACCCACTGAGCTTTCATGAAATCTGTGGACAAAAATATTCCGTGGACAAAAATTCAAAGCATAAAATAACTGGCTCTGTTGGTTTTGCCAATTGCAGCTGTGATTTGGGAAACCACAGTGGTTTTGGCTGATGTGAATTTTCTCACTACAAAGTTCAGTAACAAATACATCCAATGGAAGCAGACCCTATGATAGACATATAGTCAATAAGGTGCCATCGTGTTGTCCATATTTTTTAAATTGTTTTTCATGCCAAGTGGCAGGATTGCGGAGCGGACCCATGATTGATACTGTCAGTTTATAGGTGGCCTATACTTTCCTCTACTTGAAAGATACAGGAGATGCCTTGTTAGCTGTGCTCCAGCTAAATCACTAAATTTTGTTCTTATACTAGCCTCTGCATAAATTGGACTAAATCACACATTCTTCCAATAGAGCAGTTGCAACTCATTTGGCCACACACCATCAAAGATTTCAACCGAAATTACTTGACTTGATAAGAAGTGCTTTGGTCTATTATTCTCTAATGTTCAGCAGGATTTCACCCCTAAACTATTTATATGTACAAGTAGCTCTTTCAAACACAAGTCCAGCACTACCGTTACATGGTTTGTCCATTCTTCCATTACTGAGAAATCAAAGCTTGAATTAATATGCAAATGAGGCTGAAGAGCTATGGTAGATCTAAAGCCTCGGTCACTCCAGCTCTATTCCCTGCCCAGCGCCATCTTTTTCTGCTTGACTGATGACTCCCTTGCCTGAAGTGACACAGAATATAGGCTGTGTGACAGAGTAACTGATGAAGTGATGAAGGGGAGATGCGTGTCACTGCGCATGATAGTAAACATAAGGATGAATGACCTCGGGGAGATCAAAACATCCAACACCGCGGAGACACCATCACGTGTTTCTCAACGCAGTAATCCAGAACACTGCCCCCATCCCTTAAGGGAAATATGCAAAAGCATGTAGAACAGCCACGGAGACACCATCACGTGTTTCTCAACGCAAGCAATGAATAGCCAGGTCTTTCACCGGGAAGGAACAACCACGGGAAGGGCAGCATCCAATAAAGGAAAACTACCTATGCCAAAACATGGTATCCATCTACAGACAGCTGTTTCGGGGTATTTGCCCCTCATCAGTGTGGAGTAGGAAACTGGCTATTAGGAGCAGTGCCTAGTGAAAAGACTATAAACATAAGGATGAATGACCTCGGGGAGATCAAAACATCCAATACCGCGGAGACACCATCACGTGTTTCTCAACGCAGTGATCCAGAACACTGCCCCCATCCCTTAAGGGAAATATGCAAAAGCATGTAGAACAGCCACGGAGACACCATCACGTGTTTCTCAACGCAAGCAATGAATAGCCAGGTCTTTCACCGGGAAGGAACAACCACGGGAAGGGCAGCATCCAATAAAGGAAAACTACCTATGCCAAAACATGGTATCCATCCACAGACAGCTGTTTCGGGGTATTTGCCCCTCATCAGTGTGGAGTAGGAAACTGGTTATTAGGAGCAGTGCCTAGTGAAAAGACTATAAACAATAAGGATGAATGACCTCGGGGAGATCAAAACATCCAACACCGCGGAGACACCATCACGTGTTTCTCAACGCAGTGATCCAGAACACTGCCCCCATCCCTTAAGGGAAATATGCAAAAGCATGTAGAACAGCCGCGGAGACACCATCACGTGTTTCTCAATGCAAGCAATGAATAGCCAGGTCTTTCACCGGGAAGGAACAACCACGGGAAGGGTAGCATCCAATAAAGGAAAACTACCTATGCCAAAACATGGTATCCATCCACAGACAGCTGTTTCGGGGTATTTGCCCCTCATCAGTGTGGAGTAGGAAACTGGCTATTAGGAGCAGTGCCTAGTGAAAAGACTATAAACATAAGGATGAATGACCTCGGGGAGATCAAAACATCCAACACCGCGGAGACACCATCACGTGTTTCTCAATGCAGTAATCCAAAACACTGCCCCCATTCCTTAAGGGAAATATGCAAAAGCATGTAGAACAGCCACGGAGACACCATCACGTGTTTCTCAACGCAAGCAATGAATAGCCAGGTCTTTCACTGGGAAGGAACAACCACGGGAAGGGCAGCATCCAATAAAGGAAAACTACCTATGCCAAAACATGGTATCCATCCACAGACAGCTGTTTCGGGGTATTTGCCCCTCATCAGTGTGGAGTAGGAAACTGGCTATTAGGAGCAGTGCCTAGTGAAAAGACTATAAACATAAGGATGAATGACCTCGGGGAGATCAAAACATCCAACACCGCGGAGACACCATCACGTGTTTCTCAACGCAGTGATCCAGAACAATGCCCCCATCCCTTAAGGGAAATATGCAAAAGCATGTATAACAGCCGCGGAGACACCATCACGTGTTTCTCAACGCAAGCAATGAATAGCCAGGTCTTTCACCGGGAAGGAACAACCACAGGAAGGGCAGCATCCAATAAAGGAAAACTACCTATGCCAAAACATGGTATCCATCCACAGACAGCTGTTTTGGGGTATTTGACCCTCATCAGTGTGGAGTAGGAAACTGGCTATTAGGAGCAGTGCCTAGTGAAAAGACTATAAACATAAGGATGAATGACCTCGGGGAGATCAAAACATCCAACACCGCGGAGACACCATCACGTGTTTCTCAATGCAGTGATCCAGAACACTGCCCCCATCCCTTAAGGGAAATATGCAAAAGCATGTAGAACAGTCACGGAGACACCATCACGTGTTTCTCAACGCAAGCAATGAATAGCCAGGTCTTTCACCGGGAAGGAACAACCACGGGAAGGGCAGCATCCAATAAAGGAAAAGACCTGGCTATTCATTGCTTGCGTTGAGAAAAACGTGATGGTGTCTCCGCGGCTTTTCTATATGCATTTGCATATTTCCCTTGAGGGATGGGGCAGTGTTCTGGATCACTACGTTGAGAAACACGTGATGGTGTCGCCGCGGTGTTGGATGTTTTGATCTCCCCGAGGTCATTCATCCTTATGTTTATAGTCTTTTCACTAGGCACTGCTCCTAATAGCCAGTTTCCTACTCCACACTGATGAGGGGCAAATACCCCGAAACAGCTGTCTGTGGATGGATACCATGTTTTGGCATAGGTAGTTTTCCTTTATTGGATGCTGCCCTTCCCGTGGTTGTTCCTTCCCGGTGAAAGACCTGGCTATTCATTGCTTGCGTTGAGAAACACGTGATGGTGTCTCCGCGGCTGTTCTACATGCTTTTGCATATTTCCCTTAAGGGATGGGGTCAGTGTTCTGGATCACTGCGTTGAGAAACACGTGATGGTGTCTCCGCGGTGTTGGATGTTTTGATCTCCCCGAGGTCATTCATCCTTATGTTTATAGTCTTTTCACTAGGCACTGCTCCTGATAGCCAGTTTCCTACTCCACACTGATGAGGGGCAAATACCCCGAAACAGCTGTCTGTGGATGGATACCATGTTTTGGCATAGGTAGTTTTCCTTTATTGGATGCTGCCCTTCCCGTGGTTGTTCCTTCCCGGTGAAAGACCTGGCTATTCATTGCTTGCGTTGAGAAACACGTGATGGTGTCTCTGCGGCTGTTCTACATGCTTGCGCATGATAGTGTCAGTTATGCAAAACCAGAATAGTTTCCTCCAGCACACTACGTGTTGGGATGGTTTATTGAGAGTTATTGGCAGGTTTTGGTGGACCTCCATGGAGCGGGTGGGAGGGGGTCCACCGTATCACCACGTGCAGAGTCCTGACAGGACCTGTGTGATGTCAGGATCATGTGATCAGTCACATGATGGAGGAGTCACAAGGTCTGGGCTTAAATGGCTGAAGGCCAGAGCTTTCACTGTTTAGTGTGGGCCTGGAGAGAGATAACTCCAGGAAAGTGTATGCTATACCTGAACCGTGGGCATTGCTGACTGTGAGCGGGCTGATCCCCGCTAGGAAACGGACTGTGTTTCTTTTTTTTCTTCTTTGTTTTGCCCGAGGGCCATGTTTATTTTCCCAGCTTGGTTTATGCTGTCTTCAATAAACCAAGCATTCTCTTAAAGAGACAGTGTTCCGGTTATACCTCTGTGTCTGGCCGAGTGAGCTGCTCGACCACAGCTGTCAGTCAAGCAGAAGGAAATGGTGCTGGGCAGGGAATAGAGCTGGAGTGGCCGAGGCTTCAGATCTTCAGCCTCATTTACATATCAATTCAAACGCTGATTTCTCAGTAATGAAAGAACGGACTGTCCATGTAAAGGTATTGCTGGACTTTTATAGCATTTGTTTTTATATTCTTTTTTTGGAAAGCAGGATTGAATTGTTCTACAGATAGAAAAAGAAACTTTTGCAGGTTTACAATTTTGTCCCTTGTGTCCTTAGACAGCTCTTTGGTCTTGGCCATGGTGCAGAAGTTGGAGTGTGATTGATTGTGTGGACAGGTTTCTTTTATATAGGTAATGAGTTCAAACAGGTGCAATTAATACAGGTAATGAGTGCAGGGTAGGAGGCTTCTTAAAGAAAGCTAACAGGTCTGTGAGAGCCAGAATTGTTGCTGGTTGGTCGGTGATCAAATACTTATTCCATGCAATAAAATTCAATTTAATTATGTAAAAATCCTACAATGTGATTTTCTGGATTTTATTTTTAGATTCTGTGTCTCACAGTTGAAGTGTACCTATGATAAAAATTACAGACCTCTCCATTCTTTGTAGGTGGGCAGAGTATCAAATACTTATTTTCCCCAGTGTGGGTAAATTTATATATATGTATATATATATATATATATATATATATATATATATATATATATATATATATATATATATATATATATATATATTGTGAGGCCGTGGCCTCTGATACAGCTAGGGGGCACTGTTTGTTCTCCCCAGAATGTGCATGCAGATGGATGAAGTCCATAGGTGTGCATGAGAGTCACAGATTTCCGGTCCGGGTTTTCCAGGTGTCTGAAGGCCACAGGTTTGTGTGTGTTTAAAAACCCTGCAGTAAGGGGTATGGGTGTGTCGGGTGGTGTCAGGTGTGCCAGGTGCATGTCAGTGTCAGTCTGGTGTGTGCTGGTCTGCAGAGTGCATGGAGGCACAGGCCAGCAGAGCCAGCACCCAGGGCAGCTGAATAGCCTGGCACCCGCAGTGTACACAGAGATGCAAGTCATCCATGGTACTGGTCTTGGATGTGGACAGTCCTGTGCCTGGAGGTGGATGTCCTGTGCCCGAAAGAGGACTAGCATGTGCAACGATTGCAAACAGGTGGATATGGTGCCAGGCTGCTATCCAGAGGATATCCTGAGCTGTGTACGACTGTGTGAGTAAAGAGTCTGTAAAGAGACTGTGATACAGCGATGCAGGACACCCACGAGAACTAGTTAGAGGAGGGCTGGTGTGTGGAGTGTCTGCAACATATGAGGCTGTGTGTATGGAGATGTATAGAGACTGTGAGATGTCGTGCGGTTGCCCAGGGAAACCGGACAAGGGAAGTCTGGCCTGTTCAGGGACCGCAAATCTAAAGCCATGTGATATGTATTGCTTTGAACCGGTGTAAACTGGTCACTGATAATATCCACTGAAGTTATATGCATGTATATGAATTGGACTTTAATGCTGTGAAGAAACACATTAAAAGAGACTTTTGTGTTTGAATTTGTGGGTCGCTGCTTCTTCACTGCTTACGAAGCTACTGCAGCTTTACAATATATATATATATATATTTTTTTTTTCATATGTTTAACGTTTTCCATAGTTGTTTTACTAGTCAAATATCACAATCGCACACACCACCACAATACAGCGTGCTGTTGCAGCATTTTGCTCTCCGAGTGTGTACATGCCCAAGGTGAGGGCTGGCAGATTCATGCAAATACAGGAAAACAGGTCATAGTAAATTCAAATAGCAGATGAAGTCCCATTATATATATTTTTCCTGATTACTAACAGGATAACATCTAGACTAAATTTCATACATCCGTCCAAAATTCTATATTTTTTTCTTTACGGCAACATTAGAACATTGTATTGTAGATAACAATTTTAGTCTTAGTAAATATTTACTACTTTTAGGCTACGTTCACACGGTGCGGTTTTTGGTGCGGATCCGCAGCGGAATTGCAGCTGCGGATCCGCATCCTTTTTCCATGCAGGTTACAGTACAATGTAACCCAATGGAAAACAAAACCCGCTGTGCCGACGATCCTTTTTTCCCCAGGAAAATCAGCGCGGATTTGCCTGCGGAAAAAAGAAGTACCATGTCAATTCTTTCTGCGGATTCCGCTGCGGGTTTCCAACAGCACCAATAGGAAACTGCAGTTGGAAACCCGCAGTGGAATCCGCAGTAGAAAAAGGATCAAAACCCGCAGTGAAAAGCACTGCGGTTTTCACTGCGGATTTGTCCAAAAAAGGACCTGAAAAATCCGCAGTGAAAAAAGGATCGTGTGAACGTAGCCTAATGCTACAAAATGTAAAAAAAAGCTTTTAAGATAAATGTCATTGCTGGAATGAGTAAGGTTGTAAATGATCACCCCAAATATTTACTCACCTTGCTTTGTACATTTTAACCAATCAGTAAGCCAATCCTTATCTCACATCTTGGAATCTTTTATAAAAGTTCTTCATGTGAATAAAGAAAGTGATCACTATGGGTTTCCTTCTGATTTTCTCCTGTTTGGCTTTGGACAGTGCAGCTTATGGTAAATTCAATTGTGGCATGTAATTTGTATAATTAGATTTACAGCTAATTACAAAAACACTGTAATCAGCAAACAGGAACAACAATGATTATACGAGTCTAATAACTGCATGGATAACAAGGAGCTAAACAAAGAGTTAAAATGACATTTGTAGATTAGAAACAGTTTACATTTTACTAAATATAAATATGCTAAATGTTACACATTTTATAATATTTTTTTAAATATTTTAATAATATTGAAATCCTTGTTTTTACCAGGCTGCGGAGTTCCTGCTATCAACCCTGTTGTCTCTGGCTATGCCAGGATAGTCAATGGTGAAGAGTCAGTTCCAGGATCTTGGCCCTGGCAAGTCTCTCTTCAGGTAACAATGCATATTTTGGGTCTTTTTTCTTGATTTTTCTCACCACCATCTTCCAAGAATCATGGGTTTTTATTTCAACATCATCACAGCTATAGGAGGGCTTGTTTTTTTCATAGAGCAAGTTGTAGTTTTTACTGCTGCCATCATACATTTAAAAACTTAGATTATTGTTTGTTTATGTAGGTGATACCAAATCTATCTTTTTAAATGTTTTATATTAGTTTTTTTTTGCTACTTGAGAAACGTTCCGATTCTCATCAATATTTTGACATGATTTTTATCAGTCTATGGTCAATGTGTCACTTTTTTTTTTTACAGTATTTCATCAATTTTTCTTGTATGGAAAGTTAATAAGGATGAAAGTTTCTCAAGTTTCTTCCGGCAAACTTTTAGTAAAAAGTAGACCAATAGACTTGAATGGGCGACTTTGATTTGTGATCGGGGTAAAAAATAGTCTTGTTTTATTAAGGTCCTCAAACCCCCCAGACATTTGAATAACCCCATAATGGGTACATATTCTATTTATGAAATATATGGCTAGAACATATATATGTGAAAACTGGATGTGTGCAGGGAGCAATACTAATTTTGCACAATGAAAAACCTAAACAAATATTGATAGACAGAGGGAGCCTCCTTCCTCTGTCAACCACTGCTATGCTAACCTTTTACTGATTTTTGTACATATTTTTTTCCACCTTCTCCTATCAAATAAAAATGTTTTTGGGAAAAATTCTGAAAGCTGGATCAATCCCTCCTTTCATCCACATGTGATTGGATCTTGTCCCATGGATCTCGTGCCTCCAACTGCCAAGCGCGTACGGGAGCTGGTATTTCCATCTAATATATAAAGCTGAATGTGTGTGTGTATACGTGTATGTCCGGGATTGGCATCTGCACCGTTGCAGCTACAGCCACAAAATTTTGCACAGTCACGCGTCTGGACCCTGAGAGCGTCATAGGCTATGATGTGAGGCGAAATTTTAACCCTGCACGTTCCAATTCACCAAACAATTTTGCCCCTATCTACATAATGGGGAAAAAGTGAAAGGAAAAGTGTTGGAGGCAAATTGACAGCTGCCAGATGTGAACAAGGGGGACTTAAAGAGTGAGAGCGATGGCGCCAAAGAGTATATACCGTATAGTTGCTAAGGTGGGGCCCCGACATGGGATACTCACCACACACGGGGATATGAACACACACACAAAATGCTCCACACACTACCACGTGCTTGAACACATATATCACCCTCAGCACACATTTCACCACACATACACCAACCTCGCCACATAAAAGTCAAAACACAAAAGTCGCCACTCAAAACTCACCACGCGCAAAACTCGCCACATGCAAAACTAGGCTCACGCAAAACTCACCACATGTGCAAAACTCGCCTGATGGAAAACTCGCCACACGCAAAACTTGCACACGCGGAAAAATTGCCACATGCACAAAAGTTGCAACACATGCAAAAGTTGCCTCACACAAAACTTGCACATACTCAAAACGCACCACACATAAAACTCGCCACTCGCAAAACTCGCCATGCGCAAAACTTGCTGCACACAACTTGCTACACTAACCTGTCACATGCAACTCGACACACAAAAAGTTGCTACAAGCATGTCGCCACATAAAACTCATCTCACAAAAGTCGCTACATGCATGTCGCCACACGCAACTCAACACACACAACTTGACACATGAAACTCGCCCTAAAACACACACAAGTCTGGTGTTATCCTTCAAAAATAAAAATCTGATTAATAAGCAGACAAACTACAAGAGCAACAAATGTACCATATAGGAAATACGGGAGCTGTCAGTCACATGACCTGTCTATTATGTGTATGTGTGAGCTAATATATATTGCCAGGGGGGAGGGCTTCCTGTTGGCTGGGGATTTATCAGGCTGTCAATTTAGCTTACAAATACTGAGGTAAAAATACTGAGCAAATAACGTGTGAACGAGGTCTAATACAGGAGGAGATGGCACACAGATATATACTATATAGAGGAGATGACACACAGGTATATACTATATACAGGGGAGATGACACACACATATATACTATATACAGGGGAGATGACACACAGGTATATACTATATACAGGGGAGATGACACACCTATATACTATATACAGGGGAGATGACACACAGGTATATACTATATACAGGAGATGACATACAGGTATATACTATATACAGGAGGAGATGACACACTGGTATATACTATATACAGGAGGAGATGACACACAGATATATACTATATACAGGAGGAAATGACACACAGGTACATACTATATACAGGGGAGATGACACACATGTATATACTATATACAGGAGGAGATGACACACAGATATATACTATATACAGGAGAAGATGACACCCAGGTACATACTATATACAGGGGAGATGACACACAGGTATATACTATATACAGGGGGAGATGACACACAGGTATATACTATATACAGGGGAGATGACACACACATATATACTATATACAGGGGAGATGACACACAGGTATATACTATATACAGGAGGAGATGACATACAGGTATATACTATATACTATATACAGGAGGAGATGACACACACATATATACTATACACAGGGGAGATGACATACAGGTATATACTATATACAGGAGGAGATGACACACTGGTATATACTATATACAGGGGAGATGACACACAGGTATATACTATATACAGGGGAGATGACACACAAATATATACTATATACAGGAGGAGATGACACACAGGTATATACTATATACAGGAGGAGATGACATACAGGTACACACTATATACAGGAGGAGATGACATACAGGTACATACTATATGCAGGGGAGATGACACAGATATATACTATATACAGGAGGAGATGACACACAGGTATATACTATATACAGGAGGAGATGACACACAGGTATATACTATATACAGGGGAGATGACACACGTATATACTATATACAGGAGGAGATGACACACAGATATATACTATATACAGGAGCAGATGACACACATATATATACTATATACAGGAGCAGATGACACACAGGTATATACTATATACAGGAGGAGATGACTTACAGGTATATACTATATACAGGAGGAGAAGACATACGTATATACTATATACAGGAGGAGATGACACACGTATATACTATATATAGGAGGAGATGACATACAGGTATATACTATATAAAAGAGGAGATGACACACAGGTATATACTATATACAGGGGAGATGACACACAGGTATATACTATATACAGGAGGAGATGACATACTGGTACATACTATATACAGGGGAAATGACACACAGATATATACTATATACAGGAGGAGATCACACACAGGTATATACTATATACAGGAGGAGATGACACACAGGTATATAATATATACAGGGGAGATGACACACGTATATACTATATACAGGAGGAGATGACACACAGATATATACTATATACAGGAGCAGATGACACACAGGTATATACTATATACAGGAGATGACATACAGGTACATACTATATACAGGAGGAGATGACACACAGGTATATACTATATACAGGAGCAGATGACACACAGGTATATACTATATACAGGAGATGACTTACAGGTATATGCTATATACAGGAGGAGATGACACACGTATATACTATATACAAGAGGAGATGACATACAGGTATATACTATATAAAAGAGATGACACATAGGTATATAGAGGTGGAGATGAAATACAGCAGGTATATACTATATACAGGGGAGATGACATACAGGTATATACTATATACAGGAGATGACATACAGGTATATACTATATATAGGAGGAGATGACATACAGGTATATAGTATATACAGAAGAGATGACATACAGGTATATACTATATACAGGAGATGACATACAGGTGTATACTATATATAAGGGAGATGACAAACGTATATATATACTGAGGGGAAAATGAGAGGTGTGAGGTGAAAATGAGGGGTGTGAGGTGAAAATGAAAAGGTGTGAGTGTAAAATGAGAGGAGTGAGGGAAAATAGTGGAGTGATCGGAAAATGACAGATGTGAGGTCGAAATGACAAGTGTTAGGGGGAATGAGATGAGTGAGGGGGAAAATAAGAGGAGTGAGGGGGGAAAATGAGAGGTGTAAGGGAGAAAATGAGAGATGTGAGGGGGAAAATGAGAGGCATGATGGGAAAATAAGAGAAGTGAGGTGCTATAAGTAACCACAGATATTTACTATGCCCAGGCAACGCCGGGCTCTTCAGCTAGTATCTACATAAAGATGAACGCTGCCAAAGTTAAATTTTCTCACATTATTTTAATGTATATGCAGAGCACATTTGAATACCTTTTTTAAGGTATTTAATCAATAAACACTAATGGAGTGCTTAGCCATCCCCCTAAGATCCCATGGGGAGGATTGACCAAAGCATCTAAGGGTCTACTCTAAACGGACAGAATCTGACATATCTGCATTTCTGGCCTTTGCAGCTGGACCTTGGCTGTTTATTGTTGTGGCTGTCGATGGCAGCTAAATACAACTCTACCAGCAAAAAACAAGCCCCCATATGGCTATTTATAACTGTTGAATTGAAAAATATAAAAGTTATTTCCCTTGTAATTTCTTATTGAAATATAAGAAAAAAAATGCTCTTCATTTAGGCAGTTTTCCAAATTTTTAAAAGAGTTGACCCCCTCCATCACTACACATAGAAATGTAGAAACTGATTTGAGCCTTCCTACATCCCTGCTCCTCCCTGCTGGCCTTCTTACCTGGCTGCAGTGGTCATTGCCTGCATAGCTCACATGACTGCTGCAACCAATCACTTAGCATCGGCAGTATACAGAGCAAGACAGCTGAGGTTGGTGATTGGTCATTGATTTTTCTTTTCCGCCTTCTACCTTTTTATCCCTCCTTTTCCCCTTCTCCCTCTCTCCACCTTCTCATCTTCTTTTCTACACTCCCTCAATCACCCCTTTCACAATCAGGACCCACCAATTCCCACCCCGAGTGGAGGAAAAATAAAACCAGTGGTTTGTAAAAGTGTGTGCTCCCTTGGTCAAAATGACTGTTATTGTGAACAGTTAAGCAAGTTGAAGTTGAAATGATTTTTAAAAGAGCTAAAATTAAAGATGAAAAAAGAAAAAAGACAAGGCGCCCCCAATGTGTCACACTGTTTAAAAAACACACATACAAACCTTTGTAGGGAATGTGCTCACCTATTGAAGTTGTGAAACTGGGTCACAACTCCCAAGAAGGCATAATCGTAGCAGCAGGTCTCCACAAGAATCCAAAAGGATGCTGGAGGTAATAGTCTTAGGCGAACTGAAGACCGCGCACACGAGATAGATTTAGGGTGGTTTATTGAAGCCTACGCGTTTCAAGAGCTATCTTGCTCTCTTCTTCAGCGCATATATGATAGCTCTTGAAACGCGTAGGCTTCAATAAACCACCCTAAATCTATCTGGTGTGCGCGGTCTTCAGTTCGCCTAAAATTAAAGATGACACATTTACTTTGCATTTTAGGCAAAAAAATATACTTTAATCTTTTACATTTTAAAAATTACAATAAGAAAAATTACCGATGCAAACGTTTGTGCGCCCTGCATGGTTAGGATCTAGTAGCACCCCCATTTTGCAAGTATCACAGCTTGTAAACACTTTTTATAGTCAGAAAAGAGTCTTTTGTTTCTTGTTTGAGGGATTTTCATCCATTCTTCCTTGGACAATTCTTCCAGTTCTGTGAGACTCCTGGATAGTCTTGCAGGCACTGCTATTTTGAGGTTTAGCCACAGATTTTTAAAGATATTCTGATCAGGGGACTGTGAGGACCTTTAACTTGTGCATTTTGAGGTCGTCTATTGTGGATTTTGACGTGTCGTTAGGATCATTATGATTTATATATTATTTGTAGACGCCATCCTCTTTTCACTTTCAGTTTTTTTTACAGATGGTGTTATGTTTGCATCAAGAATTTGTTGAAATTTCATTGAATCCATTCTTCTCTCTACCCGTGACATATTCCCCGTGCCATTGGCTACAACACAACCCCAAAGTATGATTGATCCACCTCCATGCTTAATGGTTTTGGAGATGTTCTTTTACTGAAATTATGTCCCCTTTTTTCTCCACACATACCTTTGATCATTGTGGCCAGAGTTCTATTTGAACCTCATAGGTCCACAGAACTTGTTTCCAAAATGCATCAGGCTTGTTTAGATGTCCTTTTGCATACTTCTGATACTGAATTTCATGCTGAGAAAGCAGGAGAGGTTTTCTTCTGATGACATCCAAGAAGGTCATATTTGTGCAGGTCTCTCTGAACAGTAGCACAATGTACCACAAATCCAGAGTCTCTTAGATCTTTCTGAAGCTTTTTTGCAGTCAAGCAGGGGTTCTGATTTGCTTCTCTAGCAATCCTACAAGCAGCTCTCAGTGAAATTTTGCTTGGTCTTCCAGATCTTGTCTTGACCTCCACTGTTCCTGTTAACTGTCATTTCTTAATTACATTTCGAACTAAAGAAAGGGCAACTTGATAATGCTTTGCTACCTTCTATTTTAGCCTTCTCCTGCTTTGTGGGCCTCCCCCATTTTCATTTTCGGACTGCTAAGCAGCAGCTTAGAAGAACCCATGGCTGCTGTTTTTGGCATAAGGTTAGAGGAGGCTGGGTTTTTATAAAGCTGGGAAATTTGCATCTTGTGACCTTTCCTAACAATGATAGTGAACAATAATCAAAATAACTTGGCACTCTGGAGAATATTTGCAAGATGATTATTCCATTTTATTTGTGCATCCAGTTAAAGAATTAAACGTTTTCGGTCCATACATCAGACCTTCATCAGAAATTCCTTATTATCAAACTGGAAAAAACTGCACGTAGGTGTATCAGTGCCAAATAGGCCTGCCTTGGGTGCCCCGGGACAAAATGAAGAGAGGCGAAACACGCCTCTGTGTTCCTGAAGAGGCTGTATTGGGTACTGGCGCCAAGATCGCCACTACGGACGGCGCTTATATGCCAGCTATGTGGCGTGGAGGCAGAGGTTCCCGGAGACCGCCTTTGATTATTGGACTTACGGGCTGGAAACCCTACTTGAGCACCACATAGGAACCTCGAGTGCCGTGTGTAATTCTATTATCTAATGATAGTGAACAAGCCATATCTATAACAGGCTAATTAAGGTCTGAAACCTTGGTCAAAGTTATCTGAGCATAAAAATCTCCAATGGTGCCCAAACTTTTGCATTGGCTCACTTTCCTTTTTGTAGTTTTTAAAATGTAAAAAATAACAATTTCCATCTTCAAGTTGCTTACCTGTTCACAATAACAGCAATCTTGATCAGGAGTGCCCAAACTGTTACATGCCACTGTAGGTGTGCATACATGTTATACTTATTAAATCATAAATTCCAAACCAAACACTACACCCACACCAATATGTAATAGGGGTGCCAGGATATATAGTGGTTCAGTGCATATGACACGAGAAAAGCCAAAAACGAAACGATAAAGCACCAAAAGAACCAAATAATCAGAGAAAAACTTTATTAATAAAAAAAGGGTAACAGATAATCATAAAAGCACAGGGAATGACAAGGACACATCACAAAAAGGGTGGCAGGGTGGGCACCAATAGGTAAACAAATGCCAGTGAATAGATGTTAGTAAGCATGGACAGGCATACACATGTAACCATGGGCAAAATAGGGCTGAAACGTATATCTATAGATTACTACACCGTGTACCAAGGTAAGTATGCCCACAGGTCATAGGCAAAAAAATGCCAAGTGATAGACAAAGTGCGCAACCATGAAAGACAAAGGAGTATCACAGTTTACCTGCAGTGCCACGATGCCACCCACCCCAACGCGCGTTTCGGCTCCGTGCCTTCTTCCGGGGGTATGGCATCATGGGAGAAATTTGCTTTTTATAGGGAGAGAGGCCAATCAAAACGTAAACCCAGCGCCATGTGTCGGCGCATACGCGGTCGGGTCGCATCCCGCAGCTGGAGCAACGCCAGCGAAGTCAAGGCGAGGAAGCGGAAGCACCATCAAGCACCGCCCACACAGGATCACGTGAGCGGAGAAGATGGCGCAGCCCACAACCATGCCATGGAGACGCCGCTAGAGTTGCCCAGCAACGGGGCGCCGACGCGCATGCGCACGGGAGCTGGTGAGTGGCCACAGAGAAAAGGGGGTCTGACCAGTCACTTTACAAACAGTTAAAAGCAAGGTATGGGCAAAATTGCAAAAAAGGGCACGAACATATCCAAATCAAAGATAGTTAACAGCATCTTAAAAATACAATGGAATATAAAACACTGCAAAGTGCAATGGTGCAAAGTGCATATTCTCAATACCTCCAAAGACAACAAAGAGGTATATAAATAAATAAATAAAGAAACAATCAATATGGATATATATACAATGTGTGATACAGGAGATTACTATAAGCAATAATACAAAGTGCATGGTGCTAAATATATACTACAAAAGTACCACCAAGGGTAAATATATATTAAATGATGCAATACATAAAATTACATAAAATTAAAGTACATATTATATTTAATACAGTGCATAAGACATAAGTATAAACATTAGAAAGCTGTGCACAATATACAGTGCCAAAATTAGGTGCATATACATGTGTGGTGCCAAGAAAGTACATAATACAGCATATGCACTACTAGATACCAAAGCAGCACATATAACAGTACGAATAAATGCAGATGCAAAAAACATAGGTCCACACAATAAAGGTGCTGTTTAGGATAATGATGTCCTGCCCAAGTCCAAACTAAGATGCAGGTATCCCTCCATACCACATAGTAAAAAAGAAGAAGAAAGACCACTATAGGCCAAACCTGTAAAAGAATAATGGGAAGTTAAAAACAGTGAAAAGACAACAACGTATTAAAAAGCAAACCAATAAAGAGGATGCCAATTAAAAGTGTAACAAAGAGGATGATCAAAGGAATGGGGCAAAGCTCAAAGTTTCATTGAGACCATGGGGATGTAGCGTTTTGAGTCTCCATATCCACCGTGATTCTCTCTGTGCCAAATGGCGACTCAAATTTCCACCACGTAGGCTAACAATCAGGTGGTCTATACCCTTAATTCTAAAACCAGAGGGATCACATGCGTGGTGCAGCTTAAAGTGCCTAGGGATAGTTTTGAGACATTCCACATTTTTCTCTTTTGAAGCTGCCAAGATATCACAAATATGTTCACGTGCTCTGACCTTAAGGGTACGTGTCGTAAGCCCAATATATATCTTGCCACACGGGCAAGTCCCATGATATACCACCATAGTTGTCAAACAATTGATGGAATGAGTAATTGCGAACTCACGTCCATCAGAAGAGAGAAAATGCGTGGCAGAATCAATATTAGGGCAAGCAATGCATTTCCCACAGGGTCTGCAACCCCACGGAGGGCGATTCAAGCTGGTACCATTAGAGAAAATTGGAGAAGGGGACACCGGTGGGAAGTAAGACCTAACTAAGTGGTCACCAAGATTCCTGGATCTACGTGCTGTGACCGAAGAGCGCGGAGGCAAGTACTGCTTCAATACAGAATCAGCAAGCAAGATCGGCCAATGTTTGGCCACAATATCAGCCATTTGGTTCCACCTAGAGTGGTATTGTGTGATGAGTCTGACCTGGTTCGTGCATTTACTTGGCTTGGAGGAATAGAGGAGATGGTTACGATTAGAGTGCTTCGCCCTGTTGTAAGCCCTCTTAATACTCCTTCTGCTGTATCCACGATCCAAGAAACGGTTCTTCAGATCCTCAGCTTGGATTTCAAAGATCTCATTAGTGGCACATATCCTTTTAAGTCGGAGGAATTGGCCCGTGGGGACCGCACCAATCACGTGGGGTGGGTGGGAAGATGAAGCATGTAAAACGGCATTCACAGCCGTTTCCTTACGGAAAACACTGGTCAAAAGTAGCCCATCCTCACCTCTCTCCACCAGGACATCTAGAAAATCAATTTGAGAAAAATCATATTTGTAAGTAATATGTATATTCAATTGGTTCCTGTTTAAATCCTGTATAAAAGTCTGTAACTCACAAGATGTGCCACGCCAGATCAAAAAAATTTCATCAATGTAGCGGGCCCAGAATATGACCCGCTCCATTGATGACACAAGATCCGACGAGAAGAGGTCCCTCTCCCACAGCCCCAGGAACAGATTGGCGTACGAAGGCGCACAAGCCTCGCCCATCGCTGTTCCCTGGAGCTGCAGGTAGAAGGACCCGTTAAAGAGGAAAAAGTTATGCGTAAGGAGAAATTTTAACAGGAGAGCCAAAAAATCAGTGTCACTGGGGGAGAGGCTGGTCATGGAAAGAAAATGCGAGACAGCCCTCAAACCATCCTGGTGGCGAATATTAGTATAAAGCGACTCTACGTCACATGTGACCAGGAGCATGTCCTCGTCAACATGGACGGAGTCAATCTTTTTAAGAAACTCAGACGTATCCTTCAAATAAGAGGGTATCGTCTCCACCAGGGGTTTGAGGAATGAATCCACATATTTGCCAATGTTTTCCGTAAGTCCACCCACCCCAGAAATGATAGGCCTACCTGGTGGTGTCTGGAGGTGCTTGTGAACTTTAGGTAGTAAGTACAAGGTGGGGATACAGTGGTCCTTCCCCAACAGAACATCACGGACCTGAGTAGTAATTAGACCATCCGAGAGGGCTTTTTGTAAGATTTTAGCCAGCTCCTCTCTAAAAGAAATCAAAGGGTTATATGTTAGCTTTTTATAGCATTTGGGATCCCTAAGGAGTCGTTGTGCCTAAGTCAGATATAATTTAGTGGGCCACACCACAATATTCCCCCCCTTGTCAGCCGGCTTGATCACCACATCCTTCAATTGTTTTAATCTTTTTAAAGATTGCAATTCACTAGAAGATAGGTTGCCATGTCCAACATTCGTAGGAATTGAGCCAAAATCCTGTGAGACTAATTTGACAAAGATATCAATATTAGGACATAGTGACAAGGGGGGGAATTTTTTGGACCTAGGAAGCAGGGAAGAGGGCATCTTACCCAATGATGGATTCACATGTTCACGGGCCAATTCCTCCAAATTTTGTAGGGCCAACTGCTCCTCAGGAAGTGGGAACGCTTGCTGGATCTCCTCGTTGTGGTGCCATTTCTTAAACAGTAGTGCACGTGCGAACATATGTATATCTTTTAAAGCGATGAAGGGGTCAAACTGCATGCTGGGTGAGAATGTCAAACTCTTAGTAAGCAGAGATATATCTGTAGAACTAAAGACGTGGTCAGAAAGATTGATTACCTTAGGTGTATTCTTCTTAGCAAAAAAATCCTGACCACGTTTATTATTAGTAGTTTTCCGTTCCCATTTACGTTTGCCAGTATTCCCAAAACGGGTATGCATTGAGTGTTGGGAGGAGTCAGACACCTCTCCAGATGAGGAGGCCGATGAAACCGAAGGGGATCTATATTTCTTTCCAGGGAGATTAGCTCGTCTCCATCTATACATAGTTTTACTCTGAAAGTCCGTCGTATCTCGGAGTACTTTTTTAGCAAGTTGAAGTTGAAATGATTTTTAAAAGAGCTAAAATTAAAGATGACACATTTACTTTGCATTTTAGGCAAAAAAAATATACTTTAATCTTTTACATTTTAAAAATTACAATAAGAAAAATTACCGATGCAAACGTTTGTGCGCCCTGCATGGTTAGAATCTAGTAGCACCCCCATTTTGCAAGTATCACAGCTTGTAAACACTTTTTATAGTCAGAAAAGAGTCTTTTGTTTCTTGTTTGAGGGATTTTCATCCATTCTTCCTTGGACAATTCTTCCAGTTCTGTGAGACTCCTGGATAGTCTTGCAGGCACTGCTATTTTGAGGTTTAGCCACAGATTTTTAAAGATATTCTGATCAGGGGACTGTGAGGACCTTTAACTTGTGCATTTTGAGGTCGTCTATTGTGGATTTTGACGTGTCGTTAGGATCATTATGATTTATATATTATTTGTAGACGCCATCCTCTTTTCACTTTCAGTTTTTTTTACAGATGGTGTTATGTTTGCATCAAGAATTTGTTGAAATTTCATTGAATCCATTCTTCTCTCTACCCGTGACATATTCCCCGTGCCATTGGCTACAACACAACCCCAAAGTATGATTGATCCACCTCCATGCTTAATGGTTTTTGAGATGTTCTTTTACTGAAATTATGTCCCCTTTTTTCTCCACACATACCTTTGATCATTGTGGCCAGAGTTCTATTTGAACCTCATAGGTCCACAGAACTTGTTTCCAAAATGCATCAGGCTTGTTTAGATGTCCTTTTGCATACTTCTGATACTGAATTTCATGGTGAGAAAGCAGGAGAGGTTTTCTTCTGATGACATCCAAGAAGGTCATATTTGTGCAGGTCTCTCTGAACAGTAGCACAATGTACCACAAATCCAGAGTCTCTTAGATCTTTCTGAAGCTTTTTTGCAGTCAAGCAGGGGTTCTGATTTGCTTCTCTAGCAATCCTACAAGCAGCTCTCAGTGAAATTTTGCTTGGTCTTCCAGATCTTGTCTTGACCTCCACTGTTCCTGTTAACTGTCATTTCTTAATTACATTTCGAACTAAAGAAAGGGCAACTTGATAATGCTTTGCTACCTTCTATTTTAGCCTTCTCCTGCTTTGTGGGCCTCCCCCATTTTCATTTTCGGACTGCTAAGCAGCAGCTTAGAAGAACCCATGGCTGCTGTTTTTGGCATAAGGTTAGAGGAGGCTGGGTTTTTATAAAGCTGGGAAATTTGCATCTTGTGACCTTTCCTAACAATGATAGTGAACAAGCCATATCTATAACAGGCTAATTAAGGTCTGAAACCTTGGTCAAAGTTATCTGAGCATAAAAATCTCCAAGGGTGCCCAAACTTTTGCATTGGCTCACTTTCCTTTTTGTAGTTTTTAAAATGTAAAAAATAACAATTTCCATCTTCAAGTTGCTTACCTGTTCACAATAACAGCAATCTTGATCAGGAGTGCCCAAACTGTTACATGCCACTGTAGGTGTGCATACATGTTATACTTATATTTAATCTACTGGAGGAAAACTTAGTTAACTTAGAAAACCCCTTTACAGCCTTTAATAGCTTATTCGTAGGTGTAGAAAAAAAAGTATCCTATTCTTCGCTCTCACACCACATAAGCTGCCACTAAAGATTATCTGGTAGCACTTTTATTCCCTCTCCACATGGAGAACAGATATTTCCTATATAATTCTTCAATATATTACAGGACAATACTGGATGGCATTATTGTGGTGGGTCCCTGATTAACAGCAACTGGGTGGTGACAGCAGCTCACTGCAGTTTTGCGTAAGTACAATTGCTCACATCAATCAAAAAATAATTTAATATTTTTATACAATATGTAATACGAAGGTGATGAGTTCTGATGTCACCCCGTGGTCCTTCGAAAAGTTTTGAGTTTAGATGAAAGTTTCGGACTAGCTAAGAAGAGATTTTGGTACTTTATAAAAACCTACAGAATTTCTCTTATAAGGGTTTCTTTTAGAATATGATGCAAGAAGTTGACATAATGGTGTTTTGGTGTTATCTGACCGTGTTGACCGTGTTGTTCTCGGAGAACATGACAGAAGTTCATTTGCAGAAGCAATCCAATCTCTGGCAGTTTGAAATGTGAGTTTATACCTCATTTTTATTTATGTTTTGGTCTATAAGATAAAGTTTACACACATGAAAATTAATTAGGCTATGTTCACTCCAGATACCATAGGCACCTGTACGACCCCACCAGAGTTTGTTGGCTTCTATGTGGTGTCTACTGTAAATTTGATATGAAGGTGCCTATAGAACACAAAGTGTGAACAGAGTCTTAAAGAGGCATCTTTCACAGGATTTTTTTCTCTATTTATACAGATTAACTTCTCCAATTGATGCTTTTCCACTGATTCTGGAACAGTTTTTCTTTTTCTTGTAGCTAAAAGTGGAAGAAATCAGCACCAAACAGCATAGAAAATACCTTGTGCAGCTCACAGCAAGAAACGGCAGTTCTTCCAGCTTCTTGGACTCCGCTGCTCTACTTGGAACGAAACAGCGTCGTATAAGATCCAGTCAAAAACATGGGACAAAGTGGCACTCGGTGATCAGGAGGATGCAGGGGAGCGGGTGCAGTCGTGGACGACAACCGTTTCACGTCAGTCTGACCGCCTATGCACTTTCTGCCATTCTTGGACCTGTTAAAGCATCTGACTGACGTGAAACGGCCGCCGTCCAAGTCTGCACTCTGGCATCCATGTGTTGATCCTCCAAATAAAAGTTGAATTTCTTCAACTGACCACCGAGTGCCACTTTTTCCCATTTGTTTGACTGCATCTTTCTTTTTCTTGTGTGCCCCTCTGTTACAAAGTTTTGCGCCTCCGGAGCAAATTTTGCCTTCAACCAACTGGGTGTATGCCACTTAGCGTCACTGTGTTTTGGTTGGCCAGCATTAAAAAAGAATAAGTAGATGCCCATACAGAAGCTCTGTGGTATAGTCCCAGGTACATGAAAAGAAAATTTGCACCATAACCAGGGAGCATAACTTTGGAACAGGGGGCACAAAAAAAAATAGAAAAACTTTTCCAGAATCAGTTGTGCAGCACCAATTGGAGGAAGTATTCAAATTATATATATATAAAAATTCAAATAAAAAGTTTTCTTTAACGTTGAACTTTAATATTTTGTTCACAATTTTTTGAACCAAGGGAAAAATACAATAACTAATTAGAAAAAAAAAAGACAAATTCTAAATGAATATTCTCATTTGAAGGTTTTTACTCATCCAAACTGGGATTCTAACACCATCAATAATGACATTTCCTTGCTAAAACTTGCCACTCCAGCGGTTATTGGCAACACTGTCTCCCCAGTGTGCTTAGCTAACCCCGGTGAAGTGTACGATGATGGCTGCCTCTGTGTTACAAGTGGATGGGGAAAGATAAAATGGTTTGGTAAGACAATGGGCTCACATAATTACAATTACTGATGATTACTAACACTTAGCTTAGACTGTGTTCACACATTACGGGCATGCTGCAGCTTTTAACTGAAACAGCCTTGTGCTGCAGCTGTCTATCCTCTATTTCCTTGCATAATTACTTAATCTTGCAGGAAAACAGCTGTTAACAATTACGGTGGCCAAGCGGCTCTCCTGGTGACAATTGTTTTCTTGTGAAATTAAGTGAGTGTGTAGGGAAACCATGAAAAGACTGCGATGTCATGGACTGATTGCATGAAAAAAATTGCAGAGTACATTATTCTCTTATGTATTTTGGATGAGACTCTATGGGTGCACAAAAAAATATCGGATCCCATACAGAGTAGACTAGTGCATGCGATAATTTTTTTCACACGGACAACTCTATTCACAACCACCGACTAAAGGTCCAGTTAGAACGACCGCTTCTAGCCCATTTTACGCTTGATTACAGGCCTGTTTAGGTTAAGTGTTCATAGAAACGCTCGTTCCAAATCATCTGCCCATGTAGAGATGGCAACGATCACCTGACAAAGCAGCAAAATCCTTGTTCATTGAATGAGTGGATCGTTTGTGCTAGCAAAAAAAAAAATATATATTTTCGACAGCACATCAACCCATTTTAAAAAAAAAAGGACAGTGCGGAAATTTAGCCCTTTTGAACTAACATCAGGGGTGTACCCATAGTATTTGCAAGTGTTGCAATCACACCTGGGCCCAGAAACCTAAAAGGTCCATCTGGCCCAATTTAAAAGACTGATATAATGAAGGACCTTGTAATAGTTGGGGGCCTTGTTGAAGATTTTTTTCAATGGGGCCCGCAAGTTTCAAGTTACGCCAGTGGCTAGCAAATAGTCCAATACTGGGTAAATGTGCTGTCTACTTTTAACATGTAGCAAACGGACTGAAAGAAACATTCCAGTCAATGTGACTTTAGCGAGTCAACTGGGCCAGACAGCCAGTGTTCTCTAAGGACATCGCCAACACTCAGAGAGAGGTACGAAGCTCTCTTCTTGTGTAGGAATGAATACAGAAGTGAAGTCTTCTGGACCTCAGGGCCAGCACTGAATCAGGATGTTGGTGCAGAAATCATATTTAATTGACGGTAATATTTATATAACTTTTTTGGATATTCAATACTTTATTTTCTGATCAGCATTTAGCACTCCCAGCAAACTGCAGCAGACCGCCCTGCCTGTGTTGTCCAATGAGCAATGTAAGACCTACTGGGGAAGCAACATCAGTGATGTCATGGTTTGCGCTGGAGCTGCTGGATCTTCTTCATGCATGGTTTGTGTTCAGCTATTTAAAATACGTTTCTACACTAGACTTCTCATGACTAACACCGAATCTCTAAAAAAAATGTTAACATTTTTATACGGCGGTATGACTAATTCGATATGTAAAAATGTGCTGACAAGTTTCCTTTAGAGATCCTTTATCTAATGTTTTTCTTTCTCATTACCTAAAGCAGTGTTCCCCAACTCCAGTACTCAAGAGCCAACAACGGGTCATCTTTTCAGGATTTCATTAGTATTGTACAGGTGATGGAATTATTGTCTCTGCAGGTGATGCAATGATCATCTGGGCAATACTAAGGAAATCCTGAAAACATGACCGGTTGGTGGCTCTTGAGGACTGGAGTTGGGCAACTAAGGGCTCATTCGGATGTCAGTGATTTTTTTTTATACGCAGGAAAAAAAAATTTCAGCAGTGTTTTGTCAGTGTGTCAATTTTTACCATCAAAATTTCATCAGTTTTTCTTCTATGCAAAAAATAAAACTGATGGCAGTTTCTCAAGATTCCCCTATGAAAAGTCAGTGAAGGTAAGATAGACAGCATCTGATTGGTGTCCCATTTTTTCACGGACCCATAGACTTGCATTGGCGACTTGGATCAAAATCAGGCATGACTCTGTGATTTGGTGCGGACCACTCAGTCCACAAAACTACATGGACGTCTGATCAGGCCCATTGATGATAATGGGTTCGAGTTCTATCCGTAAAAACCAAGGATGGGGAGTACTGATGTCTGAATGAGGCCTAACCTACCTACAGTAGGGGAAAATAAGTATTTGATGCCTTGCCGATTTTGCAAGTTTTCCCACCGACAAAGAATTCAGAGTGACAGGATCTAAAAAAAATCCAGAAAATCACATTGTATGATTTTTATATAATCACATTTTATTTTATTGCATGAAATAAGTATTTGATACAACAGAAAACTTAATATTTGGTACAGAAAACTTTGCCTCCTGTAATTCTTGACCAAGTTTGCACACAATGCATCAGGTATTTTGGCCCACTCCTCCATACAGATCTCCTCCAGATCTTCCAGATTTCAGGGCTGTTGCTGCGCAACATTGAGTTTAGTTCCCTCCAAGTATTTTCTATTGGATTCAGGTCTGGAGACTGACTAGACCAGTCCAGGACATTGAAATGCATCTTACTAAGCCACTCCTTATTTGCCCTGGCTGTGCATTTTAGGTCACTGTCATGCTGGAAGACCCAGCCTTGACCATCTTCAATGCTCTTACAGAGGAAAGGAGAATATTGGCCAAAATCTTGGGATACATGGCCCCATCCATTCTCCCTTCAATACGGTGCAGTCGTCCTGTCCCCTTTGCAGAAAAGCACACCGAAAGTAAGATGCTTTCCCCACAATGCTTCACGGTTGAGAAGGTGTCCTTCTTCTTCCTCCAAACACGGCAAGTGGAGTTGATACTTAAAAGATCTATTTTGGTCTCATCTGACCCCATAACCACCTCCCATGCCTTCTCTGGATCATCCAGATGGTCATTGGTGAACTTTAAATGGGTGTGTGCATGGGCTGGTGTGAGCAGAAGGACCTTGCGTGCCCTGCAGGATTTTAATCCATGACAGCTTAGTGTGTTACTAATGGTAATGTTTGAGACTGTGGTCCCAGCCCTTTTCAGGTCATCAATCAGGTCCTCCCATGTAGTTCTGGGCTGATTCCTGACCGTTCTCAGAATAATTCTAACCCCACGAGGTGAAATCTTGCATGGAGCCCCAGGCTGGGGAAGATTGACAGTCATCTTATGTTTCTTCCATTTTCTAATAAATATGTGAACAGTTGTTGCCTCTTCACCAAACTGCTTGCCTATTGTCCTGTAGCCCATCCCAGCTTTATGCAGGTCTACAATTGTGTCCCTGGTGCCCATAGACAGCTCTTTGGTCTTGGACAGAGTGGAGACATTGGAGTGTGATTGATTGTGTGGACAGGTGTCTTTTATACAGGTAACGAGTTCAAACACGTGCAATTAATACAGGTAATGAGTGCAGAGTAGGAGGGCTTCTTAAAGAAAACTAACAGGTTATACACCTCTACTCCTTACATCATACCTGCATTATTACAAAACACCAGTGATCGTCTTACCGCTGTCTCCAACATCATGTCCTCCCTCTATCTGAAACTAAACCTGTCAAAAACTGAACTCCTTGTGTTTCCTCCCTCTACTAACCTACCTATGCCCGACAGTGCCATTTCCATGTGTGGTTCTACCATTACTCCCCAGCAACATGCCCACTGTCTTGGGGTCATACTTGATTCAGAGCTTTCCTTCACCCCCCACATCCGATCAGTAGCTCGCTCTTCTTATCTGCACCTCAAAAACATTTCTAGAATTCAACCTTTTCTTACTTTCGACTCTGCAAAAACTTTTAATGTTGCTCTTATTCATTCTCGTCTGGACTATTGTAACTCTCTATTAATCGGTCTCCCTCTTACCAAACTCTCCCCTCTCCAATCTGTCCTGAATGCTGCAGCCAGTATCATATTCCTCACCAACCATTACACCGATGCCTCTACCTTGTGCCTGTCATTGCACTGGTTACCCATCCACTCCAGAGTTCAATATAAACTTATCACTCTCACCCACAAAGCACTCCACGGTTTAGCACCATCCTACATCTCCTCCTTCGTCTCAGTCTACCACCCTACCTGTGCCCTCCATTCTGCTGATGACCTAAGGTTAACATCCTCAACAATCAGAACCTCCCACTCCTGTCTCCAAGACTTCTCGCATGCTGCATCAATTCTTTGGAATACACTACCCAGGATAATTCAATTAATCTCCAACACCCACAGTTGTATGCGTGCCCTAAAAACGCATTTCTTCAGACTGGCCTATCGACTCACCACATTTATTTAATTATCCCTGTGTTGCCAATTCAATATTGTCTTCATAACCAGGACCCTTGTATCTTGTTCTCACGTGCTTTATGCATTTAATAGCCCTCTGTATCTGTACTTTAACACATTCTGGATGATAACTGGTTCATGCAGCATTACATGAACACCCGATTTATTACATTATGGCTGCTCTGAACAATGAAAGCAATTGTTACCATCCACATCTTGTGTCTCCTCTAGTTCCTCATAGATTGTTAGCTTGTGAGCCGCAGGGCTCGCACTCCTCTTGGTATCTGTTGTTTATGTGATTATTGTTATTCTGTAATGTATTTTATTGTCTGTGCAAGACCCCTCTAAAATGTAAAGTGCTACGGAATATGTTGGCGCTATAGAAATAAATAGAATTCTTATAGAATTCTTGCTGGTTGGTAGGTGATCAAATACTTATTTCATGCAATAAAATTCTATTTAATTATGTAGAAATCCTACAATGTGATTTTGTGGATTTTTTTAAAGTTTCTGTCTCTCACAGGTGCAGTGTAGCTACGATAAAAATTACAGACCTCTCTTCTTTGTAGGGGGGAAAACTTGGAAAATCGGCAGTGTATCAAATACTTATTTTCCCCACTGTATATATTAATATGCTTGTATCAGTAATGGTTTATCTTGTTTTGTAAGATTTTAAGAAAGTTCTGAAAAAAATCTTTTCCTTTCAGGGTGATTCTGGCGGACCTCTTGTTTGTCAGAGAAATGGCGCCTGGACACTTATCGGTATTGTGTCCTGGGGAAGCAGCACGTGCTCAACCTCAAGCCCAGGCGTCTATGCCCGTGTCACTGAGCTTCGTAGCTGGGCGGACCAGATTATTGCTTCCAACTGATTATGAAATAAAACGTTAAATTATGATGACACAATAAAAAAACACCTTTGTATATTGTGTATCTGTGGTAATCATTTCTCGCACGGAAAGATCGTTCATATATTCATATATTGAGGGTCTAAAAGAATTTACATGTTAATACACAGTAAAACACCAATGGCCTACACTATCAATACTGCCTATAGTAAAAGCCATTTCTGTTGCCCATAGCAACCAATCAGAGATCAGCAATTATTTTCTAAACTGCTCTGGTGGAATGAAAGCTGGGCTGTGATTGGTTGCGATGGGTAACCTGCAGTTTTTACTCTTAACCAGTTTTGGTAAAGCTGCCTCAAATTCTATAACAACGACATAAAATTGGCTTAATATATTTTTTTTATACACGCCCTATTTTTTATAAAATTGGCTAGGGTCACTGATCAGCTAACAAAAGTGGCCACTGATTGACATTGGCTTGCAGGCTACTTTATACTCGCACATGCCATGCATTAATGGAAGCACAAGTTATTACCAGATTGTTGTTGAAACACTGAAGGCACCACAACTCCCTCTAAATAGTTAATAGGTTGAATGTGCCCCTGCTGTGTACTGTGTAATGGCCGTGTCTGACCGTGCAGGAACATGGCCTGATCATACCACTGCTCCTGGGCAGGGGAGGATGCAAAAGAGTATACAGACAGGACAGCATGGGGTCACAGATGATTCTTTTTGTGAGGTAAAACATTTCCCTGCCTGTGTTTAACCCCTTAGTGACAGAGCCAATTTGGTACTTAATGACCGAGCCAATTTTTACAATTCTGACCACTGTCACTTTATGAGGTTATAACTCTGGAACGCTTCAACGGGTCTTGCTGATTCTGAGATTGTTTTTTCATGACATATTGTACTTCATGTTAGTGGTAACATTTCTTCGATATTACTTGCGATTATTTATGAAAAAAAACAGAAATATGGCAAAAAACTTTAAAATTTTGCAATTTTCAAACTTTGTATTTTTATGCCCTTAAATCAGAGAGATATGTAAAAAAAATAGTTAATAAATAACATTTCCCACATGTCTACTTTACATCAGCACAATTTTGGAAACAACATTTTTTTTGTTAGGGAGTTATAAAGGTTAAAATTTGACCAGCAATTTCTCATTTTTACACCACCATTTTTTTTTAGGGACCACATCACATTTGAAGTCATTTTGAGGGGTCTATATGATAGAAAATAATCAAGTGTGACACCATTCTAAAAACTGCACCCCTCAAGGTGCTCAAAACCACATTCAAGAAGTTTATTAACCCTTTACGTGCTTCACAGGAACTGAAACAATGTGGAAGGCAAAAATGAACATATAACTTTTTTTTGCAAACATTTTACTTCACAACCATTTTTTTTATTTTCACAAGTGTAAAAACAGAAGTTTCACCATAAATGTTGTTGTGCAATTTCTCCTGAATACGCTGATACCCCATATGTGGGGGTAAACCACTGTTTGGGTGCACCGCAGAGCTTGGAAGAGAAGGAGCGCCATTTGACTTTTTCAATGCAGAATTGCCTGGAATTGAGATCGGACGCCATGTCACGTTTAGAGAGCCCCTGATGTTCCTAAACAGTGGAAACCCCCCACAAGTGACACCATTTTGGAAACTAGACCCCTTAAGGAACTTATCTAGATGTGTGGTGAGCACTTTGAATGCCCAACTGCTTCACAGAAGTTTATAATGCAGAGTCATGAAAATAAAAAATATTTTTTTTTCCGCAAAAAAGATTTTTTAGCCCCCAAGTTTTTATTTTCACAAGGGAACAAGAGAAATTGGACCCCAATAGTTGTTGTCCAATTTGTCCTGAGTACACTGATACCCCATGTGTGGGGGGAACCACTGTTTGGGTGCACGGCAGAGCTCGGAAGGGAAGGAGCGCCGTTTTGGAATGCAGACTTTGATAGAATGGTCTGCAGGCGTTATGTTACGTTTGCAGAGCCCCTGATGTACCTAAACAGTAGAAACCCCCCACAAGTGACCCCGTTTTGGAAACTAGAGCCCCCAAGGAACTTATCTAGATGTGTGGTGAGAACTTTGAATGCCCAAGTGCTTCACAGACGTTTATAATGCAGAGTTGTGAAAATAAAAAATATTTTTTTTTCCACAAAAAAGATTTTTTTAGCCCCCAAGTTTTTATTTTCACAAGGGTAACAGGAGAAATTGGTCCCCAAAAGTTGTTTTCCAATTTATCCCGAGTACGCTGATGCCCCATTTGTGGGGGTAAACCACTGTTTGGGTGCACGGCAGAGCTCGGAAGGGAGGGAGCACCATTTTACTTTTTGAGCGCAAAATTGGCTGTGGCGTTTAGAGACCCCCTGATGTACCTAAACAGTGGAAACCCCCCAAATCTAACTCCAACCCTAACCCCAACACACCCCTAAGGCTTCTTTTACACTTCAGTTGTTTGGCGTCAGTCAGCTCCGACATAGTGACGGATCCGTCACAATTGTTGAGAAAACGGTTCTAACGGATCCGTTTTTTTGACGGATCCGTTACTTGGGGGTTGTCTGGGAAAAGTATCTACTTTTTGGAGCATGCGCAACTGAAAAAGCGGATTGGGGTGACGGATCCGCCGAAATGATGGTAACGACGGATCCGTCGCCCATAGGCGGCCATTCTATGGAATGACGGACGCGACGGATCCGTCGCGAACCGCCATTTTGGCGCAGACAAAAAACGTTACAATGGCCGTCAATGTCTAGATGACGTCCGCCAAATCTCGACGGATCCGTCGCATGGCGGATGGAACGGACGACCATCCGCCACAATCCATCGCTAATGCATGTCTATGGGAAAATAGCGGATCCGCAAAAAAAAAAATGGCGGATCCGCTATTTGATGAAAATGGCGGTTTCAGACTGACGCCAAAAGACTGATGTGTGAAAGAGGCCTAACCCTAATGCCAACCCGATCCATAATCCTAATCACAACCCTAAGGATAATCGCAACCCTAAGCCCAAAACAACCATAACCCTAATCAGAACCCTAACCTCAAACCTAACCCTAATCCCAATACACCCCTAATTCCAACCCTAACCTTAACCCTAATCCCAAACCTAACCCTAATCCCAAACGTAACCCTAATGCCAACCCTAATCCAAACCCTAATCCCAACTCTAACCCTAACTTTAGCCGCAACCATAGTCCAAACTTTAGCCCCAACCCTAACCCTAAATTTAGCCCCAAATCTAACTCTAGCCCTAACTTTAGCCCCAACCCTAACCCTAGCCCTAACCCTAAATTTAGCCCCAGCCCTAACCCTAAATTTAGCCCCAACCCTAACCCTAAATTTAGCCCCAACCCTAACCCTAGCCCTAACCCTAGCCCTAGCTCTAACCCTAACCCTAACCCTAACCCTAAATTTAGCCCCAACTCCTCTAGCTGCCGGCCGGCAGATCATGGCGGGCGCACTGCACATGCGCCCACCATTTTCTTACCGAAGGAAGAAGCCGGCAGCCAGAAGAGGACACAGGAGGACCCAGGGACACCGGTAAGTATGATAGGGTCCCCGAATCCCCCTATTTCTCTGTACTCTGATGTGCGATCACATCAGAGGACAGAGAATTACACATTGCTTTTTTTTTTTTTTTTGCGGTCGCCGGTAAACAGTTAATTACCGGCGATCACAAAACAGGGGTCGGTAAAAACCGACCCCGATCATGTTCTTTGGGGTCTCGGCTACCCCCGGCATTTTTTTGCCGGAAGAAGATGGCGGCGCCCATCGGGAGCCACGAGGAGCACCGGGGAAGACAGGTGAGTATCGGGGGGCCATCGGGGGCGACCGGGGACCCCATTTATCTGTCCTCTGATGTGCGATCACATCAGAGGACAGAGAAATTAAATGGGAAATCGCGTTTTTTTTTTTTTGCGACCGCCGGTAAACGGTTAATTACCGGCGATCGCAACTCGGGGGTCAGTAAAAAACCCCCGAATCATGTTCTCTGGGGTCTCGGCTACCCCCGGTAACTGAGACCCCAGAGAAAATCCGACTCTGGGGGGCGCTATTCACCCTTAGCGGCCGCCGTTAAAAGGCGAATCGGTGGTCGTTAAGGGGTTAAACAATGTTTTACCACAAATAAAGAATCATTTGTGACCCCCTGTTGTAATATCTGTATACTCTTTTGCTCCCCTCCTGCCCAGGAGATGTGGTATGATCCAACCATGTCCCTGCACGGTCAGACACCGCCATTACACAGTACACAGCATGGGTATATTTATAAGATTATCTCTGCACAGGAACATTTTATTTAAAGACATCCAATTGTGGAAATTATTATTATTCCAAGATCTATTGATTAAAATAAACTTTTGTTCGTGGGAAAAACCTTTTAATTTACCTTGACTGGTGACAGAGTCGGCAACTCATCCATGGACACTCAAGCCGAATCTGCTGTTATGATGCTCATAGCCACATGATTGATATGACACCAAGTCCCCCTCCTAGCTCTCAAAATCTGGGGCGTGAGCAGTAGCTGTACTGTCATCAGTACGTCATACCCAGCGACTTCCTTGGAGGAGTGGCAGCGTTTTCCTACCTAGCTCATAGCTTGGGACATCTGCAAGAACGATTGGAGAAGAAAAGGTGAACACTACCATGAGTCCTGTGTCATGCCAATAGTAAAGCATCCCGAGATGTAGCGTAGTGTAAGTGCAGTAAAATAATCACGGATCGCTGTCTTCCTTGGTTCCCATTGGTGGTCATATCCTCTCGGGGTCATGTGAATTTATTTCCGACTTTTCAGATCACATTGGGGTCTTTGTGTGAGCCGGAATTTGCTTATACAATGTAAGTCTACAGAGCGTCAGAACTTTGCGCCATAGGCTTACATTGCCAAACCAACTTCCGACACACATAGACCCTAGTGATGAGCGAATATACTCTTTGCTCAGGTTTTCCCGAGCACGCTCGGGGGATCTCCGAGTATTTGTTAGTGTTCGGAGATTTAGTTTTAGTCACGGCAGCTGCATGATTTGCAACTGTTAGACAGCTTGATTACATGTGGGGATTCCCTAGCAACCAGGCAACCCCCACATGTACTCAGGCTGGCAAGAAGCTGTAAATCATGCAGCTGAATCAACAAACACTAAATCTCCGAACACTAACAAATACTCGGAGATCACCCAAGCGTGCTCGGGAAAACCCGAGCATGCTCGGGAAAACCGGAGCAACGAGTATATTCGCTCATCACTAAATTAGATCCCTGTGTGATCAGGTGAGTCGGAATTGCAGTTGTGTCACCCAGAAGAGGACAGGACAGAACTGGAAACTGGGGAAAATGGCGAACAGTGAGTGTATTACCGCACTTACTCTACAGTACAGGGCCGGACTGGCCATTGGGCAGTTCTGGCAAATGCCAGAAGGGCCGGTGGCAGTCGTGGGCCAATTGCCAGTGCCGACTCCCCCCTGACTCACCCCCCCGCTGCCGCCGGCTCACCCCCTCGCCAGCGCTGCTGCATTCAACTATACCGGCGTCTATGACACCGGTACAGTTGAATGCAATGATAGAGGAGAGAGCGTCTGCTGATGCTCCCTCTCCCATCATTCCCCACTCTGCCTGGCGCTGACACTGCGGGCGCGCGATGACGTCATATCATTGGGCACCTGCTGTGTGTCGGGCGGGCAGACTGCAGCTGCTGAGACCGGAGCCAGGAGCAGCGCGGGACACGAGGAGAGGTGAGTGTTTTGGTTTTTTTAAATATATCACTGAGTGATAACTGGATTGTGGGGCTATTGGGGGGTTGCATTATATTCTATGCGGGCTGGCTGTGTTACATTCTATGGGGGCTGTGCTGTATTACATTCTATGGGGGCTGGCTGCATTATATTCTATGGGGGCTAGCTGTATTACATTCTATGGGGGCTGGCTGTATTACATTCTATGGGGGCTGGCTGCATTACATTCTGTGGGGGCTGTGCTATGTTAAATTCTATGGGGGCTGTGCTGTATTACATTCTATGGGGGCTGGCTGCTTTACATTCTATGGGGGCTGTGCTGTATTACATTCTATGGGGGCTGGCTGCATTACATTCTGTGGGGCTGTTCTGTATTACATTCTATGGGGGCTGGCTGTATTACATTCTATGGGGGCTGTGCTGCATTACATTCTATGGGGGCTGTGCTGCATTACATGCTATGGGAGCTGTGCTGCATTACATTCTATGGGGGGCTGTGCTGCATTACATTCTATGTGGGCTGTGCTGCATTACATTCTATGGGGCTGTGCTGGATTACATTCTATGGGGGCGGTGCTGCATTACATTCTATGGGGGCTGTGCTGTATTACATACTATGGGGGCTGTGCTGAATTACATTCTATGGGGGCTGGCTGCATTACATTCTATGGGGGGCTGGCTGCATTACATTCTATGGGGGCTGTGCTGCATTACATTCTATGGGGGCTGTGTTGTATTGCATTCTATGGGGGCTGTGTTGTATTACATTCTATGGGGGCTGTGCTGTATTACATTCTATGGGGCTGGCTGCATTACATTCTATGGGGGCTGGCTGCATTACATTCTCTGGGTGGCTGGCTACATTACATTCTATAAGGGGCTGGCTGCATTACATTCTATGGGTGGCTGGCTGCATTACATTCTATGGGTGACTGGCTGCCTTACATTCTATGGGGGGCTGGCTGCATTACATTCTATGGGGGCTGTGCTGCATTACATTCTATGAGGGAGGGCTGTATTACATTCTATGGGGTGCTGTATTATATTCTATGGAGGGGCTACATTATATTCTATGGGGGGGGCTGTATTATGCTCTATGAGGGGGCTACATTATGCTCTATGAGGGGGCTACCATCGAGATCCAGTGACTCTGAAGAGCGGTGATGGTAGTAACAATACCGCTCTTCACAGTCACCGAGCTCACCGCAAGACCCGGAATATCTGAAGAGCGATGACGTTACTGATGTCACCGCTCTTCAGAGTCACCGGGTCTCGTGCTGCGCAGCGGAACCAAAAGTGGCTGTAGACAACATTTATGGAGCATCAGAATGAGGTTCCATAGCCTTTGGTCCTCTCAATCCATTCATTATCTACGAGATCCAGTTATGTAGGTAAAGTAGCGGCTTTTCTTGGTACTGCAACTAAAAGCAATAAATAGGACTGAGCTGTAATGCTGGATACAGCTGTGATTATATGTTATACTAGCTGAAGAGCCCGGAGTTGCCTGGACATAGTAAATATCTATGGTTAGTTATAGCACCTCACTTCTCTTATTTTCCCATCATGCCTCTCATTTTCCCCCTCACATCTTTCATTTTCCCCTCACATCTCTCATTTCCTCCCTCACACCTCTCATTTTCCGATCACTCCACTATTTTCCCTCACTCCTCTCATTTTGCACTCACACCTTTTCATTTTCACCTCACACCTCTCATTTTCACCTCACATCTCTCATTTTCCCCTCAATATATACATGTTTGTCATCTCCCTTATATATAGTATACACTTGTATGTCATCTCCTGTATATAGTATATACCTGTATGTCATCTCCCCTGTATATAGTATATACCTGCATGTCATCTCCCCTGTAAATAGTATATACCTGCTGTATGTCATCCTCCTATTGTATATACCTATGTGTCATCTCCTCCTGTATATAGTATATACCTGTATGTCATCTCTTCTGTATATAGTATATACCTGTATGTCATCTCCTCCTATATATAGTAATACCTGTATGTCATCTCCTGTATATAGTATATACCTGTATGTCATCTCCCCTGTATATAGTATATACCTGCTGTATGTCATCTCCTCCTCTATATACCTATGAGTCATCTCCTCTTTTATATAGTATATACCTGCTGTATGTCATCTCCTCCTGTATATAGTATATACTTGTATGTCATCTCCTCCTGTATATAGTATATACCTGTAAGTCATCTCCTCCTGTATATAGTATATACCTGTGAGTCATCTGCTCCTGTATATAGTATATACAGTACCTGTGTGTCATCTCCCCTGTATATAGTATGTACCTGTATGTCATCTCCTCCTGCATTAGACCTCGTTCACACATTATTTGGTCAGTATTTTTACCTCAGTGTTTGTAAGCTAAATTGGCAGCCTGATAAATCCCCAGCCAACAGGAAGCCCTCCCCCCTGGCAGTATATATTAGCTCACACATACACATAATAGACAGGTCATGTGACTGACAGCTGCCGGATTCCTATATGGTACATTTGTTGCTCTTGTAGTTTGTCTGCTTATTAATCAGATTTTTATTTCTGAAGGATAATACCAGACTTGTGTGTGTTTTAGGGCGAGTTTCATGTGTCACGTTGTGTGTGTTGAGTTGCGTGTGGCGACATGCGTGTAGCAACTTTTGTGAGATGAGTTTTGTGTGGCGACATGCGTGTAGCAACTTTTGTGAGATGAGTTGCGTGTGGCGACATGCATGTAGAGACTTTTGTGAGATGAGTTTTGTGTGACGACATGCATGTAGCAACTTTTTGTGTGTTGAGTTGCATGTGACAGGTTAGTGTAGCAAGTTGTGTGTAGCAAGTTTTGCGTGTGGAGAGTTTTATGTGTGGTGCGTTTTGAGTATGTGCAAGTTTTGTGTGAGGCAACTTTTGCATGTGTAGCAACTTTTGTGCATGTGGCAATTTTTCCGCATGTGCAAGTTTTGCGTGTGGCGAGTTTTCCATGAGGTGAGTTTTGCACGTGTGGCTAGTTTTGCGTGAGCCTAGTTTTGCATGTGGCGAGTTTTCCATGAGGTGAGTTTTGCAGGTGTGGCGAGTTTTGCATGTGGCGAGTTTTGCGTGTGGTGAGTTTTGAGCGGTGACTTTTGTGTTTCTACTTTTATGTGGCGAGGTTGGTGTATGTGTGGTGAAATGTGTGCTGAGGGTGGTATATGTGTTCAAGCACGTGGTAGTGTGTGGCGCATTTTGTGTGTGTGTGTTCATATCCCCATGTGTGGTGAGGTGAGTATCCCATGTCGGGGCCCCACCTTAGCAACTGTACGGTATATACTCTTTGGCGCCATCGCTCTCACTCTTTAAGTCCCCCTTCTTCACATCTGGCAGCTGGCAATTTGCCTACACTTTTCCTTTCACTTTTTCCCCATTATGTAGATAGGGGCAAAATTGTTTGGTGAATTGGAACGCGCGGGGTTAAAATTTCACCTCACAACATAGCCTATGACGCTCTCGGGGTCCAGACGTGTGACTGCAAAATTTTGTGGCTGTAGCTGCGACGGTGCAGATGCCAATCCCGGACATACACACACACACACACATTCAGCTTTATATATTAGATAGTCGTGTTACACTCCCCCAGGGCTGGACTGGGACTAAAATTCAGCCCTGGCATTTGAAGGTACACAGGCCCACTTGTCACATGGTGACTATATAATATCTTTGTACACTTGTAGGTTACAAGAAGTGAGGGGAGTGTGTATGCCTTTTTATATCTTCTCTTTATCTCTTTTTAATTGTACCTTTTATTCTAGACAAACTTCCTGTGTTGACCACCTGCAGTTCACCCTTCACAAATGCCTACCTCAACCATCTAAATATATATATATGGCTGATATTGTATGATCTCTTGCATGTCTAAAGAAACGTTTTGCAAGTAACACATAGAAACCTCAAAAAAGAAACATAATCCAAAAATGTAAATGAAACTATTTATTTTTTTCAAAGAAATTATTGAGCTGCGGTCCATTAATTGGCAGCAAGAATCTGGTCCACCCAGTCACGGAGTACAGTGACACGGGCATAGACACCTGGGTATGAGGTTGAGCACGTGCTGCTTCCCCAAGACACAATACCAACCAGTGTCCAAGCGCCATCTCTTTGGCACACAAGGGGTCCACCAGAATCGCCCTATATTAGAAAAAAAATTATAATAAAATTGTTAAATTTCAAGGATATTAAAATAGAAGCAACTAACCAATTACTTCACATCTATACAGAGTAATTATGTGTACAAATATTTTTCATCTTCCTAACGCCTCTTCCTCCACTCAAATGAAAAAAAAATAATCCAAAGAATTCCTTAGCCTCTGATTACTGATGCAAAAAGAAGAATGGAGAAGAAAAAGGAGGAAGAATTTGATAACCTGGAAAGAAAATGAAAGGGAATGTGCAATGATTTTTAGTTTTGTTTTAATTATGTAATCATTTCTTTTTTAAAACAAAATAAAATTTAGATTTTAATATTTATTTTTTTCTGCAACTGTTGGGAGGATGCCATTTTTATTTGCTGGCAAGTATCAGAACATGACACCGCATATATAGCAACTGCAAGGACATAGGAGACTTCAGTCAGACACCGACCGTAATCTCCTATACTGTGGCAGGATCAGCTATGAAATGGGCACTCACCCTTAGTCTGCTGAGCTGTGTATATAACCCTATCATATGTGATACAGTCTGTGTATCTAATCCTATCATGTGTGATATTGTCCTTGTATCTAATCCCTACACATGCGATACCATCCATGTATGTAATCCTATCGTGTGACTGCTGAGCTGTGTATCTAATACTGTCATACATCTGGATTCAAACCCTTGATCCTGTGGTCATTGTCTTTTTTCCAAGGAGCTACAGCAGATACAACTTTTCTTTTGGTGTTTTAGTTCTGTTTCATGTCAACTTTGGGTAACTCTTTTTGTCTTCCCGATCACCTTTCGGGTGCAGCTTTATAAACCTTCCCCTGCTGGTGATAGTCTTTGTTGGATGCATTCACTTTGCTGTAGTTTAAGATAGTTGTTTCATGTGTGGTACCTTTATTCCTTAGGGTATTGCTACTCAAGAGATACTAAGAGCTGCTAAGGACATTCAGGGTTAGCTGCTGACTGAGGGTGCCATTGCATTTTCTTTGAGTGCAAATCTCCACGGTCAGGCATGGACAGACTGGGGCTTTTCCTAGTCTGAACAGGGTTCTGTCAGGTTCAGGTAGCTGCATCCCTGGTTTGTGCGCTACCTGTGTGCATGTGCTATAGCAGTCATAACAAATACTTTCATGTTTGACAGTGACTGTAAACTATTTAATTACTGTGATCTGAGCACTGCAGCCACGATGATATGACTGCTCCTCTCAGATCTCTGTAGAAACCAGTCACCAGCACAGCACTAACAGAATTGTCACTGCCACCATCCTCGGTGACACTGTCCACATGTTAGTATCATTTTGCAGTCACCAACAATATGTCTCTGCACTTCGATCCTAAACTTCATCCTCCCTTATCCTTTTGCAAACACCCAGAAGGGGAGTGGAGCAGTGATGACAGACGCATGGAGCAGACCAGAGCCAATGTTGAGAGGTGCAGAGCCGCTGATTGAGTTCAGGTCTGTCAATCAAGTGATATCAATCATTGGCTCTTTACCTCCTTATGGACACTGCAACCACACTCACATACTGTCATTGTCAGCTCTCGTCACTGGCTCTGGTCTACTTCCACTGCAGTAGTCCTTTTTCCTCCCCCCGCTGCATTCTGAACCAATGGTGCAGGTGGGGATAGCATTCAATGTTTTCGTAAAGCAAATAAGAGGCTAAGTGCACCCCTTAACAAACTAAAAAGAAAGCAGGGATTCATTCGTCTGATGATACAAACCATGCAGGATGAGGCTCCGGCAGCTCCAGCGCAGATCATGGAATCAAGGATGTTGCTTCCCCAGTGGACCTTACATTGCGTATTGGACAACACGGGCAGGGAGGTCTGCTGCAGTTTGCTGGGAGTGTTTACAGCTGTTCAGAAAATAAAGTATTGAGTATATTAACAAGTTTTATTTTGCTTTGGGACTGTTATATAAGTATTTACAAAACATTGATTTATTTTTATACTGATTAAATTGTAAACATATCAGCCCTAATATATGTAGGCTTCATTGGGTATTTTTTTGCTTTGCAACCCAACAAGAAACCAGGAACATAACTGTAATAGGTGCAGGGGTTGCACCATGGTCCTGAAGCCTAGAGGGCCCAAAAAGTCCCTTTAGCTCATATGAAAAGACCATTACTATTAAAAGACTTGCAATAATTAGGGGCCACATTGGGACCCACAAGATTCAAGTTACATCACTGCCAGAAATTGTCTCCTACGAGAAGTCTATGTTCCAATGTACCATAATGTGCTATAGTTTAGTAGTAGTATAGTTTAGTAAATGTGTATATAACCCGCCTTTAGTGGTTGGATGTCATTAGAGGTGCTAATCTGGTGCTATATGAGGAGCACTATCATAGGATACATCTTGTAGATCAGTTAACCCATGGGTTGTAAACTTCTTGATTATGTTACACACCATGGACAAAAGAACATCAAGATCTCTGGAGACGGACTTGTAACCTTGAGATTGTTGATATTTTTCAGCAATTTTGGTTCTCAAGTCCTTAGACAGTTCTCTTTTCCTCTTTCTGTTCTCCATGCTTAGAGTGGCACACTCAGACTCACTCAACTTCTCCCCTTTTTATCTGGTTTCAGGTGTCATTTTCATATGGCCCACACCTGTTACTTGCCACAGGTGCGTTTAAATGAGCATCACATGCTTGAAACAAAGTTGTTTACCCAAATTTTGGAAAGGTGCCAACAATTTTGTCTGGCCCATTTTGGGGGTTTTGGGTGAAATTATGTCCAATTTGCCTTTCTTTCTCTTTTTTTTTTTCTTGTGTTGTTTCAATACACATAAAGGAAATAAATAAGCCTATAAGAAAAAGTGTCATTTTAGCATTCCAAAATGTGCAGGCATATTCGATGTTATTTTTTTCCATATGGTTTTGGCGGCATTCTATAGGGAAACGTAAATGACGAGGCAGAAATAATGCCATACTTAGAGCACGCGGCATTCCAAAAAAAACAAAAACCACTGCCCTACAAAGAAACAAGTGTGCACTTTTCAGCATTTTACTAAAAAACATTAAAAGCAAGTTCCAAAAATGTGTCAATTTTTTATCATACCGTTCCATCTTGTCAATCCCCATCCACTTGTAACACAGAGACGGCCATCATCATATACTTCACCAGGGTTAGCCAAGCACACTGGGGAGACTCTGCTGCCCAAAACAGCGGAACTGGCGAGTTTTATCAAGGTAATGTCGTTACTGATGGTGTTGGAGTTCCAGTTTGGATGAGTAAAAACCTTAAAAAGAGAAAATTACAGTAGAATCCGTCTCTGTTTTGTATTAATGATTATTGCCCGTCAGTCCCCTGAACGGAACCCAACAAACGCCATTGTAAGTCAACGAGTTTCTATCTGTTGTATCCGTTTTAAACAGAAACCATTAGACAAGTGGGAAGATAATATAGCAGAATTCTAAAAGTATAGAAATATAATAAATGACATTGAACGGTCAGGACTGTAAACGTAATTATACACCAAAAATAAAACTACATGGAAACTCACTTGTGAAACTGCCAGAGTCTGGATCGCTTCAGCAGAGGAACTTCTGTCGTGTTCTCCGACAACAACGCGGTCAGTTGAACTACAGAAAACACATCATGTAACTAGTATATGAATTTTTTTACATCTCATTATAAAAGAAATTAATATTATATGTGATATGTGATGCATCGGTAAACCACCCAAATCTATTTAAAAAAAAAATGGTTTTTTTGCAGCGTGAGCCTGGATTTATTCAAGCCCCATCTAGAAGAATGGGACAGTCACAGACATTCCTGTATTTCCATATTTAACCAATGTACCAATTTCTTACATCCTATTATAAAACAAACCCTATAAGAGAAATTAGTAAAACATGTGATGGCTGGGTCTGTAAAACACCTCAATCTAATAAGAAAAATTGTTTGTTTTTGTTGGGTTTTTTTTTTTGCAGTATTTGCATGTCTTCCTGCAAACTGTATCTAGAAGAATGAGATAGGCCAGACATTTCTGCCACTAATCTGCATGTGTACATATATAACAAAATAGGAGGACACGGAGTACATAAGTGCATATAAACATTTTTCAAACAAAATTACAAAAAAATGTATATGCATTTATGTACTCCGTGTCCTCCTATTTTGTAATGCAATATTATGGAGTTGGGGCCAATTGAATTGAGGGTGGACCACCACTGTGTGATATCCCCCTCCTGCATTTAAAATGCAGCTGGGTTTTGTGTTTGCATGTGTACATATATTCATAAATGTCTTTTTTAACCTTCTTATTTTGGTATTATACTGTATGTTTTTAAAGCTGGGAAATCATATTTTGCTTTTTCAAGAGTTTGGTCTACACATCTAGAATTTTGGAGAGGAATAAGGATGTAGGGAAATGCTAGGGTGACGTAGCCCAAACCCTTCTTTATAATTGCTTAGATACCGCAGCAGCTATTGATCCCAGCATCTAAAGCTAAGCAAAGACAGAGATTTTTGAGGAGTTTCTTTGAGCCTATTTGTCATAAAAATGCACTAAAAAAATCGCTTGAAGAAACGGAGGAACAAACAAGAGCAAATAGGGTATTATCCAGGTAACACCGTGTTTAGGTGTTGAGCCATTGCTTACGAGGTTGGGTTGTGAGAAAGCACAACCCTTTAGAAGGCTCAATGGACAGTGTAACTCCAGCTGCTGTTACTTAGCTGGTTGGAGAATCCAGAGTAGAGGTCAGACAAAGGGAATAAGTGGATGTGCGGTGCTGCTTATGAATCATCAAGAAAGATATCCAAGGAATCCAAGGCCTTCAGTAGAGATTCGATCTATTCTCAATGCGTTTCAAAAGTTCGTCTGACTTATTCATCAGGAGAACCACAGAAAGTTAGAACTTTCTGTGGTTCTCCTGATCAAACAGTCAGACAGACATGGAAACCCATTGTGAATAAAACTTTCTGTGGTTCTCCCGATGAAGAAGTCTGACCGATTTTTAAACGCATTGAGATGCCTCAAACCTTGGATTCTTTGGCTATCATTATTGATTATTCACCAGCAGCGTGGCACATCCACTTATTCCCTTTGTCTGAAAAAAAAAAAAATCACTTGAAATACTATTATTCATTCAAATGTTAATCCACTATGCTGTTCATATGTGGAGTTTTTTCTTTGTTTGTTTTTCCCACTTCAGATTCTGGGAAAAGAGAAAATCTTTTAAGCTAATCCTGTTACAATCTGGTCCAAAATGGGCACCGTCAAATCAGAAGGGTGCAAAAATGATTTCAGGAAAAAAAAAAGTTACAGAACCCTTCAAAAACTCTGAAATACCCCCATCAGGAAAAGAAAAAAAAATGTTCAAAAATTCCCCAAAAAAGGAGTGTTTCTTGTAGTGGCTCCTAAAAAACCCCATCTGCACATCGCCTGAAGCAGTGTTCCCCCACTCTGGTCCTCAAGAGCCACCAACAGGTCATGTTTTCAGTATTTCCTTAATTGCATCACCTGTGCAATACTAAGGAAATCCTGAAAACATGACCTGTTGGTGGCTCTTGAGGACCGGAGTGGGGGAACAAGCAAGCTCTAAATGCGGCATTATCAAGCAGCTGTTAGCTCCATAAACCTGCTCCATAGAATTCCTAAGAAATATTGCTACACATGTGTACAAAAGTTGGGAAAGAGTAAAAAAAAAAAGTTTATGAAAAATGTATAAATTTTAGGCTGCTGTGGACGAATGTACTTACATAACACCGCAGTGAGCTGCTGTTACCACCCAATCGCTGTTAATCAGTGAACCCCCGCAGAAATGCCATCCAGTCCTGTCCTGTAACATATAAAGCAATAATATAGGAAATATTGCAGGATAAATCTATGAAAAATAAGCAGAGCAATACAAGGCATCTCATGGGTGTAGCTACACAGGCCGTATAAATTGGGTAGGGCTTACAGCCATCTTAGTAGCAGGTAGCAGCTTCCTAAATTGCAAGTAAGAGACTACCATTGGCACTGTGAGAATCATGGTATGATTGTTCTGAAGAGGTATCAGAGACCAGGAGATCCATATACATCATTCTCACATAGGTTCCTCTGGATTTTGTCTCTGCAGTATAAATACGTGGCAATAAAGTGTTATTACAAATGACGGGGATGTTATACTGCATCACCATTTTCATTATTACTTCCATAATGTTCTCCTATGAAACATTCTAAAATATCAAGGATACCTATGACAAGGAATCTTTTGGAGCCTATATGTAAAGTGTCCGAGAGCGGTAGTCTCGACCGATGCTGCTGTTCTAATACTTTACCGGAAAATTGTGTGGGTCCTGGCTGGGTGTTGAGTGGAGCCCATCTTTAGCCAATGGTATTGGCTGACCAGTACCACGACCATTAGCAGATTTTTTTTTATATATAATTCAACAGCATCATGATGAAGGGGCAGAGACCGTGATGTATGGGATGTATCACTTAGCTTACTGGGTACAGCAGCTATGATACAATCAGAGTTTTCTCTGATGCCAATCTGTATATAGACAGAAAGCTGCTAATCAGTGGTGGGGATTGGGTTGGACCAGGAAGCACGAGACACCTAGTCCTGTAGTGATAATCTCCTGAAGATTAAACGCTGATTACCTAAACAGCAAAACACAGCCTAGTAAGTGATACATTGCTGGAATCGGGGTCTCTGTTCCTACATCATGCTGCTCACAGGTTACATAGCAATAATCTGCAGTCATATTCCCGATAGTTATGTATAGTAGTGTGGATTTGGTAAGTGCTACAAAGTTTTCTTCTTCAGCTTGAGATCTTTAGCCCCTTGTCAGCGCACATTAATTTATTTTTAGAATCCTGGTTCGGTCTAACATTAAATTCGGTAATATGAAGATCATCAAAATATTTCTTACATAGAAATCCCCTAAAAATGATTTATAGGGACAGGGACAGTGGCGGTCTAGGGTGAGCCGTCAGTGAGCGGGGGCAGAATATTTGTCTATCATTTAGCGTGCCAACCTCCGCAGACAGGTAGTACCAATAATAGGGGATTGTCATTGCCTGCTTCTTTGTCTAACATTAGATAGGGTTTATTATCTAAGTGCCCATTTCTATGCCATCTACAGGGCTTTTATTGTTTCTTGTCTCTCTTTATTGTTTTTTTTCTGTTTGTTTATGGGGTATAGGTTTTTAATGTATATCTGATAAATAGTTTTATCATATAAATTATTTAATTTATTTATCATATAAATTTATTTATCATATAAATTATATTTAATGTATATCTGATAAATTATAAGTTTTATTTATTATTAGGAATTTATATGTAGGAATTACAATCCTGGTTCTCAAAGATGATAGAGAGGACAGTAAACTTTTTGAAGTTTGCAAAGAAGTGAAATACTTAAAAATACACTACTTTGCAGATTACATTTTTGCCTTTTTTAAATTAATATCTATTGTTACCTGAAGTGAGACTTGCCAGGGCCAAGATCCTGAAACTGCCTCCTCACCATTGACTATTCTGGCATAGCCAGAGACAACAGGGTTGATAGCGGGAACTCCGCAGCCTGGTAAAAATAACAACAACAAAAAATCAAGGATTTTATTATTAGAAAATGTTAAAATATATTTATTCAGCGAAATCTAGAAATGTAATCCTAGCTTCTAGCTTATGTAATAAGACACATAAAATGCATAGATTTTTGTGTTACAAAGATAATGATGCAAAATAAATATTTCTACAATTAAATGCAATTCTAACAATAAAACGTCATGTAAAAGTTGAATTTACCATAAGCTGCACTGGCCAAAGCCAAACAGGAGACGAGCAGTAGGAAAACCATAGTGAATACTTTCCTTATTCACTTGGACAACTTTTATAGTAAAGGGAACCGAGCTGTAAGATATGGATTTGCTTCATGATTGGCTAAAAAGTCCAAGCAAGGTGAACAAATATTGCAGTGCTAATTTAAAACCTTCAGTGTTGTAGCAATGACCTTTTGCTTCCTAAATTTGACATCTGCAAATATTAAAAGCATTTGCTTGTTCCAATGGACCCTATGCTTTAGTATTTAAACATCTCTCACAAGTTCTTTTTGGTTTCAAGATTAAAATAATATATTGGAAGCTAATCATTTACAAGGAATAACATAATTTCTGACCAATGTATGACTTGTATACTGCATTTAACATACGTTTACCCTTCTGCAGGCTTTATGTCTGATTTTCAGTTGTCTCTGAGCTAGTTAGTGGAGACTAGCACACAGAAAAGACAGACATGATGGATTCTCACTCTTCTGTCTCTATGTAACACATGTTCAAAAGCAGTAGCGTGATAGAGGACATTATACACAAGTACTGAGCAGTGTAGCTGTGAAACCAACTTTGGGGTAAGATTAAACACTTACCAGAAAATCTTGGGATACATGGCCCCATCCATTCTCCCTTCAATACGGTGCAGTCGTCCTGTCCCCTTTGCAGAAAAGCACACCGAAAGTAAGATGCTTCCCCCACAATGCTTCACGGTTGAGAAGGTGTCCTTCTTCTTCCTCTAAACACGGCAAGTGGAGTTGATACTTAAAAGATCTATTTTGGTCTCATCTGACCCCATAACCACCTCCCATGCCTCCTCTGGATCATCCAGATGGTCATTGGTGAACTTTAAATGGGTCTGTGCATGGGCTGGTGTGAGCAGAAGGACCTTGCGTGCCCTGCAGGATTTTAATCCATGACAGCTTAGTGTGTTACTAATGGTAATGTTTGAGACTGTGGTCCCAGCCCTTTTCAGGTCATCAATCAGGTCCTCCCATGTAGTTCTGGGCTGATTCCTGACCGTTCTCAGAATAATTCTAACCCCACGAGGTGAAATCTTGCATGGAGCCCCAGGCTGGGGAAGATTGACAGTCATCTTATGTTTCTTCCATTTTCTAATAAATATGTGAACAGTTGTTGCCTTTTCACCAAACTGCTTGCCTATTGTCCTGTAGCTCATCCCAGCTTTATGCAGGTCTACAATTGTGTCCCTGGTGCCCATAGACAGCTCTTTGGTCTTGGCCAGAGTGGAGACATTGGAGTGTGATTGATTGTGTGGACAGGTGTCTTTTATACAGGTAACGAGTTCAAACAGGTGCAATTAATACAGGTAATGAGTGCAGAGTAGGAGGGCTTCTTAAAGAAAACTAACAGGTTATACACCTCTACTCCTTACATAATACCTGCATTATTACAAAACACCAGTGATCGTCTTACCGCTGTCTCCAACATCATGTCCTCCCTCTATCTGAAACTAAACCTGTCAGAAACTGAACTCCTTGAGTTTCCTCCCTCTACTAACCTACCTATGCCCGACAGTGCCATTTCCATGTGTGGTTCTACCATTACTCCCCAGCAACATGCCCACTGTCTTGGGGTCATACTTGATTCAGAGCTTTCCTTCACCCCCCACATCCGATCAGTAGCTCGCTCTTCTTATCTGCACCTCAAAAACATTTCTAGAATTCAACCTTTTCTTACTTTCCACTCTGCAAAAACTTTTAATGTTGCTCTTATTCATTCTCGTCTGGACTATTGTAACTATCTATTAATCGGTCTCCCTCTTACCAAACTCTCCCCTTTCCAATCTGTCTTGAATGCTGCAGCCAGTATCATATTCCTCACCAACCATTACACCGATGCCTCTACCTTGTGCCTGTCATTGCACTGGTTACCCATCCACTCCAGAGTTCAATATAAACTTATCACTCTCACACACAAAGCACTCCACGGTTCAGCACCACCCTACATCTCCTTCGTCTCAGTCTACCACCCTACCTGTGCCCTCCATTCTGCTGATGACCTAAGGTTAACATCCTCAACAATCAGAACCTCCCACTCCTGTCTCCAAGACTTCTCGCATGCTGCATCAATTCTTTGGAATGCACTACCCAGGATAATTCAATTAATCTCCAACACCCACAGTTTTATGCGTGCCCTAAAAACGCATTTCTTCAGACTGGCCTATCGACTCACCACATTTATTTAATTATCCCTGTGTTGCCAATTCAATATTGTCTTCATAACCAGACCCTTGTATCTTGTTCTCACGTGCTTTATGCATTTAATAGCCCTCTGTATCTGTACTTTAACACATTCTGGCTGATAACTGGTTCATGCAGCATTACATGAACACCCGATTTATTACATTATGGCTGCTCTGAACAATGAAAGCAATTGTTACCATCCACCTCTCGTGTCTCCCCTATTTCCTCATAGATTGTTAGCTTGTGAGCCGCAGGGCTCGCACTCCTCTTGGTATCTGTTGTTTATGTGATTATTGTTATTCTGTAATGTCTTTTATTGTCTGTACAAGACCCCTCTAAAATGTAAAGTGCCACGGAATATGTTGGCGCTATAGAAATAAATAGACTTCTTATAGAATTCTTGCTGGTTGGTAGGTGATCAAAAACTTATTTTATGCAATAAAATTCTATTTAATTATGTACAAATCCTACAATGTGATTTTGTGGATTTATTTGAAGATTCTGTCTCTCACAGGTGCAGTGTAGCTACGATAAAAATTACAGACCTCTCTTCTTTGTAGCGGGGAAAACTTGGAAAATCGGCAGTGTATCAAATACTTATTTTCCCCACTGTATATATTAATATGCTTGTATCAGTAATGGTTTATCTTGTTTTGTAAGATTTTAAGAAAGTTCTGAAAAAAATCTTTTCCTTTCAGGGTGATTCTGGCGGACCTCTTGTTTGTCAGAGAAATGGCGCCTGGACACTTATCGGTATTGTGTCCTGGGGAACCAGCACGTGCTCAACCTCAAGCCCAGGCGTCTATGCCCGTGTCACTGAGCTTCGTAGCTGGGCGGACCAGATTATTGCTTCCAACTAATTATGAAATAAAAAGTTAAATTATGATGACACAATAAAAAAAAACACCTTTGTATATTGTGTATCTGTGGTAATCATTTCTCGCACGGAAGGATCGTTCATATAGTCATATATTGAGGGTCTAAAAGAATTTACCGTGCATGTTAATATACAGTAAAACACCAATGGCCTACACTATCAATACTGCCTATAGTAAAAGCTATTTCTGTTGCCCATAGCAACCAATCATAGATCAGCTTTTATTTTCTAAACTGCTCTGGTGAAATGAAAGCTGGTCTGTGATTGGTTGCGATGGGTAACCTGCAGTTTTTACTCTTAACCAGTTTTGGTAAAGCTGCCTCAAATTCTATAACAACGACATAAAATTGGCTTAATATATTTTTTTTATACACGCCCTATTTTTTATAAAATTGGCTAGGGTCACTGATCAGCTAACAAAAGTGGCCACTGATTGACATTGGCTTGCAGGCTACTTTATACTCGCACATGCCATGCATTAATGGCAGCATAAGTTATTACCAGATTGTTGTTGAAACAAGGCACCGCAACTCCCTCTAAATAGTTAATAGGTTGAATGTGCCCCTGCTGTGTACTCAGGGGTGGATTAAGGGTAGCCAGGGCCCCGGGCTGTTCAGACACTGTGGGGCCCCCCCGGTCATGTGACGGGGGTCATGTGACGGGGGTCATGTGACGGGGGTCATGTGATACCTGAACCAGATTATTCCAGAAAAATGGTCGGACCCTACTCTACTGTAACCTATTAAATATTTGTTAAAATATGCAATACAATTTAGGTATATTTTGACCAATATCACATACAAGGAACAAATACCACCGCACCATGACCAGACCACAAATTACAACCACAGTGATCGAATAATATCACATACAAGGAACAAATACCACCGCACCATGTCAAGACCACATATTACCACCACTTGGTAACCAAATAGCACATACTGTACAAGGGACAAATACCACAACACCATTTCCAGACCACATATTACCACCACATAGTGACTGAATACTACAATACTGATCAGTAATAAAAAAACCCCACAATACTATCACCATAAGTGCCAGTATTCACAGGAGATCTGTACTTAGTATGCAGTGTCTGTGTAGAGGTAATACAGTGATCACTGGTGACATTGTACACAGGACCTCTGTATATAGTGTATAGGTAATACATTGATCACTGGTGACATTATACACAGGAGCTCTGTATATAGTATACAGTGTATAGTGTCAGTGTATAGGTAACACTGACTCACCAGTGACGTCGCTAGGTGAAGTCCTTCATCTTTCATCCAGCACAGACCGCTGTCATGAATCCCAATGGCTAGGGATAGCAAGGGACAAGCAAAGTAATACAAAATATCGGACGAGCTCTAGGGTGATGGAACCTGGGCTGACCGCTGCCCTACGCCTGACAAACGCAACTAGAGATAGCCAGGGAGCGTGCCTACGTTGGTTCTAGACGCCACGCACCAGCCTAAGAGCTAACTAGTACTGCAGAGAAAATAAAGACCTCACTTGCCTCCAGAGGAATGAACCCCAAAAGGTATAGTTGCCCCCCACATGTATTGACGGTGAAATGAGAGGAAGGCACACACATAGAGATGATATATATAGGTTCAGCAAATTGAGGCCCGCTGTAAACTAGAAAGCAGAACGATACAAATGGGGTCTGAGCGGTCAGCAAAAAACCCTAATCAAAAAAACCATCCTGAGATTACAAGAACCCATGTGCCAACTCATGGCACATGGGGAGAACCTCAGTCCACTAGAGCTACCAGCTAGCATAGAGACATAATAAGCAAGCTGGACAAAAAAAACCAACAACTGAAAATCAGCACTTAGCTTATCCTGAAAGATCTGGGAGCAGGTAGGCAGGAACCAAACAGAGCACATCTGAATACATTGATAGCCGGCAAGGGAATGACAGAAAGGCCAGGTAAAATAGGAACCACCCAGCCTCTGATGGACAGGTGGAAACCAAAGGCCGCAACCCACCAAAGTCACCCAGTACCAGCAGTAACCACCAGAGGGAGCCCACAAACAGAATCCACAACAGTACCCCCCCCTTGAGGAGGGGTCACCGAACCCTCACGAGAACCCCCAGGGCGATCAGGGTGAGCTCTATGGAAGGCGCGGACCAAATCAGTCGCATGAACATCGGAGGCGACCACCCAGGAATTATCCTCCTGACCATAACCCTTCCACTTAACCAAATACTGGAGTTTGCGTCTGGAAACACGAGAATCCAAGATCTTCTCAACAACATACTCCAATTCTCCCTCCACCAGCACCGGAGCAGGAGGCTCAACCGAAGGAACAACGGGCACCTCATACCTCCGCAACAACGACCGATGGAACACATTATGAATAGCAAACGATGCTGGGAGATCCAAACGAAAAGATACAGGGTTAAGAATCTCCGAGATCCTATAAGGACCGATGAACCGAGGCTTGAACTTAGGAGAAGAGACCTTCATAGGGACAAAACGAGAAGACAACCACACCAAATCCCCAACAAGAAGTCGGGGACCCACGCGGCGACGGCGATTAGCAAACTGCTGAGTCTTCTCCTGAGATAACTTCAAATTGTCCACCACCTGATTCCAAATCTGATGTAGCCTGTCCACCACCACGTCCACTCCAGGACAATCCGAAGACTCCACCTGACCAGAGGAAAAACGAGGATGAAACCCCGAATTACAAAAAAAAAGGAGAGACCAACGTGGCAGAACTAGCCCGATTATTAAGAGCAAATTCAGCCAGTGGCAAAAAAGCAACCCAGTCATCTTGATCAGCAGAAACAAAACACCTCAAATAAGTTTCCAAGGTCTGATTAGTTCGCTCCATCTGGCCATTCGTCTGAGGATGGAATGCAGACGAGAAAGACAAATCAATGCCCATCTTGGCACAAAACGTCCGCCAAAATCTAGACACAAACTGGGATCCCCTGTCAGAAACGATATTCTCCGGAATCCCATGCAAACGAACCACGTTCTGAAAAAATAAAGGGACCAACTCAGAGGAGGAAGGCAACTTAGGCAAGGGCACCAAATGAACCATCTTAGAAAAGCGGTCACACACAACCCAGATAACGGACATTTTCTGTGAAACCGGGAGATCAGAAATAAAATCCATGGAAATGTGCGTCCAAGGCCTCTTCGGGATGGGCAAGGATAACAACAACCCACTGGCCCGAGAACAGCAAGGCTTAGCTCGAGCACACACTTCACAAGACTGCACAAAGGTACGCACATCCCTAGACAAGGAAGGCCACCAAAAAGACCTGGCCACCAAGTCTCTAGTACCAAATATTCCAGGATGACCAGCCAACACAGAAGAATGGACCTCGGAGATGACTCTACTGGTCCAATCATCCGGAACAAACAGTCTTTCTGGCGGACAACGATCCGGTTTATCCACCTGAAACTCCTGCAATGCACGTCGCAAGTCTGGGGATACGGCGGACAATATTACCCCATCCCTAAGGATACCAGTAGGCCCAGAGTCTCCAGGAGAGTCAGGCACAAAACTCCTGGAAAGAGCATCTGCCTTCACATTCTTAGAACCTGGCAGGTATGAAACCACGAAATTGAAACGAGAAAAAAACAACGACCAACGAGCCTGTCTAGGATTCAAACGCCTGGCAGACTCAAGGTAAATGAGATTCTTGTGATCAGTCAAGACCACCACACGATGTTTAGCACCCTCAAGCCAATGATGCCACTCCTCAAATGCCCACTTCATGGCCAAAAGCTCCCGATTACCCACATCATAATTGCGCTCGGCGGGCGAGAATTTTCTAGAGAAGAATGCACATGGCTTCATCACCGAGCCATTAGAACTTCTCTGTGACAAAACCGCCCCCGCTCCAATCTCGGAAGCATCAACCTCAACCTGAAAAGGAAGTGAAACATCTGGTTGACACAACACAGGAGCAGAAGAAAACCGGCGCTTAAGTTCCCGAAAGGCCTCCACGGCCGCAGGAGACCAATCAGCAACATCAGCACCCTTTTTAGTCAAATCAGTCAAAGGTTTAACAATACTGGAAAAATTAGCAATGAACCGACGATAAAAATTAGCAAACCCCAAGAACTTCTGAAGGCTCTTAACAGATGTAGGTTGTGTCCAGTCACAAATCGCCTGAACCTTGACGGGATCCATCTCAATAGTAGAAGGAGAAAAAATGTACCCCAAAAAAGAAATCTTCTGGACTCCGAAGAGACACTTTGAGCCCTTCACAAACAGAGAATTGGCCCGCAGAACCTGAAACACCTTCCTGACCTGTAAAACATGAGACTCCCAGTCATCAGAAAACACCAAAATATCATCCAAATACACAATCATAAACTTATCCAGATATTCACGGAAAATATTGTGCATAAAGGACTGAAAGACTGACGGAGCATTGGAGAGTCCAAAAGGCATTACCAAATACTCAAAATGGCCCTCAGGCGTATTAAATGCGGTTTTCCACTCGTCACCCTGTTTTATCCGCACCAGATTATACGCACCGCGAAGATCTATCTTAGTGAACCACCTAGCCCCCTTAATGCGAGCAAACAAATCAGTCAATAATGGCAGTGGATACTGATATTTGACTGTAATCTTATTCAGAAGGCGATAATCTATACAAGGCCTCAGGGAACCATCTTTTTTGGCCACGAAAAAAAAACCTGCTCCCAGAGGGGATGAAGATGGACGAATATGTCCCTTTTCCAAGGACTCCTTAATATAATTCCGCATAGCAGTATGCTCTGGCAGTGACAGATTAAATAAACGACCCTTAGGGAACTTACTGCCAGGAATCAATTCTATAGCACAGTCACACTCTCTATGAGGAGGGAGCGAATTGAGCTTAGGCTCCTCAAAAACATCCCTATAGTCAGACAAAAACGCAGGGATCTCAGAAGGAGTAGATGAAGCGATTGAAATCGGAGGTGCATCATCATGAACCCCCTGACATCCCCAGCTTAACACAGACATTGTTTTCCAGTCCAGGACAGGATTATGAGTTTGTAACCATGGCAGACCAAGCACTAGTACATCATGTAAATTATACAGTACAAGGAAGCGAATCACCTCCTGATGAACGGGAGTCATGCGCATGGTCACTTGTGTCCAATACTGCGGCTTATTCATAGCCAATGGTGTAGTGTCAATTCCCTTCAGAGGAATAGGAACTTCCAGAGGCTCCAGACTAAAACCGCAGCGTTTAGCAAATGACCAATCCATAAGACTCAGGGCAGCGCCTGAATCCACATAGGCATTGACGGAAATGGAAGACAGTGAAAAAATCAGAGTCACAGACAAAATGAACTTAGGCTGCAGAGTATCAATGGCAAAAGATTTATCAACCCTTTTTGTGCGTTTAGAGCATGCTGAAATAACATGAGCTGAATCACCACAATAAAAACACAATCCATTTTTCCGCCTATAATTTTGCCGTTCACTTCTGGACTGAATTCTATCACATTGCATAGTCTCAGGTGCCTGTTCAGAAGACACCGCCAAGTGGTGCACGGGTTTGCGCTCCCGTAAACGCCAATCAATCTGAATGGCCATAGCCATCGACTCATTCAGACCTGTAGGCGTAGGGAACCCCACCATAATATCCTTAATGGCCTCGGAAAGACCATTTCTGAAGTTTGCAGCCAGGGCGCACTCATTCCACTGAGTAAGCACCGACCATTTCCGAAATTTTTGACAATATATTTCCGCTTCATCATGCCCCTGAGAGAGGGCTAATAAAGCCTTTTCAGCCTGAATCTCCAGGTTGGGTTCCTCATAGAGCAATCCCAATGCCAGAAAAAACGCATCCACATTGAGCAATGCAGGATCCCCTGGTGCCAATGCAAATGCCCAATTCTGAGGGTCGCCCCGCAGGAAAGATATTACAATCTTAACCTGTTGAGCAGGGTCTCCAGAGGAGCGAGATTTTAAAGAAAGAAACAATTTACAATTGTTCCTGAAATTCAGGAAGGTAGATCTATCTCCAGAAAAGAACTCTGGAATAGGAATTCTAGGTTCAGACATGGAAGTGTGAACAACAAAATCCTGTATGTTTTGAACTTTTGCCGCGAGATTACTCAGGCTGGAAGCCAAACTCTGGACATCCATGTTAAACAGCTAATATCAGAGCCATTCAAGGGTTAAGAGGAGGTAAGAAGCAGCTAGACAGCAATTAAGGGCTAGGCAGCAAAACTCTGAAGGAAAAAAAAAAAAAAAAAAAAATTTCCCTTAAACACTTCTTTTTCTCCTGCTTCAGCCCAAACAATTAACACTTTGTGGGCCGGCTATACTGTCATGAATCCCAATGGCTAGGGATAGCAAGGGACAAGCAAAGTAATACAAAATATCGGACGAGCTCTAGGGTGATGGAACCTGGGCTGACCGCTGCCCTACGCCTGACAAACGCAACTAGAGATAGCCAGGGAGCGTGCCTACATTGGTTCTAGACGCCACGCACCAGCCTAAGAGCTAACTAGTACTGCAGAGAAAATAAAGACCTCACTTGCCTCCAGAGGAATGAACCCCAAAAGGTATAGTTGCCCCCCACATGTATTGACGGTGAAATGAGAGGAAGGCACACACATAGAGATGATATATATAGGTTCAGCAAATTGAGGCCCGCTGTAAACTAGAAAGCAGAACGATACAAAAGGGGTCTGAGCGGTCAGCAAAAAACCCTAATCAAAAAAACCATCCTGAGATTACAAGAACCCATGTGCCAACTCATGGCACATGGGGAGAACCTCAGTCCACTAGAGCTACCAGCTAGCATAGAGACATAATAAGCAAGCTGGACAAAAAAAACCAACAACTGAAAATCAGCACTTAGCTTATCCTGAAAGATCTGGGAGCAGGTAGGCAGGAACCAAACAGAGCACATCTGAATACATTGATAGCCGGCAAGGGAATGACAGAAAGGCCAGGTAAAATAGGAACCACCCAGCCTCTGATGGACAGGTGGAAACCAAAGGCCGCAACCCACCAAAGTCACCCAGTACCAGCAGTAACCACCAGAGGGAGCCCACAAACAGAATCCACAACAGACCGCCATCACTTCTTCCAGCCAGGACTTGTCTCTGCAGGAAATAACACAGTTATCTCGACCTCCGCTTGCAGAACACATTACTTAATTTTTCCCAACTTCTACATTACACCACATGAAGAAAAAGAGGCAACATAGTGTCACTCTACACAGTAACAGGACCGCCCACCCCATTTAAAACAATGTCCTCAAAAAATAAAATAAATACATCACTGCAGTAATAATATCCCTTAATTAGCCCCTATGTCCAGCATTGCCCCCAGACAGTGTGTTCAACAATCTGCCCCAGTATGTCCAGCATATTTCCCCAGAGTGTCCAGCATATACCCCAGAGTGTCCAGCATATTACCCCCAGTGTGTCCAGCATATTACCCCCAGTGTGTCCAGCATATTACCCCAGTGTCTCCAGCATTGCACCAGTGTCTCCAGCAATCATCTGCCCCAGTGTGTCCTCCAGCATTGCCCCCAGTGTCTCCAGCATTGCCCCAGTGTCTCCAGCATTGCCCCAGTGTCTCCAGCATTGCCCCAGTGTCTCCAGCAATCATCTGCACCAGTGTCCTCCAGCATTGCCCCCAGTGTCTCCAGCAATCTGCCCCAGTGTCTCCAGCAATTTGCCCCAGCGTCTCCAGCAATCTGCCCCAGTGTCTCCAGCATTGCCCCAGTGTCTCCAGCATTGCCCCAGTGTCTCCAGCAATCATCTGCCCCAGTGTCCTCCAGTATTGCCCCCAGTGTCTCCAGCAATCTGCCCCAGTGTCTCCAGCAATCTGCCCCAGTGTCTCCAGCATTGCCCCCAGTGTCTCCAGCAATCTGCCCCAGTGTCTCCAGCATTGCCCCAGTGTCTCCAGCATTGCCCCAGTGTCTCCAGAATTGCCCCAGTGTCTCCAGCAATCATCTGCCCCAGTGTCCTCCAGCATTGCCCCCAGTGTCTCCAGCAATCTGCCCCAGTGTCTCCAGCAATCTGCCCCAGTGTCTCCAGCATTGCCCCAGTGTCTCCAGCATTGCCCCAGTGTCTCCAGCAATCATCTGCCCCAGTGTGTCCTCCAGCATTGCCCCCAGTGTCTCCAGCATTGCCCCCAGTGTCTCCAGCATTGCCCCCAGTGTCTCCAGCAATCTGCCCCAGTGTCTCCAGCATTGCCCCAGTGTCTCCAGCATTGCCCCAGTGTGTCCAGCAATCTGCCCCAGTGTCTCCAGCATTGCCCCAGTGTGTCCAGCAATCTGCCCCAGTGTCTCCAGCATTGCCCCAGGCCCCCCGGATTGCTGTTCGCAAAAAAAAAACAAAAAAAAGAGAGTTCTCCTCACCTGACCTGGGCGCTCCAGCGGCGAGCTCCCTCCAGCAGAGCACACTCGCCGGCCACTGACAATGACGTCAGACACCGGCGACGTGTGAGCTGCGCCTGCGGCCGACTTCAGCTGCCAGCCTCCAATTGGCTGGTGGCTGTTGTTAACTATTGACGTGCAGGCGCGCGCCCGCACGTCAATAGGAAACCGCCGCAGCGCCGGTATGGGCCAGGTGAGCAGATGAGACGGGGCCCGATGCGGGCCCCCTTCTCTCTGCCCTCCGGGCCCATAAATGATATGCCAGACAGGGCACGGGCAGTAATGCTCTGATGGCGGCGGGCAATCTCTGCGGTAGCCCAGGGCCCACCCACACCAGATTGACCCTCTTGTAATCCGCCCCTGTGTGTACTGTGTAATGGCCGTGTCTGACAGTGCAGGAACATGGCCTGATTATACCACAGCTCCTGGGCAGGGGAGGATACAAAAGAGTATACAGACAGCACAGCACGGGATCACAGATGATTATTTTTGTGAGGTAAAACATTTCCCTGCCTGTGTTTAAACAATGTTTTACCACAAAGAAAGAATCATTTGTGACCCCCTGTTGTAATATCTGTACACTCTTTTGCTACCCTCCTGCCCAGGAGATGTAGTATGATCCAACCATGTCCCTGCACGGTCAGACACGGCTATTACACAGTACACAGCATGGGCATATTTATAAGATTATCTCCGCACAGGAACATTTTATTTAAAGACATCCAATTGTGGAAATTATTATTATTCCAAGATCTATTGATTAAAATAAACTTTTGTTCGTGGGAAAACCCTTTTAATTTACCTTGACTGGTGACAGAGTCGGCAACTCATCCATGGACACTGAAGCAGAATCTGCTGTTATGATGCTCATTGTTACGTGATTGATTGATATCACACCAAGTCCCCCTCCTAGCTCTCAAAATCTGGGGCGTGAGCAGCAGCAGTACTGTCATCAGTACGTCATACCCAGCGACTTCCTTGGAGGAGTGGCAGCGTTTTCCTACCTAGCTCATAGTTTGGGACATCTGCAAGAATGATTGGAGAAGAAAGGGTGAACACTACCATGAGTCCTGTGTCATGCCAATAGTAAAGCATCCCGAGATGTAGCGTAGTGTAAGTGCAGTAAAATAATCACGGATCGCTGTCTTCCTTGGTTCCCATTGGTGGTCATATCCTCTCGGGGTCATGTGAATTTAATTCCGACTTTTCAGATCACATTGGAGTCTTTGTGTGAGCCGGAATTTGCTCATACAATGTAAGTCTACAGAGCGTCAGAACTTTGCGCCATAGGCTTACATTGCCAAACCAACTTCCGGCACACATAGACTCTAGTGATGAGCGAATATACTCTTTGCTCGGATTTTCCAGAGCACGCTCGGGTGATCTCCGAGTATTTGTTATTGTTCGGAGATTTAGTTTTAGTCACGGCAGCTGCATGATTTGCAACTGTTAGACAGCTTGATTACATGTGGGGATTCCCTAGCAACCAGGCAACCCCCACATGTACTCAGGCTTGCAAGAAGCTGTAAATCATGCAGCTGAATCAACAAACACTAAATCTCCGAACACTAAGGGTACTGTCACACAGTGCAATTACGATCGCTACGACGGTACGATTCGTGACGTTCTAGCGATATCGTTACGATATCGCAGTGTCTGACATGCAGCAGCGATCAGGGACCCTGCTGAGAATCGTACATCGTAGCAGATCGTTTGAAACTTTCTTTCGTCGCTGGATCTCCCGCTGTCATCGCTGGATCGTTGTGTGTGACAGCGATCCAGCGATGCGATCGCTGGTAACCAGGGTAAATATCGGGTTACTAAGCGCAGGGCCGCGCTTAGTAACCCGATGTTTACCGTGGTTACCAGCGTAAAAGTAAAAAAAAAAAAACCGTACATACTCACCATCTGATGTCCGTCAGGTCCCTTGCAGTCTGCTTCCCGCTCTGACTGTGAGCGCCGGCCGGAAAGTGAGAGCAGATCACAGCGGTTATCACCGCTGCGCTCTGCTCTCACTGTACGGCTGCACTCAGTCAGAGCGGGAAGCAGACTGCAAGGGACCTGACGGACATCAGATGGTGAGTATGTACGGTTTGTTTTTTTTTACCTTTACGCTGGTAACCACGGTAAACATCGGGTTACTAAGCGCGGCCCTGCGCTTAGTAACCCGATGTTTACCCTGGTTACCAGCGAACCTCGGCATCGCTCCAGCGCCGTGATTGCAAAGTGTGACCGCAGTCTACGACGCTGGAGCGATACTCATACGACGCTGCGACGTCACGGATCGTGCCGTCGTAGCGATCGTAATTGCACTGTGTGACAGTACCCTAACAAATACTCGGAGATCACCCGAGCGTGCTCGGGAAAACCCGAGCGTGCTCGGGAAAACCGGAGCAACGAGTATATTCGCTCATCACTAAATTAGATCCCTGTGTGATCAGGTGAGTCGGAATTGCAGTCGTATCACCCAGAAGAGGACAGGACAGAACTGGAAACTGGGGAAAATGGCGAACAGTGAATGTATTACCGCACTTACTCTACAGTACATATATATTTACATAGGTTTAGGCAATAAAAACTTTTGCATGAGTGCTTCTTTAAAAAAATATCCAAATGGATTGGGTCCCCAACCTATGATTTGGAATAGATTAGGGTATTATTTTATACCCTTAGCCATCTGTAGGTAGAAAGGGTGGTCCTCCTCCTAATCTTTATCAATAATTAAGGAATTGTTTTTACTGTGAAACGAATAGGAAACTACATCATACTTGTCTTTATTGTGAGTGCCAATTTTTACGACATGGAATACATTTATTAAAAATATTTTAATTAAGATTTAGCTGGAAAATCTTCTATTTATTATATTCACCAAACTGTATCATTTGATGTAGATTAGGCTATCATTTTATACTCTTACACCGTTTGATGTCTTTAGGTAGAAAGGGTGGTCCTCTTTGAGGCAGCCCATTTGGAGGGCACCTAATTCCTCTGGTGTAAAAAAAAATCTTGACAATCACATAGATACTAAATAAGACCCTTTTATTTTTATGGGGTGATATGAAGAATACTGCTCCATGTACGTGCAATAGATGTACACTTGAATTGTATTGTTGCATTGAACCAGTGAAGTCCGCATTTTTCGGACTATAAGATGCACTTTTGTTCCCCAAAACTTTGGGGGAAAGTGGGGGGTGCGTCTTATAATCCGAATCTGTGTGCTGTGCTGTAGAGGAGGGGGGCGGCTCTGGAGTGGTGTCAGGGGGCTGGGGTGGGCTGCCTGCAGGCTGCTGAGGCAGCAGGAGGTTCTGTGCTCCCGCTCATTAGCCTCATGTAATATTCACTGCACCTGCTGTCCATCACCTTGGTGCTGAACCTGTGCCGAGTTGATTCACAGGGGAGCAGCGAATATTACATGTGCCTGCCCTCTCCCTCCCACTCCCATCATGGATATGGCCCCAGGTCACTCTTATATGCCCCCCCTGTGCTGCTGGCAGGCACATGCTCTCCCCCCCTGTGCTGCTGGCAGGCACATGATAAAATAACAAACACTTAACTCACCTTGCCCTGATGGCTCCATGCTCACAGCTCCTCGGTTGCTTCCTGTGTCTGTACTGACATCCGATCATGTGATTGGCACAGCACAATGATGACATCACTGTGTGCCCAGGTCACATGATCCGATGCCTGGGAAAGAGGAAGCACAACCGAGGAGCTGTGAGCATGGAGCAATCAGAGAAAGGTGAGTTAAGTGTTTGTTATTTTATCATGTGGCTGCCAGCAGCACAGGGGGGGAGAGCATGTGTCTGCCAGCAGCACATGTGTGGGCATGTGCCTGACAGTAGCACAGGGGGCATATAGTGACAAGGGGGGCATGTGCCTGACAGCAGCACAGGGGGCATGTGCCAGCACAAGGATGGGGGTTATATAGATACCAGGATGAGGGACATATGATTTGTAAGACGGACACTGGCATTATAAAACAGACCCCCATTTAACATAAAAAAATATATTTTTTTTCTTTTTCTTCACCAAATTTGGGGGTGCGTCTTATAATCAGGTGCGTCTTATAGTCTGAAAAATACGGAAATTGGCCTACCTGAGCTATGTAACATGTTATGGTCATGTCATACTTTATGCAGTAAAATAATATGAATGAAAGTCTTTAAAAACGTGGCCACCTCACATTAAAAAAAGAAACTATTGTCTACTGAGTGAGCCGGAAAAACTGCTCTGTATAGCTTATATGTGTGGAACCATTTAATTACAGTGTGATACCTGTATACTATGGAAAGTACAGTATGAGATGCGAGCTCTGTGCTCAACACATGATGAGAGTGCACATATCAATTATGGCCCTCATGCTTTAGACACTTTGGCGCTTTTTATATAATATACACTCCTTTATCTGTCCACTGTGACACACTATATAAGTATAATTTGATGTATATTTCTATATGCACTAGCTATGTGCCTTAGTTTATTAGCTGCTGTTTCTAACTGATAGAGGTTGGGCTGTATGCCAATTAACATCATGTAAGTGATTTACATATATTTTGTTGAGCTTGTTTAGGCATTCTTTGGATCATTTGATCATTATAGGTTTTTGAGGTGTATTTCCCTTATGCAGACAGTATATTTTGTCATATGTATCTCCACTGATTGCTATTGGACTTAAGATTTTATACTTTTTTGTGATTAATAAAAATACTTGTTTTTATTGGTAGAAAGCTTCCGTTCTTTTTCTTTGATGTATTGTATACATGATGAGAGTGGCAGTACAAAAGCTTGTCCAGCTCTAAAGATTCATGTGTACTGTAGCACACCAGATCATGGGCCTTTTGGTCAGAAGAATTAGACAATATTTCATTATTTAGGGAAAGTGTACCTATGCAGTAGTGGGCCAGTCAGGTAGACAATGCAATGAGAGCCGTGTGCCACTGTACTGTACTGTAATGAAACTGCCATTGTTTGTGCCACAATATTGTAGTGTAACCACGAAGCTTAGTGCACAGTATTTTAGTATAACCACCAAGTTTAGTGCACAATATTGTAGTATAACCACGAAGCTTAGTGCAGAATATTGTAGTATAACTTCCAAGCTCAGTGCCCCAATATTGTAGTATAACCACCAAGCTTAGTGCACAATATTGTAGAGTAACATCCAAGCTTAATGCACAATATTATAGTATAACCATCAAGCTTAGTGCACAATATTGTAGTATAACCACCAAGCTTAGTGCACAATATTGTAGAGTAACATGTAAGCTTAATGCACAATATTGTAGTATAACCACCAAGCTTAGTGCACAATATTGTAGTATAACCACCAAGCTTAATGCACAATATTGTAGTGTTACCTAGAAGCTTAGTGCCACAATATTGTAGTGTAATCAGGAAGCGTAGTGCCACAATATTGTAGTGTAACCTCCAAGCATAGTGCCACAATATTGTAGTGTAACCTCCAAGCTTAGTGTTAAAATATTGTAGTGTAACCAGAAGGCTTAGTGCCACAATATTGTAGTGTATCCTCCAACTTAGTGCACAATATTGTAGTGTAGCCACCAAGCGTAGTGCCCCAATATTGTAGTGTAACCTCCAAGCTTAATGCCAAAATATTATAGTGTAACCAGAAAGCTTAGTGCCACAATATTGTAGTGTAACCTCCAAGCTTAGTGCACAATATTGTAGTGTAGCCACCAAGTGTAGTGCCCCAATATTGTAGCGTAACCATGAACCTTAGTGCCACAATATTGTAGTGTAACCTCCAAGCGTAGTGCCACAATATTGTAGTATAACCACCAAGCTTAGTGCACAATATTGTAGTGTTACCTCCAAGCTTAGTGCCACAATATTGTAGTGTAACCATGAAGTGTAGTGCCACAATATTGTAGTGTAACCTCTAAGCATAGTGCCACAATATTGTAGTGTATCCTCCAAGCTTAGTGCCACAATATTGTAATGTAACATCCAAGTGTAGTGTCCCAATATTGTACCGTAACCACGAAGTGTAGTTCCACAATGTTGTAGTGTAACCTCCAAGCGTAATGCCACAATACTGTAGTGTAGCCTCCAAGCTTACTGCCAAAATATTGTAGAGTAACCGCCAATCTTAGTGCCTGTTATGATCCGGTGGTAGGATCTCAAAACTGACCTGACACATATGACCAGAATATAGGACAAGTTCTGGGGAGGTGGAAGCTATACTGACCGCAATCCTGATCCTATCCACAAACACTAAAGGCAGCAGTGGAGCGTTCCTAAAATCCTAGACGCCTCGTTCACAGCCTGAGAAACTGACCACCCCTAGAGAGAAAGCAAAGACCTCACTTGCCTCAGAGAAATAACCCCAAAGTTTTAGTCAGCCCCCCACAAATAATAACGGTGAGTTAAGGGGAAAAGACAAACGTAGAAATGAAATAGGTTTAGCAAATGAGGCCCGCTAACACTAGATAGACTGAAAATAGATAGGAGTCTGTGCGGTCAGTACAAAAACTATCAAAAATAAACCACGCAGAGAATACAAGAACCCCCACACCGACTCACGATGTGAGGGGCGCACTCTGCACCCCAGAACTAACCAGCAAGCGAAAAATCACATATAAGCAAGCTGGGCTGAACTCATCATATACAGAGAAACGTTTTCAAGGAAATAATGAGCAAAATGAACAAACAAACTTAACTTCTCCAGCAGGACACTGGTCACAAGGAATATTCAGGAGCTCTCAGAAACAGGACTGAATACACCGACAGCAGGCAACAAATGAAGGGCCAAGTGAATTAAATAGGCCCAGCATAGCAGGAAATGAAGCAGCTGAGCCCAGCCATATCGCTAAAGGCCACCAGAGGGAGCCCCAGAACAAACTCACACAGTACCGCTCATGACCACAGGAGGGAGCCCGAGAACGGAATTCACAACAAGTGCCACAATATTGCAGTGTGACCTCCAAGCGTAGTGCCACAATATTGTAGTGTAACCACCTAGCGTAGTGCCCCAATATTGTAGTGTAAACAGAAAGCTTAGTGCCACAATATTGTAGTGTAACCTCCAAGCTTAGTGCACAATATTGTAGTGTAACCACCAAGTGTAGTGCCTCAATATTGTAGTGTAACCTCCAAGCTTAGTGCCACAATATTGTAGTGTAACCTCCAAGTGTAGTGCCCCAATATTGCAGTATAACCTCCAAGCTCAGTGCCACAATATTGTAGTGTAACCACCAAATTTAGAGACTATGTCTGTTATTATTTAATCAGCTGCATCCAGCTGTCCCATTACAGGTAAACCACTTGATTGGACATCTTCTATATAACATTTTCTCTTTATACACTGTGATGTAGTGACCCTTGTTACAGGTAGGGGGCGCTGCATGGTCTTCCCAGAATACGCATGGCGGCGCATTGAGACCATAGGAATGCATGGCAGTCGAAGGCATAACTATGGTGATGATACAAAGTCCGGCATTATTGTAAATGGCCGGTATGTGTGTCGCAGAGGAAGATACTCTGCACTGTAAGCCTGATGTAAGGTTGTTCTGGGACCTGTAGTCCCACAAGTAATTGTGTTGTTTTAGAGGGAGGCTGGCATGGCTAGTTTGAGAGCTGGGAGGGTCGAACTAGCCACACACACCACCCATGTATGAGAGTCGTTACAACCATATAATGTGACTGAGGTCTGGTCACATGATGAGAGTGTTTGGACCTGAGTGGTCTGTGTTGTGGGTCCTGAAAGAGGTAAGGTCTGTGTTGGAAGCTCCAGCGAGTGGAGACTTCCTGAAGACCATGGACCTGTATGGTCAGTGATGGAAGCTCCTGTGAGTGGAGACTTCCTGGAAGCACCTGGTGAGACCATGTACCTGCAGAGCCTGGGACGGCTTCTGTGTTGGCAAAGCCAGGACTGACAAGGAGTCAGCATGTGGAGCAGGAGCTCTTGAGAGATAACCCCGGGTATGGGGAAAGAACTATGTGCATTGACAAAGGACAGTTACTGTGACTGGAGAGATACAGGCTTGACTAGTGAATGCTTTGTAAAAGCCATATGTGATGAAGTAATGGACTATGTGTAAGCCGGTGATGTGCAACCTGGCTTACGATGCAGTTTATGATGCTTAAATAAACCGCATGGACTGTTTTGTGTGAAAGACCGTGCCTGACTACGTTAATGCGCAACTCAAACAGTAGGCGCAACGCCACAACACTTATACTTAATATACAATTATGAATTATTGCATTTTGGTAATAAGTAGCTGGTGAGTAATTGTAGGTCTGATTATTATTTCAGGTACTCCCTTGCAGGTGTGTGTCTTGGTGGGCCTTCTATAGGCCTAGGTGGGCGATCACATGAGCGCATGCTAGGCCCCTTGCAAAGCCCAATGCGGAGCACAATAGAATTCAGCGGACCGGGATGAAGGGAGCAGAGCCTGGACCTGGGACAGGTGTGTAACATCAAAAAAACAACTTCCTCCGCCCCAATCCTCCGAAAAAAGCACTAAATGACATGATTCAAGAAAAAAAATTAGCAGCATTTCCTGAAGCGCCTTACACTTGGGGAAAAAAAAAATCGTATGCACATACTTTTATTGGTTGGAAGAAAATGGTACCAAAAGGAAATTTTAAAAGTGGTTATTATTGGAGTATTTGCAGAGTTAACTTGAAACATGGGAGTTTTTCAGAGAAAAATTGTGCAGCCAGGCTCTGATTCATGCATTCATTTTTGTGAAGCGCTGCTCCAATACATCACTCCCTGTGTTATAAAAGTCTGTTAGACTGTTCCAGCATTGCTATTATTATTATTATTATTTTTTTTTATGCTTTTTTTGTGTATAACAAAATGTGGGATTATTCCACCAATATTGTTTATCACTGATATGTAATGTAGGCGATAAATGCATGCATCATTAGAATGGAGGTCTCATGCTCTGAATAGAGCAATACTGTCAACGTTTAAAGGGGTGGTATGAAACAAAATTTTATTTTCATTCTAAATCTCTATTTAATATCATAATCTGATTTTTTTTTTCTAAAGCACAGTGACAATGCGCTCTCTCACCGGCTCTGATCAGAAGAGACAAGCTGACAACAGAGCGCACTGTTGAACAAGTCAGAGCTCCACAATATCTGAAATGGAAAAATTGGAAAATGAGCAATGGAAAATGTGAACAGTCAAACCAGTAGCCGGTCTGACAGAATTATCTGCCTATCTAATATATAATTGTCTAAGGGGTACTTCCGTCTGTCTGTCTGTCTCTCTGTCTTTCTGTCCCGGAAATCCCACGTCGTTGATTGGTCGCGGCCGTCAGGGCAATATACTACGTGGCTGGGCAATATACTACGTGACTGGGCAATATGCTACGTGTCTGTGCTATACACTACGTGTCTGTGCTATATACTACGTGGCTGTGCAATATACTATGTGGCTGGGCAATATACTACGTGTCTGTGCTATATACTAAGTGTCTGTGCTATGTACTATGTGTCTGTGCTATATACTACGTGTCTGTGCAATATACTATGCGGCTGGGCAATATAGTACGTGGCTGGGCAATATACTTTGTGTCTGTGCAATATACTATGTGGCTGGGCAATATACTACGTGGCTTGGCAATATACTACATGGCTGGGCAATATAGTACGTGGACTGTGCTATATACTACGTGGATGGGCAATATATTATGTGGCTGTGTTATATACTATGTGGCTGTGTTATATAATACGTGGCTGTGTTATATACTACATGGCTGTGCTACATACTACGGGGCTGTGTTATATACTACGTGGCTGTGTTATATACTACGTGGCTGTGCTACATACTACGTGGCTGGGCAATATACTATGTGGCTGTGCTACATACTACATGGCTGTGTTATATACTACATGGGTGGGCAATATACTACGTGGGCTGTGCTATATGCTACGTGGGCTGTGTTATATACTTTGTGGGCTGTGTTATATGCTACTTGGCTGTGCTATATTTCTCTGCTGTATCTGTGCATCATGAATCATGGTATGTGTTAAAGAGGGGGGCCCTCTGAGACTTCTTTCACCCGGGGCCCTCAAAAACCTGGAGCCGGACCTGGCTTCACTGATTGGTTACGCCCGGCCGCGCACAATCAGCGACAGGTGCAGTTCGCCCACGAATTGGCGCGGAATTTGAACCACACTTCGCTAATTGGTCACGGCCGGCCGGCTAAATCCTGTGTAAAATTGCATTATTCTGAAAACTTCATAAATAATCTATATACATATTCTAGAATACCCGATGCGTTAGAATCGGGCCACCATCTAGTAATCTTTAAATAAGTAAAAGTCGCAAAGTACATATTGAATAGTTAGGCTTTATCCTGACACATGGTGTTTCACTCACTAAAACTCTGCTTCTGTGGTTGTATGTTCGTAAACTACAGACAGGGCCAGACTGGCCATTGGGCAGTTCTGGCAAATGCCAGAAGGGCCGGTGGCAGTCATGGGCCGATTGCCAGTGCTGACTCCCCCCCGACTCACCCCCCCGCCGCCGCCGACTCACCCCCTCGCCAGCGCCACCGCATTCAAGTATACGGGCGTTTACGACACCGGTACAGTTAAATGCAATGATAGAGGAGAGAGGGTCTGCTGACGCTCCCTCTCCCATCATTCCCCGCTCTGCCTCGCGCTGACACTGCGGGCACGCGATGACGTCATATCATTGGGCACCTGCTGTGTGAACGGGCAGCCTGCAGCTGCTGAGACCGGAGCCAGGTGCAGCGCTGGGCACGAGGAGAGGTGAGTGTTTTGGTTTTTTTTAAATATATCACTGAGTGATAACTGGATTGTGGGGCTATTGGGGGGGTTGCATTGCATTTTATGCGGGCTGGCTGTGTTACATTCTATGGGGGCTGTGCTGTATTACATTCTATGGGGGCTGGCTGCATTACATTCTATGGGGGCTAGCTGTATTACATTCTATGGGGGCTGGCTGTATTACATTCTATAGGAGCTGGCTGCATTACATTCTATGGGGGCTGTGCTGTGTTAAATTCTATGGGGGCTGTGCTGTATTACATTCTATGGGGGCTGGCTGCATTACATTCTATGGGGGCTGTGCTGTATTACATTCTATGGGGGCTGGCTGCATTACATTCTATGGGGCCTGTGCTGCATTACATTCTATGGGGGCTGTGCTGCATTACATTCTATGGGGCTGTTCTGCATTACATTCTATGGGGGCTGTGCTGTGTTAAATTCTATGGGGGCTGTGCTGTATTACATTCTATGGGGGCTGGCTGCATTACATTCTATGGGGGCTGGCTGTATTCCATTCTATGGGGGCTGTGATGCATTACATTCTATGGGGGCTGTGCTGCATTACATGCTATGGGAGCTGTGCTGCATTACATTCTATGGGGGCTGTGCTGCATTACATTCTATGTGGGCTGTGCTGCATTACATTCTATGGGGCTGTGCTGCATTACATTCTATGGGGGCTGTGCTGCATTACATTCTATGGGGGCTGTGCTGTATTACATACTATGGGGGCTGTGCTGCATTACATTCTATGGGGGCTGGCTGCATTACATTCTATGGGGGCTGGCTGCATTACATTCTATGGGGGGCAGGCTGCATTACATTCTATGGGGGCTGTTGTTGTGAATTCTGCTCTTGGGCTCCCTCCGGTGGTGGTTGTTGGTGGTAGTGCAGTTGTCTTGGGGTTGTAATCCAGGGCAGGTGTTTCTGCTGATTGTAGCTCTATTAGGTATTTAGGTGTGCAGGATCCGTGAGTCCGTGCCAGTTGTCCATTGTACTTGGAGGGATTGCATCTCTCTCTGGCTCCTCATGCCCTGCTGCCAATTCAGCTAAGATAAGTGTCTGGTTTTTTTGTTTCTGTGCACACATGCAGTGTGCTTTGCAATTTAGTGCAATTCATTGTGTTTTTGTCCAGCTTAGACTTTGTTTGGATTTTTCAGTCATGCTGGATTCTCAGGAGATGCACATATACTTTCTATGTCTTTAGTTAGATGTAGAATATTTGTATTATCTGCTGTGGATATTTTTAGGATTTTAATACTGACCGCTTAGAATTCTGTCCTATCCTTTTCTATTTAGCTAGAAGTGCCTCTTTTGCTAAATCCTGTTTTTCTGCCTGCGTGTGTTTTTCCTCTTATACTCACAGTCAATATTTGTGGGGGGCTGCCTATCCTTTGGGGTTCTGCTCTGAGGCAAGATAGAATTCCCATTTCCATCTATAGGGGTATTTAGTCCTCAAGCTGTGTCGAGGTGTCTAGGACGTGTTAGGTACATCCCACGGCTACTTCTAGTTGCGGTGTTAGTTTAGGATTTGCGGTCAGTACAGGTACCACCTACTCCTGAGAAAGTCTCTCATGCGGCTCCAAGGTCACTGGATCATAACAGTACAACTGGCCAACAATGAGTTAAATGCATCTCAGAAGAAGGGAAGAAAGAGACATTTTTTTTTCTGTAGCCTGCTTTGTCTTTTCTTCCCTCTTTTCCTCTGGGTGACTGAGGAGTCTTGTGCTAGCATGGATGTTCAGGGATTAGTTTCTCGTATAGACCAGCTTGCTGCTAGGGTACAGGGTATTTCTGATTATATTGTTCAGACTCAGCTTTTAGAGCCTAGGATTCCTACTCCTGATTTGTTTTTTGGGGACAGGTCCAAATTTTTGAGTTTTAAAAACAATTGTAAACTGTTTTTTGCTCTGAAGCCTCGTTCCTCTGGTGATCCCATTCAGCAGGTTAAAATTGTCATCTCCCTGTTGCGTGACGACCCTCAGGATTGGGCATTTTCCCTGGAATCTGGGAATCCGGCCTTGCTTAATGTAGATGCCTTTTTCAGGCTCTAGGATTATTATATGATGAACCAAATTCTGTGGATCAAGCGGAGAAGACCTTGTTGGCCCTGTCTCAGGGTCAAGAAGCGGCAGAATTGTATTGTCAGAAATTTAGAAAATGGTCTGTGCTGACTAAATGGAATGAGGATGCTTTGGCGGCAATTTTCAGAAAGGGTCTTTCTGAATCTGTTAAAGATGTTATGGTGGGGTTTCCCACGCCTGTTGGTCTGAGTGAGTCTATGTCTCTGGCCATTCAGATTGATCGGCGCTTGCGGGAGCGCAGAACTGTTCGCGCTGTGGCGTTGTCCTCAGAGCAGATGCCTGAGCCTATGCAGTGTGATAGGATTCTGTCTAGAACGGAACAACAAGGATTCAGACATCAGAATAGGTTGTGTTTTTATTGTGGCGATGCTTCTCATGTCATTTCAGTCTGCCCAAAGCATTCAAAGAGAATCGCTAGTTCAGTTACCATCGGATCTGTACAACCTAAATTTCTGTTATCTGTGACCTTGATCTGCTCATTGTCGTCATTTTCTGTCATGGCGTTTGTGGATTCGGGCGCCGCTTTGAACTTAATGGACTTTGAATTTGCCAGGCATTGTGGTTTCCCCTTGCAGTCTTTGCAGAACCCTATTCCTTTAAGGGGCATTGATGCTACACCTTTGGCTAAAAATAAACCCCAGTTTTGGACACAGGTGACCATGTGCATGGCGCCAGCCCATCAGGAAGATTGTCGTTTTCTGCTGTTGCATAATTTGCATGATGCTATAGTGCTGGGTTTTCCATGGTTGCAGATACATAATCCTGTGTTGGATTGGAAGTCCATGTCTGTGACTAGTTGGGGTTGTCAGGGGGTTCATAATGACGTTCCTGTGATGTCAATCTCCTCTTCCTCCTCTTCTGAAGTTCCAGAGTTTTTGTCTGATTTTCAGGATGTATTCGATGAGCCCAAGTCCAGTTCCCTTCCACCGCATAGGGACTGTGATTGTGCTATTGACTTGATTCCAGGCTGTAAGTTTCCTAAGGGCCGACTTTTCAACCTGTCTGTGCCGGAGCATACCGCCATGCGGAGTTATGTTAAGGAGTCTTTGGAGAAAGGGCATATTTGGCCATCTTATTCACCGTTGGGAGCGGGATTTTTTTTGTTGCTAAGAAGGATGGCTCCTTGAGACCCTGTATTGATTATCGCCAGGGCCGGACTTAGCCCAAAAGGCGCCCTGTGCGAGACTGCAGGACGGCGCCCCCCCCCCCTCCAAACTTTGAAAGAAAACAATAACTCTTTAATATTCACAACAACATGTTTACTTAGAAAACTTGTGTTTCCCTGCAAAACACTTGAAGAAACACTAATATTGCAATAACGGGAATTATAAAGTGCTTTAAAGCGGACCAAAAGGAAAAAATGACGCTTGGTCCAAAGCCATATGGGCTGACAGCCAATCAGAGTGCAGAGCGGCGGCCTGCAAGGCCAAACACCGCCACACCATGACCAGATGACATATTACCACCACAGTGATCGAATAATATCAAATACAAGGAACGAATACCACAACATCATGACCAGACCACATATTACCACCACATAGTGACTGAATACTACAATACTGATCAATAATAAAAAAAACCACAATACTATCACCATAAGTGCCATTATACACAGGAGATCTGTACTTAGTATGCAGCGTCTGTGTATAGGTAATACAGTGATCACCGGTGACATACACAGGACCTCAGTATATAGTATACAGTGTATAGTGTCAGTGTATAGGTAACACACTGACTCACCAGTGACATCTCTAGGTGAAGTCCTTCATCTTTCATCCCGCACAGACCGCTATCACTTCATCCAGCCAGGACTCGTCTCTGCAGGAAATAACACAGTTATCTCGAGTTCCACTTGCAGAACACATTACTTAATTTTCCCAACTTCTACATTACACCACATGAAGAAGGCGACATAGTGTCACTCTACACAGTAATAGGACCGCCCCTCCATTTAAAACAGTATACTCAAAAAATAAAATAAATACATCACTGCAGTAATAATATCCCTTAATTAGCCCCTATGGTAATAATATTCGCCAACCTGGCCCCCGTGTGTCTCATTCCTGGCGTCAGCCATATATTCTCCCATCCTGCCCTAATGAGTATCTATCCTGCCCCATATGATCTTCCCATCCTGCCCCATCTGTCTCCATCGTATCCATCCTGCCCCATCTGTCTCCAATCCTGCCTCCAGTGTCTCCAGTCATGACGCCATGTCTGTCATCCTGCCCCGTGTCTCCATTCTGCCCCTGTGTCAAGCATTCTGCCCGTGTCCAGCATTCTGCACCAGTGTCCAGCATTCTGCACCAGTGTCCAGCATTCTGCACCAGTGTCCAGCTTTCTGCCCCTGTGTCCAGCTTTCTGCCCCCTGTGTCCAGCTTTCTGCCCCAGTGTCCAGCTTTCTGCCCCAGTGTCCAGCTTTCTGCCCCAGTGTCCAGCGTTCTGCCCCAGTGTCCAGCTTTCTGCCCCAGTGTCCAGCGTTCTGCATCAGTGTCCAGCGTTCTGCCCCAATGTCCAGCGTTCTGCCCCTGTGTCCAGCGTTCTGCCCCTGTGTCCAGCTTTCTGCCCCAGTGTCCAGCTTTCTGCCCCAGTGTCCAGCTTTCTGCCCCAGTGTCCAGCTTTCTGCCCCAGTGTCCAGCTTTCTGCCCCAGTGTCCAGCGTTCTGCCCCAGTGTCCAGCTTTCTGCCCCAGTGTCCAGCGTTCTGCATCAGTGTCCAGCGTTCTGCCCCAATGTCCAGCGTTCTGCCCCTGTGTCCAGCGTTCTGCCCCTGTGTCCAGCTTTCTGCCCCAGTGTCCAGCTTTCTGCCCCAGTGTCCAGCTTTCTGCCCCAGTGTCCAGCTTTCTGCCCCAGTGTCCAGCTTTCTGCCCCAGTGTCCAGCGTTCTGCATCAGTGTCCAGCGTTCTGCCCCAATGTCCAGCGTTCTGCCCCTGTGTCCAGCGTTCTGCCCCTGTGTCCAGCTTTCTGCCCCAGTGTCCAGCTTTCTGCCCCAGTGTCCAGCTTTCTGCCCCAGTGTCCAGCTTTCTGCCCCAGTGTCCAGCTTTCTGCCCCAGTGTCCAGCGTTCTGCCTCCCTGTGTCCAGCTTTCTGCCCTGCCCCCCCCCTCCCGATCGCCGCTCTCAATAATAATTAAAAAAAAAAAAAAGTTCTTTTTACCTGACCGCGATCCTGCTCTATCTGCTTATCGGTGGGGGCGGCCATCTTCCTGAGGCCGCGCGTGCGCAGGTGGAGTGCTCTGCTGCCCGGGGCTTCAGGAAAATGGCCGCGGGATGCCGCGCATGCGCAGATGGAGATCGCGGCGGCCATTTTTCTGAAGCCGAGAAGCGAACAGCCAGGTAAATTCTGCGCCGCCGGCGACCCGCCCCCCCGCATTGTGCCGCCCCCCGCATTGTGCCGCCCCCTTCCTACGCCACTGCCAGGGGGGGCCCGATGACCGGGGGTGTGGTAACCGGAACGCTGGCAGATGGAAATTTTAGAAAACGGCTGCCCCGTACCGGGTCGTACCGGCTGAATCCCACCCCTGATTGTGATGTAATGTGACATTAATCTGCTGAGCTCAATAAATGCGCCCCTTGTATGCTAACGAGCCTTGGCGCCCTGTGCGGCCGCACAGGTCGCACAGGGCAAAGGCCGGCCCTGATTATCGCCTCTTGAATAAGATCACGGTCAAGTTTCAATACCCTTTACCTTTGCTTTCCGATTTGTTTGCCAGAATTAAGGGGGCTAGTTGGTTTACTAAAATTGACCTTCGGGGGGCATATAATCTTGTTCGTATTAAGCAGGGTGTCGAATGGAAAACTGCGTTTAATACGCCCGAGGGCCATTTTGAATACCTTGTGATGCCATTCGGGCTCTCTAATGCTCCATCTGTTTTTCAGTCCTTCATGCATGATATCTTCCGGAATTATCTTGATAAATTCATGATTGTATATTTGGATGACATCTTAATTTTTTCCGATGATTGGGAGTCTCATGTGAAACAGGTCAGGATGGTATTTCAGATCCTTCGTGATAATGCTTTGTTTGTGAAGGGGTCTAAGTGTCTCTTTGGAGTGCAGAAGGTTTCTTTTTTGGCTTCATTTTTTCTCCCTCATCTATAGAGATGGATCCGGTTAAGGTTCAGGCCATTCATGATTGGATTCAGCCCACATCTGTGAAGAGCCTTCAGAAATTTTTGGGCTTTGCTCATTTTTATCGCCGTTTCATTGCTAACTTCTCCAGTGTGGTTAAACCCCTGACCGATTTGACGAAGAAAGGCGTTGATGTAACGGATTGGTCCCCTGTGGCTGTCTCTGCCTTTCAGGAGCTTAAACGCCGATTTACTTCTGCCCCGGTGTTGCGTCAGCCAGATGTTTCTCTTCCGTTTCAGGTTGAGGTTGACGCTTCTGAGATTGGGGCAGGGGCCGTTTTGTCTCAGAGGAATTCTGATGGTTCCTTGATAAAACCGTGTGCCTTCTTTTCCCGTAAGTTTTCACCTGCTGAACGCAATTATGATGTCGGCAATCGTGAGTTGTTGGCTATGAAGTGGGCGTTTGAGGAATGGCGACATTGGCTTGAGGGAGCCAAGCACCGTATTGTGGTCTTGACCGATCATATAAATCTGATTTACCTCGAATCTGCCAAACGGCTGAATCCTAGACAGGCTCGATGGTCCCTGTTTTTCTCCCGTTTTGATTTTGTGGTCTCGTATCTTCCGGGTTCTAAGAATGTTAAGGCTGATGCCCTCTCTAGGAGTTTTTTGCCTGATTCTCCTGAGGTATTTGAGCCGGTCGGCATTCTGAAGGAAGGGGTGGTCCTTTCTGCCATTTCCCCTGATTTGCGACGGGTTCTGCAGGAATTTCAGGCTGACAAACCTGACCGCTGTCCAGTGGGGAAACTGTTTGTTCCTGATAGATGGACTAGTAGAGTGGTTTCTGAGGTTCATTGTTCTGTGTTGGCTGGCCATCCTGGTATTTTTGGTACCAGAGATTTGGTTGGTAGGTCCTTTTGGTGGCATTCTTTGTCGCGTGATGTGCGTTCTTTTGTGCAGTCCTGTGGGACTTGTGCGCGGGCCAAGCCTTGTTGTTCCCGTGCTAGTGGGTTGCTGTTGCCATTGCCGGTCCCTGAGAGGCCCTGGACGCATATTTCTATGGATTTTATTTCAGATCTTCCAGTTTCCCAGAGGATGTCGGTTATCTGGGTGGTTTGTGACCGGTTTTCTAAGATGGTTCATTTGGTGCCTTTGCCTAAATTGCCTTCCTCTTCTGATTTGGTTCCGTTGTTTTTTCAGCATGTGGTTCATTTGCACGGTATTCCGGAGAATATTGTGTCCGACAGAGGTTCCCAGTTTGTTTCTAGGTTTTGGCGGGCCTTTTGTGCTAGGCTGGGCATTGATTTGTCTTTTTCTTCCGCATTTCATCCTCAGACAAATGGCCAGACCGAGCGAACTAATCAGACTTTGGAAACTTATTTGAGATGCTTTGTGTCTGCTGATCAGGATGATTGGGTGGCTTTCTTGCCATTGGCCGAGTTTGCCCTTACTAATCGGGCTAGTTCAGCTACCTTGGTTTCGCCCTTCTTTTGTAATTTTGGTTTTCTTCCTCGTTTTTCTTCGGGGCAAGTTGAACCTTCTGATTGTCCTGGTGTGGATTCTGTGGTTGACAGGTTGCAGCAGATTTGGGCTCATGTGGTGGACAATTTGGTGTTGTCTCAGGAGGAGGCTCAGCGTTTTGCTAACTGTCGCCGGTGTGTTGGTTCCCGGCTTTGGGTTGGGGATTTGGTCTGGTTGTCTTCCCGTCATGTTCCTATGAAGGTTTCTTCCCCTAAGTTTAAGCCTCGGTTTATTGGTCCTTATAGGATTTCTGAGATTATCAATCCGGTGTCTTTTCGTTTGGCCCTTCCGGCCTCTTTTGCCATCCATAATGTTTTCCATAGATCTTTATTGCGGAAATATGTGGTGCCCGTTGTTCCCTCGGTTGATCCTCCTGCTCCTGTGTTGGTTGATGGGGAGTTGGAGTATGTGGTTGAGAAGATTTTGGATTCTCGCTTTTCGAGGCGGAGGCTTCAGTACCTTGTCAAATGGAAGGGTTATGGCCAGGAGGATAATTCTTGGGTTTTTGCCTCTGATGTCCATGCTGCTGATTTGGTCCGTGCCTTTCATCTGGCTTGTCCTGATCGGCCTGGGGGCTCTGGTGAGGGTTCGGTGACCCCTCTTCAAGGGGGGGTACTGTTGTGAATTCTGCTCTTGGGCTCCCTCCGGTGGTTGTTGGTGGTAGTGCAGTTGTCTTGGGGTTGTAATCCAGGGCAGGTGTTTCTGCTGATTGCAGCTCTATTAGGTATTTAGGTGTGCAGGATCCATGAGTCCGTGCCAGTTGTCCATTGTACTTGGAGGGATTGCATCTCTCTCTGGTTCCTCATGCCCTGCTGCCAATTCAGCTAAGATAAGTGTCTGGTTTTTTGTTTCTGTGCACACATGCAGTGTGCTTTGCAATTTAGTGCAATTCATTGTGTTTTTGTCCAGCTTAGACTTTGTTTGGATTTTTCAGTCATACTGGATTCTCAGGAGATGCAGATATACTTTCTATGTCTTTAGTTAGATGTAGAATTTTTGTATTATCTGCTGTGGATATTTTTAGGATTTTAATACTGACCGCTTAGAATTCTGTCCTATCCTTTTCTATTTAGCTAGAAGTGCCTCTTTTGCTAAATCCTGTTTTTCTGCCTGCGTGTGTTTTTCCTCTTATACTCACAGTCAATATTTGTGGGGGGCTGCCTATCGTTTGGGGTTCTGCTCTGAGGCAAGATAGAATTCCCATTTCCATCTATAGGGGTATTTAGTCCTCAAGCTGTGTCGAGGTGTCTAGGACGTGTTAGGTACATCCCACGGCTACTTCTAGTTGCGGTGTTAGTTTAGGGTTTGCGGTCAGTACAGGTACCACCTACTCCTGAGAAAGTCTCTCATGCGGCTCCAAGGTCACCGGATCATATCAGGCTGTGCTGCATTACATTCTATGGGGGCTGTGTTGTATTACATTCTATGGGGGCTGTGTTGTATTACATTCTATGGGGGCTGTGCTGTATTACATTCTATGGGGCTGGCTGCATTACATTCTATGGGGGCTGGCTGCATTACATTCTCTGGGTGGCTGGCTACATTACATTCTATGGGGGCTGGCTGCATTACATTCTATGGGTGGCTGGCTGCATTACATTCTATGGGTGACTGGCTGCCTTACATTCTATGGGGGCTGGCTGCATTACATTCTATGGGGAGGGCTGTATTACATTCTATGGGGTGCTGTATTATGCTCTATGAGGGGGGCTACATTATGCTCTATGAGGGGGCTACCATCGAGATCCAGCGACTCTGAAGAACGGTGACGGTAGTAATAATACCGCTCTTCACAGTCGCCGAGCTCACCGCAAGACCCGGAATATCTGAAGAGCGGTGACGTTACTGATGTCACCGCTCTTCAGAGTCACCGGGTCTCGTGCTGCGCAGCGGAACCAAAAGTGGCTGTAGGCAACGTTTATGGAGCATCAGAATGAGGTTCCATAGCCTTTGGTTGTCTCAATCCATTCATTATCTACGAAATCCAGTTATGTAGGTAAAGTAGCGGCTTTTCTTGGTACTGCAACTAAAAGCAATAAATAGGACTGAGCTGTAATGCTGGATACAGCTGTGATTATATGTTATACTAGCTGAAGAGCCCGGAGTTGCCTGGGCATAGTAAATATCTGTGGTTAGTTATAGCACCTCACTTCTCTAATTTTCCCATCACGCCTCTCATTTTCCCCCTCACATCTTTCATTTTCCCCTCACATCTCTCATTTCCTCCCTCACACCTCTCATTTTCCCCTTCACTCCTCTTATTTTCCCCCTCACTCCTCTCATTCCCCCCTAACACTTGTCATTTCGACCTCACATCTCTCATTTTCCGATCACTCCACTATTTTCCCTCACTCCTCTCATTTTGCACTCACACCTTTTCATTTTCACCTCACACCTCTCATTTTCACCTCACATCTCTCATTTTCCCCTCAATATGTACATGTTTGTCATCTCCCTTACATATAGTATACACCTGTATGTCATCTCCTGTATATAGTATATACCTGCATGTCATCTCCCCTGTAAATAGTATACACCTGCTGTATGTCATCCTCCTATTGTATATACCTATGTGTCATCTCCTCCTGTATATAGTATATATCTGTATGTCATCTCTTCTGTATATAGTATATACCTGTATGTCATCTCCTCCTATATATAGTAATACCTGTATGTCATCTCCTGTATATAGTATATACCTGTATGTCATCTCCCCTGTATATAGTATATACCTGCTGTATGTCATCTCCTCCTCTATATACCTATGAGTCATCTCCTCTTTTATATAGTATATACCTGCTGTATGTCATCTCCTCCTGTATATAGTATATACGTGTGTCATCTACTCCTGTGTTTAGTATATACCTGTATGTCATCTCCTCCTATATATAGTATATACCTGTGAGTCATCTGCTCCTGTATATAGTATATACCTGTGTGTCATCTCCTCCTGTATATAGTATATACCTGTATGTCATCTCCTGTATATAGTATATGTCTGTGTGTCATCTCCTCCTGTATTAGACCTCGTTCACACATTATTTGGTCAGTATTTTTACAAATGTAAGCTAAATTGGCAGCCTGATAAGTCCCCAGCCAACAGGAAGCCCTCCCCCCTGGCAGTATATATTAGCTCACACATACACATAATAGACAGATCATGTGACTGACAGCTGCCATATTTCCTATATGGTACATTTGTTGCTCTTGTAGTTTGTCTGCTTATTAATCAGATTTTTATTTCTGAAGGATAATACCAGATTTGTGTGTGTTTTAGGGTGAGTTTCATGTGTCACATTGTGTGTGTTGAGTTGCGTGTGGCGACATGCATGTAGAGACTTTTGTGAGATGAGTTTTGTGTGACGACATGCGTGTAGCAACTTTTTGTGTGTTGAGTTGCATGTGACAGGTTAGTGTAGCAAGTTGTGTGCAGCAAGTTTTGCGTGTGGCGAGTTTTCCATGAGGTGAGTTTTGCACGTGTGGCTAGTTTTGCGTGAGCCTAGTTTTGCATGTGGCGAGTTTTCCATGAGGTGAGTTTTGCAGGTGTGGCGAGTTTTGCATGTGGCGAGTTTTGCGTGTGGTGAGTTTTGAGCGGTGACTTTTGTGTTTCGACTTTTATGTGGCGAGGTTGGTGTATGTGTGGTGAAATGTGTGCTGAGGGTGATATATGTGTTCAAGCACGTGGTAGTGTGTGGCGCATTTTGTGTGTGTGTTCATATTCCCATGTGTGGTGAGGTGAGTATCCCATGTCGGGGCCCCACCTTAGCAACTGTACGGTATATACTCTTTGGCGCCATCGCTCTCACTCTTTAAGTCCCCCTTCTTCACATCTGGCAGCTGTCAATTTGCCTACAACACTTTTCCTTTCACTTTTTCCCCATTATGTAGATAGGGGCAAAATTGTTTGGTGAATTGGAACGCGCGGGGTTAAAATTTCCCCTCACAACATAGCCTATGACGCTCTTGGGGTCCAGACGTGTGACTGTGCAAAATTTTGTGGCTGTAGCTGCGACGGTGCAGATGCCAATCCCGGACACACACACACACACACACACACACACACACACACACACATACACACACACATTCAGCTTTATATATTAGATAGCCGTGTTACACTCCCCCAGGGCCGGACTGGGACTAAAATTCAGCCCTGGCATTTGAAGGTACACAGGCCCACTTGTCACTTGGTGACTGTGTAATATCTTTGTACACTTGTAGGTTACAAGAAGTGAGGGGAGTGTATATGCCTTTTTATATCTTCTCTTTATCTCTTTTTAATTGTACCTTTTATTCTAGACAAACTTCCTGTGTTGACCACCTGCAGTTCACCCTTCACAAATGCCTACCTCAACCATCTAAATATATATATATGGCTGATATTGTATGATCTCTTACATGTCTAAAGAAACGTTTTGCGAGTAACACATAGAAACCTCAAAAAAGAAACAGAATCCAAAAATGTAAATGAAACTATTTATTTTTTTTAAAGAAATTATTGAGCTGCGGTCCATTAATTGGCAGCAAGAATCTGGTCCACCCAGTCACGGAGTACAGTGACACGGGCATAGACACCTGGGTATGAGGTTGAGCACGTGCTGCTACCCCAAGACACAATACCAACCAGTGTCCAAGCGCCATCTCTTTGGCACACAAGGGGTCCACCAGAATCGCCCTATATTAGAAAAAAAATTATAATAAAATTGTTAAATTTCAAGGATATTAAAATAGAAGCAACTAACCAATTACTTCACATCTATACAGAGTAAGTATGTGTACAAATATTTTTCATCTTCCTAACGCCTCTTCTTCCACTCAAATGAAAAAAAAAATAATCCAAAGAATTCCTTAGCCTCTGATTACTGATGCAAAAAGAAGAATGGAGAAGAAAAAGGAGGAAGAATTTGATAACCTGGAAAGAAAACGAAAGGGAATGTGCAATGATTTTTAGTTTTGTTTTAATTATGTAATCATTTCTTTTTTTAAACAAAATAAAATTTAGTTTTTAATATTTATTTTTTTCTGCAACTGTTGGGAGGATGCCATTTTTATTTGCTGGTAAGTATCAGAACATGACACCGCAAATATAGCAACTGCAAGGACATAGGAGACTTCAGTCAGACACCGACCGTAATCTCCTATACTGTGGCAGGATCAGCTATGAAATGGGCACTCACCCTTAGTCGGCTGAGCCGTGTATCTAACCCTATCATATGTGATAGTCTGCGTACCTAGTTCTATCATGTGTGATATAGTCCTTGTATCTAATCCCTACACATGCGATGCCATCCATGTATCTAATCCTATCGTGTGACTGCTGAGCTGTGTATCTAATACTGTCATACATCTGGATTCAAACCCTTGATCCTGTGGTCTTTGTCTTTTTTCCAAGGAGCTACAGCAGATACAACTTTTCTTTTGGTGTTTTAGTTCTGTTTCATGTCATCTTTGGGTAACTCTTTTTGTCTTCCCTATCACCTTTCGGGTGCAGCTTTATAAACCTTCCCCTGCTGGGGATAGTCTTTGTTGGATGCATTCACTTTGCTGTAGTTTAAGATGGTTGCAGTTGTTTCATGTGTGGTACCTTTATTCCTTAGGGTATTGCTACTCAAGAGATACTAGGAGCTGCTAAGGACATTCAGGGTTAGCTGCTGACTGAGGGTGCCATTGCATTTTCTTTGAGTGCAAATATCCACGGTCAGGCATGGACAGACCGGGGCTTTTCCTAGTCTGAACAGGGTTCTGTCAGGTTCAGGTAGCTGCGTCCCTGGTTTGTGCGCTACCTGTGTGCATGTGCTATAGCAGTCATAACAAATACTTTCATGTTTGACAGTGACTGTAAACTATTTAATTACTGTGATCTGAGCACTGCAGCCACGATGATATGACTGCTCCTCTCAGATCTCTGTAGAAACCAGTGACCAGCACAGCACTAACAGAATTGTCACTGCCACCATCCTGGGTGACACTGTCCACATGTTAGTATCATTTTGCAGTCACCAACAATATGTCTCTGCACTTCGATCCTAAACTTCATCCTCCCTTATCCTTTTGCAAACACCCAGAAGGGGAGTGGAGCAGTGATGACAGACGCATGGAGCAGACCAGAGCCAATGTTGAGAGGTGCAGAGCCGCTGATTAAGTTCAGGTCTGTCAATCAAGAGATATCAATCATTGGCTCTTTACCTCCTTATGGACACTGCAACCGCACTCACATACTGTCATTGTCAGCTCTCGTCACTGGCTCTGGTCTACTTCCACTGCAGTAGTCCTTTTTCCTCCCCCCGCTGCATTCTGAACTAATGGTGCAGGTGGGGATAGCATTCAATGTTTTCGTAAAGCAAATAAGGGGCTAAGTGCACCCCTTAACAAACTAAAAAGAAAGCAGGGATTCATTCGTCTGATGATACAAACCATGCAGGATGAGGCTCCGGCAGCTCCAGCGCAGATCATGGAATCAAGGATGTTGCTTCCCCAGTGGACCTTACATTGCGTATTGGACAACACGGGCAGGGAGGTCTGCTGCAGTTTGCTGGGAGTGTTTACAGCTGTTCAGAAAATAAAGTATTGAGTATATTAACAAGTTTTATTTTGCTTTGGGACTGTTATATAAGTATTTACAAAACATTGATTTATTTTTATACTGATTAAATTGTAAACATATCAGCCCTAATATATGTAGGCTTCATTGGGTATTTTTTTGCTTTGCAATCCAACAAGAAACCAGGAACATAACTGTAATAGGTGCAGGGGTTGCACCATGGTCCTGAAGCCTAGAGGGCCCAAAAAGTCCCTTTAGCTCATATGAAAAGACCATTACTATTAAAAGACTTGCAATAATTAGGGGCCACATTGGGACCCACAAGATTCAAGTTACATCACTGCCAGAAATTGTCTCCTATGAGAAGTCTATGTTCCAATGTACCATAATGTGCTATAGTTTAGTAGTAGTATAGTTTAGTAAATGTGTATATAACCCGCCTTTAGTGGTTGGATGTCATTAGAGGTGCTAATCTGGTGCTATTTGAGGAGCAGTATCATAGGATACATCTTGTAGATCAGTTAACCCATGGGTTGTAAACTTCTTGATTATGTTACACACCATGGACAAAAGAACATCAAGATCTCTGGAGACGGACTTGTAACCTTGAGATTGTTGATATTTTTCAACAATTTTGGTTCTCAAGTCCTTAGACAGTTCTCTTTTCCTCTTTCTGTTCTCCATGCTTAGAGTGGCACACTCAGACTCACTCAACTTCTCCCCTTTTTATCTGGTTTCAGGTGTCATTTTCATATGGCCCACACCTGTTACTTGCCGCAGGTGCGTTTAAATGAGCATCACATGCTTGAAACAAAGTTGTTTACCCAAATTTTGGAAAGGTGCCAACAATTTTGTCTGGCCCATTTTGGGGGTTTTGGGTGAAATTATGTCCAATTTGCCTTTCTTTCTCTGTTTTTTTTTCTTGTGTTGTTTCAATACACATAAAGGAAATAAATAAGCCTATAAGAAAAAGTGTCATTTTAGCATTCCAAAATGTGCAGGCATATTTGATGTTATTTTTTTCCATATGGTTTTGGCGGCATTCTATAGGGAAACGTGCATGACGAGGCAGAAATAATGCCATACTTAGAGCACGCGGCATTCCAAAAAAAAAAACCACTGCCCTACAAAGAAACAAGTGTGCACTTTTCAGCATTTTACTAAAAAACATTAAAAGCAAGTTCCAAAAATGTGCCAATTTTTTATCATACCGTTCCATCTTGTCAATCCCCATCCACTTGTAACACAGAGACGGCCATCATCATATACTTCACCAGGGTTAGCCAAGCACACTGGGGAGACTCTGCTGCCCAAAACAGCGGAACTGGCGAGTTTTATCAAGGTAATGTCGTTACTGATGGTGTTGGAGTTCCAGTTTGGATGAGTAAAAACCTTAAAAAGAGAAAATTACAGTAGAATCCGTCTCTGTTTTGTATTAATGATTATTGCCCGTCAGACCCCTGAACGGAACCCAACAAACGCCATTGTAAGTCAACGAGTTTCTATCTGTTGTATCCGTTTTAAACAGAAAACCATTAGACAAGTGGGAAGATAATATAGCAGAATTCTAAAAGTATAGAAATATAATAAATGACATTGAACGGTCAGGACTGTAAACGTAATTATACACCAAAAATAAAACTACATGGAAACTCACTTGTGAAACTGCCAGAGTCTGGATCGCTTCAGCAGAGGAACTTCTGTCGTGTTCTCCGACAACAACGCGGTCAGTTGAACTACAGAAAACACATCATGTAACTAGTATATCAATTTTTTACATCTCATTATAAAATAAATTAATATTATATGTGATATGTGATGCATCTGTAAACCACCCAAATCTATTTAAAAAAAAAAATGTTTTTTTTTTGCAGTGTGAGCCTGGATTTATTCAAGCCCCATCTAGAAGAATGGGACAGTCACAGACATTCCTGTATTTCCGTATTTAACCAATGTACCAATTTCTTACATCCTATTATAAAACAAACCCTATAAGAGAAATTAATAAAACATGTGATTCGTCTGTAAAACACCCCAATCTAATAAGAAAAATTGTTTGTTTTTGTTGTTTGTTTTTTTTTTGCAGTATTTGCATGTCTTCCTGCAAACTGTATCTAGAAGAATGAGATAGGCCAGACATTTCTGCCATTAATCTGCATGTGTACATATATAACAAAATAGGAGGACACGGAGTACATAAGTGCATATAAACATTTTTCAAATAAAATTACAAAAAAATGTATATGCATTTATGTGCTCCGTGTCCTCCTATTTTGTAATGCAATATTATGGAGTTGGGGCCAATTGAATTGAGGGTGGACCACCACTGTGTGATATCCCCCTCCTGCATTTAAAATGCAGCTGGGTTTTGTGTTTGCATGTGTACATATATTCATAAATGTCTTTTTTAACCTTCTTATTTTGGTATTATACTGTATGTTTTTAAAGCTGGGAGATCATATTTTGCTTTTTCAAGAGTTCGGTCTACACATCTAGAATTTTGGAGAGGAATAAGGATGTAGGGAAATGGTAGGGTGACGTAGCCCAAACCCTTCTTTATAATTGCTTAGATACCGCAGCAGCTATTGATCCCAGCATCTAAAGCTAAGCAAAGACAGAGATTTTTGAGGAGTTTCTTTGAGCCAACAAACAAGAGCAAATAGGGTATTATCCAGGTAACACCGTGTTTAGGTGTTGAGCCATTGCTTACGAGGTTGGGTTGTGAGAAAGCACAACCCTTTAGAAGGCTCAATGGACAGTGTAACTCCAGCTGCTGTTACTTAGCTGGTTGGAGAATCCAGAGTAGAGGTCAGACAAAGGGAATAAGTGGATGTGCGGTGCTGCTTATGAATCATCAAGAAAGATATCCAAGGAATCCAAGGTCTTCAGTAGAGATTCGATCTATTCTCAATGCGTTTCAAAAGTTTGTCTGACTTATTCAGCAGGAGAACCACAGAAAGTTAGAACTTTTTGTGGTTCTCCTGATCAAACAGTCAGACAGACATTGAAACCCATTGTGAATAAAACTTTCTGTGGTTCTCCCGATGAAGAAGTCTGACCGATTTTTAAACGCATTGAGATGCCTCAAACCTTGGATTCTTTGGCTATCATTATTGATTATTCACCAGCAGCGCGGCACATCCACTTATTCCCTTCGTCTGAAAAAAAAAATCACTTGAAATACTATTATTCATTCAAATGTTAATAAACTTTGCTGTTCATATGTGGAGTTTTTTCTTTGCTTGTATTTCCCACTTCAGATTCAGGGAAAAGAGAAAATATTTTAAGCTAATCCTGTTACAATCTGGTCCAAAATGGGCACCGTCAAATCAGAAGGGAGCAAAAATGATTTCAGGAAAAAAAAAAGTTACAGAACCCTTCAAAAAATCTGAAATACCCCCATCAGGAAAAGAAAAAAAAATGTTCAAAAATTCCCCAAAAAAGGAGTGTTTCTTGTAGTGGCTCCTAAAAAACCCCATCTGCACATCGCCTGAAGCAGTGTTCCCCCACTCTGGACCTCAAGAGCCACCAACAGGTCATGTTTTCAGTATTTCCTTAATTGCATCACCTGTGCAATACTAAGGAAATCCTGAAAACATGACCTGTTGGTGGCTCTTGAGGACCAGAGTGGGGGAACACTGGCCTAAAGGGTCAAACTGTTGGGATCTGAGCAAGCTCTAGATGCGGCATTATCAGGCAGCTGTTAGCGCCATAAACCTGCTCCATAGAATTCCTAAGAAATATTGCTACACATGTGTACAAAAGTTGGGAAAGAGTAACAAAAAAAGTTTATGAAAAATGTATAAATTTTAGGCTGCTGTGGACGAATGTACTTACATAACACCGCAGTGAGCTGCTGTTACCACCCAATTGCTGTTAATCAGTGAACCCCCGCAGAAATGCCATCCAGTCCTGTCCTGTAACATATAAAGCAATAATATAGGAAATATTGCAGGATAAATCCATGAAAAATAAGCAGAGCAATACAAGGCATCTCATGGGTGTAGCTACACAGGCCGTATAAATTGGGTAGGGCTTACAGCCATCTTAGTAGCAGGTAGCAGCTTCCTAAATTGCAAGTAAGAGACTACCATTGGCATTGTGAGAATCATGGTATGATTGTTCTGACGAGGTATCGGAGACCAGGAGATCCATATATATCATTCTCACATAGGTTCCTCTGGATTTTGTCTCTGCAGTATAAATACGTGGCAATAAAGTGTTATTACAAATGACGGGGATGTTATACTGCATCACCATTTTCATTATTACTTCCATAATGTTCTCCTATGAAACATTCTAAAATATCAAGGATACCTATGACAAGGAATCTTTTGGAGCCTATATGTAATGTGTCCGAGAGCGGTAGTCTCGACCGATGCTGCTGTTCTAATACTTTACCGGAAAATTGTGTGGGTCCTGGCTGGGTCTTGAGTGGAGCCCATCTTTAGCCAATGGTATTGGCTGACCAGTACCACGACCATTAGCAGATTTTTTTTATATATAATTCGACAGCATCATGATGAAGGGGCAGAGACCGTGATGTATGGGATGTATCACTTAGCTTACTGGGTACAGCAGCTATGATACAATCAGAGTTTTCTCTGATGCCAATCTGTATATAGACAGAAAGCTGCTAATCAGTGGTGAGGATTGGGTTGGACTAGAAAGCAGGAGACACCTAGTCCTGTAGTGATAATCTCCTGAAGATTAAACGCTGATTACCTAAACAGCAAAACACAGCCTAGTAAGTGATACATTGCTGGAATCGGGGTCTCTGTTCCTACATCATGCTGCTCACAGGTTACATAGCAATAATCTGCAGTCATATTCCCGATAGTTATGTATAGTAGTGTGGATTTGGTAAGTGCTACAAAGTTTTCTTCTACAGCTTGAGATCTTTAGCCCCTTGTCAGCGCACATTAATTTATTTTTAGAATCCTGGTTCGGTCTAACATTAAATTCGGTAATATGAAGATCATCAAAATATTTCTTACATATAAATCCCCTAAAAATGATTTATAGGGACAGTGGCGGTCTAGGGTGAGCCGTCAGTGAGCGGGGGCAGAATATTTGTCTATCATTTAGCGTGCCAACCTCCGCAGACAGGTAGTACCAATAATAGGGGATTGTCATTGCCCGCTTCTTTGTCTAACATTAGATAGGGTTTATTATCTAAGTGCCCATTTCTATGCCATCTACAGGGCTTTTATTGTTTCTTGTCTCTCTTTATTGTTTTTTTTCTGTTTGTTTATGGGGTATAGGTTTTTAATGTTTATCTTATAAATAGTTTTATCATATAAATTATTTAATTTATTTATCATATAAATTTATTTATCATATAAATTATATTTAATGTATATCTGATAAATTATAAGTTTTATTTATTATTAGGAATTTATATGTAGGAATTACAATCCTGGTTCTCAAAGATGATCGAGAGGACAGTAAACTTTTTGAAGTTTGCAAAGAAGTGAAATACTTAAAAATACACTACTTTGCAGATTACATTTTTGCCTTTTTTAAATTAATATCTATTGTTACCTGAAGAGAGACTTGCCAGGGCCAAGATCCTGAAACTGCCTCCTCACCATTGACTATCCTGGCATAGCCAGAGACAACAGGGTTGATAGCGGGAACTCCGCAGCCTGGTAAAAATAACAACAACAAAAAAACAAGGATTTTATTATTAGAAAATGTTAAAATATATTTATTCAGCGAAATCTAGAACATTTAATCCTAGCTTCTAGCTTATGTAATAAGACACATAAAATGCATAGATTTTTGTGCTACAAAGATAATGATGCAAAATAAATATTTCTACAATTAAATGCAATTCTAACAATAAAACGTCATGTAATAGTTGAATTTACCATAAGCAGCACTGGCCAAAGCCAAACAGGAGACAAGCAGTAGGAAACCCATAGTGAATACTTTCCTTATTCGCTTGGACAACTTTTATAGTAAAGGGAACCGAGCTGCAAGATATGGATTTGCTTCATGATTGGCTAAAAAGTCCAAGCAAGGTGAGCAAATATTGCAGTGCTAATTAGAACCTTCAATGGTGTAGCAATGACCTTTTGCTTCCTAAATTTGGCATCTGCAAATATTAAAATAGTGGCTATTTATTGGGACCACATGACTGCTACCTAGCATTTGCTTGTTCCAATGGACCCTATGCCTTAGTATTTAAAAATCTCCCACAAGTTCTTTTTGGTTTCAAGATTAAAATATTACGGTATATTGGAAGCTAATCATTTACAAGGAATAACATAATTTCTGACCAATGTATGACTTGTATACTGCATTTAACATAAGTTTGCCCTTCTGCAGACTCTATGTCTGATTTTCAGTTGTCTCTGAGCTAGTTAGTGGAGACTAGCACACAGGAAAGACAGACATGATGGATTCTCACTCTTCTGTCTCTATGTAACACATGTTCAAAAGCAGTAGCGTGATAGAGGACATTATACACAAGTACTGAGCAAAACATAAAGTTGTAACACGCATAATACATACGGGGAAAATCATAGTATATTGCACATAATATATATACGCAACTAATTAACTACCCCATATATGTATGCTAAGGACTAATAGGGACAACTGCAAAAAGACAGATATCCTAAATCACCACAAAACGCAGATAAATCCCATAAAAAATCACTTTTATTTTTAACAGACTAAAATCAGTACATAAAAGAAGAACAACGGTAGGAATGGTGAAACACTAATTGGCAGTACATTGTACAAAAAAGGGGCTTAAGGTGCCGTCCATGGCTAAACACACACCATATTAAAGTACAATCGGATAACAGCCCATATAGATAAGATAAATTAGTTGCTGTAAAACATAAAAATACTGAAGGCCCAATATCCCACACGTAAATACATGTGAACAGTATATAATACCTGGTGTGTGCAGCAAATGGGGGACCTAGAACCCACCCCGACGTGCGTTTCGGAGCGACAACGCAGCTCCTTCCTCAGGGGGCGTGGGGAACCAGGTAAAGCAGCCATCTATATATACCGCCATAACAAAGGGCACTCAACCCCACAGAGACGCGTCACCTGTGAATGCTGCCAACCACGGCGCCTCCGCCGCCCGCCGGAACAGGAAACACGTCGAGAACACGTGACCCGTCACCAGGCAGCAGCGAGGACACCGCCGCAAGCACAAGTACTGAGCAGTGTAGCTGTGAAACCAACGTTGGGGTAAGATTAAACACTTACCAGAAAGCAGCAGCACAGATGCGTGTGTCTGTATTTATCTCCATAGACTTTGATAGGCATCTATAGATGTATCCACACTAGAAATAGATCATGGCACAGCAAGTTAACAGAATAAAAGATACTGAATTTGTAAGGTGTCGAATTACACTCTTTTGCATCTGGATATCTTTTTGCATGGAGATATTTTTGTCATTTTAAGAATGGATACTGCTGTATAATCTGATCCCTCGTTGACCTAGCAGTTAGCCTTGTCTTGAGCATGTTGAATTTTTGCTGTTTTTCAAAGTAATGGAAAAGTTCAGGAGGTGGGAAGAATGGTTCATACGTTGAGAAAGAAGCAAATCTCTTTGACAAGGTATCAAACAAAAGTTTCTTATATTACAATTGAAATATTGATATATAAAAAAACCACAGTGATCATTCAATGGGCTTTTTATTGTTGTGGAAACCCCTTTACTGGAAGAGCTAATTTGGGGAGAGACACGACTGGGTCTCCAGATCTGCCTGAGTTGGTCAAATTAGGAATGATACATCGCAGACAGTCTTGTAAACTGGGGTGTCTGTTCACATGGGATGCATTTAGATGCCTGGCAGCAGGGCCGTCTCCAGGTTTTCATGGGCCCTGGGCGAAAGAGTCCCGGTGGGCCCCTTTAACACATACCACAATTCATAATGCATGGATACGGCAGAGAAATATAGATAAAGTACAATGCCAAAGATTTCACATACTTCGTACATTACATGAGTGATATCTATTGTGCATTCTACATTAGCTCAGAAACCGGACAGTATAGTCCTCTATACAGAATAATGAGCCCCATATATTGCCCCATACAGTATAATGGCCCCATATAGTGCTCCATACAGTATAATTGGCACCACATAGTCCTCTATACAGAATAATAAGCCCCATATATTGCTCCAAACAGAATAATGAGCCCAATATTGTGCTCCATACAGAATAATGAGCCTCATATAATGCTCCATACAGTATAATGTACACCACAGAGTGCTCCATACAGAATGAACCGCATATATTGCTCCATACAGAATGAGCCGCATATATTGCTCTATACGGAATTGACACCATATAATGCTCCATACAGTATAGTGAGCCACATATAATTCTCCATACAGTATATGATGGGCCTCATCTATTGTTCCATATATAATGGGCCTCATATAATGCTCCATACAGTATATGATCAGCCCCATACAGCATACTGAGTCCCATATATTGCTCATACAGAATGGGCCCCATATAATACTCCTTACAGAATGGGTCCCATATAATGCTCCAAAAATAATTGGCCCCATAAGATGCTCCATGTATAATGGGCCCCATATAATGCTCTATATATAATTGGCCATATAAAATGCTCCATATATAATTAGTCCCATAAGATGCTTCATATGTTATTGGCCCCATATACTGCTCCATATTGAATTGGCCACATATACTGCTCCATATAGAATTGGCTTCATAAGATGCTCCCTATATTATTGGCCCCATAAGATGCTCCATATAGAATTAGCCCCATATAATGCTCCATATAAGGGCCCCTTCTGATGGTCCCCATATATTGCTCCAAATATTAAAAAAAAAATGAAATACTCACCTCTCGTCGCTTGATGCTGCTCTGGACTCCTCACCGTCGGCGTCTTCCTGCTCTGTGCTGCGACTGCTCAAGCAGAGGGCGCGCACTGGTGACGTCATCGCGCCCTCTGACCTGAACTTCACAGTTAGAGGATGTAAGACGCTGCAGCGCTGGAACCGGGAAAGGTAAGTATCGCAAGTGCCGGGGCCTGGAGCAGGCTCAGGGCTCCGGCACTTGCCCGGGTGCTGACGCCGGCCCTGCCTGGCAGCCCGCCTGATCAAATAGTATGGGCATCAGTAATAGACTGTAAACCAGACACTGTGCATTACCTGTATGTGAACAGCGCCCTATACAAGCCTCTTTGTGCAATCATATACTAAGCAATCACCCCCAATATGAATTGGTAGGCTGTGAGTGGTTGTCTTATCTCAGTATTTTGCACTTGTGTTGCCGCCATCTTTACTACATGGGTTTGCAGCATTTGTTTGTAGACATGGGCAGGTAAGAACTGCTTTGTGCTGTATTAATTCTTGAATTTTTGGAGGATTTTTAATCCTCTTTTTGTGGCTTTGTAATTAAGTCCTCTTTGGTGATAGTTATACCTTGGGTCAGTCCGGCTGCTTAGTGTATTGACGAGACCATATCTTTTGGTGATAATAACGATAATTTATTGTAACTATGCAACACTTGCATTAAGGTACCGTTACACTAAACGACTTACCAACGATCACGACCAGCGATGCGATCGTTGGTAAGTCGTTGTGTGGTCGCTGGGGAGCAGTTACACAGACAGCTCTCTCCAGTGACCAACGATCAGGGGAACAACTTTGGCATCGTTGAAACTGTCTTCAACGATGCCGAAGTCCCCCTGCAGCACCCGGGTAATGAGGGTAAAGATCGGGTTACTAAGCGCACGGCCGCGCTTAGTAACCCGATATTTACCCTGGTTACCATTGTAAAAGGAAAAAAAAAAACACTACATACTCACCTTCTGATGTCTGTCACGTCCCCCGCCGGCGGCTTCCCTGCACTGAATGTGTCAGCGGTCAGCGCTGGCCGGCCGTAAAGCAGAGCACAGTGGTGATGTCACCGCTGTGCTCTGCTTTACGGCCGGCCGGCGCTGACACATTCAGTGCAGGGAAGCCGCCGGCGGGGGAAGTGACAGACATCAGAAGGTGAGTATGTAGTGTTTTTTTTTTACTTTTACAATGGTAACCAGGGTAAATATCAGGTTATTAAGCACGGCCCTGCGCTTAGTAACCCGATATTTACCCTGGTTACAAGTGAACACATCGCTGGATCGGTGTCACACACACCGATCCAGCGATGACAGCGGGTGATCAGCGACGAAATAAAGTTCTGGACTTCTAGCTCCGACCAGCGATATCACAGCGGGATCCAGATCGCTGCTGCGTGTCAAACACAACGAGATCGCTATCCAGGACGCTGCAACGTCACGGATCGTCGCCGTTCTCGCTGCAAAGTCATTGAGTGTGAAGGTACCTTTAGACTTGTGAGCATGAAGGGTTAATTCAAAGTTATAATCATCAGTAAATTGGAGACATGACTTCACATGGAAGTAAAGTTATCATCTGTAGTTTACGATCAAACAACCACAGAAGCAGAGTTTTAGTGAGTGAAACACCATGTGTCAGGATAAAGCCTATCTATTCAACATGAACTTTGCGACTTTTACTTATTTATAGACTATAGGCAGATAATTCTGTCAGACCCGCTACTGGTTTGACTGTTCACATTTTCCATTGCTCATTTTCCATTTTCCAATTTTTCCACTTCAGATATTGTGGAGGTATGACTTGTTAAGGCTTGGACTCCACAAGAGCTGTGAAGATGTCCTGTACTGTTGGGAGCCGTTTTTTTTCTACATCTCTATAGGCGAGGTATTGCACACAGAAAGTGATTGAAGTAGAGGTTAAAGAGGTGATCCGAAACTAAATTTTATTTTCATCATAAATTTCGATCTATTTAATCTTGCAATCTATTTTTATAATATACTTTAATTAAAAATACCTTATATTTCCCTAACTCCACTATATAGCTGATTTATTTTTTTCTACTACTTCCTCTTTTATGAGTGTCTACTTGAGAATCCTAATGCATCCTTGGATACTCAAACGTGTCATCATGAGGAGACATGGGCTTTAGTCACTGCTGTATCCTCTGCCCCTTCCTGAAGAGAAGAGTCATCAATGACCTCGATTTCTGGACTGGACAAGTCCCTGTTCTACTGAACATGCGTCGGTTGTCAATTTAAACGTATGTGAAGCGATGGCCAGGGGACCACCACGGTGCAGGATGACTACTGTACACAAGCTTAGGTGCAAACAACAAAGGGTAGATTTATTGGAAGGCAAGGGATGAAGTGAATGAGGAAGATGCAAACAGGGGTATACAATGGCAAAAGACAATTTACAAGAGTTATAAACTTTATCTTTCCTGTAAAATAGCACGGTGCTTTAACTATTACAGACTCAAAATATGTCTAACCAGCAAATGTAAACAATAAACAGGTGATGATGCTACTCTACATATAACCTCCCTGGCCTTTACTAAGCAGGCCACACGGCTCCCGTGTACTGACTATTGAAGCCTACACTAGGCCCTAACAGGTGCACCAAACAGGAACAAACTCACGGTGATGTTGGGGAATCAGATCCAGTCCCAGGGGGGCCCCCAGCAGTCTAATATGGTGGTGCACATGACTTTCTGTCAGCTCTGTGAAGCGTGGTCTTCTCCTTGCTTCTGGATCCTAGGGATGCTCCTGGTAACTGTAATTCCCTTTCTCTGTATCTTCGTGGCTCTCTTGCAGCTATATCAGGACACAGTTCTTCTCTCTTTTTCAGCTATCAGCACAAAAAGTCCTCTCTGCAGCAGCCTCAGCTCACACACGCTGCTCCAGCTCCACACCTGAACTCTGACAGACCAGTTCATCACACCGACTATTGCAGGGGAGCAGCAGAACATTCCATCACCATTCCATCAGACAAGGGGGTGCAGCCTCTTAAAGTGACAGCGTGTTCCTTACTGTCCATAACAGCACCACCCTCTTACATGCCTCCCTTCTTAATGATGGTCATCCTCGGCCATCACAGCATCAGGGTCAAAGTGTAATGGAGGAACGTTCAATGCGGAAACAGTACCTATAGAGGAGGCAATAAAGTTGCAAAAACAGACAGAGCACACTGTTCTACATATCAGACTGGTGGAACCCCTGCATTAGACCTCTGGGATCTCCGAAGCTCTTGGCTGTCAGACAAGGCTTGACTATCTTCCAGAGGAACACTTGTTGCAGGAGACATTGTGAGCTCTTGTCTGGTCTCGTCCTCGCATTGCGGTACTGGTACATCCATGGGATTACCGTCTCTGTGTGGCTGAGGACCCCCTACTGTGTCAGGGACGGTCCACCACTCCATCGATTTCACCATCAGGCATGACAGATTCAGGAAGTGGAGTAGCACCTTCAGGCGACAATGGCGTAGAACAGACCTCAGACCGGCAAGACCGCAGCATATTTCTATGAAGTACTCTAGGGGCGGATGCCCCAGTCTCAGTCTGTACCTTGTAGACAGGGCCGTTAGCATACACTCGCTCGATAACTTTGTAGGGCTGTACTTCCCATCTTTCACTTAGATTTCCCTTGGGGCATTTCTCTCTGACTAATACTCGGTCTCCAGGTTGGAGGGGCAACTCTTGAGTCGGTTTGCGGCCCGTATGTTCTTTTTCTGGCAGCTGCTGACCCGCCAACCGCCATATCGTTTGCAATCATTGCCGATGCGCTTTCACCCATGAGGTGACAGTTCGCTCCATCAGCTCCTCTGGCTGTTCCAAATTCAGCTCAATGATCTCTCATCCAGCTCTTCCAAACAACAGTAGATAGGGGGTATAACCCGTGGTGGAGTGGACCCGATTGTTGTACGTCCAGACCAATTCCGGCAGATAGTCTGGCCAACACGCCTTCTTATCCTCCTCCAACGTTCTCAGCATTTGAAGTAAGGTTCGGTTGAAGCGTTCACAAGCTCTGTTGCCTTGAGGGTGGTAATGGGTGGTCCGGGACCACTCGATGCCATACATACGATACAATTCTTCCATCACCTTGCCTTGGAAACATGCGACTTGGTCGAAGTGGATGCGCTTTGGGCACCCATACACCCGGATGAAGTCTTGACAGATGGCTCGCGCCGCCAATTCCACAGTCTGATCTCTAGTTGGAGTGACTACTGCGAACTTAGAGAAATGATTGGTCATCACCAAACAGTATTGCAGCCCCCGGGCCGAGTGTCCCACGAGGAGATAGTCGATCATTAAGACTTCTAATGGTTCCTTAGTTTTTATGGTTTGGATGGGTGCCCTCTGTTCGGTACTCTTAATGAGGTCACATACTCGACATTGCCGGCAAACCTCTTCCTCGCCGGGGGGTACCTCGAGCCTGTCCTCATGCCTCCGATGCCTGATGGGAGGGGGCTTGCTCCCACTGATCCCTTATCGGTCGGGCTGAAGAATGGTTGCATGAGTATGGTGGGTCAGACTGTTGTAGTTCCCCCACTCTTCACTCCATCTGGGTCAGTTTCTCTTGCATGTTGTCAAGGGACCGCTGCAAGTCCTGCACCACCTGGACCAGCACCTCCTGATGGTTTGGGTCCCCTATGGTATTGGCGCCCTGGACACACTTCACCCCAGACGCATAGCTCTCGTCTTTACTTCGGGCCACTGTTTCCGCCAGGATTTGATGAAACATAAGAGCCGGATATGCCCGGACCCGTTCTGACAGTGCTCGCCTCAAGGATGTGCTGTGCAGTCCCAGAATGAATTGCTCCCGGAGTATCTGGTCTTTAGAGCCCATGCCGCCAAATCCATCTGCCTCCTTTCTCTGCACCTCCGCTAACACTTCTTGCAGTGCTGTTGCATACTGAGAAATTCCTTCTTCTTCCCGCTGCAGCCTAGAGAAAAATTTGGCGCGAAGGTGTCCGGCGCTAGCAGTCTCACCGTAGATCTCTTCCAGGAACTTCACTAGCTCCTTCAGGGTACTGCGGGTGAGTTCTGGTTGTAGGCAGACATTTCTATGGGCTTCTCCCTCTAGGGCAGTTAACGCAATGTCCACTTCGAGGTGTGGGCTGATGTTATAAATCTTCAGGGTGCCTTGCAGCTGGGACACCCAGTCGGACAGTGGCATATTCTTGCCATCTAACTTTGGTAGCACACTAAATATGGTGCCCATAGGGAGTGTCCTTGCAGGGTTCCACCAATGCCCACAGCATCTCCATTAACATTAGCATTCCCGCCATTGCTGTCTGCTGCCTCCATCTTAGTGTCAGTACCCTGCGCGCAGCGCCACTTGAAGCGATGGCCGGGGGACCACCACGGTGCAGGAAGACTACTGTACACAAGATGAGGTGCAAACAACAAAGGGTAGATTTATTTTAAGGCAAGGGATGAAGTGAATGAGGAAGATGCAAAAAGGGGTATACAATGGCAAAAGACAATTTACAAGAGTTATAAACTTTATCTTTCCCATAAAATAGCACGGTGCTCTAACTATTACAGACTCAAAATATGTCTAACCAACAAATGTAAACAATAAACAGGTGATGATGCTACTCTACATATAACCTCCCTGGCCTTTATTAAGCAGGCCACATGGCTCCCGTGTACTGACTATTGAAGCCTACACTAGGCCCTAACAGGTGCACCAAACAGGAACAAACTCACGGTGATGTTGGGGAATCAGATCCAGTCCCAGGGGGGCCCCCAGCAGTCTATTCCAGTGGTGCGCACGGCTTTCTGTCAGCTCTGTGAAACGTGGTCTTCTCCTTGCTTCTGGATCCTAGGGATGCTCCTGGTAACTGTAAATCCCTTCCTCTGTATCTTCGTGGCTCTCTTGCAGCTATATCAGGACACATTTCTTCTCTCTTTTTCAGCTATCAGCACAAAAAGTCCTCTCTGCAGCAGCCTCAGCTCACACACGCTGCTCCAGCTCCACACCTGCACTCTGACAGACCAGTTCATCACACCGACTATTGCAGGGGAGCAGCAGAACATTCCATCACGCCAGACAAGGGGGTGCAGCCTCTTAAAGTGACAGCGTGTTCCTTACTGTCCATAACAGTACCACCCTCTTACATATGCTCAGTAGATTATTTTCGCTGCGCACTGTTCTTTTCAAAGCAAAGTGACAATGCGCTCTCTCGCCGGCTCTGATCAGAAGTGACAAGTTGAGAACAGAGTGCACTGTCATTGAACAGTGTAAACAAAAAACTAGTGAGTAGAGACCATTGCCGACTCTGCAAGTGACATCTTTTTACAATATGCAATTACAGTGCGCTCTGATGTCAGCTTGTCTCTTCTGATCAGAGCTGGCGAGAGAGCGCATTGTCACTGTGCTTTAGAAAAAGATCAGATTATGATATTAAATAGAGATTTAGGATGAAAATAAAATTTTGTTTCATACCACCCCTTTAAACATTGAAAGTACTGCTCTATTAAGGGCATGAGACCTCCATTCTAATGATTGGTGGATGTTCTAGCAGTTGGGTCCTCGTCTACCAGACATACATCGACTACACTATATATCAGTGATAAACGTTATTGGTGGAATAATCCCATTAAAGAAGGCACATTTTATTATAAAAAAAAGCATTAATAATAATAATAATAATAATAATAATAATGCTGGAACAGCCTAAGAGACTTTTATAACTCAGGGAGTGATGTATTGGAACAGCGCTTCAAAAAAATGAATGCATGAATCAGAGCCTGGCTGCACAATTTTTCTCTGAAACACTTCTGCGTTTCAAGTTAAGACTGCAAATACTACAATAATAACCACTTTTTAAGTTTCCTTTTGGTACCATTTTTTTCCAACCAATAAAAGCCTGTGCACATGATTTTTTACTTTTTTTTTTTCCAAGAGTAAGATGCTTCAGGAAATTATGGCAATTTTTTTTCCTGAATCATCTTATTTAGCGCTTTTTTTGGGAGGATTGGAGAGAGGGAAGTTGTTTTTTGATGTCACACACCTGTCCCAGGTTCAGTCTATGCTCCCTTCACCCCAATCTGCTAAACTCTATTGTGCGCTGCATCTGGCTTTGCAAGCGGGTCAGCATGCTCCCATGTTATTGCAGCGCCCCAGAGTCCTGGTCGTTGCAGTATTGTCGCTCTGCCACAAGGGGGAGTGATGGTACGTCTGATGGCACTAAAAGAGTTCACCTGACCAGGTATCACAGTCACACACTACACTTCACACTCCGGCCACCAGGGGGAGCAAAAGGTTCTATGTATTAGGCCACTCCTCACACTCTGGTAAAACTGGGAGTCGGATAGAAAGTTAGAGAGAAGCTGACTGGCTTCACCCTTTAGTGAGTGCCAGTTGTCCATTGTATCTGGAGGATTCACATCTCTTCATGGTCTCTCCTGCTTCCTGGTCTTTTCACCAAGATAAGTCCTGCTTGTTTTGCAGCCCACATTTTGTGGGTCTTATTGTTCAGTGCATTTCATGTTTTTTCTTGTCCAGCTTAATCTGTGTAAGGATTTATGCAGTCAAGCTGGAATCTCTGGAGAGGCAGATATACCCTCCATGTCTTTAGTTAGATGTGGAGTTTTTGTATTTTCTGTGGTGGATATTTCCTAGTATTTTATTACTGACCGCATAGTTCTCTGTCCTATCTTTCCTATCTAGCTAGATTGGCCTCCTTTGCTAAATCCTGTTTTCAGCCTGTGTATGTTTTTTCCTCTCCTCTCACAGTCAATATTTGTGGGGGGCTGCCTATCCTTTGGGAATTTTCTCTGAGGTGAGATAGCTTTCCCTTTTCTATCTATAGGGTTAATTAGTCCTCCGGCTGTGTCGAGGTGTCTAGGATCAGTAGGTACATCCCACGGCTACTTCTAGTTGCGGTGTTAAGTTCAGGGTCCGCGGTCAGTACAGATATCACCTTCTCCAGAGTACGTCTCATGCTGCTCCTAGGCCACCAGATCATAACAGTACAACTGGCCAATAATGAGTTAACCGCATCTCAGAAGAAGGGAAAGAAAGTGCTGAGCAATTTTTTTTTCTGTACTCTGTTGTTTTTTTCCCCTCTTTACCTCTGGGTGGCTCAGGAGTTTGGCGCTGACATGGATGTTCAGGGACTTGCTTCTCGTGTGGATCAACTTGCTGCTAGAATACAGGATATTTCTGATTATATCATTCAGACTCCGGTTTTAGAGCCTAGAATTCCAACTCCTGATCTGTTTTTTGGGGACAGGTCTAAATTTCTGAGCTTTAAAAATAACTGTAAACTGTTTTTTGCTCTGAAGCCCGTTCCTCTGGTGATCCCATCCAGCAGGTTAAAATAGTCATCTCTCTGCTGCGTGGTGATCCTCAGGATTGGGCATTTGCCCTGGAACCTGGGAATCCGGCGTTTAATGTAGACACCTTTTTTCAGGCGCTTGGGTTATTGTATGATGAACCTAACTCTGTAGAGCATGCTGAGAAAACATTGTTGGCCCTGTGTCAGGGTCAAGAAGCGGCAGAATCATATTGCCAGAAATTTAGAAAATGGTCTGTGTTGACTAAATGGAATGAGGATGCTTTGGCGGCAATTTTCAGAAAGGGTCTTTCTGAATCCGTTAAAGATGTTATGGTGGGGTTCCCCTCGCCTGCTGGTCTGAGTGATTCTATGTCTCTGGCCATTCAAATTGATCGGCGCTTGCGTGAGCGCAGAGTTGTGCACACTATGGCGTTGTCTTCCGAGCGGAGTCCTGAGCCTATGCAATGTAATAGGATTGTGTCTAGAGCTGAACGACAAGGATTCAGATGTCAGAATAGGTTGTGTTTTTACTGCGGCGATTCTGCTCATGTTATTTCTGATTGCCCTAAGCGTGTCAAGAGAATCGCTAGTTCCGTTACTATCAGTACTGTACAACCTAAATTTATGTTATCTGTGACCCTGATCTGCTCATTATCGTCGTTTTCTGTCATGGCTAGTGTTGAGCGATACCGTCCGATACTTGAAAGTATCGGTATCGGAAAGTATCGGCCGATACCGGCAAAGTATCGGATCTAATCCGATACCGATACCCGATACCAATACAAGTCAATGGGACTCAAGTATCGGACGGTATTCCTGATGGTTCCCAGGGTCTGAAGGAGAGGAAACTCTCCTTCAGGCCCTGGGAACCATATTAATGTGTAAAATAAAGAATTAAAATAAAAAATATTGCTATACTCACCTCTCCGACGCAGCCTGCACCTTATCGAGGGAACCGGCAGCGTTGTTTGCTTAAAATGCGCGCTTTTCCTTCCTTCCGTGACGTCACGGCTTCTGATTGGTCACGTGCCGCCCATGTGGCCGCGACGCGACCAATCACAGCAAGCCGTGACGTAATTTTCAGGTCCTTCTAGGCATTCAGTATTTTAAAATTACGTTCCGGCTTTGTGATTGGTCGCGTCGCGGTCACATGGGCGACGCGACCAATCACAAGCCGTGACGTCACGGGAGGCAGGAGACGTGCGCATTTTAAAATGCGCGCGTGTCCAGCCTCCCGTGACGTCACGGCTTGTGATTGGTCGCGTCGCCCATGTGGCCGCGACGCAACCAATCACAGCAAGCCGTGACGTAATTTCAGGTCCTTCAGGATTTTAAAATTACGTTCTGGCTTGTGATTGGTCGCGTCGCGGTCACATGGGCGACGCGACCAATCACAAGCCGTGACGTCACGGGAGGCTGGACACGCGCGCATTTTAAAATGCGCGCGTCTCCTGCCTCCCGTGACGTCACGGCTTGTGATTGGTCGCGTCGCCCATGTGACCGCGACGCGACCAATCACAAAGCCGGAACGTAATTTTAAAATACTGAATGCCTAGAAGGACCTGAAATTACGTCACGGCTTGCTGTGATTGGTCGCGTCGCGGCCACATGGGCGGCACGCGACCAATCAGAAGCCGTGACATCACGGAAGGAAGGAAAAGCGCGCATTTTAAGCAAACAACGCTGCCGGTTCCCTCGGTGAGGTCCAGGCTGCGTCGGAGAGGTGAGTATAGCAATATTTTTTATTTTAATTCTTTCTTTTACACATTAATGTTGTTTCGATACCGATACCCGATACCACAAAAGTATCGGATCTCGGTATCGGAATTCCGATACAGCAAATATCGGCCGATACCCGATACTTGCGGTATCGGAATGTTCAACACTAGTCATGGCGTTTGTGGATTCAGGCGCCGCTTTAAATTTAATGGACTTAGAATTTGCCAGACGTTGTGGGTTTCCCTTACAGCCTTTGCAGAGCCCTATCCCTTTGAGGGGCATTGATGCTACACCATTGGCTAAAAATAAACCTCAGTTTTGGACACAGCTAACCATGTGCATGGCGCCAGCCCATCAGGAAGATTGTTGTTTTCTGGTGTTGCATAATCTGCATGATGCTATTGTGTCGGGGATTCCATGGTTACAGGTGCATAATCCGGTGTTGGATTGGAAATCTATGTCTGTGACTAGTTGGGGTTGTCAGGGGGTTCATGATGATGTTTCTTTGATCTCAATTTCCTCCTCCCCCTCTTCTGAAGTTCCTGAGTTTCTGTCAGATTTCCAGGATGTTTTTGATGAGCCCAAGTCCAGTTCCCTTCCACCGCATAGGGACTGTGATTGGGCTATTGACTTGATTCCAGGCTGTAAGTTCCCTAAGGGCTGACTTTTCAATCTGTCTGTGCCAGAACATGCCGCCATGCAGAGTTATGTTAAGGAGTCTTTGGAGAAGGGGCATATTCGGCCATCTTCTTCTCCATTGGGAGCAGGTTTCTTTTTTGTTGCCAAGAAAGATGGCTCCTTGAGACCCTGTATTGATTATCGCCTCTTGAATAAGATCACGGTCAAATTCCAATACCCTTTGCCTTTGCTCTCTGATTTCTTTGCCAGGATTAAGGGGGCTAGTTGGTTTACTAAGATTGACCTTCGAGGGGCATATAATCTTGTTCGTATTAAGCAGGGCGACGAATGGAAAACTGCATTTAATACGCCCAAGGGCCATTTTAAATATCTTGTGATGCCATTCGGACTCTCTAATGCTCCATCTGTGTTTCAGTCCTTCATGCATGATATATTTCGGAATTATCTTGATAAATTCATGATTGTATATTTGGATGATATTTTGGTTTTTTAGGATGATTGGGAGTCTCATGTGAAACAAGTCAGGATGGTATTTCAGATCCTTCGTGATAATGCCTTGTTTGTGAAGGGGTCTAAATGCCTCTTTGGAGTACAGAAGGTTTCTTTTTTGGGCTTCATCTATATCTTCATCCTTCATCTATAGAAATGGATCCGGTTAAGGTTCAGGCCATTCATGATTGGATCCAGCCCACATCCGTGAAGAGCCTTCAGAAATTTTTGTGCTTTGCTAATTTTTATCGCCGTTTCATTGCCAACTTCTCCAGTGTGGTTAAACCCCTGACCGATTTGACGAAGAAAGGCGCTGATGTGACGAATTGGTCCTCTGCGGCCGTTTCTGCCTTTCAGGAGCTTAAACACCGATTTACTTCTGCCCCTGTGTTGCGTCAGCCGGATGTTTCTCTTCCTTTTCAGGTTGAGGTTGACGCTTCTGAGATTGGGGCAGGGGCCGTTTTGTCTCAGAGGAATTCTGATGGTTCCTTGATGAAACCGTGTGCCTTCTTCTCTCGAAAGTTTTCGCCTGCGGAACGCAATTATGATGTCGGTAATCGTGAGTTGTTGGCTATGAAGTGGGCATGTGAGGAGTGGCGACATTGGCTTGAGGGGGCTAAGCACCGTATTGTGGTCTTGACCGATCATAAGAATCTGATTTACCTCGAGTCTGCCAAACGGCTGAATCCTAGACAGGCCCGATGGTCCCTGTTTTTCTCCCGTTTTGATTTTGTTGTCTCGTATCTTCCGGGTTCTAAGAATGTTAAGGCTGATGCCCTTTCTAGAAGTTTTTTGCCTGATTCCCCTGGGGTCCTTGAGCCGGTCGGCATTCTGAAGGAGGGGGTGATTCTTTCTGCCATCTCCCCTGATTTACGACGGGCTCTTCAGGAATTTCAGGCTGATAAACCTGACCGCTGACCAGTGGGGAAACTGTTTGTTCCTGATAGATGGACTAGCAAAGTGATTTCTGAGGTTCGCTGTTCTGTGTTGGCTGGCCATCCTGGGATTTTTGGTACCAGAGATTTGGTTAGTAGGTCATTTTGGTGGCCTTCTTTGTCACGGGATGTGCGTTCCTTTGTGCAGTCCTGTGGGACTTGTGCGCGGGCCAAACCTTGCTGCTCACGCGCCAGTGGGTTGCTTTTGCCTTTGCCGGTCCCTGAGAGGCTTTGGACGCATATTTCTATGGATTTTATTTCGGATCTTCCGGTTTCCCAGAGGGTGTCGGTTATCTGGGTGGTTTGTGACCTGTTTTCTAAGATGGTTCATTTGGTACCTTTGCCTAAATTGCCTTCCTCTTCTGAGTTGGTTCCGTTGTTTTTTCAGCATGTGGTTCGTTTGCATGGCATTCCGGAGAATATTGTGTCCGACAGAGGTTCCCAGTTTGTTTCCAGGTTTTGGCGGGCCTTTTGTGCTAAGCTGGGCATTGATTTGTCTTTTTCTTCCGCATTTCATCCTCAGACAAATGGCCAAACTGAGCGAACTAACCAGACTTTGGAAACTTATTTGAGATGCTTTGTGTCTGCCGATCAGGATGATTGGGTGGCTTTCTTGCCATTGGCCGAGTTTGCCCTTAATAATCGGGCTAGTTCTGCTACCTTGGTTTCACCTTTCTTTTGCAATTCTGGGTTTCATCCTCGTTTTTCTTCAGGGCAGGTTGAGCCTTCTGATTGTCCTGGGGTGGACTCTGTGAACTGTGGTTGACAGGTTGCAGCAAATTTGGGCTCATGTTGTGGACAATTTGGTGTTGTCTCAGGAGGAGGCTCAGCGTTTTGCTAACCGTCGGCGGCGTGTGGGTTCCCGGCTTCGGGTTGGGGATTTGGTCTGGTTGTCTTCCCATCATGTTCCTATGAAGGTTTCTTCCCCTAAGTTCAAGCCTCGGTTTATTGGTCCTTATAGGATTGCTGAGATTATCAATCCAGTGTCTTTTCGTTTGGCCCTTCCAGCCTCTTTTTCCATCCACAATGTTTTTCATAGATCTTTGTTACGGAAATATGTGGTACCCGTCGTTCCCTCTGTTGATCCTCCTGCCCCGGTGTTGATTGATGGGGAGTTGGAGTATGTTGTTGAGAAGATCTTGGATTCTCGTTTTTCAAGGCGGAGGCTTCAGTATCTTGTCAAGTGGAAGGGTTATGGCCAGGAGGATAATTCGTGGGTTGTTGCCTCTGATGTTCATGCTGACGATTTGGTTCGTGCCTTCCATTTGGCTCGTCCTGATCGGCCTGGGGGCTCTGGTGAGGGTTCGGTGACCCCTCCTCAAGGGGGGGGTACTGTTGTGAATTCTGTTCTTGGGCTCCCTCCAGTGGTTATCAGTGGTAGCGCTGCTGTCTGTCCTTCACAGCAGTTATCAGGTGTGTCCACTCTGGACTGGGCTATTTAGTCTGGCTTCACCCTTTAGTGAGTGCCAGTTGTCCATTGTATCTGGAGGATTCACATCTCTTCATGGTCTCTCCTGCTTCCTGGTCTTTTCACCAAGATAAGTCCTGCTTGTTTTGCAGCTCACATTTTGTGGGTCTTATTGTTCAGTGCATTTCATGTTTTTTCTTGTCCAGCTTAATCTGTGTAAGGATTTATGCAGTCAAGCTGGAATCTCTGGAGAGGCAGATATACCCTCCATGTCTTTAGTTAGATGTGGAGTTTTTGTATTTTTTGTGGTGGATATTTCCTAGTATTTTATTACTGACCGCATAGTTCTCTGTCCTATCTTTCCTATCTAGCTAGATTGGCCTCCTTTGCTAAATCCTGTTTTCAGCCTGTGTATGTTTTTTCCTCTCCTCTCACAGTCAATATTTGTGGGGGGCTGCCTATCCTTTGGGAATTTTCTCTGAGGCGAGATAGCTTTCCCTTTTCTATCTATAGGGTTAATTAGTCCTCCGGCTGTGTCGAGGTGTCTAGGATCAGTAGGTACATCCCACGGCTACTTCTAGTTGCGGTGTTAAGTTCAGGGTCCGCGGTCAGTACAGATACCACCTTCTCCAGAGTACATCTCATGCTGCTCCTAGGCCACCAGATCATAACAGGAAGTAATAGACTCTACGCATTACTTTGAACTACGGCAGGGCAGTTAACTCTAGGTTGGCTGTCTCACCCTTACACCTAATGAAGACAACGGAGGCAATTGTGGGAGAGGGGCGTCTCTAGGGTCCCTATAAAATAACTCCAGGTCTACCCCGTCATACAGGTGCGTCCTATCCAAGCCATCTGGGGGACGGAGAGAAAGAACAGAAACATACACGACAGTTGTGAGGACTATCCCGTGGTGCTCAGCAGGGAGGTACTACAACACACAGGCGCTAGTAGGAAGGCTACTGATTTCCACCTGCAAAGGGAACTCTGGATGTGCCTTCGGACCGGACGGTCTCAGCCAGCCCTGTTAGCAGTGCTCTGGATTGCGGATGCCGAAGCCTTCAGTAAAGAGGTAAAGAGAGTGCATCCCTTTGTCCTCGTCATTTACTGCGACCTACACCATTACCATCTACTCATCAAGAGAAGCCCTGGGGACATACTTCACCTGTGGGAAGTTACAACATCTAGCTGCCATTTCATCACCCCAGCGGACCCCTAGCAGCGTTGGTCACCCTGACCGAATACCACAGGTGGCGTCACGAACACTTGACAAACTTTCACCTACACGTTTATTTGGGTGCCCCTTAGCAGGGCCACGGACCAGGTCGGGCCACCGTGACACCCCTATAACCGAGACTGAGGGACCCGGTACCGAGTACCCCGCTGCCCTGCGTCTGGGGGCCGCTCCATGATCATTCACCTAGGCCTATAAAAGGGCCACCAAGACACATACCTGCAAGAGAGTACCTGAAATAATAATCAGACCTACAATTACTCACCAGCTACATATTACCAAAATGCAATAAATCATAACTGTATAATATGGTAAGTATAAGTGTATAAAGAGAGAATGTTATATAAGGGAAGTCCAATCAGGTGGTTTATCCGTAATGAGGCAGCTGGATGCAGCTGATAAAATAATAACAGGTATAGTCTCTAAATTTGCTGGTTACACTGCAATATTGTGGCACTAAGCTTGGAGGTTGCACTACAATATTGTGGCACTAAGCTTTGTGGTTACACTACAATATTGTGGCACTAAGTTTGGAGGTTACAGTACAATATTGTGGCACTAAGCTTCATGGTTACACTACAATATTGTGGCACTAAGCTTGGAGGTTACACTACAATATTGTGGCACTAAGCTTGAAGGTTACACTACAATATTATGGCACTAAGCTTGGAGGTTACACTACTATATTGTGGCACTAACCATGGAGGCTACACTACAATATTGTGGCACTAAGCTTCGTGGTTACACTACAATATTGCGGTGCTAAGCTTCGTGATTACACTACAATATTGTGGCACTAAGCTTGGAGGTTACGCTACAATATTGTGGCACTAAGCTTGGAGGATACACTACAATATTGTGCACTAAGCTTCGAGGTTACACTACAATATTATGGCACTAAGCTTAAAGGATACATTACAACATTGTGGCACTAAGCTTGGAGGTTACACTACAATATTGTGGCACTAAGCTTCGTGGTAACACTACAACATTGTGGCACTAAGCTTGGAGGTTACACTACAATATTGTGGCACTAAGCTTGGAGGTTACACTACAATATTGTGCACTAAGCTTCGTGGTTACACTACAATATTGTGGCACTAAGCTTGGAGGATACATTATAATATTGTGGCACTAAGCTTGGAGGTTACACTACAATATTGTGGCACTAAGCTTCGTGGTTACACTACAATATTGTGGCACTAAACTTGGAGGTTACACTACAATATTGTGGCACTAAGCTTCGTGGTTACACTACAACATTGTGGCACTAAGCTTCGTGGTTACACTACAATATTGTGCACTAAGCTTCTTGGTTACACTACAACATTGTGGCACTAAGCTTGTAGGTTACACTACAATATTGTGGCACTATGCTTCATGGTTACACTACAATATTGTGGCACTAAGTTTGGAGGTTACACTACAATATTGTGACACTAAGCTTCGTGGTTACACTACAATATTGTGGCACTAAACTTGGAGGTTACACTACAATATTGTGGCACTAAGCTTCATGGTTACACTACAACATTGTGGAACTAAGCTTGGAGGTTACACTACAATATTGTGCACTATGCTTTGTGGTTACACTACAATATTGTGGCACTAAGCTTGGAGGATACACTACAATATTGTGGCACTAAGCTTGGAGGATACACTACAATATTGTGGCACTAAGCTTGGAGGTTACACTACAATATTGTGACACTACGCTTCGTGGTTACACTGCAATATTGTGGCACTAAGCTTGGAGGTTACAATACAATATTGTGGCACTACGCTTTGTGGTTACACTACAATTTTGTGGCACTAAGCTTGGAGGTTACACTACAATATTGTGGCACTAAGCTTCATGGTTACACTACAATACTGTGGCACTAAGCTTGGAGGTTACACTACAATATTGTGGCACTACGCTTCGTGGTTACACTACAATATTGTGGCACTAAGCTTGCTGATTAAACTACAATACTGTGGTACTGTGGCTCTATACTTGATGGTTATACTACAATTTTGTTGTCATACCCAATGGTGGCACGTGTGGTTCATGGACCCATTCTGCAACAGGGCCGGACTTGTCTAGGAGGGAGCATAGCTAAGCGGCTACCTGATGGCCAGTGGAGCTCCTGATTGTGGAGACAGGCTGGAGCTACAGGTAGCCGCCAGGTACCACTCCCGGACCTGCAGCTGCTGATCCCAAGGGTCAGATTTGCTGACAGACTAGGGCTACATTCAGACTGGGCTGATTCGAAGACTGGTTTTAACAGTCTGGATACACAAAGACAGGGGTACGAGGTTTCAAGCACTTGCCACATACGGACCAGGTGACAATGTTCAGGCACTTGGCACACAAGGACCAGGGGCCAAGGTTCAGGCCTGGCCGCACACGGACCAGGTAACAAGCTTCAGGCACTGGCCGCACTAAGTCCAGGTGGCAATATTCAGGCATTGGCTGCATACGGACCAGGGTTTAGAATTCAGTTATGGCCACACCAGAACCATCGGTTTGGCTTCAGGACACTGCCCACAACAGGACCAATGGACCTCCCAACTCACTAGCAGGAGAAACTACACACTGAAGAATACTATTGCTTTGGCGACTCCCTAAGGGGAAGGGAGTCTTTTATAAAATATGTCTCCCAGCTATTGGCTGGGAGCCATTTTGCAGGTATACTTTGATACTACATGCTTTCCAGCCATTCAATGGGAGCATTTTACTGCCCCTTTATGAACTGGGGAACGAGCTCGCACACTTTGCAGGAGACATGCCAGCAGAAGGGGGCTATTCCACTGGGCTTGAGAAGTGAGTATGCTAGCATCACTACATGGAGGGGGAAGGGGAACCATGCAAGGGTGCAGGCAATAGCACTACAATCGTGCACCAAGTTTGGTGGTTACACTCAATATTTTGCATTATGCTTGGTGGATACACTACATTATTGTGACTCTAAACTTGTGGTACCAAGCTTGGAGATTATTCTACAATACTGTGCACTAAGCTTGGTGGTTACACTACAATATTGGGGCATTGAGCTTGGTGGTTACAGTACAATATTGTGCACTAAGATTGGTGGTAATACTACAATATTGAGGCACTAAGTTTGGTGGTTATACTACAATATTGGGGCACTGAGCTTGGTGGTTATACTACAATATTGGGGCACTAAGCTTCGTGGTTATACTACAATATTGGGGCACTGAGCTTAGTGGTTATACCACAATATTGGGGCATTGAGCTTGGTGGTTACAGTACAATATTGTGCACTAAGCTTGGTGGTTATACTACAATATTGGGGCACTAAGCTTGGTGGTTAAACTACAATATTGGGGCACTGAGATTAGTGGTTATGCTACAATATTGGTGCACTGAGCATATTGTTTAAGTTACCATATTGGGACACTGAGCTTGGTGGTTACAGTACAATATTGTGCACTAAGATGGGTGGTAATACTACAATACTGGTGCACTAAGCTTGGTGATTATACTACATTATTGGGGCACTGAGCTTAGTGGTTATGCTACAAAAGCATTACTGCGCATGCCCCCGTGCACTATGTTCCAGAAGTATTTAGCTGTGCTGCGGGACATAGTGCTTTTCGGCTTTGCCCACAGTTGGGCAAAGCATACTGCGCGTGCGCCACCGAAGATTGCATTGCGCACGTACCAACTATGGTGCACACATACTCTAATTCACTAACATATTGTGGACAACAGGGACGGATGGGGTGGAGAAATGAAGAGGAAACACTGCCCATTGGACCAGTAAAAACTCATTTAAATATCTCGCCGATTTGAGGTGACAGGTTCCCTTTAATGACCAATGACAGATGTGTCCATCATTGGACGCCTCCCCCTGTTTGGTGCAGGTTCCAGCGGTGAGCCCACATCTTCTTCCGCACATGTTAGCTTTTTTGAACAACTGACATGTGCCTGCAACAACTGCAGGTGCAATCGCGATCCATCTGCGGCTATTAACCCATTAAATGCTGCTGGCAAAAGCTGACAGCGGCATTTAACGTGCGCTTTTGGCAATTGCGCTGGAAATCCGCCCACCAGTGACCCCCGTCACCTGATCGCGGGTCACCAGTGGGTTGGCATGACAACCAGAGGTCTCCTGGTTGCTGAGCTGAGCTGATCAACTTCTAGTCTCCAATGGAGACTATTGAAGCATGCAAAAAGTAAAAAAAAAATAAAGTTTTTAAAAGTATAAAAAAAATAAACCAAAAATATATAAAAGTTCAAATCACCCCCCTTTCGCCCCATTCAAAATAAAACAATAGAATAAAAAAAATCAAACATACACATATTTGGTATCGCCACATTCAGAATTGCCCAATCTATCAATAAAAAAAAATTAACCTGATCGCTAAACGGTGTAGCGAGAAAAAAAAGTAAAAATGGCAGAATTACATTTTTTGGGTTGCCGCGACATTGAATTAAAATGCAATAACGGGCGATCAAAAGATCGCATCTGCACCAAAAAGGTATAATTAAAAACGTCAGCTCGGTGCACAAAAAATAAGCCCCCACCCGACCCGAGATCACGGGTAACGGAAAATGGCGCAATTTTTTATTTTTTTTTTAAACAAAGTTTGTAATTTTTTTTCACCACTTAGATAAGAAAGAACCTAGACATGTTTGCTGTATATGAACTCGTAATGACCTGGAAAATCATAATGGCAGGACAGTTTTAGCATTTAGGGAACATGTTAAAAAAGCCAAACAAAAAACCACGGTGGGACTGCACTTTTTTTTTTGCAATTTCACAGCACTTGGAATTTTTTTCCTGTTGTCCAGGACACGATATGGAAAAACCAATGGTGTCTTTCAAAAGTACAACTCGTCCTGCAAAAAACAAACTGTCACATGGCGATATTGACAGAATGATAAAAAAAAAGCTATAGCTCTGGGAAAAGGGGAGCGAAAAACGAAAACGCAAAACCAAAAATACCTACGGTTATGAAGGGGTTAAAAATGCTGCCTCGCGTGTGGATCAAAGTGCCTAAAGAGTGGAAAATGCAGCAATCAGCACAGATTGTTATTTTGGCGCAGAAAAAAAAGCATTTCTGCATGTGGAAACATGGCCTAAGATTGCATAGTGTAATTGTTGCTTCCCCCCCCCCTTCCGCATTTTTCTGTTCACAAAATTCACTTTGTTGAACAGTTTTCACAGTGGATGTGAATTATGGACACTGTGCGCTTAAGGCTACTTTCACACTAGCGTCGTGCACTGCACGTCGCTATGCGACGTTGCGGTGCACCGACGCTAGCTGTGAAAGCGCTGCACAATGGGGGCAGCGGATGCAGTTTTCCAACGCATCCGCTGCCCCATTGTGAGGTGCGGGGAGGCGGGGGCGGAGTTCCGACCGCGCATGCGTGGTCGGAAATGCTGCAGACGACGCACCAAAAAACTTTACAAGCAACGTTTTTTGGTGGTGACAGTCCGATGCAACCGTCGCACTGCGTCGCTAATGCAAGTCTATGGAGAAAGAACGCATCCTGCAAGCACTTTTGCAGGATGCATTTTTTCTGCAAAACGACGCATAGCGACGTGCAGTGCACGACGCTAGTGTGAAAGTAACCTAAAAGGTGCGGTGGAATTGTATAACTTTTTCTATTTTCCCCACAATCTTCTATGGGGAATGTGAAAAAACAAACTAAACAATCACATTTGCATTTTTAAGTGCAGAACCCAAGATGTTACTGCACTAAAACAAAGCTGCACTAAATCTACACAAAGAAATGAATAAAAAAAACAAAAAAGCAAATTGCTGTTGGGTTTATTAGTGCAGACACTTGCAAAAAAAAATTGCAATGGATTAGAGCATTGGTGCACTATTGGAATATGGCCTGAGGCCGGTTTCACACGTCAGTGGCTCCGGTACGTGAGGTGACAGTTTCCTCACGTACCGGAGACACTGACACACGTAGACCCATAAAAATCAATGCATCTGTTCAGATGTCATTGATTTTTTGCGGACGGTGTCTCCGTGTGCCAAACACGGAGACATGTCAGTGTTCGTGGGAGCGCACGTATTACACGGACCCAATAGAGTCAATGGGTCCGTGTAAAACACGGACCTCACACGGACATTCTCCGTCTGGGGTCCGTGTGCGTGCAGGAGACAGCGCTACAGTAAGCGCTGTCCCCCCCACATGGTGCTGAAGCCGCGATTCATATGTTCCCTGCAGCAGCGTTTGTTGCAGAGAAAATATGAATAATAGTGTTTAAAATAAAGATCTATGTGTCCGCCGCCCCCCCACCCCCTGTGCGCCCCCCGCTGTCCTGAAAATACTCACCCGCTCCCACGTTGGCTGTCACTCCTTCCTCTCTGCCCCGTGCCTCCTACTGTATGCGGTCACGTGGGGCCGCTCATTTACAAACATGAATAGTCGGCTCCGCCCCTATGGGAGGTAGAGCCACATATTCATGACTGTAAATGATCGGCCCCACGTGACCGCATACACTAGAAGCCGCGGCCAGACCAGGAAGCCGCGAGGGAGGCGGGTAAGTATTTTCTGAACAGCGGGGGGGCGCACAGGGGGTGGGAGGGCGGCGGACACATAGATCTTTATTTTAAACACTGTTATTCATATTTTCTCTGCAGCAAACGCTGCTGCAGGGAACATATGAATCGCGGCTTCAGCACGATGCAGGGTACCACACGCGTGGGTACCACACGCTCCGTGTGGTACCAACTCGCCATACGGGCGGCACACGTGTGCCGCACGTATGGCCTACGTGAGTTCCCAGGCACACGAACACGGATAACTCCGGTACCGATTTATTCCGGTACCGGAATTATCTGGACGTGTGGGACAGCCCTAAGGCTGTGCTCACGCTTTTGAAAAATTGCAATAAAATGGTAATCTTTGCCATTTTTTTCAGAAAGAAAAGCATCTTGGCAGCTACGTGCAAAAACGGTACATCAATATGGGGAAGATATTCAATGAATTTTTCCAACCAGTACCATTATTGTAGATGGAATTTCTTGAATTCTCCTCCAAACAAAGAGATATTCTGCAGATAAAAATCTGCCTGATCAAACGTCTGCAGCGTGTACTATGTTAAAGGGTTAATCCTCCCAAATTAAGTTATCCCCTATCTAAAGGTACCTTCACACGAAACGATATCGCTAGCGATCCGTGACGTTGCAGCGTCCTGGCTAGGGTTGAGCGACTTTCATTTTTTTAAGATCGAGTCGGGTTTTGTGAAACCCGACTTAGTCCAGAGTCGAGTCGAGTGAAGTCGGCCGATTATCGCTAAAAGTCGGGGATCGACCGAAACACGAAACCCAATGCAAGTCAATGGGGAAGCATAGCCGGCAGTGAGTGGAGGCCAGGAAAACACCTACAGTGCCCATTTTAATGCCAAAAACATCCATTCTTGTTTTCTGAAGCTTGTCAATCTAAATTAACTTTATAATAATAGTTGGGCACTGGAAATTGGGGGTGATTTGGCAAAAGTTGTGGGGGGTAGGGCTGGTTCAAGGTTTTAGTGGGCACAGGAAACATGGACTACGTCACGGCGGTGGAGCAGTGAGAGGTAAGTATGTCAAGTTTGCAAATGCTGTGATCCTAAGCAAGCAGGGGGGCCCACTCGTTGGCATTGGCACTGGCACAGGGCCCCTCAAAGTACAGCGGTGTGTTTGCACGGCGGGGGCGCCTCCCACCAGCAGCGACACTTTTGCGTACTCTGAGGGGCCATGTGCCAGTGACGTCGCCAACGAGTATGCCCCCCCCACCTGATGAAGGAACCTGCACTTTCATCTGCACCTTCCTCTTTGTCCCTGTGTAAGGTGGTATAACATGCGGGAAGGGGAACCTGACTTTCAGCAGGGTCAGATTCTGGCTGTGTAGAGTGCAAGGGGAATGTAGTGGTCTAGGTCAATGTACCAGCAGACTCATGTAGCAGTGGCTGGGCAGTGGGCAGGATGAGGAGGAAACAGATATAGGGCCAAAGAATAAAGTAGGCTAAATGCAGTTCAAAATTGGTAACAGGACTAAACAGGCGGCATTGCTTTGTTGAGTGGAGTAGCAAACCCAGGAGCAGCAGACACTGTTTTAAGGGCCCAAACACACTAATAGGCCAAATGCAGTTTAATATCTGATACTATAGGCCGAAAGCCATAAGGTTGAAGCTCAGCTTTTTTTAGTTGAGGACAAACACCAGGGAGGAGCAAACAGAGCTATTAGGCCCCATCCAGCAATTTAAAAAAAAAAAAAAGAGCCAGAAGGTGGAAACTCAGCTTTGTTCAGTGGAGGACAACACCAGGCAGGGGCAGACACCGTTAGTAGGCCCTAACCACCAATTTTTAAAAACACAGCACTTAATGAGAGCCAGAAGGTTGAAGCTCAGCTTTATTCAGTTGAGGGCAAGACCAGGGAGGGGCAGACACCGTTAGTAGGCCCTAACCACCATTTTGTTTTTTAAAAAACACTTAATGAGAGCCAGAAGGTTGAAGCTCAGCTTTATTCAGTTGAGGGCAACACCAGGGAGGGGCAGACACCGTTAGTAGGCCCTAACCACCATTTTGTTTTTTAAAAAACACTTAATGAGAGCCAGAAGGTTGAAGCTCAGCTGTATTCAGTTGAGGACAACACCAGGGAGGGGCAGACACCGTTAGTAGGCCGTAACCAAAGTTGAAGGCCAAATGCAGTTTAATATCTGATACTATAGGCCGAAAGCCACAAGGTTGAAGCACAGCTTTATTCAGTTGAGGGCAACACCAGGGAGGGGCAGACACCGTTAGTAGGCCCTAACCACCAATTTTTAAAAACACAGCACTTAATGAGAGCCAGAAGGTTGAAGCTCAGCTTTATTCAGTTGAGGGCAAGACCAGGGAGGGGCAGACACCGTTAGTAGGCCCTAACCACCATTTTGTTTTTTAAAAAACACTTAATGAGAGCCAGAAGGTTGAAGCTCAGCTTTATTCAGTTGAGGGCAACACCAGGGAGGGGCAGACACCGTTAGTAGGCCCTAACCACCATTTTGTTTTTTAAAAAACACTTAATGAGAGCCAGAAGGTTGAAGCTCAGCTGTATTCAGTTGAGGACAACACCAGGGAGGGGCAGACACCGTTAGTAGGCCGTAACCAAAGTTGAAGGCCAAATGCAGTTTAATATCTGATACTATAGGCCGAAAGCCACAAGGTTGAAGCACAGCTTTATTCAGTTGAGGACAACACCAGGGAGGGGCAGACACCGTTAGTAGGCCGTAACCAAAGTTGAAGGCCAAATGCAGTTTAATATCTGATACTATAGGCCGAAAGCCAGAAGGTTGAAGCACAGCTTTGTTCAGTTGAGGGCAACACCAGGGAGGGGCAGACACCGTTAGTAGGCCGTAACCAAAGTTGAAGGCCAAATGCAGTTTAATATCTGATACTATAGGCCGAAAGCCAGAAGGTTGAAGCACAGCTTTATTCAGTTGCAGCTTCTTTGCAATAATATAAAGAAGACGCGACAGGACAACACTCGGTGGATGCCATATCTGTGTTTTCAATGGAAAAAAACCTTTCAGTTAACTACTTGCAGGAGAAAGTTTTTGTAGCTGGTGGCCAATTTTGGTACTGTACCAGTTTTTGGTTGTATGTGTTTTTGTTTTTAATGTTAAAATGTATGCATTTGATATCTCTCCAGTATTTTCTTTATTATAAGCAAAATACTTATTTTTATATTTTCTGATGTTTTATACCGGAGTGTTCCTCGGGACACGCTTATAAACTTGATAATTGGTTCCAGGGGTACACGGGCAGCAGTGGTCTGGTCAGTGGAGGCCTAGTGGAAGGAGGGACCGCAGACAGGCTTCGAAGGCCTAACATGATAAAATGGGCTGGCTGTAGGCACTGTAAAATAGGTTCCAGGGGTACACGGGCAGCAGTGGTCTGGTCAGTGGAGGCCTAGTGGAAGGAGGGGCCGCAGACAGGCTTCGGAGGCCTAACACAATAAAATGGGCTGGCTGTAGGCACTTTATAATTGGTTCCAGGGGTACACGGGCAGCAGTGGTCTGGTCAGTGGAGGCCTAGTGGAAGGAGGGACCGCAGACAGGCTTCGAAGGCCTAACATGATAAAATGGGCTGGCTGTAGGCACTTTATAATTGGTTCCAGGGGTACACGGGCAGCAGTGGTCTGGTCAGTGGAGGCCTAGTGGAAGGAGGGACCGCAGACAGGCTTCGAAGGCCTAACATGATAAAATGGGCTGGCTGTAGGCACTTTATAATTGATTCCAGGGGTACACGGGCAGCAGTGGTCTGGTCAGTGGAGGCCTAGTGGAAGGAGGGACCGCAGACAGGCTTCGAAGGCCTAACATAATAAAATGGGCTGGCTGTAGGCACTGTAAAATAGGTTCCAGGGGTACACGGGCAGCAGTGGTCTGGTCAGTGGAGGCCTAGTGGAAGGAGGGACCGCAGACAGGCTTCGAAGGCCTAACATAATAAAATGGGCTGGCTGTAGGCACTTTATAATTGGTTCCAGGGGTACACGGGCAGCAGTGGTCTGGTCAGTGGAGGCCTAGTGGAAGGAGGGACCGCAGACAGGCTTCGAAGGCCTAACATAATAAAATGGGCTGGCTGTAGGCACTGTAAAATAGGTTCCAGGGGTACACGGGCAGCAGTGGTCTGGTCAGTGGAGGCCTAGTGGAAGGAGGGACCGCAGACAGGCTTCGAAGGCCTAACATAATAAAATGGGCTGGCTGTAGGCACTTTATAATTGGTTCCAGGGGTACACGGGCAGCAGTGGTCTGGTCAGTGGAGGCCTAGTGGAAGGAGGGACCGCAGACAGGCTTCGAAGGCCTAACATAATAAAATGGGCTGGCTGTAGGCACTGTAAAATAGGTTCCAGGGGTACACGGGCAGCAGTGGTCTGGTCAGTGGAGGCCTAGTGGAAGGAGGGACCGCAGACAGGCTTCGAAGGCCTAACATAATAAAATGGGCTGGCTGTAGGCACTGTAAAATAGGTTCCAGGGGTACACGGGCAGCAGTGGTCTGGTCAGTGGAGGCCTAGTGGAAGGAGGGACCGCAGACAGGCTTCGAAGGCCTAACATAATAAAATGGGCTGGCTGTAGGCACTGTAAAATAGGTTCCAGGGGTACACGGGCAGCAGTGGTCTGGTCAGTGGAGGCCTAGTGGAAGGAGGGACCGCAGACAGGCTTCGAAGGCCTAACATAATAAAATGGGCTGGCTGTAGGCACTGTAAAATAGGTTCCAGGGGTACACGGGCAGCAGTGGTCTGGTCAGTGGAGGCCTAGTGGAAGGAGGGACCGCAGACAGGCTTCGAAGGCCTAACATAATAAAATGGGCTGGCTGTAGGCACTGTAAAATAGGTTCCAGGGGTACACGGGCAGCAGTGGTCTGGTCAGTGGAGGCCTAGTGGAAGGAAGGACCGCAGACAGGCTTCGAAGGCCTAACATAATAAAATGGGCTGGCTGTAGGCACTGTAAAATAGGTACCAGGGGTACACGGGCAGCAGTGGTGTGGTCAACGGAGGCCGATTGTAATGAGTGTCTGCCAGTTAGTAGTCAAAAAACAACAAATAAATGTGAATGTCTCGCATTAAAACAAAGACACTAAAGGGTGCAATCATTAGGTTCAGGGGTGGGTTCCTCTGCGTTGTTTCAGACCTACTAATTTAGCGCAAAGTATTTACTGTGGTAAATAGAGGACACTGCCCCTGACTATGTTATGTACCATCATACATGTCAACACAATGGTATTGTCAGTGGCAGGTATGGAAGGATGTCAGCGCATAGACTAAACATTGGTGGAAGTGTGAGAGATAACTGTGGAAGTGGTAGAGCAATGTTTGACCTGGGGGTGGGTGAACTCTCTTGTGGCCGGCGGTACAGGCCCAGGGCCCCTCATGTTACAACAGTGTGTCTGACGTTGGGTGCGCACCACCACCGCCAGAGACACTTTATTGTACTATGAGGGACCCAGTACCAATGCCGTCGACCAAAAGCGAGCACACCCACCTCTTCAGGCAAACAGCTGTCTCACGGGTGCTTGCGCCAAGTCGCGATACCACGGCCCCGTGTGGTGAGTTTGGCCATTTAGGGAGGTGTAAACATGTCATATGCCGGACAATCAGCTGCAGAAAATTAGATATTAGAAAAGTAATTCACAGTAGTCCACAGGCAAGAGCTTTTCATAGGAAAGCTAGGTGTCGGCCGGGCAAGGTGGGGCAAAAGATTTTGAAATCCAGTTGTGGTTCATTTTAATGAATGTTAGATCGTCAACATTTTGGGTAGCCAGACGAGTCCTTTTTTCGGTTAATATTGAACCTGCAGCACTGAATACTCTTTCTGATAGGACACTTGCTGCCGGGCAAGCAAGCTCCTGCAATGCATATTCTGCCAATTCTGGCCAGGTGTCTAATTTTGAGGCCCAGTAATCAAATGGGAATGACGGTTGAGGGAGAACATCGATAAGGGATGAAAAATAGTTAGTAACCATACTGGACAAATGTTGTCTCCTGTCACTTTCAATTGATGCAGCAGTACCTGTCCTGTCTGCGGTCATAGCAAAATCACTCCACAACCTGGTCAGAAAACCCCTTTGTCCAACGCCACTTCTGATGTGTGCACCCCTAACACTACTAATCTGCTGCCCCCTGGAGCTCGTGTGATAACGATCACGTGCGCTGTGTGCTGGGAATGCCTGAAGCAAACGGTCAACAAGAGTTGATTGTTTGGTTGCTAATATTAGTTCCAAGTTCTCATGTGGCATAATATTTTGCAATTTGCCTTTATAGCGTGGATCAAGGAGGCAGGCCAACCAGTAATCGTCATCGTTCATCATTTTCGTTATGCGTGTGTCCCTTTTTAGGATACGTAAGGCATAATCCGCCATGTGGGCCAAAGTTCCAGTTGTCAAATCTCCGGTTGTGATTGGTTGAGGGGCAGTTTCAGGCAAATCTACGTCACTTGTGTCCCTCAAAAAACCAGAACCCGGCCTTGCCACGCAACCAATTTCCAGTGCCCCCGGGAAAGCTTCCGCATTAAAAATATACTCATCCCCATCATCCTCCTCGTCCTCCACCTCCTCTTCGCCCGCTACCTCGTCCTGTACACTGCCCTGACCAGACAATGGCTGACTGTCATCAAGGCTTTCCTCTTCCTCTGGTGCAGACGCCTGCTCCTTTATGTGCGTCAAACTTTGCATCAGCAGACGCATTAGGGGGATGCTCATGCTTATTACTGCGTTGTCTGCACTAACCAGCCGTGTGCATTCCTCAAAACACTGAAGGACTTGACACATGTCTTGTATCTTGGACCACTGCACACCAGACAACTCCATGTCTGCCATCCTACTGCCTGCCCGTGTATGTGTATCCTCCCACAAAAACATAACAGCCCGCCTCTGTTGGCACAGTCTCTGAAGCATGTGCAGTGTTGAGTTCCACCTTGTTGCAACGTCTATGATTAGGCGATGCTGGGGAAGGTTCAAAGACCGCTGATAGGTCTGCATACGGCTGGAGTGTACAGGCGAACGTCGGATATGTGAGCAAAGTCCACGCACTTTGAGGAGCAGGTCGGAGAACCCAGGATAAGTTTTCACTAAGCACTGCACCACCAGGTTTAAGGTGTGAGCCAGGCAAGGAATGTGTTTCAGTTGGGAAAGGGAGATGGCAGCCATGAAATTCCTTCCGTTATCACTCACTACCTTGCCTGCCTCAAGATCTACTGTGCCCAGCCACGACTGCGTTTCTTGTTGCAAGAACTCGGACAGAACTTCCGCGGTGTGTCTGTTGTCGCCCAAACACTTCATAGCCAATACAGCCTGCTGACGCTTGGCAGTAGCTGGCCCATAATGGGACAACTGGTGTGCAACAGTGTCATCTGCCGATGGAGTGGTTGGCCGACTGTGGTCTGTGGAAGAGCTGTAGCGTCTGCAGGAGGACGAGGAGGAGGAGGAGGAGGTGGTGCGAACGCCTACAGCCAACTGTTTCCTAGACCGTGGGCTAGGCACAACTGTCCCGAAATTGATGTCCCCTGAGGACCCTGCATCCACCACATTCACCCAGTGTGCCGTGATGGACACATAACGTCCCTGGCCATGCCTACTGGTCCATGCATCTGTAGTCAGGTGCACCTTTGTACTCACAGATTGCCTGAGTGCATGGACGATGCGCTGTTTAACATGCTGGTGCAGGGCCGGGATGGCTTTTCTGGAAAAAAAGTGTCGACTGGGTAGCTCGTATCGTGGTTCAGCGTACTCCATCAGGGCTTTGAAAGCTTCGCTTTCAACTAACCGGTAGGGCATCATCTCTAACGATATTAGTCTAGCTATGTGGGCGTTAAAACCCTGTGTACGCGGATGCGAGGATAAGTACTTCCTTTTTCTAACCAGAGTCTCATGTAGTGTGAGCTGAACTGGAGAGATGGAGATCGTGGAACTTGCGGATGTGCCGGTGGACATGGCAGACTGCGAGACGGTTGGAGATGGTATTGTTTCCGCCGGTGACCTAGATGCAATATTTCCTCCTACAAAACTGGTGATTCCCTGACCCTGAGTGCTTTTGGCTGGCAAAGAAACCTGCACAGATACTGCCGGTGGTGCGGAAAATGGTGGCCTTACAGTGACGGAAGGGATGTTGCGTTGCTGACTAGCTTCATTGGCCGAGGGTGCTACAACCTTAAGGGACGTTTGGTAGTTAGTCCAGGCTTGAAAATGCATGGTGGTTAAGTGTCTATGCATGCAACTAGTATTGAGACATTTCAGATTCTGACCTCTGCTTAAGCTAGTTGAACATTTTTGACAGATGACTTTGCGCTGATCAATTGGATGTTGTTTAAAAAAATGCCAGACTGCACTCTTCCTAGCATCGGATCCCTTTTCAGGGATTGCAGACTGAGCTTTAACCGGATGGCCACGCTGTCCTCCAATAGGTTTTGGCTTTGACACGCGTTTTGGGCCAGATACGGGCCCGGCAGATGGAACCTGTTGCGATGTTGATGCCTGCTGTGGCCCCTCCTCCACCTCCGCTTCTGAACTACTGCCGCCTGCACCCTGTTCCCCCAATGGCTGCCAATCGGGGTCAATAACTGGGTCATCTATTAACTCCTCTTCGAGCTCGTGTGCAACTTCGTCTGTGTCACTGTGTCGGTCGGTGGTATAGCGTTCGTGGCGGGGCAACATAGTCTCATCAGGGTCTGATTGTGGATCAGTACCCTGAGAGGGCAATGTGGTGGTCTGAGTCAAAGGAGCAGCATAGTACTCTGGCTGTGGCTGTGCATCAGTGCACTCCATGTCAGAATCAACTTGTAATGGGCATGGCCTGTTAAGTGTTTCACTTTGTAAGCCAGGGACGGTATGTGTAAAGAGCTCCATGGAGTAACCCGTTGTGTCGCCTGCTGCATCCTTCTCTCTTGTTGTAGTTTTTGCTGAAGAGGACAAGGAAGCGACTTGTCCCTGACCGTGGACATCCACAAGCAACGCGCTGCTTTTACATTTACCAGTTTCAGAAGAGGAGGCAAAAGAGCTAGAGGCTGAGTCTGCAATGTAAGCCAAAACTTGCTGTTACTGCTCCGCCTTTAAAAGCGGTTTTCCTACTCCCAGAAAAGAGAGCGTTCGAGGCCTTGTGTAGCCAGACGACGAAACTGGCTCCACAGCTCCAGACTTACGTGGAATATTTTTATCCCCACGACCACCTGATGCTCCACTACCACTACCATCATTACCAGCTGACAATGAACGCCCACGGCCACGACCTCTTGCACCAGACTTCCTCATTGTTTTAAAAACTTAACCAAAGTAACTTTATTTGTTGCTGTCAAACAACTTACACGGTAAGCTATAACTTCAGTATGATTTCAATATCCCTTAACAGGTTGGTGAGACCACAAGGAAAATCAGGCACAATGTTACACACTCTGTTTTCTGTGGCACAAAATCACAGAGATGCCACACACGCAGGACTGTCACTCAAGCACAAATGTCAATATTAATCTCCCACCTATTTTTTTTTTTTTTTTTTTTCCTCAGGGAGACTTTAGAAACCAAATAAGATAAATTGTTTTTTTCAGGGACAATTTAGAAACCAAATAATAATAAAAAAAAAAAAAAGCTTTCTATGGCCCAGTGCCCACTGAGTGAGAGATGGCACACACAGGAGTCAGGATAAGGAGTGGCACACAAGCCCTGAGGACAGTATTAATCTCCCACTGATGGATGTAGTGTTTTTTTTTTTCAGGTAGATTTTAGAACCCAAATCAAGCAAAAAAATAAATAGGCTTTCTATGGCCCACTGAGTGAGAGATGGCGCGCACAGGAGTCAGGATCAGGAGTGGCACACAAGCCCTGAGGACAGCATTAATCTCCCACTGATGGATGTAGTGTTTTTTTTTTCAGGTAGATTTTAGAACCCAAATCAAGCAAAAAAATAAATAGGCTTTCTATGGCCCACTGAGTGAGAGATGGCGCGCACAGGAGTCAGGATCAGGAGTGGCACACAAGCCCTGAGGACAGTATTAATCTCCCACTGATGGATGTAGTGATTTTTTTTTCAGGTAGATTTTAGAACCCAAATCAAGCAAAAAAATAAATAGGCTTTCTATGGCCCACTGAGTGAGAGATGGCGCTCACAGGAGTCAGGATCAGGAGTGGCACACAAGCCCTGAGGACAATATTAATCTCCCACTGATGAATGTAGTGTTTTTTTTTCAGGTAGATTTTAGAACCCAAATCAAGCAAAAAAATAAATAGGCTTTCTATGGCCCACTGAGTGAGAGATGGCGCGCACAGGAGTCAGGATCAGGAGTGGCACACAAGCCCTGAGGACAGCATTAATCTCCCACTGATGGATGTAGTGTTTTTTTTTTCAGGTAGATTTTAGAACCCAAATCAAGCAAAAAAATAAATAGGCTTTCTATGGCCCACTGAGTGAGAGATGGCGCTCACAGGAGTCAGGATCAGGAGTGGCACACAAGCCCTGAGGACAATATTAATCTCCCACTGATGGATGTAGTGTTTTTTTTTCAGGTAGATTTTAGAACCCAAATCAAGCAAAAAAATAAATAGGCTTTCTATGGCCCACTGAGTGAGAGATGGCGCGCACAGGAGTCAGGATCAGGAGTGGCACACAAGCCCTGAGGACAGCATTAATCTCCCACTGATGGATGTAGTGTTTTTTTTTTTCAGGTAGATTTTAGAACCCAAATCAAGCAAAAAAATAAATAGGCTTTCTATGGCCCACTGAGTGAGAGATGGCGCTCACAGGAGTCAGGATCAGGAGTGGCACACAAGCCCTGAGGACAATATTAATCTCCCACTGATGGATGTAGTGTTTTTTTTTCAGGTAGATTTTAGAACCCAAATCAAGCAAAAAAATAAATAGGCTTTCTATGGCCCACTGAGTGAGAGATGGCGCTCACAGGAGTCAGGATCAGGAGTGGCACACAAGCCCTGAGGACAGTATTAATCTCCCACTGATGGATGTAGTGATTTTTTTTTTCAGGTAGATTTTAGAACCCAAATCAAGCAAAAAAATAAATAGGCTTTCTATGGCCCACTGAGTGAGAGATGGCGCTCACAGGAGTCAGGATCAGGAGTGGCACACAAGCCCTGAGGACAGCATTAATCTCCCACTGATGGATGTAGTGTTTTTTTTTTTCAGGTAGATTTTAGAACCCAAATCAAGCAAAAAAATAAATAGGCTTTCTATGGCCCACTGAGTGAGAGATGGCGCTCACAGGAGTCAGGATCAGGAGTGGCACACAAGCCCTGAGGACAATATTAATCTCCCACTGATGGATGTAGTGTTTTTTTTTTCAGGTAGACTTTAGAACCCAAATCAAGGAAAAAAATAAATAGGCTTTCTATGGCCCACTGAGTGAGAGATGGCGCTCACAGGAGTCAGGATCAGGAGTGGCACACAAGCCCTGAGGACAATATTAATCTCCCACTGATTGATGTAGTGTTTTTTTTTCAGGTAGATTTTAGAACCCAAATCAAGCAAAAAAATAAATAGGCTTTCTATGGCCCACTGAGTGAGAGATGGCGCTCACAGGAGTCAGGATCAGGAGTGGCACACAAGCCCTGAGGACAATATTAATCTCCCACTGATTGATGTAGTGTTTTTTTTTCAGGTAGATTTTAGAACCCAAATCAAGCAAAAAAATAAATAGGCTTTCTATGGCCCACTGAGTGAGAGATGGCGCGCACAGGAGTCAGGATCAGGAGTGGCATACAAGCCCTGAGGACAGTATTAGGCTACTTTCACACTAGCGTCGGGAACAACCCGTCGCCGTGCGTCGGGCCAACGTTCCCGACGCTAGCGTGGTCTCCGCCGCACAACGGGGGCAGCGGATGCATTTTTCCCACGCAACCGCTGCCCCATTGTGAGGTGCGGGGAAGTGCGGGGAGGTGGGGGCGGAGTTCCGGCCGCGAATGCGTGGTCGGAAAAAGCGGACCGTCGGGAGCAAAAAACGTTACATGTAACGTTTTTTTCTCCCGACGGTCCGCTACCACACGCCCAAGCGTCGCAAAACGGACGCGATGTTTGGCAATGCATCGCAAATGCGTCGCTAATGTTAGTCTATGACGAAAAAACGTATCCAGCAAGAACTTTTGCTGGATGCGTATTTTCGGCAAAACGACGCATTTGCGACGTATTGCAGTTAACGCTAGTGTGAAAGTAGCCTTAATCTCCCACTGATGGATGTAGTGATTTTTTTTTCAGGTAGATTTTAGAACCCAAATCAAGCAAAAAAATAAATAGGCTTTCTATGGCCCACTGAGTGAGAGATGGCGCTCACAGGAGTCAGGATCAGGAGTGGCACACAAGCCCTGAGGACAATATTATTCTCCCACTGATGGATGTAGTGTTTTTTTTTCAGGTAGATTTTAGAACCCAAATCAAGCAAAAAAATAAATAGGCTTTCTATGGCCCACTGAGTGAGAGATGGCGCTCACAGGAGTCAGGATCAGGAGTGGCACACAAGCCCTAAGGACAGCATTAATCTCCCACTGATGGATGTAGTGTTTTTTTTTTTCAGGTAGATTTTAGAACCCAAATCAAGCAAAAAAATAAATAGGCTTTCTATGGCCCACTGAGTGAGAGATGGCGCTCACAGGAGTCAGGATCAGGAGTGGCACACAAGCCCTGAGGACAATATTAATCTCCCACTGATGGATGTAGTGTTTTTTTTTTCAGGTAGATTTTAGAACCCAAATCAAGCAAAAAAATAAATAGGCTTTCTATGGCCCACTGAGTGAGAGATGGCGCTCACAGGAGTCAGGATCAGGAGTGGCACACAAGCCCTGAGGACAATATTAATCTCCCACTGATTGATGTAGTGGTTTTTTTTCAGGTAGATTTTAGAACCCAAATCAAGCAAAAAAATAAATAGGCTTTCTATGGCCCACTGAGTGAGAGATGGCGCTCACAGGAGTCAGGATCAGGAGTGGCACACAAGCCCTGAGGACAATATTAATCTCCCACTGATTGATGTAGTGTTTTTTTTTCAGGTAGATTTTAGAACCCAAATCAAGCAAAAAAATAAATAGGCTTTCTATGGCCCACTGAGTGAGAGATGGCGCGCACAGGAGTCAGGATCAGGAGTGGCACACAAGCCCTGAGGACAGTATTAATCTCCCACTGATGGATGTAGTGATTTTTTTTCAAGGTAGATTTTAGAACCCAAATCAAGCAAAAAAATAAATAGGCTTTCTATGGCCCACTGAGTGAGAGATGGCGCTCACAGGAGTCAGGATCAGGAGTGGCACACAAGCCCTGAGGACAATATTAATCTCCCACTGATGGATGTAGTGTTTTTTTTTCAGGTAGATTTTAGAACCCAAATCAAGCAAAAAAATAAATAGGCTTTCTATGGCCCACTGAGTGAGAGATGGCGCACACAGGGATGGCACACACACGGATGGCACTGTAGCAGAAATGCAAATCTTAATCTCCCACAAAAAAAAAAAAAAAAAAACAGGGACTGTCCTACAATTACTATCTCCCTGCAGTAATCTCAGCCAGGTATGGCAGGCAGCAATAGGAGTGGACTGATGCACAAATTAAATAAAAAGTGTGGACAAACAAAAAAGATAGCTGTGCAGAAAGGAAGGAACAAGAGGATATGTGCTTTGAAAAAAGCAGTTGGTTTGCACAGTGGCGTACACACAGCAATACAGCTATCACGGAGCCTTCTAGGGCAGCCCAATGAGCTACAGCGCTGAGAGAAAAAAAAAAAATGTAGCTTCCACTGTCCCTGCACACCGAAGGTGGTGTTGGACAGTGGAAATCGCTACAGCACAAGCGGTTTGGTGGTTAGTGGACCCTGCCTAACGCTCTCCCTGCTTCTGACGAAGCGGCAGCAACCTCTCCCTAAGCTCAGATCAGCAGCAGTGAGATGGCGGTCGGCGGGAACGCCCCTTTATAGCCCCTGTGACGCCGCAGACAGCAAGCCAATCACTGCAATGCCCTTCTCTAAGATGGTGGGGACCAGGACCTATGTCATCACGCTGCCCACACTCTGCGTTCACCTTCATTGGCTGAGAAATGGCGCTTTTAGCGTCATTGAAACGCGACTTTGGCGCGAAAGTCGCGTACCGCATGGCCGACAAGCACAGGTGTCGGATCGGGTTTCATGAGACGCCGACTTAGCCAAAAGTCGGCGACTTTTGAAAATGAACGACCCGTTTCGCTCAACCCTAGTCCTGGCTAGCGATATCGTTTCGTTTGACAGGCAGCAGCGATCAGGATCCTGCTGTGATATCGCTGGTCGCTGAATAAAGTCCAGAACTTTATTTGGTCGTCCGATCGCCGTGTATCGTTGTGTTTGAAAGCAAAAGCAACGATACCAGCGATATTTTACACTGGTAACCAGGGTAAACATCGGGTTGCTAAGCGCAGGGCCGCGCTTAGTAACCCGATGTTTACCCTGGTTACCAGCGTAAAAGTAAAAAAAACAAACAGTACATACTCACCTGCGCGTCCCCCAGCGTCTGCTTCCTGACACTGACTGAGCTCAGTCAGTGTCAGGAAGCAGACGCTGGGGGACGCGCAGGTGAGCATGTACTGTTTGTTTTTTTTACTTTTACGCTGGTAACCAGGGTAAACATCGGGTTACTAAGCGCGGCCCTGCGCTTAGCAACCCGATGTTTACCCTGGTTACCCGGGGACCTCGGCATGGTTGGTCGCTGGAGAGCGGTCTGTGTGACAGCTCTCCAGCGATCAAACAGCGACGCTGCAGCGATCGGCATCGTTGTCGCTATCGCTGCAGCGTCGCTTCGTGTGAAGGTACCTTAAGGGACAGAGGAGAACATGGGGGTCTAGCAACCTCCGCTCCATACATTCTGTACCAAGCCTAACCCAATCTGACCCATGTAGGCTACTTTCACACTAGCGTTGTGCACTGCACTGCACTGCACTGCACTGCACTGCACTGCACTATGCGTCGTTTTGGAGAAAAAATGCAAAAGTGCTTGCAGGATGCGTTTTTTCTCAATTGACTTGCATTAGCGACGCAGTACGACTCTTTGCCACACGTCGCAACCGTCGTGCAACGGTTGCGTCGTGTTGCGTCGGACTATCGCCACTAAAAAACGTTGCTTGTAACGTTTTTTGGTGTGTCATTCCCGTCTTTTCCGACCGCGCATGCGCGGCCGGAACTCTGCCCCCGCCTCCCTGCACCTCACAATGGGGCAGCGGATGCGTTGAAAAACAGCATCCGCTGCCCCCGTTGTGCGGCGCTTGCATAGTATGCGTCGGTGCGCTGCAACGTCGCATTGCGACGTGCAGTGCACGACACTAATGTGAAAGTAGCCGTAGACGAAATTTTTATTCTTGGTTTGGCTTATAGGTTGGATGAACACATCAGATTTGGGTAGTAATTTGTGCGAAGACCTGGACTGGGTCCTAAACACAGAGGAAATATTGACAATTGTTTCTTCTCTGTATCCATTCCTGAATTTGGCTCCAAAATAAGCGCAAGAGAAAGTGCAGGTGCTCCAGGTACACACCTGTCCAAGAGCTGATCGGCGGCTCCTCCTCGTAGTTTCCTTTCCTTTTAGAAGCTAGTCAAGTAAGTTGTTGGTTTTTTTTACTATTGTTTCCATTTTTAAAACTTTTGATCACAATGTTGCACGTTTTCTAAATATAATGTACCAGAATTTTGTCTAAAATTTAGCTAGAATTGTAGCGGCAACTTCTTTACAAGTTTTTAAGACAGTTTCAAAAGTTACTAATTTTGTGGCTCCCCATTTTTATGCAAAAAAATGGTCGCTTAAACGTGGGTGTAATTAGCTAGGCAAATGAGGTTGGAGCTAAATGTATCTATTGCAACTTAAAAACCATAAAAAGTGCAGACTCACTCCAGTAAGGTGGTGGAGCAACATAAGATGTGCCAGGTTTTTTTTTTAACCATAGTGCAGCAATTGATACATTGTATGCAAACAATGGCAACACAGCCAAAAGGAAAAGTAAATTTTAAAAGTTTCCCACATTTTTACATAGCAGTGTCACGCTGAAAATGCACCAAAGTTAAAAAGTCATCCTGATATATGTATATTTTTTAAGTATTTTGAAAAGGCCTCTCATAACACATGACGCCTGATGAGTAAAGAAAGTTAGAGGTTATATGTATGTAGACTTTTCTGGTAGAGTAAATGGAAAAGATACATTTATTTTTTTCCCTGGGTTTTACATAAACCAGTAAGGTTAAGTTCCCATGATGAGATTTTGGTGAGGTTTTGACTGTGTATTTTTGCTTCCCCCAAAAATACCACAGCGTCTTATAGTTATAGTAAAGTGAATGGGATTTATAGAAATCATGACCACTTTGATATATATAGATATACTGTATATATAGAGAGAGATATATATCTACATATCTCTCTCTCTGTATATACACTGTGTTCCAAATTATTATGCAAATAATATTTCCTCATATTTTCTCTAAATTACCTGTCTGAATTGCAGTCATTGTTATTTTCCAGTCATCTACTATTCTAGTATAATTGCAATGTTTTGGAACAAACGGCCTATGAAAACAGTGTTTTTTTTAAAAAAATAAACACTCAAAATGCATGTTCCAAATTATTATGCACAGCAGAGTTTTCAACCTTTTTTTTTTATTTTGAACAAAAAAATGGTCAATTGTGAAGTTATAAGCATTATCAGCTTATTACAAAATGAAATCAAACAGTTTTCAAGTGAATACTTTATTCTAGGTGATGTTACATTTGCACATAGGACCCCTTGTTCGAAAGAAGCTTCTGAACTCTCTCATCCATTGAATTTGTCCATTTTTGGATGGTTTCTGCTTCAATTGTTTTGTATGTGGACAGAATACCCTCCCAGAGCTGTTGCTTAGATGTGAACTGCCTCCCGCCATCATAGACACTCCTTTTGATGATGCCCCAGAGGTTCTCAATGGGGTTGAGGTCAGGGGAAGATGGTGGCCACACCATAAGTTTGTCCTCTTTTATGCCCATAGCAGCCAGAGATGCAGATGTGTTTTTTGCAGCATGAGACGGTGCATTATCATGCATGAAAATGATCTTGCTGCGGAAAGCACGGTTCTTCCTCTTGAACCATGGCAGGAAGTGTTGTTTTAGAAACTCCACATAGATTATGGAGTTCATCTTTACCCCTTCAGGGATCATAAAGGGGCCGACAATCTCTCTCCCCATGATTCCAGCCCAAAACATTACTCAACCTCCTCCTTTTTGGCGCCTTAGCCGTGTTTTCATGGGGTGTCCATCCTCCACTCCATCCATCTGGACCATCGAGCGTTGCACGGCACTCATCGGTGAACAAAACAGTTTGGAAGTCAGTCTTCATGTATTGTTTGGCCCACTGGAGCCGTTTCTGCTTGTTGCAGTGGATAGAGGTGGTCGACAGGATGGCTTACGCACCTCTGAAGGACCCTGCATCTTGTTGTTCTGGGGACGTTAGAGGCACCAGCAGCTTCAAAAACTTGTCTGCTGCTATGACAAGGCATTTTTGCAGCTGCTTTTTTAACCTTACGCAATTGCCTGTTGGAAAGAGTCCTCAATTTTTCCTTATCAGCACGCACACGTGTGTGCTGGGAATCAGCTACATACTTCTTGATTGTGCGATGATCACGATGAAGTGTCTTGGCAATGTTGATTGTAGTCATGCCTTGACCTAAATACTCCACAATTTGTTGCTTCTCAGCAGCCGACACATCCTTTTTCTTTCCCATTTTGGCAAAAAATGTAGGCTGCTTAATAATGTGGAACAGCCTTCTTAAGTAGTCTTGCCTTTATTTGGACACACCTGCCAAACTAATTTGCACAGGTATCTGCAATTGCTTTCAGTGATATAAAGAGCCCTGACACACATCACCATCAATGAGTTTAAATGACAAACAAAAAAATTCTAACCTTATCACTCCTAAACTCTTTGTGCATAATAATTTGGAACACAGTGTATATACACTCACTGGCCACTTTATTAGGTACACCTGTCCAACTTCTTGTTAACACTTAATTTCTAATCAGCCAATCACATGGCGGCAACTCAGTGCATTTAGGCATGTAGACATGGTCAAGACAATCTCCTGCAGTTCAAACCGAGCATCAGTATGGGGAAGAAAGGTGATTTGAGTGCCTTTGAACGTGGCATGGTTGTTGGTGCCAGAAGGGCTGGTCTGAGTATTTCAGAAACTGCTGATCTACTGGGATTTTCACGCACAACCATCTCTAGGGTTTACAGAGAATGGTCCGAAAAAGAAAAAAAATCCAGTGAGCGGCAGTTCTGTGGGCGGAAATGCCTTGTTGATGCCAGAGGTCAGAGGAGAATGGGCAGACTGGTTCGAGCTGATAGAAAGGCAACAGTGACTCAAATCGCCACCCGTTACAACCAAGGTAGGCCTAAGAGCATCTCTGAACGCACAGTGCGTCGAACTTTGAGGCAGATGGGCTACAGCAGCAGAAGACCACACCGGGTACCACTCCTTTCAGCTAAGAACAGGAAACTGAGGCTACAATTTGTACAAGCTCATCGAAATTGGACAGTAGAAGATTGGAAAAACGTTGCTTGGTCTGATGAGTCTCGATTTCTGCTGCAACATTCGGATGGTAGGGTCAGAATTTGGCGTAAACAACATGAAAGCATGGATCCATCCTGCCTTGTATGGAGCATCTTTGGGATGTGCAACCGACAAATCTGCGGCAACTGTGTGATGCCATCATGTCAATATGGACCAAAATCTCTGAGGAATGCTTCCAGCACCTTGTTGAATCTATGCCACGAAGAATTGAGGCAGTTCTGAAGGCAAAAGGGGGTCCAACCCGTTACTAGCATGGTGTACCTAATAAAGTGGCCGGTGAGTGTATATGTATATATATATATATATCTCTGTCTCTATCTCTATCTATCTATATCTATATCTCTATCTCTATCTATCTATAAATCTATCTATCTATATCTCTATCTATAAATCTATCTATATCTCTATCTATCTATATCTCTATCTATCTATATCTCTATCTATCTATATCTCTATCTATCTATCTATCTATCTATCTATCTATCTATCTATCTATCTATCTATATCTCTATCTATCTATCTATCTATCTATCTATATCTCTATCTATTATCTATCTTTCTCTATCTATCTATATCTCTATCTATCTATATCTCTATCTATCTATCTATCTATCTATCTATCTATCTATCTATCTATCTATCTATCTATCTATCTATCTATCTCTATCTATCTATATCTCTATCTATCTATATCTCTATCTATCTATATCTATATATAATACACAAAATGAAGGCGGCACTCCAAAACTTTCAAGGTGAAAAACTTTATTCAGCCCCACATGTCCTGGGCACCGTTTCTGCTCCTCCTGAGCCTTTGCAAAGCAAAGTGGATGGGATTAACAGAAATCTCATGCCCACTGTGGATTTTTTTTTTTTTTTTAACACTGTGCACACTGATGAGCAGTGTGTGTTTGGGCTTGTTCACACACTGTCGCAGATTTTTCTTTTTTTTTCATTGAAAAAAATTGTGTTTTACAGTACCAAGAAAAACCAGTGCGAATTATAGAATCTCAGGCACATTGTGTTTTTTTTAGCTGCTTTTTTTTTTTCAATTCTGCAGCTTGTAAATTTCTCTCAGCATTTTTGAAGCATTTTTCACCCATTCAAATGAATGGGTAAAAAATGCATGAGACGACGCATGTGCAGCGCCCCAGAGTCCTGGTCGTTGCAGTACTGGTGCTCCGCCGCTAAGGGGGGCTATGGTACGTCTGATGGCACTGAAGGAGTTCATCTGACCAGGTATCACAGACACCAATACACTTCACAGTCTGGCCTCCAGGGGGAGCTAAGGTTACTATGTATTAGGCCACTCCTCACAGTCTGGTAAAACTGGGGGTTGGATAGGAAGTGAGTTCAGAAAGCTGACTGGGTTGGAACCAGGCAACATCTTGTGGCAGAGGGTGTTGTAGGGGAAGATTCAGAGGGGTCCCTGTCAGGGGCGGGATCCTGACAGAGGCCTAGCAACCAGAGAGAACGTTACGGGACCACGCCTGCACGATATAGCGGCGGTACCCCAAGAAAGGACAAGAAGCGAGGTTTATTGTGCTGAGTGAGAAACGAGATCAACGCAACAAGGAGAATACCAGTAGGAGTCGTGCTGTAAGACGAGGCAACATCCTACTGAGGCGCGTAACCGGTGGCCGGAACGCCGAGGAAGTATAGAGCTCCAGGCCAAACTTCAAACCTACGGCAGGACAGTCAGTTATAGGCGGGCTGTCTCACCCAATTGACCTAGGAAGACACAGGGGGGTAACAACAGGAGTGGGGCGACGCTAGAGTCCCGGAAGAGCTCCGAGCCTCCCCGTCATACGGGTGTGTCCTAACCATAAGATCTGGGGGACGTGGAAGAACATCAGAATCGAGTTGTGAGGGAACACGAGAAACAGACACAACAGTTGTGGGGACTATCCCGTAAGCACAGCAGGGGAGGACCACAACACACAAGCGCTAGAAGGTAGGCACAGATTTCCACCTGCAAAGGGAGTTCTGGATGTGCCATCGGACCGGCCAGGCTTGCGCAGCCCAGTTAACCGTATTCCGGATTGAGGATCCTGAAGCCTTCAGTAAAGAGGTAAAGAGACTGCAACCTGGTGTCCTCGTTATTTACTGCAACCTGCATCGCACCACCACAACATCATCACCATCACGCACACCTATTATTGGGCGCCCCTCAGCAGGGTCACGGACCGGGTCTAGCCACCGTGACAACCCCAGAGCAGAGACTCAGAGGCCCGGTACCGGGTACCCCTCGGCCCTGCGGCAGTGGGGGCGCTGCAAACTTGGCGTCACAAACAGGATCTACTTAAGCCTGAAGAATCAGGTCATGTGTGCCTTGGAACTGGGATTTATTATACTTGGACTGTGACTTATTGCAAAGACTGTGTATTGCCACTTGCCGCCAGAAGTTCCCGCCAAAACCGCCGCCATTACAGCGCTAAGGAGAGCGCAGGAGAAGAAGAAGGGTGTGGAGTGGGCGTAGACAAGCTGGAGAGCGCAAAAGACAATGGCCGCCCAGTCTAAATATTTCTGCCCCTTGAGGACGTGTCCGTCAGCAGCCGAGATCCGCCTCCTGATTCTCAATGGTGGGCGGAGACAGAGAAAACGAAACCGCCCACGAAGGAGAGAGCGGGAAAAGGACGAGGAAGAAAAAGCAAACCACGTGGAGGATGCCATGGCGAGCTGCCCGGAACCGGAGCGTGGGGTCGGAGCAGAGGACTCCCCCAGCTACCCAGAGGGACACCATGACCAGGCCTCCACCGCTGATACTGACTTCCTGCCGGCCGGAGTGGATGAGCTCAGCGACCAACTCCTGCGGACGCAGCTGAGCACTGAGGCCGGGTGGAAGAAGACCTTCATCGGGAGCCTCACCAGACGTCTGTCGGCAGCCTCGTCTGGTCCGGAGCAGGAAAGAAGTTCCAGCGCTCCGAAGCCAGAAAGCAAGGCCCTGCCGGAAAGCGAGGTGCTGCAAACGGAGATGACAACGCTGCAGCGCAAGGCCCTGCAACCAGCGCTCCAGATCTCAGCGGAGACAGAGCAGATCGGCACCGGAGGAACCGCATCTGAAGCAGGTATGAAGAACGACCCTGCCCCACCAGCAGAGGACCTGCTGATAGGCCCCGTCGCGGCACCCCCTCTCCCTGGGACCTGTAGACTCCAGCGCCTTACACCCTGGGATCGGGCCATGGGTATGGAGCACTTCTTAAAGGCCCCGATCTCGCCGATCACCTTGCCGAGCGAGGTCTATGCGGAGCTACGGCCGCCAGAGCGAGAGTAAACCTCGATGCCATGGATATGTAAATAGTTAACTGTTTGTCCTTCTGATGTTTTGCTGCTACAACCTGATCAGGGTCAACTCTTAAAGGGATCCCTTTGTTTACCCGGGATCCCTTCTTTTGCTTTTTGTTTTTGTCTCCTGTTTATTCATCATTAAAAGAACTGCTGAATCATGAACAATGCATGATTACAAACTTTTTGTACATAGTTTGCACCTTCTTAAAGATGCTCTCTACTGGTTTTACACAAGGAAAGGACTCTTTGCGAAGACACTGGTCTTGGAACCAGCACCGGAGTCCTTGCTGCGAACAGACTTGCAGCTTGAGAAGTTGCACTACCTCATAGAGACTTGGTCCCCTCTTAAAGGGAATGTTCACATATTGCACTTATGAACAGTGTTGCCTTAAGGTGGTTAAATGGCAATAATGTCTTGAAAGAAGAAGTTAAATGTAGCTAACTAGTTGATTGTGAGAAATGTTTAATGATGTTGATAAAAGAATGAGGACAGAAAGTGAACCCGTACGGGGTTAGTTAGTGAGTCCTCCTAGGGGCCATACAGAGATGGCTCAGTAATCCTGAACTGAAAGATGGATGATAAGTTCTATACCGTGTATAGTAGTGGAAAGGCAGTAGGGCCGGGCAGAAAGGGGCGGTCCTTTAACAGAAAGGAGAGGCAGTAGGCCTGGAGCAGATAGGACAGGCGGTCCTGCAGATGTAAAGAAGGAGAATGCAGAAAAGTTGATTAGCCTTATAATGTTTTATAAGAAGGTCTTTAGTGGATTCAGCGAGTACGTCCTTAAAGGCAATGTTAAATTATTGTTCAAAAATTTTGCACTTAGTAGAATACCCGGTTGGGTGAGAAAAGTTATTTATAGTATGTTATTTAAAGTATTTAAGTTTGTAACGTTCAAGTGTCCTCACCTCCCATAAAGGGAACCTCTGTTAAAAAGTTTACTTGTACTTGCATTTTCAAAATTGTATGTCTTTTTGCTGACATGTATTGTTGTTTTCTTCCCAGTCCGGGAGTACTGGATTTAACCGGGGGTGAGTGCAGCGCCCCAGAGTCCTGGTCGTTGCAGTACTGGTGCTCCGCCGCTAAGGGGGGCTATGGTACGTCTGATGGCACTGAAGGAGTTCATCTGACCAGGTATCACAGACACCAATACACTTCACAGTCTGGCCTCCATAGGGAGCTAAGGTTACTATGTATTAGGCCACTCCTCACAGTCTGGTAAAACTGGGGGTTGGATAGGAAGTGAGTTCAGAAAGCTGACTGGGTTGGAACCAGGCAACACCTTGTGGCAGAGGGTGTTGTAGGGGAAGATTCAGAGGGGTCCCTGTCAGGGGTGGGATCCTGACAGAGGCCTAGCAACCAGAGAGAACGTTACGGGACCGCGCCTGCACGATATAGCGGTGGTACCCCAAGAAAGGACAAGAAGCGAGGTTTATTGTGTTGAGTGAGAAATGAGATCAACACAACAAGGAGAATACCAGTAGGAGTCGTGCTGTAAGACGAGGCAACATCCTACTGAGGCGCGTAACCGGTGGCCGGAATGCCGAGGAAGTATAGAGCTCCAGGCCAAACTTCAAACCTACGGCAGGACAGTCAGTTATAGGCGGGCTGTCTCACCCAATTGACCTAGGAAGACACAGGGGGGGTAACAACAGGAGTGGGGCGACGCTAGAGTCCCGGAAGAGCTCCGAGCCTCCCCGTCATACGGGTGCGTCCTAACCATAAGATCTGGGGGACATGGAAGAACATCAGAATCGAGTTGTGAGGGAACACGAGAAACAGACACAACAGTTGTGGGGACTATCCCGTAAGCACAGCAGGGGAGGACCACAACACACAAGCGCTAGAAGGAAGGCACAGATTTCCACCTGCAAAGGGAGCTCTGGATGTGCCATCGGACCGGCCAGGCTTGCGCAGCCCAGTTAACCGTATTCCGGATTGAGGATCCTGAAGCCTTCAGTAAAGAGGTAAAGAGACTGCAACCTGGTGTCCTCGTTATTTACTGCAACCTGCATCGCACCACCACAACATCATCACCATCACGCACACCTATTATTGGGCGCCCCTCAGCAGGGTCACGGACCGGGTCTAGCCACCGTGACAACCCCAGAGCAGAGACTCAGAGGCCCGGTACCGGGTACCCCTCGGCCCTGCGGCAGTGGGGGCGCTGCACATGTATTTTATGCAGATTTTTTCCTGCCAAGACTCTGGTTTTTGGTGCAGAAAATACTCAACGTGTGCACGTAGCCTTTAAAATGGTCAACGTCCGCTTTTCTTGTGTGCATGCTGAGTTTTATGTGCTGCTTTTCTCTATAGACACATTAGTTGCAGAACATCCACAGCTAAAAACTGCATGTAATCCACACATGACTGTGGAGCGCCCCCACACCGCCGCAGGGCCGAGGGGATACCCGGAGCCGGGCCTCTGGGTCTCAGTCTCGGGGTTGTCACGGTGGCTAGACCCGGTCCGTGGCCCTGTCCGTCAGTGGGGGACGTCCGGTGAAATAGGTGGTAGTAATGGTAGCGGTGGGGTAGTGTAGCGGTTGTGGGGTGTAAGTCGCAGCAAATAACGAGGACACCAGGTTGCAGTCTCTTTACCTCTTTACTGGAGATCTCTGAGTCCTCAGTCCGGAACACGGTTCACCAGGCTACGCAAGTCCGGCCGGTCCAATGGCACCTCCAGAGTTCTCCTCTCAGGTGGAAATCTGTGCCTTCCTTCTAGCGCTATGTGTTGTAGTCCTTCCCTGCTGTGCTTACGGAAAGTAACCCCACAACGGTTGTGTCTGTTTCTTAAGTTCCCTCACAACTCGATTTGATGTTCCTCTGTAATCCACCCCTTCCCTGTATTCAGGTTGGAATGGCACCCGTTTGTCAGGTAGGCCTGGAGTTCTTCCGGGACCCTAGAGTCGCCCCTCTCCCGCAATTGCCCCCCAAGACTTCATAGGTGATATGTGGTAGACAGCCCGCCTAAGACCGACTGTCCTGCCGCTGTTTGGAGTATGGCTTGAAGCTGTATTCTAATCCACTCCCTCGGCGTTCCGGCCACCGGTATTGCGCCTCAGCAGGGTGCTGCCTCTTTCAACAAAACCCCTGCTGGTATTCTCCTTCTGCTTGATCTCGTTTCTCACTCAGCACAATCTATCTCGCTTCTAGTCCTTTCTTGAGTCCCGCCGCTTCCAGGAGCCTGCGCGGACCCGTTACGTTCTTTCAATGCCAAGCCTCTGCCAGGATCCCACCCCTGGCAGAGACCCTACAGTCTCTCCCTTCACAACACCCCCTGCCACAGGGTGTTGCTCCGTTCAATCCCGTCAGCGTTCTCTTCTAACTTCCTGCCTGACCCCCAGTTTACCCACTATGGTGGGGAGTGGCCTAATGAATAGCACCCTTAGCTCCCCCCGGAGGCCCAGCTGTGAAACATATTGGTGTCTGTGATACCTGATTGGAGGAACTCCTTCGGTGCCATCGAACGTACCATGGCTCCCCTTAGCGGCGAAGCCACAGTACTGCAACGACCAGAACTCTGGGGCGCTGCACTCCCCCCTGGTTAAACACAGTACTCCGGGACTGGGAAGAAAAACAACAATACAGATTAGTAAACAGACATACAATTTTGTTGAGTGCAAAACAATAAGTATACTTGAACAGGCTTCCCTTTATGGGAGGTGAGGACACTTTTAACGTTACAAACATGGTCAACATTATAAATTACAGGCTATGCATAACTCCTGTTACCCAACCGGGTATTCTACTTAGTGCAAATTCTGGAACAATAAATTAACATTGCCTTTAAGAAACATACACTCTTAGTTTACCAAAGGCCTTCCTATAATCACATTACAGGGCAAGGTAACTTCACATTCTCCTACTTTGAACCTGCAGGACCGCCTGTCCCTATGGCACCAGACCTACTGCCTCTCCTTTCTTTTACAGGACCGCCCCGTTCAGCCAGGGCCTACTGCCTTTCTCTACTATACATGGTATAGACATAACATTCCTTTCGTTTAAAGAACTCTGAGCCAGCTCTACTCGGCTCCTTTAAGGACTCACTCTCTAACCCCTACGGGTTCACTCTCTGTCCTTAGTAACAAAGTAACTTTCAATGGGGACGCGGGGTTTACCTTGTATCCTCACCTTCATTATTACTTCGCTTACTTTCAACTATGCAGACCTCTACTCTACCCCTACGGGCTCTCTGCATCTTTTCTTTCTGCAAAACATTATTTAGATTTCACATTTCAACAAATTCAACACATATAACTTAGCATGTAAAACAGTTACATTTCTTTTCAAAGCATCATTATGGCATTACTGTTCTGCAACAGTATCTCTCTCAAGCTCAGTTTCTCACATCCCCTTTAAGAGGAGACCAAGTCTTTCTAAGGTAGCTCGTCTTCTCAGCCTACCAGCCCATGCAAAGGTTCCGGCATGGTATCTTCGCAAAGTGTCTTTAACTAGAACCGGTAGGAGAGGTATCTTCACAAAGTGTCTTTGGCTCAAACCAATAGGGCAAATATCTTCGCAAAGTGTCTTTGGCTAAAACCAGTAGGGTGCACCTTTAAGAAGGTGCAAACTATTTACAAAGGAAGTTCGAATCATGCACAGTCCATGATTTCTGCAGTTTGTGTAACTTTTGTGCAACAACTTCAGAAAAGGAAAACAAACAAAGAGGATCCCAGGTTAACAGAGGGATCCATTAACCCTGGGCGGGTTTAGCAGCAACTCAAAAGAACAAATAGTAACTATTTACATTTTCACAAAGTGACTCTTCTTTCAGAAGTTTCCATGAGGCGCCACCTGGCGGGCGGACCCCTGCAATCCAGGTTTCAGGTCCACTCCCGCTGCCAGATACACCCCATGGGTTCGGGTCTGTTGCACGACCAGGTCGTGCGCGGCGATCAAGGTCTGTGTTCCCACTTCTCTCTGTGCTGGCACATCCGGAACATCGGTCACTCGAAGGGGCACCTCCTTAGGCACGACGGTGGTGGCGGCGATCGGGTGGCAGATCGCAAGTTCTGTGGTCAGGCAGGTGGGGCCGACCAGGGTGGTTACAGATCGGTCACACGGCGGCACTTTGGCCACAGGGGCTGGTTTCTCTTTCTTGTAGACGTTCAGAGCGAACCACCCCTTTTCCCCAAGGTGCCGGGTGTAGGTAACACTGTCTCCCGGATAGAGGTCTCGATCGGGGTGACCCTCTCTAAGGTGTGACTCGACATCTCGTCGGTTAACAAAGACCTCTGCGTATAGCCCCGGTTCTTTAATAAAGCCCCAGCCTCCTTGGAGTTTAAAGACGGTGATGATGCCCTGCCTGCGCGGGGCCTGGTGAGTGGTGGGGTCCTTACGGGCCCGGTCCTTGACCGCCAAATCTTTTTGATGATAGGCCTCCCGTTTAGCCTGATGTGTTTTCTCTTCCTCTCGCCACCGCTGTTCTAGCTGGATCTGGTATTCCTCCCAGCTTAGGGCCTGTACCATTTCTCCCTTCTGGGTCTCCACCCCGGGGAACCCCATGAGATTGGATCCAGGGTTCACCCAGCGGCACACCGTGCGCTCCGCGCTGACCTCACACGGCAAGGGAGTAGGGGTGATTGGGGCTCGCATACGGTGTTCCATGCCCGTGGCTTCCTCCCATGGTAACAGGCGCTGAAGTCTATGGGTCCCCGGGAGAGGTGGTGCTGCTACGGGACCCACTAACACACCCTCTGCTAGTGGGGTAGGATCGGCGGACTCACCCACTGGTATGATTCCACTTCCCGCGACAGGTCCCGCTGGTTCTTCCGATGTCCGGGAATCCACTGCCGGTCCCACCTGATGCGGGGCCTGGACTCTTACATGCAGTTGGAGGAGCTGGTTATATAAATCCTCCATCTCGGCTCTCAGGAATTTGGTGTTATCCACGGAGGACAAGCTGCTGGGCTCAGCCGGGTAGTCAGGGGAGACTTCCACTTCAACCCCGCTGTCGGGTTCGGAGCTGCTGGCCATAGCGTCCTCCACGTGGGTCGCTTCCTGGTCTTTTTCCCGCTCTCTCCTGCGTGAGCAGTTTCGTTTTCTCTGCCTCCGCCCCCCATTAAGGATTAGGAGGCGGATCTCTGCTGCTGACGGACACGTCCTCACTGCACAGAAATATTTAGACTGGGCGGCCATTATTCTTCGCGCTCTCCAGCTCGTCTACGCCCACTCCACGCCCCTCTTCTCTTCCTGCGCTTTCCTCAGCGCTGCAATGGCGGCGGATTTTGGCGGCAAATGGCACAGCACACAGTCTTGCAATAAAGTACAGTCTAAGCACAACAAATCACAGTCTCTAGGCACACATGACCTGATTCTTCAGGCTTAAGTAGATCCTGTTCGTGACGCCAAGTTTTGGAGCGCCCCCACACCGCCGCAGGGCCGAGGGGATACCCGGAGCCGGGCCTCTGGGTCTCAGTCTCGGGGTTGTCACGGTGGCTAGACCCGGTCCGTGGCCCTGTCCGTCAGTGGGGGACGTCCGGTGAAATAGGTGGTAGTAATGGTAGCGGTGGGGTAGTGTAGCGGTTGTGGGGTGTAAGTCGCAGCAAATAACGAGGACACCAGGTTGCAGTCTCTTTACCTCTTTACTGGAGATCTCTGAGTCCTCAGTCCGGAACACGGTTCACCAGGCTACGCAAGTCCGGCCGGTCCAATGGCACCTCCAGAGTTCTCCTCTCAGGTGGAAATCTGTGCCTTCCTTCTAGCGCTATGTGTTGTAGTCCTTCCCTGCTGTGCTTACGGAAAGTAACCCCACAACGGTTGTGTCTGTTTCTTAAGTTCCCTCACAACTCGATTTGATGTTCCTCTGTAATCCACCCCTTCCCTGTATTCAGGTTGGAATGGCACCCGTTTGTCAGGTAGGCCTGGAGTTCTTCCGGGACCCTAGAGTCGCCCCTCTCCCGCAATTGCCCCCCAAGACTTCATAGGTGATATGTGGTAGACAGCCCGCCTAAGACCGACTGTCCTGCCGCTGTTTGGAGTATGGCTTGAAGCTGTATTCTAATCCACTCCCTCGGCGTTCCGGCCACCGGTATTGCGCCTCAGCAGGGTGCTGCCTCTTTCAACAAAACCCCTGCTGGTATTCTCCTTCTGCTTGATCTCGTTTCTCACTCAGCACAATCTATCTCGCTTCTAGTCCTTTCTTGAGTCCCGCCGCTTCCAGGAGCCTGCGCGGACCCGTTACGTTCTTTCAATGCCAAGCCTCTGCCAGGATCCCACCCCTGGCAGAGACCCTACAGTCTCTCCCTTCACAACACCCCCTGCCACAGGGTGTTGCTCCGTTCAATCCCGTCAGCGTTCTCTTCTAACTTCCTGCCTGACCCCCAGTTTACCCACTATGGTGGGGAGTGGCCTAATGAATAGCACCCTTAGCTCCCCCCGGAGGCCCAGCTGTGAAACATATTGGTGTCTGTGATACCTGATTGGAGGAACTCCTTCGGTGCCATCGAACGTACCATGGCTCCCCTTAGCGGCGAAGCCACAGTACTGCAACGACCAGAACTCTGGGGCGCTGCAACTGTATCTATAAAGTTTTGTCAAAACACTTCTATTATATATAGATCCAGAAAAAAGAGGCAGCACTCCAGTATTTTCAAAAATACAAAAGGGACTTTAATAGCCCTAGTGGTCGTGCCGACGTTTCGGCTACAATGAGCCTTTCTTAAGCAATGTTGAGCGTGCACATACAAATATTTAAAGAGGTGATACAATGAGACATGATTAACATATCAAGTGTAAAAATATATAGTAATATATCATATAAACATTTCATTTTATTGATATCCTTTAAACATGATTTTTAAAGTGACAGTGCAGTATTAAAAAGTAGTTGAATATAAAATTCATCATATAACAGTGCTATTCATATTTAATTGTTATAATTATATTATTTGTTATATATTTAGAAAAGGGACTCACCCAGCTGTAAACTGCTGTAGGATAAGAGTAAAAAAACAAAAAACACCTTTCCTTCCTTGCCATTCTCAGCGTCCTGGTATGCTTACTGAGCATGTCTGTATGTGTCATCATCTATTAGCCAATCAGAGGGCTCTGAGGTCAAATTGCCCTCGCACGTGCTCAGTGCACATGCAGTATCACGGCTGCCATAGGGGTGGAGTGCATATTCATTCCTTTTATGAGCGGTACCATGTGACCGCTGAACACAGGAACAAGCTGCCGGAGACCATCGGAGAAGCAGGGACGTGCAGAGACCACGCAAGGAGGGGGAGATTATGACGGAGTAGGGTGAGCCATGCGATATTCACATGTCCCCGTTCCACCGCCGGGCTCTGTCTTCCGTGTCCTCTGCCTGTGACGTTCAGGTCAGAGGGTGCGATGATGTGTTTAGTGCGCGCCCTCTGCCTGAACAGTCACAGCCATAAGACCTGGAAGACACAGCGGCGTGTGGCGGTGGAACGGGGACAGATGAATATCGCAAGTGCCTGGGGCCTGAGCCAGCGGCGACACCAGCACCTGGCCCCCATAGCGTGCCAGTATCCCTGCCTGCTCAGGCCCCTCAGCACCTGGCCCCCAGCGATGAGAGGTGAGTGTGTCATTTTTTTTTTTTTTAACCGCAGCAGCATTATATGGGGCATATTATTCTATGGAGCATCTTATGGGGCCCATCATGAACAGTATGGAGCATTATAAGTGGCATATTTTATTATGGAGCATCTTATGGGGCCATCATGAACTGTATGGAGCATTACATGGGGCTCCTGATTGAATATGGATATTCAAAAACACTTAACCTACTGATGTCTCAATTAATTTTACTTTTATTGGTATCTATTTTTATTTTTGACATTTACCGGTAGCTGCTGCATTTCCCACCCTAGGCTTATACTCGAGTCAATACATTTTCCCAGTTTTTTGTGGCAAAATTAGGGGGGTCAGCTTATACTCGGGTCCGGTTATACTCGAGTATATACGGTATATAAAGAAGATGAATTCATCAAAGCTAGAAGAGTGAACGAAGTCAAGCATATGAAAATGGTGTAATCGATGGAGGCGAGTGAATCGACTAAAGGTGAATCAAATTTAACTTGAAATTTACAAAAAGCTTGGATTTATCATAATCTGAATTTATTTTTTGCCATTTGTTTTGGGCAAATCCAGCAAAATGACGGCCAGACAGCTGCTATTTTGCTGGATTATAAAGGGCTGGGAAAGTGTTAAAAATGTTGTTCTCCTCAGCTCTTTTGTCTTGTTTCTTCCATTGTGGGGTCTTTCACTGTCTAGGCATCCTATGGGGTGCAATACAATTCAGCGATGCCCCACGTGACCGCATGCATGTGATATGTTACTTATGTGGTGGTGTGGGGACTAGTAAATGAAATATGTTTGAAGCATGATAGAACAGTTGATTTGCGGACTGGCATCACTGTGACAGGTATGGGGAGTGTCGAATAAAAAAATATAACATTTTATTTTTTTGTACCCTTTTCTAGGCAATTCAATTTGCATCAAATTTATTTAATGCAAATCAAATTTCCCTCCTGAATTGAGCAAATGTGCCCGAATAGAATTTTGGGAGATTTGCTCAACTTTCTGGTTTACAATCTACACAAAAGTCTCCTATTAGTAGGTTTGCACAGTTCACAGTTAGACCTTATTCATATATCCAATTAAACCAAGCTCTCGCTGTATACATACTTATCCATGCTATTTTTTTTAAAGAAGGTAAAAATAAAGTAAATCTTGTTTTTATGTCTCCTCGGTGTTCCAGCTTTTTATTTTCACTATCGGTACTGCGGGCCCGCAGTCATACAGCACCCATACATTTAACAAATGGAGAGTATGCTACAATATGCGGTGCGTTCAGCAAGCCCTTCTTTTCCTTGTTGCAATGGTCATGTGAATAGAGGGTAGATCTGCAGTCCTGTCATGCATCTGGGTTCAAACCCCTGATCCTGTGCTTTGTGCTTGCCTTCCCTACCTGCTGAGCCACAGCACTTAAACCTTTGTCTGTTATTTCTTTTTTTTTTTAATTCGTTTATTAACAACAAAATAAACCATGTTCCATACACATTTGTATCCATTATTGTTGAGCATAATATAAAGTACATATAATTATATAGAAAAAATAAAATGATTCAGCTCACCCTTGTGATGGTATTCTCACAGCCCATGAGAAATTTGATCCGAGCACGGAAACGTCTCTGCTTGACACCAGGTACTTGTGCATGAAAATGAAGGTATCCAGCTCAGGAAATAAAATCAAAAGTCTTTATTTGGACAAATTTAAAAAGTAAGCTGCTTGACAAACCAGTGCATACTGGAGGAAGGAATGTCTTGAATAACTGGACGCGTTTCGACCACGTATCGTGTTGAAACTGAGGACTAAGAGCACTATACGTGTTCGAAATGCGTCCAGTTATTCAAGACATTCCTTCCTCCAGTATGCACTGGTTTGTCAAGCAGCTTACTTTTTAAATTTGTCCAAATAAAGACTTTTGATTTTATTTCCTGAGCTGGATACCTTCATTTTCATGCACACATATAGTTACCGTATTTTTCGCTTTGTAAGACGCTCCGGATTATAAGACGCACCCCAAATTTTGAGGCGAAAAATAGGAAAAAACTTTTTTTAATAAATTGAGGGGGCTTCTTATAATCCATGCGTCTTATTGCTTACCAGGGGTTGTGGCTGCGGTGGATCAGGGTCCCAGGGTCGTTGCTGGAGGCAGGAGTGGAGCATTGCTGCAGGCTGGGATGATGGGGTCTGCAGGGGGGCTTCAGTGCTGCATGGGGGCTGCTGTGCTGCAGGCTGGGATGAGGGGTGCTGCAGGGGGCTCTGGTGCTGCAGGGGGCTCTGGTGCTGCAGGGGGCTCTGGTGCTGCAGGGGGCTCTGGTGCTGCAGGGGGCTCTGGTACTACAGGGGGCTGTGGTGCTGCAGGGCTGTCTCCAGTGCTGCAGGGCTGTCTCCAGGGCTGTCTCCGGTGCTGCGGGGGGCTCTGGCAACATTTTGTGAAAGACCAGAGCCCCCAGCAGTTCGTCCATGCGTTCCTGTATGACTGACTCCGGGAAAATGGCCGCCGGAATCTCGAGAGATGAGATCTCAGTGCAGAAATCTCATCTCCCGAGATTCCGGCGGCCATTTTCCAGGAGTTAGTCATACTAGAACGCATGGACGAACTGCCGGGGGGCTCTGGTCTTTCACAAAATGTCGCCAGAGCCCCCCGCAGCACCGGAGCCTCCAGCATCACCCGGGGCAGCAGCGGACAACCCCGGCAGTGGCGGCGGGTGACAGCGGCGGCGGGCGACAGCGGCGGCGGGCGACAGCGGCGGCGGGCGGTAGCAGCGGCGGACACCCCCTCATCCCAGCCTGTAATGGTAAGCGGTATATCCGCTTTGTTAGACGCACCCACATTTCCCCCCCAAATTTGGGGGAAATAAAGTGCGTCTTACAAAGCGTAAAATACGGTATATGCATTGTTAAACATACAACAAAATGTGTATCTTTATTTATAACAAAGTGTTATCTTTTTTTATGATCAATAGGATATTTTCAAGTGAATAACGAATTGTGTATGTCAGATCCCCTACACCATATGTGTTATGTAAATAGAAACATAGAATCGTAAATCCTAAGTTATAACTACAACTACAATACCTACTGGTTCGCCGCACTAGAAGAAAAGGAAAAGAAAGGAGACTTTGCATTGTACCCGTCCCTCATGTGATGCCCCCAAAACAGGCATCAAAGCCTGATTATGGTGTATCTATAGAGTAAGATGGGAAGAATTCCATCTACCCCAGATTTTTTCAAATTTGCCCGGACAACCTCTGTTCTGATACAATGTACATTCATATGGAATAACCGAGTTTACCCATTCAATCAAAGCTCTAAGAGATGGACATGAGCCCCCCATCCACAGCAGTGCCAATACCTTCCGTGCCATAAAAAGCGTCTCTTGTAAGAAAATACCGATATAATGATCCCAAGTCTCCTCCTGCCATACTCCAAATATACAAGTCAATGGATCAAGGGGAACAGGAATTGATAGCAAATATGTTAATAGTGACGTTACCTCTTTCCAGTAATGGAGAATGGTAGAGAACCTCCATATCATGTGGATAAAGTCTGCATCTAGTGAGTGACATCGCAGACATTCTGGTGTTTTGAAATCGACCCATTTTAAAAAGTTGTGTCGGGATTAAGTACGATTGATGTATTATGTATAGCTGGGTCATCCTACTATTAACTGATGGGGATACCTTAATTGGAGATTCTAGAATCTCTTCCCATTCCTCTTCTTGCATATCGGAAAGAAGTCCCCCCCATTTCCCCTTAATAGATCTTACTAGGGTTGAGCGAAACGGGTCGATCATTTTCAAAAGTCGCCGACTTTTGGCTAAGTCGGCGTCTCATGAAACCCGATCCGACCCCTGTGCTTGTCGGCCATGCGGTACGCGACTTTCGCGCCAAAGTCGCGTTTTAATGACGCGAAAAGCGCCATTTCTCAGCCAATGAAGGTGAACGCAGAGTGTGGGCAGCGTGATGACATAGATCCTGGTCCCCACCATCTTAGAGAAGGGCATTGCAGTGATTGGCTTGCTGTCTGCGGCGTCACAGGGGCTATAAAGGGGCGGTCCCGCCGACCGCCATCTCACTGCTGCTGATCTGAGCTTAGGGACAGGTTGCTGCCGCTTCGTCAGAAGCAGGGAGAGCGTTAGGCAGGGTCCACTAACCACCAAACCGCTTGTGCTGCAGCGATTTCCACTGTCCAACACCACCTTCGGTGTGCAGGGACTGTGGAAGCTATTTTTTTTTTTTTTTCCTCAGCGCTGTAGCTCATTGGGCTGCCCTAGAAGGCTCCGTGATAGCTGTATTGCTGTGAGTACGCCACTGTGGAAACCAACTGCTTTTTTCAAAGCACATATCCTCTTGTTCCTTTCTGCACAGCTATCTTTTTTGTTTGTCCACACTTTTTATTTAATTTGTGCATCAGTCCACTCCTATTGCTGCCTGCCATACCTGGCTTAGATTACTGCAGGGAGATAGTAATTGTAGGACAGTCCCTGTTTTGTTTTTTTTTTTTTTTTTGTGGGAGATTAAGATTGGCATTTCTGCTACAGTGCCATCCCTGTGTGTGCCATCTCTCACTGAGTGGGCCATAGAAAGCCTATTTATTTTTTCCGTGATTTGTGTTCTAAATTCTACCTCAACACAAAAACACTACATCAATCAGTGGTAGAAAAATATTGGCCTCAGTCAGGGCTTGTGTGCCACTGCTGTGTGTGCTATCTCTCATTCAGTGGGCTATAGAAAGCCTATTTATTTATTTATTTTTTTTCTTATTATTTGGTTTCTAAAGTCTCCCTGAAAAAAAAAAAAAAAAAAAAAACAGTGGGAGAGTAATATTGCCCTTTCAGCTTGTGTGCCAGTCTTGACTCCTGGGTGTGCCACCTCTCTCTCATTCAGTGGGCCATAGAAAGCCTATTTATTTTTTTGGTTTTTTTAATATTATTTGGTTTCTAAAGTCTCCCTGAAAATAAAAAAAAAAAAACTTAAAAAAACAGTGGGAGAGTAATATTGCCCTTTCAGCTTGTGTGCCAGTCTTGACTCCTGGGTGTGCCACCTCTCTCATTCAGTGGGCCATAGAAAGTCTATTTATTTATTTTTTTAAATATTATTGGGATTCTAAAGTCTCCCTTAAAAAACAAAAAATACATAAAAAAACAGTGGGAGAGTAATATTGCCCTTTCAGCTTGTGTGCCAGTCTTGACTCCTGGGTGTGCCACCTCTCTCATTCAGTGGGCCATAGAAAGCATTTTTTTTTTTTCCTTGATTTGTGTTCTAAAATCTACCTCAACACAAAAACACTACATCAATCAGTGGGAGAAAAATATTGGCCTCAGTCAGGGCTTGTGTGCCACTGCTGTGTGTGCTATCTCTCATTCAGTGGGCTATAGAAAGCCTATTTATTTATTTATTTTTTTTCTTATTATTTGGTTTCTAAAGTCTCCCTGAAAAAAAAAAAAAAAAAAAAAAAACAGTGGGAGAGTAATATTGCCCTTTCAGCTTGTGTGCCAGTCTTGACTCCTGGGTGTGCCACCTCTCTCTCATTCAGTGGGCCATAGAAAGCCTATTTATTTTTTTGGTTTTTTTAATATTATTTGGTTTCTAAAGTCTCCCTGAAAATAAAAAAAAAAAAACTTAAAAAAACAGTGGGAGAGTAATATTGCCCTTTCAGCTTGTGTGCCAGTCTTGACTCCTGGGTGTGCCACCTCTCTCTCATTCAGTGGGCCATAGAAAGCCTATTTATTTTTTTGGTTTTTTTAATATTATTTGGTTTCTAAAGTCTCCCTGAAAATAAAAATAAAAAAACTTAAAAAAACAGTGGGAGAGTAATATTGCCCTTTCAGCTTGTGTGCCAGTCTTGACTCCTGGGTGTGCCACCTCTCTCTCTCATTCAGTGGGCCATAGAAAGCCTATTTATTTTTTTTTTTAAATATTATTGGGTTTCTAAAGTCTCCCTTAAAAAACAAAAAATACATAAAAAAACAGTGGGAGAGTAATATTGCCCTTTCAGCTTGTGTGCCAGTCTTGACTCCTGGGTGTGCCACCTCTCTCATTCAGTGGGCCATAGAAAGCATTTTTTTTTTTCCTTGATTTGTGTTCTAAAATCTACCTCAACACAAAAACACTACATCAATCAGTGGTAGAAAAATATTGGCCTCAGTCAGGGCTTGTGTGCCACTGCTGTGTGTGCTATCTCTCATTCAGTGGGCTATAGAAAGCCTATTTATTTATTTATTTTTTTTCTTATTATTTGGTTTCTAAAGTCTCCCTGAAAAAAAAACAAAAAAAAAAAAACAGTGGGAGAGTAATATTGCCCTTTCAGCTTGTGTGCCAGTCTTGACTCCTGGGTGTGCCACCTCTCTCTCATTCAGTGGGCCATAGAAAGCCTATTTATTTTTTTGGTTTTTTTTAATATTATTTGGTTTCTAAAGTCTCCCTGAAAATAAAAAAAAAAAAACTTAAAAAAACAGTGGGAGAGTAATATTGCCCTTTCAGCTTGTGTGCCAGTCTTGACTCCTGGGTGTGCCACCTCTCTCATTCAGTGGGCCATAGAAAGCCTATTTATTTATTTTTTTAAATATTATTGGGTTTCTAAAGTCTCCCTTAAAAAACAAAAAATACATAAAAAAACAGTGGGAGAGTAATATTGCCCTTTCAGCTTGTGTGCCAGTCTTGACTCCTGGGTGTGCCACCTCTCTCATTCAGTGGGCCATAGAAAGCATTTTTTTTTTCCTTGATTTGTGTTCTAAAATCTACCTCAACACAAAAACACTACATCAATCAGTGGTAGAAAAATATTGGCCTCAGTCAGGGCTTGTGTGCCACTGCTGTGTGTGCTATCTCTCATTCAGTGGGCTATAGAAAGCCTATTTATTTATTTATTTATTTTCTTATTATTTGGTTTCTAAAGTCTCCCTGAAAAAAAAAAAAAAAAAAAAAAAAACAGTGGGAGAGTAATATTGCCCTTTCAGCTTGTGTGCCAGTCTTGACTCCTGGGTGTGCCACCTCTCTCTCATTCAGTGGGCCATAGAAAGCCTATTTATTTTTTTGGTTTCTTTAATATTATTTGGTTTCTAAAGTCTCCCTGAAAATAAAAAAAAAAAAACTTAAAAAAACAGTGGGAGAGTAATATTGCCCTTTCAGCTTGTGTGCCAGTCTTGACTCCTGGGTGTGCCACCTCTCTCATTCAGTGGGCCATAGAAAGCCTATTTATTTTTTTTTTTAAATATTATTGGGTTTCTAAAGTCTCCCTTAAAAAACAAAAAATACATAAAAAAACAGTGGGAGAGTAATATTGCCCTTTCAGCTTGTGTGCCAGTCTTGACTCCTGGGTGTGCCACCTCTCTCATTCAGTGGGCCATAGAAAGTCTATTTATTTTTTTTTTTAAATATTATTGGGATTCTAAAGTCTCCCTTAAAAAACAAAAAATACATAAAAAAACAGTGGGAGAGTAATATTGCCCTTTCAGCTTGTGTGCCAGTCTTGACTCCTGGGTGTGCCACCTCTCTCATTCAGTGGGCCATAGAAAGCATTTTTTTTTTTTCCTTGATTTGTGTTCTAAAATCTACCTCAACACAAAAACACTACATCAATCAGTGGGAGAAAAATATTGGCCTCAGTCAGGGCTTGTGTGCCACTGCTGTGTGTGCTATCTCTCATTCAGTGGGCCATAGAAAGCCTATTTATTTTTTTGGTTTTTTTAATATTATTTGGTTTCTAAAGTCTCCCTGAAAAAAATAAATAAATAAATTAGGTGGGAGATTAATATTGATATTAGTGCTTGAGTGACAGTCCTGCGTGTGTGTCATCTCTGTGATTTTGTGCCACAGAAAACAGAGTGTGTAACATTGTGCCTGATTTTCCTTGTGGTCTCACCAACCTGTTAAGGGATATTGAAATCATACTGAAGTTATAGCTCACCGTGTAAGTTGTTTGACAGCAACAAATAAAGTTACTTTGGTTAAGATTTTAAAACAATGAGGAAGTCTGGTGCAAGAGGTCGTCGTGGGCGTTCATTGTCAGCTGGTAATGATGGTAGTGGTAGTGGAGCATCAGGTGGTCGTGGGGATAAAAATATTCCACCTAAGTCTGGAGCTGTGGAGCCAGTTTCGTCGTCAGGCTACACAAGGCCTCGAACGCTCTCTTTTCTGGGAGTAGGAAAACCGCTTTTAAAGGCGGAGCAGCAACAGCAAGTTTTGGCTTACATTGCAGACTCAGCCTCTAGCTCTTTTGCCTCCTCTTCCGAAACTGGTAAATGTAAAAGCAGCGCGTCGCTTGTGGATGTTCACGGTCAGGGACAAGTCGCTTCCTTGTCCTCCTCAGCAAAAACTACAACAAGAGAGAAGGATGCAGCAGGCGACACAACGGGTCACTCCATGGAGCTCTTTACACATACCGTCCCTGGCTTAGAAAGTGAAACATTTAACAGGCCATGCCCATTACAAGTATATTCTGACATGGAGTGCACTGATGCACAGCCACAGCCAGAGTACTATGCTGCTCCTTTGACTCAGACCACCACATTGCCCTCTCAGGGTACAGATCCACAATCAGACCCTGATGAGACTATGTTGCCCCGCCACGAACGCTATACCACCGACCGACACAGTGACACAGACGAAGTTGCACACGAGCTCGAAGAGGAGGTAATAGATGACCCAGTTATTGACCCCGATTGGCAGCCATTGGGGGAACAGGGTGCAGGCGGCAGTAGTTCAGAAGCGGAGGTGGAGGAGGGGCCGCAGCAGGCATCAACATCGCAACAGGTTCCATCTGCCGGGCCCGTATCTGGCCCAAAACGCGTGTCAAAGCCAAAACCTGTTGGAGGACAGCGTGGCCATCCGGTTAAAGCTCAGTCTGCAATCCCTGAAAAGGGATCCGAGTCTAGGAAGAGTGCAGTCTGGCATTTTTTTAAACAACATCCAACTGATCAGCGCAAAGTCATCTGTCAAAAATGTTCAACTAGCTTAAGCAGAGGTCAGAATCTGAAAAGTCTAAATACTAGTTGCATGCATAGACACTTAACCACCATGCATTTTCAAGCCTGGACTAACTACCAAACGTCCCTTAAGGTTGTAGCACCCTCGGCCAATGAAGCTAGTCAGCAACGCAACATCCCTTCCGTCACTGTAAGGCCACCATTTTCCGCACCACCGGCAGTATCTGTGCAGGTTTCTTTGCCAGCCAAAAGCAGTCAGGGTCAGGGAACCACCAGTTTTGTAGGAGGAAATATTGCATCTAGGGCACCGGCGGAAACAATACCGTCTCCAACCGTCTCTCAGTCTGCCATGTACACCGGCACACCCGAAAGTTCCACGATCTCCAGCTCTCCAGTCCAGCTCACCCTACATGAGACTCTGGTTAGAAAAAGGAAGTACTTATCCTCGCATCCGCGTACACAGGGTTTTAACGCCCACATAGCTAGACTAATCTCGTTAGAGATGATGCCCTACCGGTTAGTTGAAAGCGAAGCTTTCAAAGCCCTGATGGAGTACGCTGAACCACGATACGAGCTACCCAGTCGACACTTTTTTTCCAGAAAAGCCATCCCAGCCCTGCACCAGCATGTTAAACAGCGCATCGTCCATGCACTCAGGCAATCTGTGAGTACAAAGGTGCACCTGACTACAGATGCATGGACCAGTAGGCATGGCCAGGGACGTTATGTGTCCATCACGGCACACTGGGTGAATGTGGTGGATGCAGGGTCCACAGGCGACATCAATTTAGGGACAGTTGTGCCTAGCCCACGGTCTAGGAAACAGTTGGCTGTAGGCGTTCGCACCCCCTCCTCCTCCTCCTCCTCGTCCTCCTGCAGAAGCTACAGCTCTTCCACAGAACGCAGTCTGCCAACCACTCCATCGGCAGATGACACTGTTGCACACCAGTTGTCCCATTATGGGCCAGCTACTGCCAAGCGTCAGCAGGCTGTATTGGCTATGAAGTGTTTGGGCGACAACAGACACACCGCGGAAGTTCTATCCGAGTTCTTGCAACAAGAAACGCAGTCGTGGCTGGGCACAGTAGATCTTGAGGCAGGCAAGGTAGTGAGTGATAACGGAAGGAATTTCATGGCTGCCATCTCCCTTTCCCAACTGAAACACATTCCTTGCCTGGCTCACACCTTAAACCTGGTGGTGCAGTGCTTATTGAAAACTTATCCTGGGTTCTCCGACCTGCTCCTCAAAGTGCGTGCACTTTGCTCACATATCCAACGTTCGCCTGTACACTCCAGCCGTATGCAGACCTATCAGCGGTCTTTGAACCTTCCCCAGCATCGCCTAATCATAGACGTTGCAACAAGGTGGAACTCAACACTGCACATGCTTCAGAGACTGTGCGAACAGAGGCGTGCTGTTATTTATTTGTGGGAGGATACACGGGCAGGCAGTAGGATGGCAGACATGGAGTTGTCAGGTGTGCAGTGGTCTAAGATACAAGACATGTGTCAAGTCCTTCAGTGTTTTGAGGAATGCACACGGCTGGTTAGTGCAGACAACGCCGTAATAAGCATGAGCATCCCCCTAATGCGTCTGCTGATGCAAAGTTTGACGCACATAAAGGAGCAGGCGTCTGCACCAGAGGAAGAGGAAAGCCTTGATGACAGTCAGCCATTGTCTGGTCAGGGCAGTGTACAGGACGAGGTAGCGGGCGAAGAGGAGGTGGAGGACGAGGAGGATGATGGGGATGAGTATATTTTTAATGCCGAACCTTTCCTGGGGGCACAGGAAATTGGTTGCGTGTCACGGCCGGGTTCTGGTTTTTTGAGGGACACAAGTGACGTAGATTTGCCTGCAACTGCCCCTCAACCATTTACAACCGGAGATTTGACAACTGGAACTTTGGCCCACATGGCGGATTATGCCTTACGTATCCTAAAAAGGGACACACGCATTACGAAAATGATGAACGATGACGATTACTGGTTGGCCTGCCTCCTTGATCCACGCTATAAAGGCAAATTGCAAAATATTATGCCACATGAGAACTTGGAACTAATATTAGCAACCAAACAATCAACTCTTGTTGACCGTTTGCTTCAGGCATTCCCAGCACACAGCGCACGTGATCGTTCTCACACGAGCTCCAGGGGGCAGCAGACTAGGAGTGTTAGGGGTGCACACATCAGAAGTGGCGTTGGACAGAGGGGTTTTCTGACCAGGTTGTGGAGTGATTTTGCTATGACCGCAGACAGGACAGGTACTGCTGCATCAATTGAAAGTGACAGGAGACAACATTTGTCCAGTATGGTTACTAACTATTTTTCATCCCTTATCGATGTTCTCCCTCAACCGTCATTCCCATTTGATTACTGGGCCTCCAAATTAGACACCTGGCCAGAATTGGCAGAATATGCATTGCAGGAGCTTGCTTGCCCGGCAGCAAGTGTCCTATCAGAAAGAGTATTCAGTGCTGCAGGTTCAATATTAACCGAAAAAAGGACTCGTCTGGCTACCCAAAATGTTGACGATCTAACATTCATTAAAATGAACCACAACTGGATTTCGAAATCTTTTGCCCCACCTTGCCCGGCCGACACCTAGCTTTCCTATGAAAAGCTCTTGCCTGTGAATTACTTTTCTAATGTCTAATTTGCTGCAGCTGATTGTACAGCATACGACATGTTTACACCTCCCTAAATGGCAAAACTCCCCACACGGGGCCGTGGTATCGCGACTTGGCGCAAGCACCCGTGAGACTGCTGTTTGTCTGAAGAGGTGGGTGTGCTCGCTTTTGGTTGACGGCATTGCTACTGGGTCCCTCATAGTACAATGTAGTGTCTCTGGCGGTGGTGGTGCGCACCCAACGTCAGACACACCGTTGTAACATGAGGGGCCCTGGGGCGGTCCCGCCGGCCTCAAGAGAGTTCCCCCCTACCCCAGCTCAAAATGTGCTCTACCACGTGCAAAATTATGTCGCACAGCTCCACCAATCTTTAGTCTATTCGCTGACATCATTCAATGTCTGGCACTGACAATACAAATTTGTAGACATCTATGATGCAACTTAAAGTAGTCTGTGTCTGTGTCCTATATTGGCACCATTAAACAGTTACTGCCAAATTACTATGTCAGAAACTCAGTAGATGAGCCCACCCCTGTACCTAAGTATGCCACCTTTTTTTTTGTTTTGGTTGTTTTGCGAGACATTAACATCTATTTATATTTTGGGAGTACTGGGACAGACACTCCTTGCACTACTCCTCCACTCACCACCAAGCTGCCCGTGTATCCATGTAACCGCTGTAAAGCTGCCATGAGCCTATTGTTTGTTATTTTAGGCCTTTGATAGCCTGTCTGCGGTCCCTACTTTAAATACTCCTCCACTCATCACCAGCTGCCTGCCCGTGTATCCATGTAACCGCTGTAAAGCTGCCATGAGCCTATTGTTTGTTATTTTAGGCCTTTGATAGCCTGTCTGCGGTCCCTACTTTAAATACTCCTCCACTGACCACCAAGCTGCCTGTGTATCCATGTAACCGCTGTAAAGCTGCCATGAGCCTATTGTTTGTTATTTTAGGCCTTTGATAGCCTGTCTGCGGTCCCTACTTTAAATACTCCTCCACTGACCACCAAGCTGCCTGCCCGTGTATCCATGTAACCGCTGTAAAACTGCCATAAGCCTATTGTTTGTTATTTTAGGCCTTTGATAGCCTGTCTGCGGTCCCTACTTTAAATACTCCTCCACTGACCACCAAGCTGCCTGCCCGTGTATCCATGTAACCGCTGTAAAACTGCCATGAGCCTATTGTTTGTTATTTTAGGCCTTTGATAGCCTGTCTGCGGTCCCTACTTTAAATACTCCTCCACTCACCACCAAGCTGCCTGTGTATCCATGTAACCGCTGTAAAGCTGCCATGAGCCTATTGTTTGTTATTTTAGGCCTTTGATAGCCTGTCTGCGGTCCCTACTTTAAATACTCCTCCACTCACCACCAAGCTGCCCGTGTATCCATGTAACCGCTGTAAAACTGCCATGAGCCTATTGTTTGTTATTTTAGGCCTTTGATAGCCTGTCTGCGGTCCCTACTTTAAATACTCCTCCACTCACCACCAAGCTGCCCGTGTATCCATGTAACCGCTGTAAAACTGCCATGAGCCTATTGTTTGTTATTTTAGGCCTTCGAAGCCTGTCTGCGGTCCCTCCTTCCACTAGGCCTCCACTGACCAGACCACTGCTGCCCGTGTACCCCTGGAACCAATTTTAAAGTGCCTACAGCCAGCCCATTTTATTGTGTTAGGCCTTCGAAGCCTGTCTGCGGTCCCTCCTTCCACTAGGCCTCCACTGACCAGACCACTGCTGCCCGTGTACCCCTGGAACCAATTTTAAAGTGCCTACAGCCAGCCCATTTTATTGTGTTAGGCCTTCGAAGCCTGTCTGCGGTCCCTCCTTCCACTAGGCCTCCACTCACCTGACCACTGCTGCCCGTGTACCCCTGGAACCAATAATAAAGTGCCTACAGCCAGCCCATTTTATTATGTTAGGCCTTTGAAGCCTGTCTGCGGTCCCTCCTTCCACTAGGCCTCCACTGACCAGACCACTGCTGCCCGTGTACCCCTGGAACCAATAATAAAGTGCCTACCGCCAGCCTATTTTATTATGTTAGGCCTTCGAAGCCTGTCTAAGGTCCCTCCTTCCACTAGGCCTCCACTCACCTGACCACTGCTGCCCGTGTACCCCTGGAACCAATAATAAAGTGCCTAGAGCCTATTTTTTTATTTAATTTAATATTAATAAAGCCAGGATGAACTACGATATACCACGCTATGAGCTACCCAGTTGACAATTCTTTTGCGAGAAAAGCCATCCCACCCCTCCACCTGCATGTTAAAGACCGCATTGTCCTTGCATTGTGTCAATTTGTCAGTCCAAAGGTATACCTGACAACAGACACATGGACCTGTAGGCCTGGCCACGGAAGGTTACGTGTCCTTTGTGGCTAAATGGGTTAATGTATTGGATGCATGGTCCACACAGGGGACAGCCTGCAAAGTCTGTCTGCAGTCCCTAATTCAAGTTGTCCTCAACTGAATAAAGCTGAGCTTCTACCTTCTGGCTCTGATTAACTGCTGTTTTTAAAAAAATTGGCTGTTCCGTCCTTCTAAAGGTGTCTGCCCCTGCCTGGTGTTGTCCTCAACTGAATAAAGCTGAGCTTCAACCTTCAGTTCCAAACATACAACAGAAAACTGGTACAATACAAAAAGTGGCCTCCAGCTACAAAAACTTTCTCCTACAAGTAGTTAACTGACAGTTTTTTTTCCAGTGAAAACACAGATATGGCATCCAACGAGTGTTGTCCTGTCTCGTCTTCTTTATATTATTGCCAAGAAGCTGCAACTGAATAAAGCTGAGCTTCAACCTTCAGTTCCAAATTACCATTTTTAAAAAAGCAATTGGCTGTTCCGGCCTACTAAAGGTGTCTGTCTGCCCCTGCCTGGTGTTGTCCTCAACTGAATAAAGCTGAGCTTCAACCTTCTGTTCCAAATTACCATTTTTAAAAAAGCAATTGGCTGTTCCGGCCTACTAAAGGTGTCTGTCTGCCCCTGCCTGGTGTTGTCCTCAACTGAATAAAGCTGAGCTTCAACCTTCTGTTCCAAATTACCATTTTTAAAAAAGCAATTGGCTGTTCCGGCCTACTAAAGGTGTCTGTCTGCCCCTGCCTGGTGTTGTCCTCAACTGAATAAAGCTGAGCTTCAACCTTCTGTTCCAAATTACCATTTTTAAAAAAGCAATTGGCTGTTCCGGCCTACTAAAGGTGTCTGTCTGCCCCTGCCTGGTGTTGTCCTCAACTGAATAAAGCTGAGCTTCAACCTTCTGTTCCAAATTACCATTTTTAAAAAAGCAATTGGCTGTTCCGGCCTACTAAAGGTGTCTGTCTGCCCCTGCCTGGTGTTGTCCTCAACTGAATAAAGCTGAGCTTCTACCTTCTGTTCCAAATTACCATTTTTAAAAATGCAATTGGCTGTTCCGGCCTACTAAAGGTGAATGTCTGCCCCTGCCTGGTGTTGTCCTCAACTGAATAAAGCTGAGCTTCTACCTTCTGCCTCTTACTAACTGCTGTTTTTTTTAAAAATTGGCTGTTCCGGCCTACTAAAGGTGTCTGTCTGCCCCTGCCTGGTGTTGTCCTCAACTGAATAAAGCTGAGCTTCTACCTTCTGCCTCTTACTAACTGCTGTTTTTTTAAAAAATTGGCTGTTCCGGCCTACTAAAGGTGTCTGTCTGCCCCTGCCTGGTGTTGTCCTCAACTGAATAAAGCTGAGCTTCAACCTTCTGTTCCAAATTACCATTTTTAAAAATGCAATTGGCTGTTCCGGCCTACTAAAGGTGTCTGTCTGCCCCTGCCTGGTGTTGTCCTCAACTGAATAAAGCTGAGCTTCAACCTTCTGTTCCAAATTACCATTTTTAAAAATGCAATTGGCTGTTCCGGCCTACTAAAGGTGTCTATCTGCCCCTGCCTGGTGTTGTCCTCAACTGAATAAAGCTGAGCTTCTACCTTCTGCCTCTTACTAACTGCTGTTTTTTTAAAAAATTGGCTGTTCCGGCCTACTAAAGGTGTCTGTCTGCCCCTGCCTGGTGTTGTCCTCAACTGAATAAAGCTGAGCTTCAACCTTCTGTTCCAAATTACCATTTTTAAAAATGCAATTGGCTGTTCCGGCCTACTAAAGGTGAATGTCTGCCCCTGCCTGGTGTTGTCCTCAACTGAATAAAGCTGAGCTTCAACCTTCAGTTCCAAATTACCATTTTTAAAAATGCAATTGGCTGTTCCGGCCTACTAAAGGTGTCTGTCTGCCCCTGCCTGGTGTTGTCCTCAACTGAATAAAGCTGAGCTTCAACCTTCTGTTCCAAATTACCATTTTTAAAAATGCAATTGGCTGTTCCGGCCTACTAAAGGTGAATGTCTGCCCCTGCCTGGTGTTGTCCTCAACTGAATAAAGCTGAGCTTCAACCTTCAGTTCCAAATTACCATTTTTAAAAATGCATTTGGGTGTTCCGGCCTACTAAAGGTGTCTGTCTGCCCCTGCCTGGTGTTGTCCTCAACTGAATAAAGCTGAGCTTCAACCTTCTGTTCCAAATTACCATTTTTAAAAATGCAATTGGCTGTTCCGGCCTACTAAAGGTGTCTGTCTGCCCCTGCCTGGTGTTGTCCTCAACTGAATAAAGCTGAGCTTCAACCTTCTGTTCCAAATTACCATTTTTAAAAATGCAATTGGCTGTTCCGGCCTACTAAAGGTGTCTGTCTGCCCCTGCCTGGTGTTGTCCTCAACTGAATAAAGCTGAGCTTCTACCTTCTGCCTCTTACTAACTGCTGTTTTTTTAAAAAATTGGCTGTTCCGGCCTACTAAAGGTGTCTGTCTGCCCCTGCCTGGTGTTGTCCTCAACTGAATAAAGCTGAGCTTCAACCTTCTGTTCCAAATTACCATTTTTAAAAATGCAATTGGCTGTTCCGGCCTACTAAAGGTGAATGTCTGCCCCTGCCTGGTGTTGTCCTCAACTGAATAAAGCTGAGCTTCAACCTTCAGTTCCAAATTACCATTTTTAAAAATGCAATTGGCTGTTCCGGCCTACTAAAGGTGTCTGTCTGCCCCTGCCTGGTGTTGTCCTCAACTGAACAAAGCTGAGCTTCCACATTCTGGCTTTCGCCCTATACTATCAGATATTAAACTGCATTTGGCCTACTAGTGTGGTTATGCCCTTGAAACAGTGTCTGCTGCTCTTGGGTTTGCTACTCCACTGAACAAAGCAATGCCGCCTGTTTAGTCCTGTTACCAATTTTGAACTGCATTTAGCCTACTTTATTCTTTGGCCCTATATCTGTTTCCTCCTCATCCTGCCCATTGCCCAGCCACTGCTAGATGAGTCTGCTGGTACATTGACCTAGACCACTACATTCCCCTTATACTCTACACAGCCAGAATCTGACCCTGCTGAAAGTAAGGTTCCCCTTCCCGCATGTTATACCACCTTACACAGGGACAGAGAGGAAGGTGCAGATGAAAGTGCAGGTTCCTTCATCAGGTGGGGGGGCATACTCGTTGGCGACGTCACTGGCACAGGGCCCCTCAGAGTACGCAAAAGTGTCGCTGCTGGTGGGAGGCGCCCCCGCCATGCAAACACACATCGCTGTACTTTGAGGGGCCCTGTGCCAGTGCCAATGCGAACGAGTGGGCCCCCCCTGCTTGCTCAGGATCACAGCACTTGCAACGTTGAAATACTTACCTTTCCCTGCAACACCGCCGTGACGTAGTCCGCATTTCCTGGGCCCACGAAAAACTTGAGCCGGCCCTACTCCCCCCACAACTTTTGCCAAATGACCCCCAATTCCCTATGCCCAACTATTATTATAAAGTTAATTAAGATTGACAAGCTTCAGAAACAAGAATGGATGTTTTTGGCATTAAAATGGGCACTGTAGGTGTTTTCCTGGCCTCCACTCACTGCCGACTATGCTTCCCCATTGACTTGCATTGGGTTTCGTGTTTCGGTCGATCCCCGACTTTTAGCGATAATCGGCCGACTGCACTCGACTCGACTCTGGACAAAATCGGGTTTCACAAAACCCGACTCGATCTTAAAAAAATGAAAGTCGCTCAACTCTAGATCTTACGGTGGATTCAGCTCCCGATGACAGCATATAGGTATATAGAGAGGAGATAAGGCCTTGAGGACCCTGCGAGTTAAGAATTCCTATTAAGGGTAGAGATGAGATAGCTCGGCCTGCACCTGTATGTCTCATATATGATTGAAAGGCTGATCTTAGCTGTAAGTATCGGAAAAATTGGGATCTCGGTATTTGTCTGTTACTCTTGCCTTAGACTTTTTACCTTAACAGGAGTGTTTAACTATATATACTTTCCCCCCTTCTGGAATTTCCTGCTGGTGCTATTCTCATCTGGATGTCCAGCCATACTGCTGTTGTTTATGCCACCAGCAAGGTTTAATCTCTCCGTTGATTTTTTTTTTTTTCACTTGGCACCTATCTTCTATTACTTGTTTAGGAAGTAGGTGGCATATTCTAAAGCAGTATGTACTCAATCTTTTAATTTTGTAATTCGTGGTTTGTTTTTACACACTTGCACTCTGCTCTGCCCTCCGGTTCCTTAGGAGGAACATGAAGCGCTCACTGGCCTTTCAGGCATCTTAGGTCAGAGTTGCCATTGTTTAGGTCTGTTGTTAGGGCTTTTCCAGCCCTTGCAGGTTCCACTAGAGCCTGTGAGGTCAGAATCTCTAGTCTGCACAAGAACCGACTGGGTCAGTTGCAGTTTTTAGTGTTTTTCTCACAAGTACCCTATCCTAAGGATAGACTATCAATAAAAAAGTGGCGAACCGCTTTACAAACATTTTCCATTAATTTGTAATGGGGAGATGCTTGGATAATCATGTCCGCCTAGGACATTTTCTTCCCTCTCTGCTCCCAGTTCATTAACAAGTCTCTCCTGATGTACACACATGGGAAACACGTGTCAATCAACTAGAGCGGTGCTGTTATTAGCCAGCCAACGGCAGTGCTGGTCTTGTCTTGTCTTTTCCTATAGTCCCCAGCTCTTCAAAGTATACAATCGGGCAGCCGTGCTGATTTTTGTATCAAAATAGAATTTATATTGGCACTTTTTCCACTTAGAAAGAAGTGTCTTGAAACAGCGCCATGTCCAACTAGTCGTTCATTAACATTATCTTACATTGCAAATTTGGAACCATAAACTTTCTGTAAAACCCACCAACTATGTCTTAATTTTCTTCCCTTTAACATGTTTGAGTCGCCCGCCAGGGCCATGGGGTACTCAGTACCGGGTCCGGCGGTTCACAGGGGGATGTCACGGTGGCTGCGACCCGGTCCGTGACCCTGGGCGCCCATGTAAAAAGGAAAGGTCTTTAAAGGGAATAAAGTTTATGTTCGTGACGCCACCTGTGGTGTTTGGTCAGTGGGGACCGACGCTGCTTTAAGGGGTCCTCTGGTGTGATGTTATGGCAGCCAGATGGTATACCTTCCCACAGGTGAAGTATATCCCCGGGGCTTCCGATGTGTAGATGGAAGATGGTGAATGGCGCAGTAAAGAACGAGGACTCAGGTTTGCAGTCTCTTTACATTATTTACTGAAGACTTTGGCAGCCACAGTCCGGGGCACCAGATCACAGGGCAGGCAGGGTCCGGCCGGCTTAGAAGCGAATCCAGAGTCCCCTTTACCAAGTGGAGTTAAAAGCCTTCCTCTAGCGTGGTGGTGTTGTAGTTCCTTACTGCCTATGGCTTCAGATAAGGTCCTCACAGATATTCTCTCTCTGTCCCCCGTATAGGATAGGACACGACCTGTATGACTGGTGACTTGAGGTGGTTTATAGGGACTCTAGCACGCCCCAGCCTCTAAGGATGTGACCGTGCCTTCAGGTGTATGTGGGGACAGATAACTTGCAACTCAGCTGTCCTGCCGGTCTCTGCTGTAAGTCATAGAGTCCTTACAACCTTGGTGGTCCGGTTACCGGTTATCTGTGCTTCAGAGGGAGGCAGCCTGATCTTAGCTGGTCTCCCCTGATGTTACTCTCCTGTGCTTCGCTCTCCTGCACACTCACTGAACAATGTTCGGCTTTCTGTATGTCTCTTCCTCCAGGAGCTGCAGTACTTCAGACTACAGGCCCCTTCAGACCTTCTAACACTCTGTCGGTCTGCTCTCTTCTGTGTCTCTCACTCTCTGAACTGAAAGTGAAACTGAACTATTTCCCTCCAGATCAGAATGTATTTATAGGGCAGTTCACCTTAAACAAGTTTAGAGCTCCCCCTTCTGGTCTGGAGTGTGAACATGTTGTATGTATTGTGGTTACCTGATAAAAGATCTTCCTTCATCGCTTCCAAAGGTAGCATCACTCTCCCCGTGAGGAAAGTAATGTCACTGTGACAACCAGGACCCTGGGGCGTCACATGTTCCTTGCAATGAATTACATGTGAGGTCTTTTCCGTTGTGTGCTTTTGATCCCCTTTGTCTGAGAATAGCATGATGTAAAGCCTGGGATTCTGATTCCAGCAACGTGTCACTTGCTGGTCTGCATATTGTCATTTTGATACAATCATGGTTTCCTCTGCTATAGATCTAGCAGAGCTCGAAATGCTGAGCTCTGTATAACCCCGCCTACACCAATAGCATCTTTCTGTGTACACTGTACATTAAAAAACAGCTGTCAATCAGTGGTGGGAGAGTGGTTACCCAAAACTGCAGGACTAGGAGGCAAGAGACACCTAGTCTTATAGTGATAATCAGGGCTGCCAACAGGACATTACTACTCTCACTGGTGTATGGGGCTCAGACTGGGTGAGACACACTGGCAAAGAGAGGGAGCTCGGACTGGGTGATACACGTTGGCAGCATGTCTCACTCTCGCCCAGTCCGGTCTGCCCATCTTTTGTTTCTGCTCATTGGTCCCAGGGGCAAGGGTGGGCTGGGCCGGTTTGTATTCAACTGAATGTGCATCTGAGGATACACGTTCATTTGAAATATATTATATATTATATAAATAGTTAACAGCCTCCAGCCAATCAGGGGCCAGCAGCTGATGTCGGCGCACATGTTGCCGGTGTATGATGTCACTGCCATGCGCCGACACATCTGCGCTACATATCAAGAAGGAAGAGGATGCCGGTGGACTGTGGCCAGGTAGGAAGAAACTCGTTTTTTTAATTAAATTTGCTTGCATTGAAAAGTCGAAATATGGGTAACAAATATATGGGGTCCCGGATTGAGACACTACGGGGCCCGGAATGAGACACATGGGGCCAGGATGTGGGACATTATTACTGTAGTGGCTAATTAAGGGATATTGTTACTGCTGTAATGTATTTTATTTTTGAGGATGTTGTTTTCAGTGGAGGGCAGCACTGTTACTTTTTTCTTTATCTGTAGAGTAAAAGGTGGGGAATATGCTCTAGATAGCTGTGTTATTATTTTCTGCAGAGAAGAGTTGTGGCTGGAAGAAGTGATGGCGGTCTGTGCTGGATAACGGAGTAAAGAGAAGATGAATATCTTCATCTAAAACGTCACTGGTGAGTCAGTGTGTTACCTATCCACTGTATACTATGTACTGAGCTCTTGTGTATAATGGCACTTATGGTAATATTAGTATTGTTTTTTTTAAATTAATGTTTAGTATCATAGTATTTGGTTATGTGGTGGTAATATGTGATCCGGCCATGGTGTGATGGTATTTGTCCCTTCTATGCGGTATTATCCGGTCGCTATGTGGTGGTAATATATAGGCCGGCCATGATGTGGTGACATTTGTCCCTGTATGTAGTATTATTCGGTCACTATGTGACTGTAATATGTAGCCTGGCCATGGTGTGACAGTATTTGTCCCTTGTATGTGGTATTATTGGTAATTTAAAAAAAATATTTCTGACATATTCCCTTAAATAATGAATGCAGAGTAGGAGGTCTTCTTAAAGAAAAACTAACAATTAAGAATTCTAGCTGGTTGGTAGGTGATCAAATGCGTATTTCATGCAATAAAATGCAATTTAATTATTTAAAAATCGTACAATGTAATTTTCTGGTTTTACTCTTAGATTCTGTCTCTCTGTAATAATTATAGGGGATAACTCAGGAGACTCTTTGAGTGGAACAAGACAAGTACAGGACACAGTTTTATAAGTGGTAAAGTCTATATTATCACACGGTGACTCAAACACGTGCAGAGAGAAAATCAAGTCCACAACATTTGGTGCAAATAATAAACGCAGCTTAGCAGTCTATAGGAAACTTCAGAGGAAAATGCAATCAAGCAGAAAGTCTATGAAGCACAGTTATTCTTGAGGATACTTGACACGAATAAATCCTTGTCTTAGTCCAGACACAGATAGATATACTTATAAGGCAGTTCAAATCATATCTTAGCTCAACCAGGAAGGCCTGGTTAATAGTCTCAGTTTATTGCAAAGCAGCAACAGCTTACATGTCCAGCAAATGCAGATGGAAGTAAACACGAGCAGCAGATGAAGGAGGATTACTGGAAACTTGTGTATGCAGCAGGAACTCAGAGCAGAGTAGAAGGATCACCACACAGGTTCACAGGAGCAGGTGTATAGCCAGGGAGTAATCAGCGGTCAGGAGCTGGATGCAAGTCAGAATACTCTAGCACAGACTGAAGGCTGGGGTGGAGTTTTATAGCAGGACACAGTGCACATGAGACCAAAGATGCCATCTTGGAAAAGGGCAGTAATGCACAAAAGGTAAAAAATGTTCGGAGTCCTGACACTCTCACAGTTGAAGTGTACCTTCGATAAAAATTACTGACCTCTCCATTGCTTGTAGGTGGGAAAACTCGCAGAATTGACAGTGTATCAAATACTTATTTTCCCTACTGTATACAGCGGGTGAAATAAGTATTTAACACTTCACCAATTTTCTAAGTAAATATATTTCTAAAGGTGTTATCAACATTAAATTCTCACCAGATATCTGTAACAACCCATCCAATTCACACAGGAAAATCAAACCATAGATGTCCAATAAGGTTATACGTAATAATGAGAAATTACACAGGGAAAAAGTATTGAACATGCTTACTGAAATTTTATTTATGCTTCGTACAAAAACCTTTTGTTGGTGATGACGGCTCCAAGATGCCTCCTGTATGGAGAAACTAGTCGCAGGCATTGCTCAGGTGTAATTTTGGCAAATTCTTCCATAGAAACACTTTTCAAATCCTCTAGGGAGCCTTCTATTGAATGGGTTGTAACATCTGGTGAGAATTTCATATTAATAGCACCTTTAGAAATATATTTAATTCGAAAATTCGTGACGTGTTCAATATTTATTTCACCTGTTTTATATGTGTGTGCATTGGAGAGAACTTAATAATTGTTTTCACGTTTTTTTTTCCTCTGAAACACTCCAGCGTAAAAAAAAATAAAGATAAGCTTTAAAAAATCCAATGAAAGCACTTCCCACCTGGCTTGCTTTTCCAAACGATGCTCTAGGTGATTGACGGGTGTCTCTCTATAGAAGAGACCTGTCTATCATTTTCAATGGCGCTGAGAAAAGCCGGTCAGGGGCAGTGTCAGTCTAGACTTGTAGCTCGCTATGGTCCCCGACTAGATGTTTTCAGAGTAAGGCCTGTCCCACACGTCCAGATAATTCCGGTACCGGAAAAAAACGGTACCGGAATTTTCCGTGTCCGTGTGCCCCTGCGTTTCTGTGGCACATCAGTGTGGCACACGTGTGCCTCCCGTGTGCCCACTGGGTACTACACGCACCGTGCAGGAGACAGCGCTAAAGTTTAGCGCTGTCCCCTGTTGTGAATTCCGTTCTCGAACTCCCTCCTGTGGTCATGAATGGTACTTCGGCGAGTTCTGTCCGTGGACTCCCTCTGGTGGCTGTGAGTGGAACTGCTGGTTCTGAGGTTGCTCACTCAGCTGCCCTCGTTTGCGGCTAGGCTGGCTTTTCTATTTAACTCCACTCAGATCGTTACTCAATGTCAGCTGTCAATGTATCAGTACTGGTTCAGATCTCTCTTGGATCCTTCTGATGACCTGTCTACTCCAGCAGAAGTTAAGTTCCTGCTAGTTCATTTGTTGTTCATTTTGTACTGAATATATTTCTTAGTACTTGCTAATTTCTTGTCCAGCTTGCTTATATGATATTTCCTTGCTAGCTGGAAGCTCTGGGGTGCAGAGTGGCACCCCCGCATCGTGAGTCGGTGCGGGGGTCTTTTTTGCACACTCTGCGTGGCTTTTTGTAGTTTTTTGTGCTGACCGCATAAGATCCCTTTCCTATCCTCAATCTATCTAGTAAGTCTGGCCTCCTTTGCTGAAACCTGTTTCATCCCTGTGTTTGTGACTTTCCTCTTAACTCACAGTTAATATATGTGGGGGGCTGTCTTTACCTTTGGGGAAATTTCTCTGAGGCAAGCTAAGGCTTTATTTCCTATCTTTAGGGGTAGTTAGCTCTTAGGCTGTGAAGAGGCGTCTAGGGAGAGTTAGGTACGCTCCACAGCTATTTCTAGTTGTGTGTTATAGGATTAGGGTTTGCGGTCAGCAGAGTTCCCACTTCCCAGAGCTTGTCCTGACATCTAGTTTAACCATCAGGTCATTCCAGGTGCACCTAACCACCAGATCCATTAACAGTACAGCTGGCCAGTAAAGTGTTAATGCATCTCAATAGAGGGATAAGAGAAGTTCTGAGACAATTTTTTTTTCTCTGCAGCGTGTTTTGTTTTTCTTTTCCCCTAAATCTCTGGGTGGTTCAGGACACAGGTGTAGATATGGACATTCAGGGTCTGTCCTCTTGTGTGGATCAACTCACTGCAAGGGTGCAAGGCATTCAAGATTATGTAGTTCAGAATCCGATGTTAGAACCCAGAATTCCAATTCCTGATTTGTTTTCTGGGAATAGATCTAAGTTCCTAAATTTCAAAAATAATTGTAGACTGTTTCTGGCTTTGAAACCCCGCTCCTCTGGTGACCCCAGTCAGCAAGTAAAAATCATTATTTCTTTGCTACGTGGCGACCCTCAAGACTGGGCATTTTCCCTTGCGCCAGGAGATCCTGCATTGCATGATGTAGATGCGTTTTTTTCTGGCGCTTGGATTGCTTTATGATGAACCAAATTCAGTGGATCAGGCTGAGAAAATCTTGCTGGCTTTGTGTCAGGGTCAGGATGAAGTGGAGGTATATTGTCAGAAGTTTAGAAAGTGGTCTGTGCTTACTCAGTGGAATGAGTGTGCCCTGGCAGCAATTTTCAGAAAGGGTCTTTCTGAAGCCCTTAAGGATGTTATGGTGGGATTCCCCACGCCTGCTGGTCTGAATGAGTCTATGTCCTTGGCCATTCAGATCGATCGACGCTTACATGAGCGCAAAACTGTGCACCATTTGGCGGTATCTTCTGAGCAGAGGCCTGAGTCTATGCAATGTGATAGGATCTTGACCAGAGCTGAACGGCAAGAATACAGACGTCAGAATGGGCTATGTTTTTACTGTGGTGACTCCACTCATGCTATCTCAGATTGTCCTAAGCGCACTAAGCGGTTCGCTAGGTCTGCCACCATTGGTACGGTACAGCCAAACTTTCTTTTGTCCGTTACTCTGATTTGCTCTTTGTCGTCCTATTCTGTTATGGCATTTGTGGATTCAGGCGCTGCCCTGAATTTGATGGACTTGGAGTTTGCCAGGCGCTGTGGTTTTTTCTTGGAGCACTTGCAGTATCCTATTCCATTGAGAGGAATTGATGCTACGCCTTTGGCCAAGAATAAGCCTCAGTACTGGACTCAATTGACCATGTGCATGGCTCCTGCACATCAGGAGGATATTCGCAGTTTGGTGTTGCATAATCTGCATGATGTGGTCGTTTTGGGTTTGCCATGGCTACAGGTCCATAATCCAGTATTAGATTGGAAATCAATGTCTGTATCCAGTTGGGGTTGTCAAGGGGTACATGGTGATGTTCCATTGTTGTCAATTTCGTCTTCCCATCCTTCTGAAGTCCCTGAGTTCTTGTCGGATTACCGGGATGTATATGATGAGCCCAAATCCAGTGCCCTACCTCCTCATAGGGATTGCGATTGTGCTATTAATTTGATTCCTGGTAGTAAGTTTCCGAAGGGCCGACAGTTCAATTTGTCTGTGCCAGAACACGCCGCTATGCGGAGTTATATAAAAGAGTCCTTGGAGAAAGGGCATATTCGTCCGTCGTCGTCACCGTTGGGGGCAGGGTTCTTTTTTGTGGCCAAGAAGGATGGTTCTCTGAGACCTTGTATAGATTACCGCCTTCTCAATAAAATCACCGTCAAATTTCAGTACCCTTTGCCACTACTGTCTGATTTGTTTGCTCGGATTAAGGGGGCTAGTTGGTTCACCAAGATAGATCTTCGAGGTGCGTATAATCTTGTGTGTATTAAACAGGATGATGAATGGAAAACAGCATTTAATACGCCCGAGGGCCATTTTGAGTACCTGGTGATGCCATTCGGGCTTTCTAATGCTCCATCTGTGTTTCAGTCCTTTATGCATGACATCTTCCGAAAGTACCTGGATAGATTCATGATTGTATATTTGGATGATATTTTGGTCTTTTCGGACGATTGGGAGTCTCATGTGAAGCAGGTCAGAATGGTGTTCCAGGTCCTTCGTGCTAATTCCTTGTTTGTGAAGGGGTCTAAATGTCTCTTTGGAGTTCAGAAGGTTTCATTTTTGGGCTTCATTTTTTCCCCTTCTACTATCGAGATGGACCCTGTTAAAGTTCAGGCCATTTATGATTGGACTCAGCCTACTTCTGTGAAGAGCCTTCAGAAATTCCTGGGCTTTGCTAATTTTTACCGTCGCTTCATCGCTAATTTTTCTAGTGTTGTTAAACCATTGACTGATTTGACCAAGAAAGGTGCGGATGTGGTCAATTGGTCCTCTGCGGCCGTTGAGGCGTTTCACGAGTTGAAGCGTCGTTTTTCTTCTGCCCCTGTGTTGTGTCAGCCAGATGTTTCGCTCCCGTTTCAGGTCGAGGTGGATGCTTCTGAGATTGGAGCAGGGGCTGTTTTATCTCAAAGAAGTTCTGAGGGCTAGGTGATGAAACCATGTGCTTTCTTTTCTAGAAAGTTTTCACCTGCTGAGCGCAATTATGATGTGGGCAATCGAGAGCTGTTGGCTATGAAGTGGGCGTTCGAGGAGTGGCGTCATTGGCTTGAAGGAGCCAAGCATCGCGTGGTGGTCCTGACGGATCACAAGAATCTGACTTATCTCGAGTCTGCCAAGCGGTTGAATCCTAGACAGGCTCGATGGTCGCTGTTTTTCTCCCGCTTCGATTTTGTGGTTTCTTACCTTCTGGGTTCTAAGAATGTGAAGGCTGATGCCCTTTCAAGGAGTTTTGTGCCTGATTCTCCGGGAGTTCCTGAGCCGGCTGGTATTCTCAAAGAGGGGGTAATTCTGTCTGCCATCTCACCTGATTTGCGGTGGGCGCTGCAGGAGTTTCAGGCTGATAGACCTGACCGTTGTCCAGCGGAGAAACTGTTTGTCCCTGATAGATGGACTAGTAGAGTTATCTCTGAGGTTCATTGTTCGGTGTTGGCTGGTCATCCTGGGATTTTTGGTACCAGAGATTTGGTGGCTAGGTCCTTTTGGTGGCCTTCCTTGTCACGGGATGTGCGTTCTTTTGTGCAGTCCTGTGGGACTTGTGCTCGGGCCAAGCCCTGCTGTTCTCGTGCCAGTGGGTTGCTTTTGCCCTTGCCAGTCCCGAAAAGGCCTTGGACGCATGTTTCCATGGATTTTATTTCAGATCTCCCTGTCTCTCAAAGGATGTCGGTCATCTGGGTGGTTTGTGATCGCTTCTCTAAGATGGTCCATTTGGTACCCTTGCCTAAATTACCTTCCTCCTCTGATTTGGTTCCATTATTTTTCCAGCATGTGGTTCGTTTGCATGGCATTCCGGAGAACATCGTGTCGGACAGAGGTTCCCAGTTTGTTTCGAGGTTTTGGCGGTCCTTTTGTGCTAAGATGGGCATTGATTTGTCTTTTTCTTCGGCTTTCCATCCTCCGACAAATGGCCAAACCGAACGAACTAATCAGACTTTGGAGACCTATCTGAGATGCTTTGTTTCTGCTGATCAGGATGATTGGGTGACCTTTTTGCCGTTGGCTGAGTTTGCCCTTAATAGTCGGACCAGTTCGGCTACTTTGGTTTCGCCTTTTTTTTGTAATTCTGGTTTTCATCCTCGTTTTTCTTCAGGGCAGGTTGAGCCTTCGGACTGTCCTGGTGTAGATTCTGTGGTGGACAGGTTGCAGCGAATTTGGACTCATGTGGTGGACAATTTGACGTTGTCCCAGGAGAAGGCTCAACGTTTCGCCAACCGCCGTCGCTGTGTGGGTCCCCGACTTCGTGTGGGGGATTTGGTTTGGTTGTCGTCTCGTCATGTCCCTATGAAGATTTCTTCTCCTAAGTTTAAGCCTCGGTTCATTGGTCCTTAAAAGATTTCTGAAATTCTTAATCCTGTGTCGTTTCGTTTGGTCCTTCCAGCTGCTTTTGCCATCCATAATGTGTTCCATAGGTCATTGTTGCGTAGATATGTGGCGCCTATGGTTCCCTCCGTCGACCCTCCTGCTCCGGTGTTGGTCGAGGGGGAGTTGGAGTATGTGGTGGAGAAGATTTTGGATTCTCGTATTTCGAGATGGAAACTTCAGTATCTGGTCAAATGGAAGGGCTATGGTCAGGAGGATAATTCCTGGGTTGTTGCCTCCGATGTCCATGCTGCCGATTTGGTTCGTGCCTTTCATTTGGCTTGTCCTGATCGGCCTGGGGGCTCTGGTGAGGGTTCGATGACCCCTCCTCAAGGGGGGGGTACTGTTGTGAATTCCGTTCTCGAACTCCCTCCTGTGGTCATGAATGGTACTTCGGTTCTGTCCATGGACTCCCTCTGGTAGCTGTGTGTGGAACTGCTGGTTCTGAGGTTGCTCACTCAGCTGCCCTCGTTTGCGGCTAGGCTGGCTTTTCTATTTAACTCCACTCAGATCGTTACTCAATGTCAGCTGTCAATGTATCAGTACTGGTTCAGATCTCTCTTGGATCCTTCTGATGACCTGTCTACTCCAGCAGAAGTTAAGTTCCTGCTAGTTCATTTGTTGTTCATTTTGTACTGAATATATTTCTTAGTACTTGCTAATTTCTTGTCCAGCTTGCTTATATGATATTTCCTTGCTAGCTGGAAGCTCTGGGGTGCACCCGGCTCCCTCGTTGGCTGTCGCTGCTTCCTGTCCTGGCCGCACCTTCTACTGTATGCGGTCACGTGGGGCCGCTCATTTACAGTAATGAATATGCGGATCCACCCCTATGGGAGGTGGAGCCGCATATTCATGACTGTAATCGGCGGCCCCACGTGACCGCATACAGTAGAAGGTGCGGCCAGGACAGGAAGCAGCGACAGCCAACGAGGGAGCCGGGTGAGTATTTTCAGAACAGCGGGGGGGCGCACAGGGGGTGGGGACATGGAGCTTTATTTTAAACACGAAATACCACTAAAAAAATGGATTATTCATATCTTCTTTACAGCAAACGCTGCTGCACAGAAGATATGAATCGCGGCTTCAGCACCATGTGGGGGGACAGCGCTTACTGGAGCGCTGTCTCCTGCATGGCACATGGAGAACGTCCGTGTGCGGTACGTGTTTTACACGGACCCATTGACTTTAATGGGTCCATGTAATACGTGCGCTCCCACGAACACTGACATGTCTCCGTGTTTGGCACACGGAGACACAGTCCGCAAAAAATCAATGACATCTTCACAGATGCATTGATTTTAATGTGTCTACGTGTGTCAGTGGCTCCGGTACGTGAGGAAACTGTCACCTCACGTACCGGAGCCACTGACGTGTGAAACCGGCCTAAAGCAGTTTTACAGTTTCAGAGTAAAAATATACATACGTAGGGTATGCACACATGTTGTTTTCTCTTCGCCATGACAGCACCCACTTGAGAGAGGGGATCCGCCCCTAGGAACAGGAAACCCTATGGAGAGATAAAAGGGGCAGTCCCCCTCGCTCCCACAGTTGGTTTCCTGTTTCTACGGGAATCCACGGAGTGAAGAGGATACCCGGCCTGGATGCCGCTTGCGCAGTTTACCTTGAGGACGACAAGGGCTCCAGAGCTGGAAGCAGCGTCGGGGGTCCTGATTCAGCTTCCCCCTCTGCTGGCAAACGCCGTGAGGCCCAGGATGAAGGGGACGTCTAGCTCACAGGAATCCATCTGGGATGGTCTGCGGGAGCAAGCTCTCAGGTGGGAGTGTCGCCGTGCCATCCTCGGCGGGCGCACAGGCAGCATGGAACTCCAGTGTTTTTCCCCCTGGAAGTAACAGCTAAAACTTCCAGGGTGAAGAAGGAGGATAGACGGCGACTGCGCTGATACCGGTGGCCACGCAGGTGCATACAGTATGGCCGTAACCCGGAAGTGATGAACACTTCCGGGTTCAACAGGAAGAAGATGGCGGTCCCCATGAATAAAGGACGCCGGCGCTGATGCTCCGGCGTCCAAATATGGAATCTCCACAGGACCCTGCGATGTCTTCACTAGAAGTCACCGACTCACCGCAATTACACCAGGCAGCCGTACCAGCAGCGGATGCTCCAAACAGAGTGGCTCTTCCAGGAAAAGCACCAAGGATAAAAGATCAGACCGATCTATTCCTCAGCCTGTGTCTCTGTCTCCTCGTCAGCCAGTACCTTGGCAAAAAGCTTCACTGGGGTGAGTGTGTATCTACCCTATTAAGCTGACTATTGTTCCCTCTTCTTCTGTACACCCTAGGCAAAAAGAACTGAAAAATCGAAACACAGACAGTGTGCGTTATGTTCCCAGCCCCTCCCGGATAGTCATAAAAAGAGCCTGTGTAATTCGTGCATTGATTCCACTTTACGTGAAGAGGCCTCAGTAACATCAGAGGACATTAGGAAAATAATTAGGGATGAATTACGAGTCCTACGTAGTTCGGAGAGTATTCCTCATACTAAAGATAGGAGTAAATACAATTCCCCTAAATCTGACCAGTCTTCTGATACGGACGATAGAGATTCAGAAGTATACCAGGAATACGTTTCCTCAGAGGGGGTACAAGATACATGCTTTCCCACAGATAGCATTGACAACCTTGTGAAATCTGTATGTAACACTATGGGCATCGAAGAAACTAAGGACCCTAAAACGCCGCAAGACATAATGTTTGCTGGCCTATCAGAAAGGAAAAGACCCTCTTTTCCAGTAATAGGAGCAATTACAAATTTAGTCAAAAAAGAATGGGAAAGCCAGGGGCAAAGGGGATTACCTAAGTGCTTCACAGAAGTTTATAATGCAGAGTCGTGAAAATAAAAAATATTTTTTCCACAAAAAAGATTTTTTAGCCCCCAAGTTTTTATTTTCACAAGGGTAACAAGAGAAATTGGACCCCAAATGTTGTTGTCCAATTTGTCCTGAGTACACTGATACCCCATGTGTGGGGGGGACCACTGTTTGGGTGCACGGCAGAGCTCGGAAGGGAAGGAGCGCCGTTTTGGAATGCAGACTTTGATAGAATGGTCTGTGGGTGCTATGTTGCGTTTGCAGAGCCCCTGATGTACCTAAACAGTAGAAACCCCTCACAAGTGACCCCATTTTGGAAACTAGACCCCGTCAAGGAACTTATCTAGATGTGTGGTGAGTACTTTGAATGGCCAAGTGTTTCACAGAAGTTTATAATGCAGAGTCGTGAAAATAAAAACATTTTTTTCCACAAAAAAGATTTTTTAGCCCCCAAGGTTTTATTTTCACAAGGGCAACAGGAGAAATTGGACCCCAAAAGTTGTTGTCCAATTTATCCCGAGTACGCTGATGGCCCATATGTGGGGGTAAACCACTGTTTGGGCGCACGGCAGAGATCAGAAGGGAGTGAGCACCATTTGACTTTTTGAGCGCAAAATTGGCTGTGGCGTTTAGAGACCCCCTGATGTACCTTAACAGTGGAAACCCCTCAATTCTAACTCCAACCCTAACCCCAACACACCCCTAACCCTAATCCCAACCCGATCCATAATCCTTGTTAAATATGCTTATTTTGCACATTTATTTAAATCAGGACTTAACCAGGTGCGTTATTCTTAAAAGAAAAATGTCGTCATATTCTCATAAAAAGTATAGTGGTTTATTGATTGTCCACAGAAAAATCACTTTGCAGCAAAAACATAAAACAGATGAAAATAGTTACGAACAGATTGTCCATGTGTAGAGATCAGCATTTGTTACTCATCTTTCCCAAGTTCTGAATGGTAGAACCCGTTTGTCTGTGTGAAATTTGAAGATCATCATGGCTGCCAGCTAACAGCTGTTGCTTCTTCATCTCTCGTCCATGGTAAATGATGTGAAGGCAGGAGGTGACAGTCCCACGTGACAAAAAGGCCCCCCACCCTCCTAAGAGCTGTGTTTATATATGTGTCTACAGACCACGTGTTACCCTTTATAAGGCGTTGGCTTATGCTCTGAGCTCCTATATATATGAATAGCTTTTGTAACGTCAGCAAGAAGCAATGTGCTCTGTACTGGATTGAGATTAAGAATCATTCAATTAATTAATATTTAACAATTCCCCCTTTTGAGGGTGACAGGCATTGATTGGAACCCTCAAATTAAATATATTAATAAGATCTTTTTTCTTCTTTGGCAAAATAATTTAGTGTTCATAATATCAATAATAATAGTAATAATAATATTGTTATACGTACTCAATAATATAATGATATGTAAATTCATGTTATGGTAAGCCGTGACTAATATTCATATAAAATATATATATATGATTATACTTCCCTATATCTACTTGAAGCATCTCACGTCTGATGTCATCTGATCTTTATCTTGATGTCTTCTTCTTGGTTCTTTTAAAACAATCTTTATTATAATTCTTTTGAAATAGATGATATCATGTAGATATTGTAAAAACTGTGTGTCATGTGTCAAAGTCCATAAATTCAAATGTTGATAAGAAAACAAAGTTCATAGATGAGATGTAACTTTAATATCTGTGCAGTGTCACCTTTAGAGACCTGGACTTACATTGGCTCGCCTTGGAAATCATCTGGAATTCTTCCATATCATCCGCACTGGTCTTGGGACAGGTGTGACATCTTTGGTCAGCACAGCAAGGGTTACATTGACTCTTCCCTGCTAATCATAGCACCATAACCAGTCTTTAGTGCACAGGACACATGTCAGGGTTGCAGCGTCCTGACAATTACCTGATTGTTCACCAGCTTTCATGGAAGTCTTACAGGTGATAGGAAACCACTGGAACGTATTAACACAGTTCATCTTAGCATCATAGGATCATCGTCCCAATTGTGATTGTCAGTTTAGATACTGTACTCATACCTGTCAGCGATGGATGCTGTAGTTGTGAGTGGTGACATGAATTGTATTTGACACAGTCTATTATTACTCGGAAATCATAGCATTGTTACCTTGTGGAACTTCTGGATAGCGGCTTTTTCTTCTTGAAACTTTTAAGAATGAATTGAATTTAAAAAAAGTCTATTTATTAACGTAACTTCAATATCTTGATTGAAGTCTTCATTCCCTATTCTATACCAAATCTGGTAATTTTCCTAACCTATAATATCACAGCATACCATAGCAATCAATAATATCCATATAATTATTATCAGAATATAAATATGAAATTTATATTTGGAAAAATAAAATAATAATAAATGATAATATATTATTAACCATATTCTTCATGTGATAGGACATTTTTATGTCATAGATGTAATTTCTTTTTGAACCCATAGATGTCAGTGTGTCTTTTATGTAACAAGTGTTTTATTACTAAAACTTTATTAATAGACCAATAATATGTAAGAATATGTAGCCATGAACCAAAATAAGAATATATATATATATATATATATATATATATATATATATATATATATATATATATATGAATAAATGAATGAATGAGTGAAAGAATTGTATTCAACTCAGAATTGAAACATTTCTTATATAATAAAACCATATGATCATTATATTTGATAAAGCAATATTCTTGTATTAGACATTACTTTATTAAATATTGATTTTTTTTTTTCTTGAGATAAAAAATAAAAATTAAGAATAAAAATTGAAGAAAAAATAAAAAAATGAAAAATAAAAATGAGAAAAAAATAAAGATAAAAATAAGAAAAAGTGAAAAATGAAAAATGAGAATAAAAATAAAAATAAGGCCTTTATATGTTGATGATAAATGCAGAGGTTATATCTCAATAACACATTTCCTTAATATTTTCATCATTTAGATGTTGTCATAACCTTGGATTACCAAAATATTGAAATTATGCAACTTTGCATATTAGAGAAAAAATGACTTTTATAATACTTAATGTTGTTATACCCAATAGTACCTTATTAATATTTCTTTTTTATTAAAATGTGTGACAAAGAGGTATTGATGAAATGTGATGTAATCTGGATCAAAAACACATTTCCCCCTTAATATCAAAAAATAATATTTTATGAAAAAAAAAAGGAATTTGTAAAAACCAAAATTAAAAATTATTAATTTTTTAACTGTGATATCAGCTATATGCCATATATTTGTTTGAAGATGTGTACCCATCTATGTAACTAAAAAAAAACATTGAATATGAAAAAATTATAAATTGGGAGAATTATTCTAAATGTAGATTTTCTTGATAAACCTTATTGATGTGTGATTGCATTTATTCATTATTAACTAAATCAAGAAATAATAATTACTTAAGAAATATAGAAATATGTTGAGTAAATAATATTTAAATATATCTTAATATTCTAATAATTTAACTGAATCTTATTTTCTATTTTCTCTTACACACAAGTTTTTTTTTTCTTTCTCTCAACATACCATAAATCATGAGGCCTCTCACATACTTCACGTACCACGCTAGTCTCTCTTATGTTACACTTCACTCTTAGCAGCTGCTCATATGCTTATCTGTCATCTGTCACTCAGACTGCTGTGACACACATAGAAGTTGAGACTACATATTTCACATACAAAGAATAAGAATACATATATTAACCCAAAATATTGTATCCTAATTATCAATGTGCATTGTAATCTATTAAATTTAATATTCTAATATTTATTTGAATATTCCCCAAATATTATCTAACACTTTCTACAATTACACTATGTTCTAACCTATAGAAAAATGTTCTAACCTATATCTGGTGCAAGGCCTGCAACTGAATCCGTTTGGATGTAAAGGCTGAGGAGCTTTCTAAATTCTCCTTACACTAAAACAAGGATATATGATATTTTTATTTTTAACTTACAGCTAGACACATATGCACCATGCAGTGGAGGAAAAAATTATATTATTACCATGTAAAGGAAAAAAAAACATGTTTTTAGTTTATTAGTTATGTATTATTTTTTTATTAAGTGTTAAATATATATATCATGCAGTTATTATAACTTCCTGTGAATAAAGACATAAATGTAAGAGGGTTTTTTGTTCATTTCCTGCTTTGAAATGAAAGCTCTAAGGAAAAATAAAAGATAAGGTTAATTTCATATTTATTTAAAAACAAAATAATTTAAATATCTTATACATATGTATATATTTAATTAATGTAATTCTAAATATATTACTGGATTAAATTTTAATTATTTCACTATATATATATATAAATGCAGTTATATAATCTCTAGTTATACAAATATGTTACAGTATTTACTGTATACTATATTAATATATACACTCACTGGCCACTTTATTAGGTACACCTGTCCAACTTCTTGTTAACACTTAATTTCTAATCAGCCAATCACATGGCGGCAACTCAGTGCATTTAGGCATGTAGACATGGTCAAGACAATCTCCTGCAGTTCAAACCGAGCATCAGTATGGGGAAGAAAGGTGATTTGAGTGCCCTTGAACGTGGCATGGTTGTTGGTGCCAGAAGGGCTGGTCTGAGAATTTCAGAAACTGCTGATCTACTGGGATTTTCACGCACAACCATCTCTAGGGTTTACAGAGAATGGTCCGAAAAAGAAAAAAAATCCAGTGAGCGGCAGTTCTGTGGGCGGAAATGCCTTGTTGATGCCAGAGGTCAGAGGAGAATGGGCAGACTGGTTCGAGCTGATAGAAAGGCAACAGTGACTCAAATCGCCACCCGTTACAACCAAGGTAGGCCTAAGAGCATCTCTGAACGCACAGTGCGTCGAACTTTGAGGCAGATGGGCTACAGCAGCAGAAGACCACACCGGGTACCACTCCTTTCAGCTAAGAACAGGAAACTGAGGCTACAATTTGTACAAGCTCATCGAAATTGGACAGTAGAAGATTGGAAAAACGTTGCTTGGTCTGATGAGTCTCGATTTCTGCTGCGACATTCGGATGGTAGGGTCAGAATTTGGCGTAAACAACATGAAAGCATGGATCCATCCTGCCTTGTATGGAGCATCTTTGGGATGTGCAGCCGACAAATCTGCGGCAACTGTGTGATGCCATCATGTCAATATGGACCAAAATCTCTGAGGAATGCTTCCAGCACCTTGTTGAATCTATGCCACGAAGAATTGAGGCAGTTCTGAAGGCAAAAGGGGGTCCAACCCGTTACTAGCATGGTGTACCTAATAAAGTGGCCGGTGAGTGTATATATATATATATATAAACTGTAGAATTATATTGTATAAAATAATTACATATTTATAAATAATACATTGTATAACTCAGTTATATATATAATTTCATTTTTATCCAATTCCTAAACCAAAATTTACCTCTCTGTTGATAATTTGTTGGAAAGCACTATTTAATAAGGTCATCTTTAGACTTATGAGCTGAGATAATGGAGTGTTCAGTTGAGCAGCCCCTGGGATACTCACCTGTTTCCAACTGTCAATTTCCGCCATCTTTACAGACAGATCTGAACCTTTAGTTTTTAACCCGTTCAAAGCCACTTCAGTGGAAGACTCCTGCATTTCTTTATAGGGCTTGTAACAAATATGTAATTTTCTTCGTACTTCATAGATTTGATTTTGGGTCAGTTTTGGAGATTTTGATTTTGACTTCTCATAAGATATAATTCTGTCTGGTTTCAAAAACTTAGTATGATTTGTTTTCCTTTCAAGATTCGCATGTTTTCTAGAATAATCAAGGGATTGAGCACATTCATATAAAGAATCTTTTTGTGCCACAATAACACGAGATACAGGATTTAAGAATCGAAATTTGTTTACAAAACAATTTATCATTGATTTTTTATTCAAATTTGTACTGACCAATTTGTACACCCTTTCAAAAATGGACATGAATGTAAACGTACATTCTTTCCGGCCAATCCTCAATTTTAGAAGACTATCAAGATCTGGATAATTTTCTTGTAATCCACAAAATATCAAAATGTTTAATCTTTCTACATCAGTCATTTCTTCATGGAACTCATCATTCTGCATTTTTAATGAGAAAGTTCTGGAGAAACTTACTGGTAGCCAAATTTTAAATAATTGATTTCTCTGTTGATTAGTCAAATCAAACTTATCAGCAAAACTGTCAAATATTTCTGAATTTCTGCACACATGGATTTTGTCATCATATGCAGGAATGATTTTGCTTAATTTTAACAAGATTCTTCTAGATTTAATTTGGGGTTGGGCCTTCGAGTCGTCTTCTATTTTTAGTGGCCCTTCTACATCTGTCCCTCGTACATCATCTTTGTCAGTTGTCATGTCTTCTACGTGTCCTCCATCTTGTTTTTCATCATGAGGCACAAAGTCAAGGTCACCTTGAGTGGCCGCCATTACAGACATGTGCGTCACCTCTTCCTCTTCACATCACAGTCAATCTTGGGAACATCATTAATTTCCATTTCCTTAGAAATTCTTTCTACACTGTCTTTTTTGGACTTCTCTGTAACAAACTCGTTAAATACATTAACCATATGTAATATATTTTTCAGTTGCTCTTTTTCTTTTTTCCTAGATACTAGCTTAGAATCTAACTTTAGATTTGCAATCTTGCATTCTGCAAATAAAGAAAGCCAAAATATTTCTAAGCTAGATTTATACAAACTTACAAATTCTATCTGACTTGATTTAGCATATGAATTAATTAAATTCATTTCTTACCTTGAGTTCCTCTGAACTATCTCAGCTTGTCTTTACAACGCTGGACTCTGGACTTCAGCACGGCTATTTTCAGCACGTCCGGCACTTGTAGTACTCCTACTACTTGTCAATTCAACTGACACCCGTTAGTCTCTGTAATTCGTAGGTTCTTCTTGTGAGATCTTTGTGACTTGAAGTTTTGAAGTGGAATTCCTGAAAACTTGCACGTGTGGAAGGTGAAGGAAATCCACGCAACAATAGCACAAAAAATCAAACCTGGCTGGCTTCGCCAATGTTAAATATGCTTATTTTGCACATTTATTTAAATCAGGACTTAACCAGGTGCGTTATTCTTAAAAGAAAAATGTTGTCATATTCTCATAAAAAGTATAGTGGTTTATTGATTGTCCACAGAAAAATCACTTTGCAGCAAAAACATAAAACAGATAAAAATAGTTACGAACAGATTGTCCATGTGTAGAGATCAGCATTTGTTACTCATCTTTCCCAAGTTCTGAATGGTAGAACCCATCTGTCTGTGTGAAATTTGAAGATCATCATGGCTGCCAGCTAACAGCTGTTGCTTCTTCATCTCTCGTCCATGGTAAATGATGTGAAGGCAGGAGGTGACAGTCCCACGTGACAAAAAGGCCCCCCACCCTCCTAAGAGCTGTGTTTATATATGTGTCTACAGACCGCGTCTTACCCTTTATAAGGCGTTGACTTATGCTCTGAGCTCCTATATATATAAATAGCTTTTGTAACGTCAGCAAGAAGCAATGTGCTCTGTACTGCACTGAGATTAAGAATCATTCAATTAATTAATATTTAACAATCCTAATCACAACCCTAACGATAATCACAACCCTAATCAGAACCCTAAATCCAACACACCCCTAATCCTAATCTCAACTCTAACCTCAAACCTAATCCCAAACCTAACCCTAATCCCAAACGTAACCCTAATGTCAACCCTAATCCAAACCCTAACCCTAATCCTAACTCTAACCCTAACTTTAGCTGCAACCCTAGTCCTAACTTTAGCCCCAACCCTAGCCCTAACTTTAGCCCCAACCCTAACTTTAGCCCCAACCCTAACCTTAAATTTAGCCCCAACCCTAACCCTAACCCTAACACTAAATTTAGCCCCAACCCTAACCCTAATCCTAAATTGAGCCCCAACCCTAACCCTAACCCTAAATTTAGCCCTAAACCTAACCCTAACCCTAAATTTAGCCCCAACTCCTCCAGCTGCCGGCTGGCAGATCATGGCGGGTGCACTGCGCATGCGCCCGCCATTTTGTTACCGGAGGAAAAAGCCGGCAGCCAGAAGGCGACACAGGAGGACACAGGGACACTGGTAAGTATAACAGGGTCCCCGAATCCCCATTTCTCTGTCCTCTGATGTGCGATCACATCAGAGGACAGAGAATTACACATCGGTTTTTTTTTGTTTTTTTTTTTGCGGTTGCCGGTAAACAGTTAATTACCGGCAATCGCAAAGCAGGGGTCGGTAAAAACCGACCCCAATCATGTTCTTTGGGGTCTCGGCTACCCCCGGCAGCCAAGACCCAATGATCTTCCGGGTGGCTGGCCCATGCAATTTTTTGGCCAGAAGAAGATGGCGGTGCCATCAGGAGCCACGAGGAGCACTGTCATGGTTCCCAATGGCAGGGACTCAGGCAAAAACGGACTAGCTCTAGCAATGATGGAATCTCAGATGACCGCGACGCTGAACCTAACACGCAACTAATAGTAGCCAGGGGGGTGTGCCTACGATTATCCCTAGACACCTCGCACCAGCCGGAGATCTAGTTACCCCCTAGTAGAGGAATACACAGACCTGGCTTGCCTCCAGGGAAACCCCAAAAGTGATAGTAGCCCCCCACATATAATAACGGTTAGGTAAGAGGAAAACACGTACGCAGTATGAATATAGATTAAGCAAAGAGAGGCCCTCTGACTAGATAGCAGAAAATACAAAAGAGGACTTCGCGGTCACCTCAAAACCCTAAACAGCCATCCTGAAATTACTTTAACTCCGTTATCAACTCATGACACCGGAGTAGTAATTTCAGATCACTAGAGCTTCCAGCAGCAAGAGAAATATAAATGCATGCTGGACAAACAAACACAAAAAATGCCAAAGATCCAACTTAGCTGAATTGCAGACTTGGAGCAGGTAGCAAGCAACAGAGGTGCTCTGGTAACATTGATTGCCGGCACTAGAATGACTGAGAAGCCAGACTAAATAGGAAACTCCCAGTTTCCTGATGGGAACAGGTGCAAGACAAAAGTCAGCCAGTACCACCAGTAACCACCAGAGGGAGCCCAAAAACAGAATTCACAACAGTACCCCCCCCTTAAGGAGGGGGCACCGAACCCTCATGAGAACCACCAGGGCGATCTGGATGCGCCCTATGAAAGGCGCGAACCAAATCAGAGGCATGAACATCGGAGGCAGTCACCCAAGAATTATCCTCCTGACCGTATCCCTTCCATTTAACCAAATATTGAAGTCTCCGTCTGGAAACGCGAGAGTCCAAAATCTTCTCCACAACATACTCCAATTCACCCTCCACCAGCACAGAAGCAGGAGGCTCAACAGAAGGAACAACCGGTACCTCGTACCTCCGCAACAACGACCGATGGAAGACATTATGAATGGTGAAAGATGCTGGTAGGTCCAAACGAAAAGATACAGGATTAAGAATCTCCCTGCTTAATCCGCACCAAATTATACGCACCCCGAAGATCAATCTTAGAGAACCACTTTGCCCCTTTAATACGAGCAAATAAATCAGTCAATAGTGGCAAAGGATACTGGTATTTGACTGTAATCTTATTCAACAGGCGATGATCAATACAGGGCCTCAGGGAGCCATCTTTTTTACCCACGAAAAAAAAACCTGCTCCTAAAGGGGATGAGGATGGACGGATATGTCCCTTTTCCAAGGACTCCTTAATATACTCCCGCATAGCAGCATGCTCAGGCACAGACAGATTAAACAAACGACCCTTGGGAAACTTGCTGCCCGGAATCAAGTCTATAGCACAATCACAATCCCTGTGAGGGGGGAGAGAACTAAGTTTGGGCTCCTCAAAAACATCACAATAGTCAGACAAAAATGCCGGAATTTCAGAGGGAGTAGATGAAGCAATGGAAACCAAAGGTACTTCCCCATGAGCCCCCTGACATCCCCAGCTTAACACAGACATTGTTTTCCAGTCAAGGACTGGATTATGAGTTTGCAACCATGGCAATCCAAGCACTAAGACATCATGCAAGTTATGCAACACAAGGAAGCGAATCACCTCCCGATGGTCAGGAGTCATACACATAGTCACTTGTGTCCAGTATTGTGGTTTATTCCTAGCCAATGGTGTGGAGTCGATACCCTTCAGAGGGATAGGAACTTCCAAAGGCTCTAGGCTAAACCCACAGCGTCTGGCAAAGGACAAATCCATAAGACTCAAGGAAGCGCCAGAATCCGCATATGCATCCACAGTAATAGATGATAATGAACAGATCAAAGTTACAGACAAAATAAACTTAGACTGTAAAGTGCCAATTGCAAAAGACTTATCACCCTTTTTTGAGCGTTTAGAGCATGCGGATATAACATGAGCAGAATCACCACAGTAGAAGCACAACCCATTTTTACGCCTATAATTCTGCCGTTCACTTCTGGACAGAATTCTATCACATTGCATAATCTCCGGTGTCTGCTCAGAAGACACCGCCAAATGGTGCACAGGTTTGCGCTCCCGTAAACGCCGATCAATCTGAATAGCCATAGTCATGGATTCATTCAGACCTGTGGGCGTAGGAAACCCCACCATGACATCTTTAACGGCGTCAGAGAGACCTTCTCTGAAATTCGCCGCCAGGGCGCACTCATTCCACTGAGTAAGCACAGACCATTTTCGAAATTTTTGACTATATTTCAGCTTCATCATGCCCTTGAGAGAGGGCTATCAAGGCCTTTTCAGCCTGAATCTCCAAATTAGGTTCCTCATAGAGCAACCCCAGTGCCAGAAAAAACGCATCCACATTGAGCAGCGCAGGATCCCCTGGTGCCAATGCAAATGCCCAATTCTGGGGGTCACCCCGCAACAAGGAAATCACAATTTTAACCTGCTGAGCGGAGTCTCCAGCGGAGCGAGATCTCAGAGAAAGATACAATTTACAATTGTGCTTAAAATTCAAAAAACGAGATCTATCTCCAGAAAAGAACTCAGGTATAGGAATCTTGGGTTCTGACATAGGAGCATGTATAACATAGTCTTGGATATTTTGAACCTTAGAAGCAAGAGCACTCAGGCCTGTAGCTAAACTCTGGATATCCATTTCTCAACAGCTGAGATCTGAGCCATTCAGGGGTTAAGAGGAGAGAAAAAAGCAGCAGATTGCAATTATGGCTAGACAGAACTTCTGAGTAAAAAAAAAAAGAAAACTTCAGAAACTTCTTCTTTTCTCTCTTTCTTCAGCCAATACCTTTAATACATTTGCGGCCGGCAATACTGTCATGGTTCCCAATGGCAGGGACTCAGGCAAAAACGGACTAGCTCTAGGAATGATGGAATCTCAGATGACCGCGACGCTGAACCTAACACGCAACTAATAGTAGCCAGGGGGTGTGCCTACCCCTACCCCTATGTCCCTAGACACCTCGCACCAGCCGGAGATCTAGTTACCCCCTAGTAGAGGAATACACAGACCTGGCTTGCCTCCAGGGAAACCCCAAAAGTGATAGTAGCCCCCCACATATAATAACGGTTAGGTAAGAGGAAAACACGTACGCAGTATGAATATAGATTCAGCAAAGAGAGGCCCTCTGACTAGATAGCAGAAAATACAAAAGAGGACTTCGCGGTCACCTCAAAACCCTAAACAGCCATCCTGAAATTACTTTAACTCCGTTATCAACTCATGACACCGGAGTAGTAATTTCAGATCACTAGAGCTTCCAGCAGCAAGGGAAATATAAATGCATGCTGGACAAACAAACACAAATAATGCCAAAGATCCAACTTAGCTGAATTGCAGACTTGGAGCAGGTAGCAAGCAACAGAGGTGCTCTGGTAACATTGATTGCCGGCACTAGAATGACTGAGAAGCCAGACTAAATAGGAAACTCCCAGTTTCCTGATGGGAACAGGTGCAAGACAAAAGTCAGCCAGTACCACCAGTAACCACCAGAGGGAGCCCAAAAACAGAATTCACAACAGAGCACCAGGGGAGACAGGTGAGTATCGGGGGTGATCGGGGACCCCATTTCTCTGTCCTCGGAGGACAGAGAAATTAAATGGGAAATTGCATTTTTTTTTGCGACTGCCGGTAAACGGTTAATTACCGGCGATCACAACCTGGGGGTCGGTAAAAAAACCCCGAATCATGTTCTCTGGGGTCTCGGCTACCCCCAGTAACCGAAACCCCAGAGAAAATCTGACTCTGGGGGGCGCTATCCACTTTTTCCACAGCGCCGTTAATTAACGGCGCTGTGGTTTAAGTACCCTGAACTGCTGCCATTAAATGGCGTATCGGCGGTCATTAAGGGGTTAAAACTGAGGACAAACCCCGTTAGAGCAGATCTACCTGGAGGAGGTAGATTATCTTTTTTCTCGAGTCAATGGCGAGCAATAACCTCCAACATTTGGGCAAATAGTCTCATATCTTCTGGCCTAAAGTTAAGATTTGCCCGAGTCCCTCCGGACTCCTTTTTATTGACTTCATTAAAGTCTCAATCACAACAGAAGGCTTTAGAGCAGGAAATAATAAATCTTCTATCCAAAGGGGTATTGGTGGAAGTTCCATTTCATCAGGAGGGAAGGGGATTCTATTCCCCTTTGTTTTTGATTAAAAAACCAGATGGATCATTCAGAACCATTATAAACCTTAAAAAGTTAAACCTCTTTTTAGAAAATCAAACCTTCAAAATGGAGTCCATCCGATCCACCATAAAACTTCTGTTTCCCCATTGTTTTATGGCGGTACTTGACCTAAAAGATGCTGTTACGGAACCCCACAGCACCCAGAATATGTTGTACAGTTATATGTATGTATAATAGGTTCCATGTGAGATACATGTCCCTAATGCATCAGCCCACAGGCTGCGCCCCTGGGCAGAGGGGACAAGATATCCCCCTTTTTGACCTCCCCCACCTTTGTAATTCCCACAGTAAATATTGGCAGGCTCCGGCCACCTGCGGCTATTGTAATGTATGTCTGGCCTGCCGCTTTTCAATTGGCCCGCCCTCTGTATCTGTGTGATATATTCTGTGTCCTGTGAGTAAAGTGTTGTCATACTGGAAATACGTGGAGAAGCAGTGATCTTTTATATGTGCCCATGTAACCAAGCAATTCCAGCCAGCGTCCTTTATTCAGACTCCAGCCAAAGCAGGGTGGACCTCCTGAAACACGGGGTGTTACTGAAAGAGGTACCCCAGCACGATAGACCCCGTTACACTGGTGGCAGACAGCGGGATGTGATACCCCATCTATAGGAGGAAAGGAATGAATGGAAAACAACTACCAGAAGTTAAAGAGGACTACATTAAAAGATCTGGTGGAAGCCCGAGGGTTAATCGCCAGCAACAAAACAAAAGCGAATTTGATAGCAGCCATCATGGAACACGACAGTGCAGCGCCCCCCAATGTGAACGTGGAGGAGACTGAATTCCAGAGGGAGGTAAAGAGCAGACTGGCGTTCTATGGCCCAAACCCTGCAGTAGAGATCATACGAGAGGTGATGGCTGATGTGCGTACTGATCTGAAGGAAAAGATGGCCGAGCGGACCAGGATAGAGCTAGCCAAGATGGAGTTGGCAGAGCGGACCAAAGTGGAGCTGGCCAAGATGGAGAGTCAGCGAGCAGGGGGAGCTCTGGCCTCTGACCAGGTACCTTCAACAGTAAGCCACAAAAAGATCCAGTATAATGCCTTCTGACAGTTGGGGGAGGCAGAGGAAGACATTGATGGCTTTCTGCAGGACTTTGAGCGGCAGTGCCCTTCATCAAGTGAAGCTAGAGGAATGGGTTCAGATTCTGGCCAGCAAGCTGACAGGCTGGGCAGCGGACGCCTATCGCACGGTACCTGATGAGGACTGTATGGACTATGAGCGGATCAAAGAAGTGATCTTGGCCCGGTATGCGCTGACACCAGAGGCATACCGCCAAAAGTTCCGTGGACTTATAAAACGAGTAACCGATACCCGCGCTGAATGGGCCTGTAAATTACGCCGGTCACTGCTACAGTGGGTACAAGGGAGCCAAGCAACCACTAAGGAGGACGTCCTCCAGCTCTTCTTGTTAGAATGATTCTTTAATGGACTAACCCTGAGACACAGGAATGGCTTGGGGACAGGCGGCCAACGACTCTTGAGGAGGCCACTCGTCTGGCCGATGAACATCATGATGCCAGGAGGCCTCAGTTGTCCGGATCAAAGATGGTCACTAGGGGTCCGCCCATGGACCTGGAGGCCTCAAAACCACAGAAGATTGTAGGGGACCAGCTAAAAACCCGGCCTACCACAGTCCCCCTGGGGCGTGATGCCACACTTGCCATCAGCTGGGCCACCTGCAAAGACAATGTCCCAACCGGACTCAGCATACCCAGTGGCCAAAGGCGGGAACAGCTACCTTCAGCCGAGCCACTGTACACTGCTACCAAGGCGAAGCTGACCCGGCATTGGGGGCTACGACTAACTAGGGGGTGGAAGAGATGGAGGAAGTGCTGCATGAAGTAGACCCCATGCAGGCAGCCCGGGCAGATAATGGACAACAGCATTGACAGGTCGTGTGGGTTAATGGGAAACGTATGCAGGGACTAAGAGATTCTGGGGCAACTTTGAACCTTGTGAAGCCTCATCTCGTCCAGGACCAAGAGAAGACGGACCGGACAGTGGCAGTCCGTGTAGCAGGGGGAGCCATACATCGACTGCCCACTGCCAGGATTCACCTGAACTGGGGAGTCGGGGATGGCCTTGTTGAGGTTGGCTTGATGGAGGATTTGCCTGCAGACATCTTGCTGGGAAATGACTTGGGGCCCATGTTGTCTGCCTTCTCAGTTGCCCCTCTGGCTGAGACATATCCTGTGACCACCCGGAGACAAGCTCGAGCTGCGGAGGCGGAATCACACTCAGAGGAGGCCCAGGTAAGACATCCCAGCCCTACACGTATTCCCATAGCCAGACACATTTCTTGGGCCACCCCAACTGAATTTAAGAGGGAGTTACTTGAGGATCCTTCATTGGAGGGATATCGTGGGAAGGCACAGGAGGGAAGAGGGGTACTGGAAGGGGAACAGTTTGTATGGAAGCAGGGACTCCTCTACCGGATCACAGAGCAGCACCACACAGGGATGAGCCCCACTATAAAACGACAGCTGGTGGTTCCCAAGAAGTATAGGCAGGAATTACTGCAAATCTCTCATGACATACCCTTGGCCGGGCACTTCGGCGTCAGTCGCACCAGGCATCGTCTGACACAAAACTTCTTTTGGCCGGGGGTAACCTATGATGTTCGTCAGTACTGCCAGACCTGTGACAGTTGCCAGCGCATTGGCAAGAGGGGAGATCGATGCAAGGCCAAATTATGCCCCCTCCCCATTGTGGAGGAACCATTTAGCCGGGTAGCGGTCGATCTGATAGGGCCATTAGCCAAACCCAGTCTGTCAGGGAAAAGGTATATATTGACAGTGGTAGATTATGCCATGCGGTATCCAGAAGCGGTTGTGTTACCTAACATACTGGCAGAGACGGTGGCGGCTGCCCTGCTCCAGGTTTTCTCACGGGTTGGATTTCCCCGGGAGATTATCTCGGACCAGGGTACCCAGTTTACAGCAGGGGTGACCAACCAACTGTGGAAGCTGTGCGGCGTAAAGTCAATTAGAAGCTCCCCGTACCACCCGCAAACCAATGAGTTGTGTGAACGCTTTAACGGGACGTTAAAACAACATATTGGGACTTTTACCAGGACCTACAGGGACTGGGAGAAATTCTTGCTACACCTCCTGTTTGTCTATCGGGAGGTGCCCCAAGAATCCACGGGGTTCTCCCCGTTCGAACTGGTATACGGGAGGCGGGTAAGGGGACCCCTAGACTTAGTTCTAGAACACTGGGAAGGGGAAGGCATCATAGAAGGGGTACCTATTGTACCCTATGTGCTGGAATTCCGGGACCACCTACAGGAGCTGACCCAGGCTGTACGGGGAACGTGCAGGTGGCCCAGCGGCGCCAGCATGTAAGGTACGATCGGAGGGCCAGAGAACGCACCTTGGAAATAGGACAGAAGGTCCTGGTGTTAGAGCCCACTAGGCAGAACAAGTTCCAAGCTGCATGGCAGGGGCCCTACCAGGTAGTGGGGAAAATAGCCGACACCACCTATAATGTCGCCGATTGTGACGACCCCAGGGTTATCCGCATGTTCCACGTGAATATGCTGAAGCCCTACTGGGAGCGCCCTGAAGAGGTTGTGGCCATCTGTGCCCCTGAAGCAGAGGATTTAGCTGGACTTCCCTTGCCTGATGTCTTAGGGGAAAGGACTCAGTCTAAAACATGGGACCAGGTACACTTGGGTGAAGACCTAGGTCCCTGGGAGAGACAGCAGGCGGAGGCGTTGTTGAGGCAGCGACAGAGGATGTTTTTGGGGAGACCAGGGTACACTCGCCTGGCACAACACAAGGTTGAGACCCAGGATCAGACCCCCCTGCGGTTGAGACCCAGGATCAGACCCCCCTGCGACAACCCCCCTTCCGCGTCCCTGAGTCTGTACGAGAAGGGATGCGACAAGAGATACAAGAGATGTTGCATTTAGGGGTCATTGAAGAGTCAGATAGTCCCTGGGCATCCCCCGTAGTGTTAGTGCCCAAGAAGGATGGGACTACACGGTTTTGTGTAGACTATCGCAAGCTCAATGAGAAAACGGTGACGGATGCATATCCCATGCCACGTGTGGATGAGTTGTTAGACCGGCTGGAGGGGGCAAAGTATTTGACCACCATCGATCTATGCAAAGGCTACTGGCAGATTCCCCTTAGTCCTGACGCTATTCCCAAATCGGCATTTGTCACCCCGTTCGGCTTATTCCAGTTTCGAGTTATGCCATTCGGGATGAAGAATGCCCCGGCAACATTCCAGAGGCTGACTGGACCGGCTTCTGGATGGTCTCCAGGATTATGCTTGTGCCTACCTGGATGACATCGCCATCTACAGCGCGACATGGGAAGAGCATCTAAATCACCTAGAGACAGTATTGGACAGGATACACAAGGCCGGAATCACCCTGAACCCAAACAAGTGTCACGTGGGCAAAGCAGAGGTTCAGTATTTAGGGCATTGGGTGGGAAGTGGGAAACAGTGACCAGAACCATCCAAGATTGAGGCCATAGCCAAATGCCCCCCCCATGCACTAAAACATGGGGTTTCTAGGGACAGCGGGGTATTACAGGAAATTCATTCCCAATTACAGCAGCGTAGCCAAGCCCCTCACTGATCTGACCCGTAAGAACCAACCCCGCCAGGTAACCTGGACCCCAGAGTGTCAGGAAGCCTTCTGCCAGCTAAAGGATGCCCTCACCAATACCCCTGTATTGGCCTCACCCGATCCAACTAAACGTTTCCTTGTTCACACAGACACTTCTATGTCTGGATTGGGTGCAGTACTGAGCCAAGTCGGACCGGATGGCCAAGAACACCCGGTAGCTTACCTGAGTCGGAAACTACTGCCCCGTGAAGTAAGCTATGCGGCCATCGAGAAGGAGTGCCTGGCAGTAGTATGGGCACTCAAAAAGTTGAAACCATATTTGTATGGAGGACAGTTTTCCCTCCTAACAGACCATGATCCCCTAGTCTGGCTTAATCGGGTCTCCGGAGACAACGCCAGATTACTGCGGTTGAGTTTAGCCCTACAACCTCTGGACTTCACCATCCACTACAGACCCGGCAAACAAAACGGTAACTCCGATAAACTAAGTCGACAAACGGAACTTGTACCAACCTCATAAACTTCGGTCATCCCCGAACCGATCCGTTAAGGATCAGACTGTGCATGCCAATAGCGTCGCTAAAAAGGGGAGCCGTGTTACGGAACCCCACAGCACCCAGAATATGTTGTACAGTTATATGTATGTATAATAGGTTCCATGTGAGATGCATGTCCCTAATGCATCAGCCCACAGGCTGCGCCCCTGGGCAGAGGGGACAAGATATCTCCCTTTTTGACCCCCCCACCTTTATAATTCCCACAATAAATATCGGCAGGCTCTGGCCACCTGCGGCTATTATAATGTATGTCTGGCCTGCCGCTTTTCAATTGGCCCGCCCTCTGTATCTGTGTGATATATTCTGTGTCCTGTGAGTAAAGTGTTGTCATACTGGAAATACGTGGAGAAGCAGTAATCTTTTATATGCGCCCATGTAACCAAGTGATTCCAGCCAGCATCCTTCATTCAGACTCCAGCCAAAGCAGAGTGGACCTCCTGAAACACGGGGTGGTACTGAAAGAGGTACTCCAGCACGGTAGACCCCGTTACAGATGCGTATTACCATCTACCAATCTTTGTCGAACATCAGCAATATCTCCGTGTGGCGATTATGATGGAAGGGCAAATACGGCATTTTCAGTATACGGCAATGCCCTTTGGGCTGTCAATAGCTCCAAGAGTCTTCATCAGATTAATGTCAGAGGTAATGTCATATTTAAGACTAAAAGACACCCTCATAGTACCGTACTTAGATGACCTGTTAGTAGTGGGAAATTCTCCTTCACAATGTCAGCATCGTTTGAATAATATGATTTCATCCCTGCAGGAATTGGGGTGGTTGATAAATTTGGAAAAATCCAGATTGGTTCCAACAACTCGCCAAACATTCCTAGCCTTATATTAGACTCCGTAAACCAGAGATGTTTTCTTCCTGAATCTAAACAATTAACAATTAGGAATAAAGTACAGTCCGTGATTAATAACCCTCTAATTTCCCTAAGGGAAGGCATGTCCCTTCTTGGTTCCTTCACGTCATGCATTCCGGCTGTCCCATGGGCTCAGTTTCATTCTAGGCGTTTACAGTATACAATCTTACAAGAGACTAATCTTACAAGAGGAAGAAAGATTACAGGGTAATTTAGAGGGTCAAATTTCCCTTTCAGCAGAAGTAATCCAATCCCTGTCCTGGTGGCTAGAACCGGATCGCTTGGTTTGTGGGGTCCCCTGGGTAGTTAAACCCTCAAACACAATATTTACCGATGCTAGTCCTAGTGATTGGGGAGCACATTTAGGAAATCAGATAGTCCAAGGTCTATGGTCTATTACAGAGTCAGAGGACTCATCTAATAAGAGAGAGCTAAAAGCTATCTATCATGCCCTATGTAAATTCCTTCCGCAGCTACACGGAACACATACCAGAATTTTGTCAGACAACATGACATCAGTGTCTATATGTAAAATCTTCCTTAAAACCCATCCTGCGTGATAATATAGGTGAATTTAATGAAAATGTAGAGTCCCTGTGGGTGGAGATAAGGGGAGGGGGAAAAAATAATAAATTACTGATAGGGGTTTGTTATAAATCTCCAAAACTAATGGAAGCAATGGAGAATATCCTCGTAAAGCAAATAGATGAAGCTGCGACTCAAGGAGAAGTCATTATTATGGGGGACTTCAACTACCCTGAAATAGATTGGGGAACAGAAACCTGCAGTTCCAGTAAAGCTAATCGATTTTTGACAACTATGAGAGACAATTACCTTTCACAACTGGTTCAGGACCCAACAAGGAGGGGGGCACTGCTAGACCTAATATTAACCAACAGGCCAGACCGCATATCAAATATAAGGGTTGGGGGTCACTTGGGGAATAGTGATCACAAAATAATAAGTTTTCATGTAACCTTTAATAAGATGGGTAGTAGGGGGGTGACAAGGACACTAAACTTCAGGAGGGCAAATTTCCAACGGATGAGAGAGGATCTTGGTGCAATTAACTGGGACGATATCCTGAGACACAAAAATACACAAAGAAAATGGGAGACATTTATTAGCATCCTGGATAGGACCTGTGCACAGTATATACCGTATGGGAATAAACATACTAGAAATAGGAGGAAACCAATATGGCTAAATAGAGCTGTAAGGGGCGCAATAAGGGACAAAAAGAAAGCATTTAGAGAATTAAAGGAAGTAGGTAGTGAGGAGGCATTAAATAAATACAGAAAATTAAATAAATTCTGTAAAAAGCAAATCAAGGCAGCAAAGATTGAGACAGAGAGACTCATTGCCAGAGAGAGTAAAAATAATCCCAAAATATTCTTTAACTATATAAATAGTAAGAAACTAAAAAATGACAGTGTTGGCCCCCTTAAAAATAGTCTGGGTGAAATGGTGGATGAGGATGAGGAAAAAGCCAATATGCTAAATGACTTTTTTTCATCAGTATTTACAAAAGAAAATCCCATGGCAGCCAATATGACTAGTGATAAAAATTCCCCATTAAATGTCACCTGCTTAACCCAGCAGGAAGTACAGCGGCGGCTAAAAATAACTAAAATTGACAAATCTCCGGGCCCGGATGGGATACATCCCCGAGTACTGCAGGAACTAAGTACAGTCATTGATAGACCATTATTTTTAATCTTTAAAGACTCCATAATAACAGGGTCTGTACCACAGGACTGGCGTATAGCAAATGTGGTGCCAATATTCAAAAAAGGGGCAAAAACTGAACTCGGTAATTATAGGCCAGTAAGCTTAACCTCTACTGTGGGTAAAATCCTGGAGGGCATTCTAAGGGATGCTATGCTGGAGTATCTGAAGAGGAATAACCTCATGACCCAGTATCAGCACGGGTTTACTAGAGACCGTTCATGTCAGACTAATTTGATCAGCTTCTATGAAGAGGTAAGTTCCGGACTGGACCAAGGGAACCCAGTGGACGTAGTATATATGGACTTTTCCAAAGCTTTTGATACGGTGCCACACAAAAGGTTGTTACATAAAATGAGAGTAATGGGGATAGGGGAAAATATGTGTAAGTGGGTTGAGAGCTGGCTCAGGGATAGGAAACAAAGGGTGGTTATTAATGGAGCACACTCGGACTGGGTCACGGTTAGCAGTGGGGTACCACAGGGGTCAGTATTGGGCCCTCTTCTTTTTAACATATTTATTAATGACCTTGTAGGGGGCATTCAGAGTAGAATTTCAATATTTGCAGATGACACTAAACTCTGCAGGGTAATCAATACAGGGGAGGACAATTTTATATTACAGGATGATTTATGTAAACTAGAAGCTTGGGCTGATAAATGGCAAATGAGCTTTAATGGGGATAAATGTAAGGTCATGCACTTGGGTAGAAGTAATAAGATGTATAACTATGTGCTTAATTCTAAAACTCTGGGCAAAACCATCAATGAAAAAGACCTGGGTGTATGGGTGGATGACAAACTCATATTCAGTGGCCAGTGTCAGGCAGCTGCTACAAAGGCAAATAAAATAATGGGAAGCATTAAAAGAGGCATAGATGCTCATGAGGAGAACATAATTTTACCTCTATACAAGTCACTAGTTCGACCACACTTAGAATACTGTGCACAGTTCTGGTCTCCGGTGTATAAGAAAGACATAGCTGAACTGGAGCGGGTGCAGAGAAGAGCGACCAAGGTTATTAGAGGACTGGGGGGTCTGCCATACCAAGATAGGTTATTACACTTGGGGCTATTTAGTTTGGAAAAACGAAGACTAAGGGGTGATCTTATTTTAATGTATAAATATATGAGGGGACAGTACAAAGACCTTTCTGATGATCTTTTTAATCATAGACCTGAGACAGGGACAAGGGGGCATCCTCTACGTCTGGAGGAAAGAAGGTTTAAGCATAATAACAGACGCGGATTCTTTACTGTAAGAGCAGTGAGACTATGGAACTCTCTGCCGTATGATGTTGTAATGAGTGACTCATTGCTTCAATTTAAGAGGGGACTGGATACCTTTCTGGAAAAGTATAATATTACAGGGTATATATATTAGATTCCTTGATAAGGCGTTGATCCAGGGAACTAGTCTGATTGCCATATGTGGAGTCGGGAAGGAATTTTTTTCCCCATGGTGGAGTTACTCTTTGCCACATGGGTTTTTTTTGCCTTCCCCTGGATCAACATGTTAGGGCATGTTAGGTTAGGCTATGGGTTGAACTAGATGGACTTACAGTCTTCCTTCAACCTTAATAACTATGTAACTATGTAAGTGGCATATATAAATCATCAAGGAGGAACAAGATCAGGAGCTCTCATGTCTATAGCCGACGACATCCTAGCTATGGCCGAGGAACATCTTCTGTCCCTATCAGCACTGCATGTCAGAGGAGTGGACAATTCAAAGGCAGACTTCCTCCGCCGTCATACCCTCCACCAAGGGGAGTGGGTTCTCAATCATCATATATTCACAATGATAACCAAGAAATGGGGTATACCCGAAATAGATCTCTTAGCTACAAGAAATAACAGACAAGTAATAATAATAATAATAATAATAATAATATTTTTCATTTATATAGCGCCAACATATTCCGCAGCACTTTACAATTAAGCGGGGACATGTACAGACAATAAATTCAGTACAAGTTAAGACAATTTAAAAATTTAAACAGTGACATTAGGAGTGAGGTCCTTGCTCGCAAGCTTACAATCTACAAGGAAGTGGGGGGGACACAATAGGTGAAAAGTGCTCGTTATTTCTGGTCTGGAAATTATAATAAATAGGGATTTTCATATAAAAGCTGCATGATCCGGTCATCAGCCCGTATGTTTAAGTGCAATAGTCAAGTATCAAGTGCAGTTATCATGTGCATGGAGGGTGTGGAGACAGATGAATAGTAGGGTGCAGATTCAGAGTAATATTTGGAAGGAGGGAACAGGGCAAAGTTAGTTTACTGAGTAGTTGATGTGGTAGGCTTGTTTGAAGAGATGGGTTTTTAAAGCGCGCTTGAATAGGTCGGGGCTAGGTATCAGTCTGATCGTCTGGGGAAGTGCATTCCAGAGAGCTGGCGCAGCACGAGAGAAGTCTTGGAGACGGAGGTGTGAGGTTCGGATTATGGGGGATGCTAGTCTTAGGTCGTTTGTAGAACGGAGGGCACGTGTAGGGCGATAGACAGAGATGAGAGAGGAGATATAAGGCAGTGCAGAACTGTGGAGGGCTTTGTGGGTGAGAGAGATGAGTTTGTACTGGACCCTGTAGCGAATGGGTAGCCAGTGTAATGACTGGCACAAGATGGAGGCATTGTTGAAGCGGCTGGACAGAAATATGACCCTGGCTGCCGCATTCAAGATGGATTGGAGAGGAGAAAGTTTGGAAAGAGGGAGACCGATCAGAAGAGAGTTGCAGTAGTCCAGATGAGAATGAATAAGAGCGACAGTAAGAGTCTTAACAGTTTCAAATGTGAGAACAGGTCGGATTCTGGAGATGTTTTTAAGATGCAGGTGACAGGAGCGAGTGAGTGATCGGATATAGGAAGTAAAGGAAAGTTCAGTGCCGAATATGACCCCAAGACAGCGGGCTTGCTGCTTGGGAGTTATGGTTGAACCTTCCAGGGTAATTTCGATGTTGGGTAGAGTCAGGTTCGTAGAAGGGAGAAACACAAGTAGTTCAGTTTTGGAGAGATTTAGTTTCAGATAGAGGGAGGACATGATGTTAGAGACAGCAGACAGACAATCCTTGGTATTTTGAATTAGATTGGGAGTGATGTCAGGGGAAGAAGTGTATAATTGGGTGTCGTCAGCATAGAGATGGTACTGGAACCCAAATCTGCTGATTGTTTGTCCAATAGGGGCAATGTATAGAGAGAAAAGGACTGAGCCCTGCGGAACCCCGATAGTAAGGGGACGAGGAGAGGAAGAGGAGCCAGCAAAAGATACAGTGAAGGAGCGGTCAGAGAGGTAGGAGGAGAACCAGGAGAGGGCTGTGTCCTTGAGGCCTATGGAGCGGAGCATAGTGAGGAGGAGCTGGTGATCCACAGTATCAAATGTAAAAAGATTCGCTTCACTATTCCTAACCGACAATCCCAATATCCTCGATGCCCTTCAAGTTCCATGGACATTTCAAAAAGCTTATGCCTTCCCTCCGTTGATACTTCTTCCAACCGTGATCAGGAAGATAAGGGAGGACAGAGCGAATGTGATTCTAATTGCTCCGTTTTGGACCAAGAGACCATGGTTTTCCTGGCTCAGGGCCATGTCAATCTCAGACCCATGGATTCTCCCAGAGGATCAGGATCTTCTCTTCCAGGGCCCCTTCAACCACCCTCATGTGAAGGGCCTACGGTTGACAGCCTGGAATTTGAGAGGTAGCTGCTAAAACTAAGAGGCTTTTCTAATAAAGTGATTGATACTCTTCTACTAAGTAGAAAAAAATCCACCACATCGATATATGTACTGTAAGGGTGTGGAAAAATGTTTTAAGCCTCTACCCATCAGCCTTATCAGACGAAATTCCTATCTCTATTATTTTAGAATTTCTCCAGAGAGGGCGTGATTTAGGCCTGTCAGTCAGTACTTTAAAAGTACAGATTTCTGCCCCAGGTGCCTTGTATAGTCACAACATTGCGAATGACAAGTGGGTAGCCAGATTTATTTCAGCCTGTCAGAGGTCAGAATCAGTTCAAATCCCCCACTTACCTCCTTGGGATGTTAATTTAGTCCTTGAAGCCTTGACAGGTCACCCATTTGAGCCACTACACTCAGCTCACATTAAACACGTCTCCCTTAAGACTGCTCTTCTCGTCGCTTTAGTATCGGCGAGAAGGGTAAGTGACATACAGGCATTATCAATAGATCCTCCTTTTCTGTCAGTATTTCCAGATAGAATTGTCCTAAAAACGGACCCTTCCTACTTACCTAAAGTATGCACTAAATTTCATAGATCTCAAGAAATTCTTCTTCCTACTTTCTATAATAACCCTACAAATCAGGAAGAAGAAAGGTACCATACATTAGATGTGAGAAGGGCTGTAATAACTTATCTAGATAGAACTAGCTCCTGGAGGAAGAGCAGGGCTCTCTTTGTTTCCTTCCAGGGTCATAAAAAAGGATCTGGAATAACAAAAGACACATTATCCCGGTGGATTCGGGATGCAATATGCCTGGCCTATTCATCTAAAGGGGAGAATCAGGGGTGGATTAAGGGTAGCCAGGGCCCCGGGCTGTTCAGACACTGTGTGTGTCATATTATACCTGAACCAGATTATTCCAGAAAAATGGCCGGGCCCTACTCTACTGTAACCTATTAAATATTTGTTAAAATCTGCAATATAATTTAGGTATATTTTGACCAATAATATCACATACAAGGAACAAATACCACCGCGCCATGACCAGACCACAAATTACAAACACAGTGATCGAATAATATCACATACAAGGAACAAATACCACTGCACCATGTCAAGACCACATATTACCACCACTTGGTGACCAAATAGCACATTCAAGGGACAAATACCACAACACCATTTCCAGACCACATATTACCACCACATAGTGACTGAATACTACAATACTGATCAGTAATAATAATAAAAAAAACCCACAATACTATCACCATAAGTGCCAGTATTCACAGGAGATCTATACTTAGTATGCAGTGTCTGTGTAGAGGTAATACAGAGATCACTGGTGACATTATACACAGGAGCTCTGTATATAGTATAGTGTATAGTGTCAATGTATAGGTAACACTGACTCACCAATGACGTCTCTAGGTGAAGTCCTTCATCTTTCATCCAGCACAGACCGCCATCATTTCTTCCAGCCAGGACTCGTTTCTGCAGGAAATAACACAGTCATCTCGAGCTCTGCTTGCAGAACACATTACTTAATTTTTCACAACTTCTACATTACACATGGAGAAAAAAAGGCGATATAGAGTCACTCTGCACAGTAACAGGACCGCCCCCCCCCATTTAAAACAGTATACTCAAAAAATAAAATAAATACATCACTGCAGTAATAATATCCCTTAATTAGCCCCTATGGTAATAATATTCCCCACCCTGGCCCCGTGTGTCTCATTCCTGGCTCCTGCCATATGTTCTCCCATCCTGCACTCATGAGTATCCATTCTACACCATATGATCTCCCCATCCAGCCCCATCTGTCTCCATCGTATTCTCCTGCCCCATGATCCAATCCTGCCCCATGTCTTTCATTCTGCCCCGTCTCTACATTCTGCCCATGCCTCCAGTCCTGCCCCCAGTGTGTCCAGCAATCTGCCCCAGTGTGTCCAGCATATTACCCCCAGTGTGTCCAGCAATCTGCCCCAGTATGTCCAGCATATTGCCCCAGTAACCAGTCCAGCAATCTGCCCCAGTGTGTCCAGCATTGCCCCAGACAGTGTCTCCAACAATCTGCCCCAGTGTCTGACTCCAGCATATTGCCCCCAGACAGTGTGTTCAACAATCTGCCCCAGTATGTCCAGCATATTGCCCCAGTGTGTCCAGCATATTACCACCAGTGTGTCTTGCAATCTGCCCCAGTATGTCCAATTGTCCAGCATTGCCCCCAGTGTGTCCAGCAATCTGCCCCATTGTCTCCAGCATATTACCCCCAGTGTGTCCAGCAATCTGCCCCAGTATGTCCAGCAATCTGCCCCAGTGTCTCTAGCATTGCCCCAGTGTCTCCAGCAATCTGCCCCAGTGTCTACAGCAATCTGCCCCAGTGTCTACAGCAATCTGCCCCAGTGTCTACAGCAATCTGCCCCAGTGTCTACAGCGATCTGCCCCAGTGTCTACAGCAATCTGCCCCAGTGTCTACAGCAATCTGCCCCAGTGTCTACAGCGATCTGCCCCAGTGTCTACAGCAATCTGCCCCAGTGTCTACAGCAATCTGCCCCAGTGTCTACAGCATTGCCCCAGTGTCTCCAGCAATCTGCCCCAGTGTCTCCAGCAATCTGCCCCAGTGTCTCCAGCAATCTGCCCCAGTGTCTCCAGCATTGCCCCCAGTGTGTCCAGCAATCTGCCCCAGTGTCTCCAGCATTGCCCCAGTGTCTACAGCAATCTGCCCCAGTGTCTCCAGCATTGCCCCAGTGTCTCCAGCAATCTGCCCCAGTGTCTACAGCAATCTGTCCCAGTGTGTCCTCCAGCATTGCCCCAGTGTCTCCAGCAATCTGCCCCAGTGTCTCCAGCAATCTGCCCCAGTGTCTCCAGCAATCTGCCCCAGTGTCTCCAGCATTGCCCCCAGTGTGTCCAGCAATCTGCCCCAGTGTCTCCAGCAATCTGCCCCAGTGTCTCCAGCATTGCCCCAGTGTCTCCAGCAATCTGTCCCATTGTGTCCTCCAGCATTGCCCCAGTGTCTCCAGCAATCTGCCCCAGTGTCTCCAGCAATCTGCCCCAGTGTCTCCAGCAATCTGCCCCAGTGTCTCCAGCATTACCCCCAGTGTGTCCAGCAATCTGCCCCAGTGTCTCCAGCATTGCCCCAGTGTCTACAGCAATCTGCCCCAGTGTCTCCAGCATTGCCCCAGTGTCTCCAGCAATCTGCCCCAGTGTCTACAGAAATCTGTCCCAGTGTGTCCTCCAGCATTGCCCCAGTGTCTCCAGCAATCTGCCCCAGTGTCTCCAGCAATCTGCCCCAGTGTCTCCAGCAATCTGCCCCAGTGTCTCCACAGTCCATCGTTAGCTTATAAAAAAAAACAGAAAAAAAAACAAACAAACAGTCTCCTCACCTTACCAGCGCTCCATGCGGCGAGCTCCCTCCAGCTGCGCACACTCGCCGGCGACTGACAATGACGTCAGACGCCAGCGACGTGTGCGCTGCGGCCGACTTCAGCTGCCAGCCTCCAATTGGCTGGCTGGCGGCTGTTGTTAACTATTGAGGTGCGGGCGAGCGCCCGCACCTCAATAGGAAAGCGCCGCAGTGCCGGAAGGGGCCCGGTGAGCAGATGAGAAGGGGCCCGATGCGGACCCCCTCTCTCTGCCCACCGGGTCCGGGGGGCGGGGCACAGAAATGCCGGCGGGCCGGGCATTCAGTCACACTCCGGTGGATTATCAGAGGGTCAATCTGCGGTGGCCCAGGGCCCCCACAAGCCACTGGGCCCTGGGCTACCGCCCATATTGACCCTCTGATAATCCGCCCCTGGGGAGAATCCACCTGAGACTGTTAAAGCACATTCCACCCGGTCGATAGCATCATCCTGGGCTGAATGAGCGGAGGTTCCAATAGAACTAATATGTAAGGCCGCAACCTGGTCTTCTCCTACTACAGTGGGGCAAAAAAGTATTTAGTCAGTCAGCAATAGTGCAAGTTCCACCACTTAAAAAGATGAGAGGCGTCTGTAATTTACATCATAGGTAGACCTCAACTATGGGAGACAAACTGAGAAAAAAAAATCCAGAAAATCACATTGTCTGTTTTTTTATCATTTTATTTGCATATTATGGTGGAAAATAAGTATTTGGTCAGAAACAAAATTTCATCTCAATACTTTGTAATATATCCTTTGTTGGCAATGACAGAGGGCAAACGTTTTCTGTAAGTCTTCACAAGGTTGCCACACACTGTTGTTGGTATGTTGGCCCATTCCTCCATGCAGATCTCCTCTAGAGCAGTGATGTTTTTGGCTTTTCGCTTGGCAACACAGACTTTCAACTCCCTCCAAAGGTTTTCTATAGGGTTGAGATCTGGAGACTGGCTAGGCCACTCCAGGACCTTGAAATGCTTCTTACGAAGCCACTCCTTCGTTGCCCTTGCGGTGTGCTTTGGATCATTGTCATGTTGAAAGACCCAGCCACGTTTCATCTTCGATGCCCTTGCTGATGGAAGGAGGTTTGCACTCAAAATCTCATGATACATGGCCCCATTCATTCTTTCATGTACCCGGATCAGTGGTCCTGGCCCCTTTGCAGAGAAACAGCCCCAAAGCATGATGTTTCCACCACCATGCTTTACAGTAGGTATGGTGTTTGATGGATGCAACTCAGTATTCTTTTTCCTCCAAACATGACAAGTTGTGTTTCTACCAAACAGTTCCAGTTTGGTTTCATCAGACCATAGGACATTCTCCCAAAACTCCTCTGGATCATCCAAATGCTCTCTAGCAAACTTCAGACGGGCCCGGACATGTACTGGCTTAAGCAGTGGGACACGTCTGGCACTGCAGGATCTGAGTCCATGGTGGCGTAGTGTGTTACTTATGGTAGGCCTTGTTACATTGGTCCCAGCTCTCTGCAGTTCATTCACTAGGTCCCCCCGCGTGGTTCTGGGATTTTTGCTCACCATTCTTGTGATCATTCTGACCCCACGGGGTGGGATTTTGCGTGGAGCCCCAGATCGAGGGAGATTATCAGTGGTCTTGAATGTCTTCCATTTTCTAATTATTGCTCCCACTGTTGATTTCTTCACTCCAAGCTGGTTGACTATTGCAGATTCAGTCTTCCCAGCCTGGTGCAGGGCTACAATTTTGTTTCTGGTGTCCTTTGACAGCTCTTTGGTCTTCACCATAGTGGAGTTTGGAGTCAGACTGTTTGAGGGTGTGCACAGGTGTCTTTTTATACTGATAACAAGTTTAAACAGGTGCCATTACTACAGGTAATGAGTGGAGGAAAGAGGAGACTCTTAAAGAAGAAGTTACAGGTCTGTGAGAGCCAGAAATCTTGATTGTTTGTTTCTGACCAAATACTTATTTTCCACCATAATATGCAAATAAAATGATAAAAAAACAGACAATGTGATTTTCTGGATTTTTTTTTCTCAGTTTGTCTCCCATAGTTGAGGTCTACCTATGATGTAAATTACAGACGCCTCTCATCTTTTTAAGTGGTGGAACTTGCACTAGTGCTGACTGACTAAATACTTTTTTGCCCCACTGTACCTTCTATAATCACTATAGATTGGATCTATCTACCTCATCTGACTTGTCTTTCGGTAGATCATTTCTTAACATGGTGATCCCTCCCAAATGACTATCTCTGAAAGTCTCTCAAGTGGGTGCTGTCGTGGTGAAGAGAAAACACCAGATTATTTACCGGTAATACTCTTTTATAGAGCCACGACAGCACCCCTTCACTTCCCTCCCTAATAAGTCATAATTTGATATAGTCACTGTTAAGGGTGTGTGGTTCTTATAGTTAGTCACATTTAAGTTAACTAATGATAAATAACGTTACTGAATTCCCTACTAAATCTGGTGGGCGGTTCCTCGCAATCTCTGTAACCCAACTGTGGGAGCGAGGGGGACTGCCCCTTTTATCTCTCCATAGGGTTTCCTGTTCCTAGGGGCGGATCCCCTCTATCAAGTGGGTGCTGTTGTGGCTCTATAAAAGAGTATTATTGGTAAGTAATCCGGTGTTTTTGCAGTGTTTTATGTAGTGGCAGCAGGTAAAACGTTGTGTACAATAGGTGTCGGGGTTTTTTTTCCCATTCATTAGAACATGCTGCAAATGTTAAAAAAAATGAATGTGTGCATAAGATTTCTGAAATTGCATTCAATTTGTTGGTAGAATGGCCACTGGAAAAAACCGCCATGTGCGAACATACCTTTACATGTTGTGATGCTGGCTAGTCACTTAGCAAAAAATTGTTCGAATTCACCGAGATCTGCAAATTTATTAAAATTTGACTTCAAATTTAACTTGAATAGAATCGATTTGATCTTCTGCAGTGATAGGTTATTAGTAGTGATGAGCGAATATACTCGTTACTCAAGAATTCTGGAGCACGCTCGGGGGTCCTCCGAGTATTTTTTAGTGCTCGGAGATTAAAGGTACCTTCACACGAAACGACTTTGTAACGATATCGCTAGCGATCCGTGACGTTGCAGCGTCCTCGCTAGCGATATCGTTTAGTTTGACACGCAGCAGCAATCAGGATCCTGCTGTGATGTCGCTGCTCGCTGAATAAAGTCCAGAACTTTATTTGGTCGTCCGATCGCCGTGTATCGTTGTGTTTGAAAGCAAAAGCAACGATACCAGCGATATTTTACACTGGTAACCAGGTTAAACATCGGGTTACCAAGCGCAGGGCCGTGCTTAGTAACCCGATGTTTACCCTGGTTACCAGCGTAAAAGTAAAAAAAACAAACAGTACATACTCACCTGCGCATCCCCCAGCGTCTGCTTCCTGACACTTACTGACCGCCGGCCCTAAAGTGAAAGTGAAAGCACAGCGGTGACGTCACCGCTGTGCTGTTAGGGCCGGAGCCAGGGCCGGACTGGCCATCGGGCACTTCTGGCAAATGCCAGAAGGGCCAGTGCCAGTGGTGGGCCGCTCGATCCGCCGCCCCCGCCGTCGCATTCAACTATACCGGCGTATAGACGCCGGTACAGTTGAATGCAATGATGGAGGAGAGAGCGTCTACAGACGCTCCTCTCCCATCATTCCCCGCTCTGCCTCTGACACTGCGGGTGCGCGATGACGTCATATCATCGCGCACCTGCTGTGTCCCGGGCAGACTGCACGCTGCTGAGACAGGAGCAGGAAGGCGGAAGCAACGCTGGCAAGAGGAGAGGTGAGGAGAGTTTTTTTTTTTTTCTGGACTGTGGGGCCATTCTCGGAGGAGGGGAGGGGAGGAAGAGAAGAGATGTGGGCTGTATATAGTTCTCTGTGGGCTGTGCTCTGTGCTGTATATTGCTGTGGGCTGTATATAGTTCTCTGTGGGCTGTGCTCTGTGCTGTATACTACTGTGGGCTGTATATAGCTCTCTGTGGGCTGTGCTCTGTGCTGTATACTACTGTGTGCTCTGTGCTATATATAGTACTCTGTGGGCTGTGCTCTGTGCTGTATACTACCGTGGGCTGTGTGCTATATATAGTACTCTGTGGGCTGTGCTCTGCTGTATACTACTGTGTGCTGTATATAGTTCTCTGTGGGCTGTGCTCTGTGCTGTATACTACTGTGGGCTGTATATAGTTCTCTGTGGGCTGTGCTCTGTGCTGTATACTACTGTGGGCTGTATATAGTTCTCTGTGGGCTGTGCTCTGTGCTTTATGCTACTGTGGGCTGTATATAGTTCTCTGTGGGCTGTTCTCTGTGTTGTATGCTACTGTGGGCTGTATAAAGCTCTCTGTGGGCTGTGCTCTGTGCTGTATACTACTGTGTGCTGCATATAGTTCTCTGTGGGCTGTGCTCTGTGCTGTATACTACTGTGGGCTGTATATAGCTCTCTGTGGGCTGTGCTCTGTGCTGTATACTGTGGGCTGTATATAGTTCTCTGTGGGCTGTGCTCTGTGCTGTATACTACTGTGGGCTGTATATAGTTCTCTGTGGGCTGTGCTCTGTGCTGTATACTACTGTGGGCTGTATATAGTTCTCTGTGGGCTGTGCTCTGTGCTGTATACTACTGTGTGCTGTATATAGTTCTCTGTGGGCTGTGCTCTGTGCTGTATACTACTGTGTGCTGTATATAGTTCTCTGTGGGCTGTGCTCTGTGCTGTATGCTACTGTGGGCTGTATATAGTTCTCTGTGGGCTGTGCTCTGTGCTGTATACTACTGTGGGCTGCATATAGTTCTCTGTGGGCTGTGCTCTGTGCTGTATACTACTGTGGGCTGTATATAGTTCTCTGTGGACTGTGCTCTGTGCTGTATGCTACTGTGTGCTCTGTGCTATATATAGTACTCTGTGGGCTGTGCTGTATACTACCGTGGGCTGTGTGCTATATATAGTACTCTGTGGGCTGTGCTCTGCTGTATACTACTGTGTGCTGTATATAGTTCTCTGTGGGCTGTGCTCTGTGCTGTATACTACTGTGGGCTGTATATAGTTCTCTGTGGGCTGTGCTCTGTGCTGTATGCTACTGTGGGCTGTATATAGTTCTCTGTGGGCTGTGCTCTGTGCTTTATGCTACTGTGGGCTGTATATAGTTCTCTGTGGGCTGTTCTCTGTGTTGTATGCTACTGTGGGCTGTATATAGCTCTCTGTGGGCTGTGCTCTGTGCTGTATACTACTGTGTGCTGCATATAGTTCTCTGTGGGCTGTGCTCTGTGCTGTATACTACTGTGGGCTGTATATAGTTCTCTGTGGGCTGTGCTCTGTGCTGTATACTACTGTGGGCTGTATATAGTTCTCTGTGGGCTGTGCTCTGTGCTGTATACTACTGTGTGCTGTATATAGTTCTCTGTGGGCTGTGCTCTGTGCTGTATACTACTGTGGGCTGTATATAGTTCTCTGTGGGCTGTGCTCTGTGCTGTATGCTACTGTGGGCTGTATATAGTTCTCTGTGGGCTGTGCTCTGTGCTGTATACTACTGTGGGCTGCATATAGTTCTCTGTGGGCTGTGCTCTGTGCTGTATACTACTGTGGGCTGTATATAGTTCTCTGTGGGCTGTGCTCTGTGCTGTATACTACTGTGGGCTGTATATAGTTCTCTGTGGGCTGTGCTCTGTGCTGTATGCTACTGTGGGCTGTATATAGTTCTCTGTGGGCTGTGCTCTGTGCTGTATGCTACTGTGGGCTGTATATAGTTCTCTGTGGGCTGTGCTCTGTGCTGTATACTACTGTGGGCTGTATATAGTTCTCTGTGGGCTGTTCTCTGTGTTGTATGCTACTGTGGGCTGTATATAGCTCTCTGTGGGCTGTGCTCTGTGCTGTATACTGTGGGCTGTATATAGTTCTCTGTGGGCTGTGCTCTGTGCTGTATACTACTGTGGGCTGTATATAGTTCTCTGTGGGCTGTGCTCTGTGCTGTATGCTACTGTGGGCTGTATATAGTTCTCTGTGGGCTGTGCTCTGTGCTGTATACTACTGTGGGCTGTATATAGTTATCTGTGGGCTGTGCTCTGTGTTGTATACTACTGTGGGCTGTATATAGTACTCTGTGGGCTGTGCTCTGTGCTGTATACTACTGTGGGCTGTGCTCTGTGCTGTATACTACTGTGGGCTGTATATAGTTCTCTGTGGGCTGTGCTCTGTGCTGTATGCTACTGTGGGCTGTATATAGTTCTCTGTGGGCTGTGCTCTGTGCTGTATATAGTTCTCTGTGGGCTGTGCTCTGTGCTGTATACTACTGTGGGCTGTATATAGTTCTCTGTGGGCTGTGCTCTGTGCTGTATACTACTGTGGGCTGTATATAGTTCTCTGTGGGCTGTGCTCTGTGCTGTATACTACTGTGTGCTGTATATAGTTCTCTGTGGGCTGTGCTGTATATAGTACTCTGTGGGCTGTGCTGTGTATAGTACTCTGTGGGCTGTGCTGTATATAGTACTCTGTGGGCTGTGCTGTATATAGTACTCTCTGGGCTGTGCTGTATATAGTACTCTGGGCTGTGCTGTATATAGTACTCTGGGCTGTGCTTTATATAGTACTCTGGGCTGTGCTGTATATAGTACTCTCTGGGCTGTGCTGTATATAGTACTCTGGGCTGTGCTGTATATAGTTCTCTGTGGGCTGTGCTGTATATAGTTCTCTGTGGGCTGTGCTGTATATAGTTCTCTGGGCTGTGCTGTATATATTACTTTGTGGGCTGTGCTGTATATATTACTTTGTGGGCTGTGCTGTATATATTACTCTGTGGGCTGTGCTGTATACTACTGTGTGGACTGTGCTGTATACTTCTACGTGGGCTGTGCTGTATACTACTGTGTGGTCTGTGCTGTATACTACTGTGTGGTCTGTGCTGAATACTGCTGTGTGGGCTGTGTTATCTACTACGTGAGCTGTGCTATAGTATGCAGGCTGTGCTGTATACTATGCGGTTTGTGCTATATAATATGCGGGCTTTGCTATATACTATGGGGAGTATATTATATTCTATGGGGGAGGCCATGTTATGTACTATGTGGCTGTGTTATATACTATTGTGGGGGTATATTATATTCTATGAGGGAGGCTGCATTATATACTATGGGGGGGCTGCATTATATTCTATGGGGGGCTACATTATATATTATGGGGAGGTGGGCTGTATTATATTCTATGGGGGTTACATACTCTGGGGTGGCTGCATTATACTCTGTGGGGTGGCTGCATTATACTCTGGGGTGGCTGCATTATACTCTGGGGTTGGTGTATTATACTCTGGGGTGGCTGCATTATACTCTCTGGGGTGGCTGCATTATACTATATGTGGGCTGCATTATACTGTATCGAGGACTATGGGGAATACGTTATACTATATGAAGAACTATGGGGTGCATTATACTATGGGAAGTGAATTGTACTACATGGATGACTGTGGCGGTGCATTATACTATATGGAGCACTATGAGGATTGTATTATGCTATATGGAGGACTATGAGGAGTGTATTATACTATGTGGAGGACTGAGCAGTGTATTTTAATATATGGAGGACTATAGGGAGTGTATTATACTATATGGAGGACTATGGAGCACATTATAATATATGGAGGACTATGGGGTGTATTTTACTAAACAAGTAAAATGCTGCATATTCGGATTGTTTTTGCTGGAACAAAAAGGCTTGTTGTCAGCAGCACATTGCCAGTGTAAACTGTAGATGTGCTGCTGAAAACATGATACTGTATGGTGATCTGTTAGTGATCTATTAGTGATCGTTCTGTCTCATCATTATTCCTCAGCTGGTGAAAAGAGGCCGGGAAACAAGCGTTGAACAACTTCAGTATTGTCGATCAAACTCGTTTAGCGGCCTGAACTCAGCGCACGTAAATACAACAGAAAGGCTTCTGTGTGATGTGCAATATGTTAGCATTTGGGGACCCATTTTAAACTTTGCCTAGGGCCCCACTTTGCCTAAAACCGGCCCTGACTACAAGTGTACAAATATATTATACAGTCACCATGTGACAAGTGGGCCTGTGTAACTTCAAATGCCAGGGCTGAATTTTAGTCCCAGTCCGGCCCTGGCCGGAGCTCAGTCAGTGTCAGGAAGCAGATGCTGGGGGACGCGCAGGTGAGTATATACTGTTTGTTTTTTTTACTTTTACGCTGGTAACCAGGGTAAACATCGGGTTACTAAGCGCGGCCCTGCGCTTAGCAACCCGATGTTTACCCTGGTTACCCGGGGACCTCGGCATCGTTGGTCGCTGGAGAGCGGTCTGTGTGACAGCTCCCCAGCGAACAAACAGCGACGCTGCAGCGATCGGCATCGTTGTCGCTATCGCTGCAGCGTCGCTTCGTGTGAAGGTACCTTTAGTTTTTCTTGCCGCAGCTGAATGATTTACATCTGTTAGCCAGCATAAGTCCATGTGGGAGTTGCCTGGTTGCTAGGGAATCCCCACATGCAGTAGCGTAGCTACTGGGGGGGCAGAGGGGGCCGTCGCCCCGGGCCCTGTCACATGAAGGGGCCCACCGGGAGCCAGGGCCACTTCTGTGAGGAGGCAGAACACCGCATAGGAGGGGAGCAGTATAATGTCTGCTCCAGTCTGACGGAGACTCTGCAGGCTATTAGCACAGTGGCCGGCTGCAGTCTCCCCCCTGCAGTGAATGGTTTCGCCCGTCTGACCTGATCATGAAGCTTTTCCTGGCTGCAGTTTTCTTCACTCTGTGCAGGCTGGGATTGGCTCAGGCACGCTGGGTCCTAGTGCCCACAACTTGCATTTCACTTACACTTCCTGGTCCTGCCTGCAGTGTAAACCTTATCAGTAAGTGCTGGGGATGGAACTTATTAGGTTTATTAAATTCAGGTATGCCAGTGTGAGACCGTTGGGGTATTGTGGGGGCTGAAAGTGAGTGAGGGGGGACAGGGTACAGGGGGGTGGATGTGAGACCATTTGGTGGTTGTGAGGGCAGAAGGTGGGTGAGGTGGGACAGGGCACTGAGGGGGTGGATGTGAGATGATGGGGGTATTGGGGCTGAAGTGGGGGAGGGGGGACAGGTCACTGGGGGCTGAATATTATAATGTTTTGTTCTGATATTATATGTACTCCATCATGTAATATTTGCTGTCTGGGGAGGCTGGAGATAGGGGGGTAGGGGGCTTTTGATACGTACCACCTGGGTCTTTTATGAGTATTAGTATAAGGAGCCCCCATACAATAACCAAGAGCTGCATCACATTTACAGCACCACTCCAGCATTTTTTTTATTTCACTGCTGGAGCGGTGCTGGCAATCCCCGTCCCCTGCCCTCTGTCTGATACTCACCTTCTGGCGTTTTCATCTGTTTTTGTCTCTGCTCGGCTCTGTCTCCTGCAGTTTGTGGCCTGTCCAAGGCTCCAGTGTTTCATGGAGCAGCGCAGAGGTCACTAATCAGTGTGAGTCTGTGGGAGCCTCGTTCTGGCCTCTTTCTCAGGCTGCCGTCACATGTTCAGTATTTGGTCAGTATTTCACATCAGTATTTGTAAGCCAAAACCAGGAGTGGAACAAATAGAGGAAAAGTATAATAGAAACATATGCACCACTTCTGCATTTATCATCCACTCCTGGTTTTGGCTTCCAAATACTGATGTAAAATACTGACCAAATACTGCTAGTGTGACAGCAGCCTCACTCTCAGGGTATGTGCACACGTTGCGGATTTTGCTGCGGATGTGCAGTGGATTGGCCGCTGCGGATTCGCAGCTGTTTTCCATGTGGCGTACAGTACCATGTAAACCTATGGAAAACCAAATCCGCAGTGCACATGGTGCAGAAAATACCGCGTGGAAACGCTGCGTTGTATTTTCCGCAGCATGTCAATTCTTTGTGCGGATTCTGCAGCGTTTTACACCTGCTCCTGTATAGGAATCCACAGGTGTAAAAACGCAGGCGAAATCCTCGCAAAAAACGCAGGAAATCCGCTGTAAATCCGTAGGTAAAACGCAGCACGTTTTACCTGTGGATTTTGCAAAAATGGTGCGGAAAAATCCGCAACGTGTGCACACAGCCTCATAGTCTTACATTGAGCGCTTGTGACATAGCTTCTAACTTCTGGCCTGTCAGAAGCTGCGCTCACAAGTTTGAGCAGCGGCACTGCAGCAGTGCCACAAAATGGTGAATACGCCGGAGCATGAGTAAATGACCGGGGACGGGGACTTGTGCTAAAAACACCACTCCAGCGGTGGAAAAAAAACCCTGCTAGAGTGGTGCTTTAATAATTTAATAATAAGCAATTTATTACTATAAAGTTGATAAAGGCTTGGAATAAATGTCTGCAGTCACTTTATGTGACTGCAGACTGCCAAATCATGACAGGGAGCTGCAGGCCCATCATACTGTGTATAAGGGAGCTGCAGGCCCATCATACTGTGTATAAGGGAGCTGCGGGCCCATCATACTGTGTATAAAGAAGCTGTGGTCCCATCATACTGTGTATAAGGAAGCTGTGGGCCCATCATACTGTGTATAAGGGAGCTGCAGGCCCATCATACTGTGTATAAAGGAGCTGTGGGCCCATCATACTGTGTATAAGGGAGCTGTGGGCCCATCATACTGTGTACAGGGAGCTGCGGGCCCATCATACTGTGTATAAGGGAGCTGCAGGCCCATCATACTGTGTATAAGGGAGCTGCGGGCCCATCATACTGTGTATAAGGGAGCTGCAGGCCCATCATACTGTGTATAAGGAAGCTGTGGGCCCATCATACTGTGTATAAGGGAGCTGCAGGCCCATCATACTGTGTATAAGGGAGCTGCGGGCCCATCATACTGTGTATAAGGGAGCTGCGGGCCCATCATACTGTGTATAAGGGAGCTGCGGGCCCATCATACTGTGTATAAGGGAGCTGCGGGCCCATCATACTGTGTATAAGGAAGCTGCGGGCCAATCATACTGTGTATAAGGAAGCTGTGGGCCCATCACACTGTGTATAAGGAAGCTGTGGCCACATCATACTGTGCACAAGAGAACTGTGAGGGACATCATACTGTTTGACGGAAGCTGCAGGCCCATCATACTGTTTATAAGGGAGCTGTTGGCCCATTACACTGTATATAGGGGAGCTCTGGGGGGCATTATACTTTCTATAGTAGAGCTCTGTCAGCATTATACTGTGTAAAGGGAGCAGTGAGAACATCATGTGGTGTATCGGGGAGTTCTAGAATCATCATACTGTGTATAGGGGAGCTGTGGGGGCCTTAGACTGTGTATAGGGAAGCTTAGAGCTCACCATACTGTGTATAATGGAGCAGTACATGAGGGAACTTATGGGACATTATTAAATGTAAAGTGGGCACTTAAGCATTACTGTATGGTTATAGGGGCACTCAGAGTATTGCGACCATCAAAGTTGCATATGGTCACAATATGGCGGTAAAATCAATGTTCTTTTTTGTATATAGATTTATTTTCAATAACAGCGCGGTCATATTCTGAGGTTCCCCTATATTCACAATTAGAGTGCGCAACCGTAGCTGTAATCAGGGTTAGCTGGTTAGGGGCCCACTCAGATGTTTCGCCCCCCCTAAGTTGAAACCCTAGCTACGCCTCTGCCCACATGTAATCAAGCTGGCTAACAGATGTAAATCATTCAGCTGAGGCAATGAAAACGAAATCTCCGAGCACTAAAACATACTCGGAGGATCCCCGAGCGTGCTCAGGAAATCTGAGTAACGAGTATATTCACTCATCACTAGTTATTAGCAGAGGATAACTAAGTGATCCACGTGAGACACAGGAACGCTGCATAAGGTAAGTGAAATGCATTGCTACAGTGTAAATGTCATTTAATGAGGACCTGTGTGTCATTTAAAGGCCCAAATGTGGCTCTTATTTCATTCCCGCTGCTCCCTTGAGTGCTTTCTTTTTTTAAATCCACCATATGGTTTCAACAATATGACACTTTTTTTTAACACAAATTTGAATGGCGTCCACGTGCGTCGTTTTGACATGCAACATGTTCAGTTCGGCGGGCACGTCAAAACGACGCACGGGGACGCATCCACATACAACGAATGTCTCTGCGTACACAATGTTAAATATAGGTACGCAGGACGGATGCAGAGGTATGCCAATGTGAAGGAAAGAGGTGCGCAGCCCTACGCTGCAGACACAAACGCTAATGTGAAACCGGCCTAACCACAAGCCATTATATCCTCCTCGTAACATTAGCTGGTCCTGCCTAGAACAGAGCTTATGAGGTGCCGCCTTTTGGCATCCCTCGTAGATGACCAGCACTCTCATCTAGTCTGCATCATACTCTAATGCTCACTGCCTGCATGAAACATCATTATATAGTTTTTCCTGCATTAAAAAGGTTATGCAGCTTATAAACCATACAAGGCAGTTTTCCTGGCTCCGCATGGGCGGATACATCACAGGTGCAGAAGAGACCTACCTCCTGCCTTGCATCCACCCACTGCTGTACCCCAGCATCCCTTATAACCAGAAACAGCAGCAGATTAAGCTAGCCATTAAATGGAGTTAATTCTGTGTATTGGATAAGGGCAAGTTCACACAGGGCGTTTTTGCGGCTTTTTTTTTTCTGCAGCAAAACCGGATCTTCTTGGCAGGAAAGAAGCTGCTGTAAAAACGCAGGTTTTAGGTGCGTTTTTGGTGCGGATTTGTTGCATTTTGGTGCGTTTTTTGTGTCCATGCTAATGTCCATTGACTTTCTGCAGTAAAAACGCTGCAAATAATGGTACCTGCGTTTTTGCAGCATTTTTTTCAACACCCATTCAAGCCACTGGGTGAAAAAAGCTGCAAAAACGCTGAAAGAAGTGACATGCTCTATGTCGCAAAAAAAGCAGCAAAGCACAAAATCCTGATGACACCAAAAACCAATGTGTGCATGAGATTTCTGAAATCTCATAGGCTTTGCTGGTACTGTAAAAAGCAGCTGAAAATTAGCATAAAAAAGCAAAAAAGCAGCAAAAAGCAGCAAAAAACAGCAAAAATGCCCAGTGTGAACTGACCCTAAGTCTTCTCAAGTTTCTCTTCTTAGGATTGCAATCTTGATTCTTTTTTATTTTTTTTCTGATCAACTTTTTCACAATTTTTTTCAATTGGAAAAAAATAATGAATCATTAAGACTTTAGGTTACATGTTTATATCTTAGAAATACTGATAGGAAGACATAAGTAGCATTTTACTGAGAGCTGTTAAAGATTCCAGTAATCCGGGCTACTTCCTTCGGCTTAAAAAAAATATTGAATTCATCAATTTTTTTATTTTTTTTAATACACTGGAACAATGTACTCTGTTTTTACGGACTGTCCCAGAATTTTTGGGCAGTCCAAGCAAAAAGGGTTAATACCGGCACTAACCAAAAACATCATTCCCCATATACTGTACACTTGGATGGTGCTCAGCAAATATATGTAGAGGAATCAAGATCAAAGTAGACAAGAAGAATGAAATTGCAGCACTTGCCAGTGCATAAAAGTTCGGCAAACTTTATATGAAATGAGTAAAATCCGCGATAGCATATGGAGTACTTCAGAGTATGGACAACAGCTGTTTCGCCATGAGAAGGCGCTTCTTCCAGGTCCAATAATTTTTGGACAGTTTTCAACCCGCTGCCCATGCAGCACCATGTCATTTTTTTATATTTTTTTTGTCATGGCTCGATCTCGAATTGGACTTTTGCTATAAATTCCTGCAATTTCTTTGTATCCATTTCTGAGTAATAAGGCATTGTACAATATTTTTTGCAAAAGATTAAAATCTCATTTAGATTATTCTTCCAGGTTATATCCCTCCAAACATCGGTAATAGATTCCTAATGCAGAAAAAGAGAAGTCTTTAGTACATTCTGTCTCCAAAGTCTACAACCTTCAGGTGGAGTGTCCGAAGTCATCATGTAGAACCAAGCAAGAGGTGCGGAGACATCTTGTGGACTAAATTCCAAATTGCAATGCAAAAATCGAGTTTACACCTACATAGCAGTGACATCCAGTGTGAATGTTGGAAATTACAACTTCAGAAGGGTTTATGCTTCACAATCAGTACTACATATGTATTATCAGTTCCTTATAAACCACAGTGCTGTACAGAGATAGTCCCAGTTGTCGTCAGTCCTGTTCCATCTTCTAGCAGCACCTATGTTCTAGCCAGTTCAGTAGTGAAATAAATGTATGTTCTCCTACACATTTTCTTTCTCTCAACATCAATTTTATAATTTCCGGTTCTGACACAAAATAATTACTGTGCTGTGTGTTCCTTGGGAAAGGCTAAAATCTGATCAGTTCGGTCCGTTCCTTGGGTTCACTCTGGTCCGCTGTGTAAAGGGACTTTGCTCTTTAGCTTCTCCATCCGCTTGCGAGCATCTACTTAGCAGAGACTGTGCTGGGCTCTGCAGAGGTGTCCCGTTCACTTCAATTGTAGAGTCTGATTGACAGTGGTTTAAACCAAAGTACAGGCCATCAAATGGTTAACCTGGAAAACTTCTTAAAAGTTATTTCCTACAACAATGTAGACCTCATATCTTAAAGGTAATCTGTCACTAGGTTTTCGTTACCCCCATCTGAGAGCAGCATGATATAGAGGCAGAGAACCCTGATCCCGGCGATGTGTCACTTACTTTAATGGTTGCTGCAGTTTTGATTAAAAATTATTTTATTTGCTGCAGATCTAGCAGTTCTCTGAATGATGAGCTCTGTATAACCCCGCCCACACGACTGATTGGCTGTTTTCTGCCTATGCACAGTGTATACAGAAAGCTGCCAATCAGTGGTGGTTGTGTGCTTGGACTAGCAACAGTTATACTAGTCCTCTACTGATAATCTCCTGCTGATAAAATACTGATTTTTTATCAAGACTATAGGAAGCAGCCCAGTAAGAGAAACCTCATCAGGCTCTCTTTCTCTATATAATGCTGTTCAGATTAGATGGCAAAAACCTGGTGACAAATTTCCTTTAAAAAGACTAAAGAGGCCCACAGGTTCACAAACTGCTGCTTGTGTAGGATGGTAGATGACCTCTGGTTAATGCCTATTCACCGATAGTCAAGTTATCTTCCACAGACACACAAGTGTCAACCTCTCAAACTGTGTGCACCCAGAAATGGTGCCCCTTTTTTAATAAAGCCTCCGCACTAAGCTGCTCCTTTCATGGCCCCCACAAGGTATGATGTCCTCTCAGTGCTACCACACATTAAGATGTCTACACAGTGTCCACAGACACATGACGGTATGGAATAGTGCCTGTCGTGCCCTCCATTCATATCCAGATACTCCTCTGTCAACTCAGTTGAATGCGAATGTATTGGGGATAACTTGCTTTTTAGGGAATAAAACTCAAATCCCACCAAGGCGTCAAGGACAACATCTGCAAGGAGTTTGTATGTTCTCCCTGTGTTTACGTGGGTTTCCTTCTGGTTCTTTGGTTTCCTCCCACACTCCAAAGACATACTGATAGGGAATTTAGATTGTGAGCTCCAATGGGGACAGTGATGATGAAAGAAAGATGTAGAGCTCTGTCAGAATTCATGGTGCTATATAAGTGAGTAAAATAACACTTAGGCTAAGTGCACACGTTGTGGAATTGCCGCGGAAATTACCGCGGAAATTCCGCAACTCCTGCCGCGGGTATATCGCATGCGGAATTGGCATGCGTATTCCCGCTAAACACTAGCGTTTTACAAGCGTAATTAGCTTGCAGAATGCTAGCATTTTCAAAACGATCTGTAGCATCGCTTGGAAAACTGATTGACAGGTTGGTCACACTTGTCAAACATAGTGTTTGACAAGTGTGACCAACTTTTTACTATCGATGCTGCTATGCAGCATCAATAGTAAAAAAGATCTAATGTTAAAAATAATAAAAAAAATGAAAAAATTGTTATTCTCACCTTCCGACGTCACCTGATCTCCTCAGCGGTGCACACAGCGGCTGGGATGCTGTGTGCTAAGGACCTGGGATGATGTCACGGTCACATGACCACGACGTCATCGCAGGTCCTTCGCACACAGCATCCCAGCCGCCGCGTGCACCGCTGAGAGGCGGGAGGACTCCGGGGGCCATCGGAAGGTGAGTATATCACGATTTTTTATTTTAATTCTTTTTTTTTTTTTAACAATTATATGGTGCCCAGTCAGTGGAGGAGAGTCTCCTCTCCTCCACCCTGGGTACCATCCGCACACGATCCGCTTACTTCCCGCATGGTGGGCATAGCCCCATGCAGGAAGTAAGCAGATCAATGCATTCTTTGGTGTGCGGAATCCCCGCAATTCCTCAAATTAATGAACATGCTGCGTTTTTTTCTGGAATGCGTTTCCGCTCAGAAAAAAAACGCAGCATGTGCATACAAAATGCGGATTGCATTCTTTTAATAGGATGCTTAATGTGAGCGTTTTATCGCGTTTTTATAGCGAAAAAATGCGAAAAAAATGCTAAAAATCCGGAACATGTGCACACAGCCTTAAAAAAACTAACAAGTATGTGAAACAATCAAACCCGTAACTGAGTCCTTGATAACGTTCACTCCCCAGGCAGAGGTTTGTATAAAATACCGAGCTTTTTATGTGGAGGCTCATGGTTAAGTGCTCAAAAACATTCGAAATAAAACGTAAACTATTAACTTATTTCTTGAACCTTCGCTGGTTTCATCCATGGGTGAGTCATTTGTCTCCCTCTCAGAGCTTTGCTGGCTCACTGTAAGAGGAGATCTGGCATTTTTTAAAATTAGTTGACTTATGGAAGTGGAGTAAGGGCAGTTCTTGGACAGGATTTCTTACATATAGAACTTTTCGCAGTAATAAAACATTTTTTAACTTAAAAAATCTTTAGGTCTTAAAAGTCTGAGTCCCAACAGCCGAACACCTAGATTTTATAAATGTTACGGGGATTTACTTTTACACCATTCTTGCGGGCTTTTATTGCAATTTCCAAAGGCTGCACATCCCCACACAATCGCTTCCGGCACATATAAAACAGGTGCTTCTCACAAAATTAGAATATCATCAAAACGTTAATTTATTTCAGTTCTTCGATACAAAAAGTGAAAATCGTATATTATGTAGAGTCTTTACAAGCAGAGTGATGTATTTCAAGTGATTATTTCTGATAATGTTGATAATTATGTCTTTCAGCCAATAAAAACCCCAAAGTCATTATCTCAGTAAATTAGAATACTTTATAACACCAGCTTGAAAAATGATTTTAAAATCTGAAATGTTGGCCTACTGAAATGTCTGTTCAGGAAATGCACTCAATACTTGGTATGGGCTCCTTTTGCATCAATTACTGCATCAATGCGGTGTGACATGGAGGCGATCAGCCTGTGGCACAGCTGAAGTGTTATGGAAGCCCAGGTTGCTTTGATTGCAGCCTTCAGTTCGTCTGGATTGTTGGGTCTGGTGTCTCTCATCTTGACAATACCCCATAGATTCTCTATGAGGTTAAGGTCAGGCGAGTTTGCTGCCAAACAAGCACAGTGATACTGTTGTTAGTAAACCAGGTATTGGTACTTTTGGCAGTGTGGACAGGTGCCAAGTCCTGCTGGAGGATGAAATTTCTATCTCCAAAAAGGTTGTTGTCAGAGGGAAGCATGAAGTGCTCTAAAATTTCCTGGTAGACGGCGGTGCTATCCAGTCCAGTTCTTTTTCTCCTTGGCTCAGGTAAGACGCTTCTGGCGTTGTCTATTGGTCATGAGTGGCTTGACACAAGGAATGCGACACTTGTAGCCCATGTCCTGGATACGTCTGTGTGTGGTGGCTCTTGAAGCAATTACTCCAGCAGCAGTCCACTCATTGTGAATCTCTCCCAAATTTTTGAATGGCCTTTTCTTAACAATCCGTTCAAGGCTGCGCTTATCCTGGTTGCTTGTACACCTTTTTCTACCACACTTTTTCCTTCCACTCAACTCTCCATTAATATGCTTGGATACAGCACTCTGTGAACAGCCAGCTTCTTTAGCAATGACCTTTTGTGGCTTGCGCTCCTTGTGGAGTATGTCAATGACTGCCTTCTGGACATCTGTCAACTCAGCAGTCTTCCCCATGATTGTGGAGCTACTGAAACAGACTAAGAGACCTTTTTAAACTCTTAGGAAGCCTTTGCAGGTGTTTTTCGTTAATTATTCTAATTTCCTGAGATAATGACTTTTGGGTTTTCATTGGCTGTAAGCCATAATCATCAACAGTAATAAAAATAAACACGTGACATAGATCACACATATTTGGTATTGCCGCGTTCAGAATCGCCCAATCTATCAATAAAAAAAAAGCATTAACCTGGTCGCTAAACAGTGTATCGAGAAAAAAATTTGATACGCCGCGACATTGCATTAAAACGCAATAACGGGCGATCAAAAGAACGTATCTGCACAAAAGTGGTATCATTAAAAACGCCAGCTCGGCACACAAAAAAGAAGCCCTCACCCGATCCCAGATCACAAAAAATGGAGATGCTACGGGTATCGGAAAATGGCGCATTTTTTTTTTTATAGCAAAGTTTTGAATTTTTTTTTCACCGCTTAGATAAAAAATAACGTAGTCATGTTTGGTGTCTATGGACTCGTAATGACCTGGAGAATCATAACGGCAGGCTAGTTTTAGCATTTAGTGAACCTAGCAAAAAAGCCAAACAAAAATCAAGTGTGGGATTGCACTTCTTTTGCAATTTCACCACACTTGGAATTTTTTTCCCGTTTTCTAGTACACTACATGGTAAAACCAATGATGTTGTTCAAAAGTACAACTAGTCCCGCAAGAAATAAGCCCCACATGACCATATTGACGGAAAAATAAAAAAGTTATGGCTCTGGGAAGGAAGGGAGCGAAAAATGAAAACGCAAAAATGAAAAAGGGCCGCGGTGGGAAGGGGTTAAGCTGTTGGTAAAAGTGAGCAGCACAGACTAGAGGTGATAGCACAGTGCAGTGAATCTTGCTGGATGGAGCGGGGACTGGCAAGCACTAGGCCAGTGCAGTATGCAGGATGGCAGACAGGCAAGCTGAGCAGGAGACACCAGAAGAAATGGGATACTTGCTTGCAGAAAAGTTTTCACACTGGTGCAGTAGAGTTGTTAGTGTGAACAACACCAGTATTAACAGAGGAGAGTTCCTTATCAGGTATTTGTTGCAGCAGAGTTGTGGATGCAATAGCACCAGGATGGACAGGTCTAGGCTAGTATGGAATTGCAGATTGTTGAATAGCAGGCAGGTGTTTGCTAGACAGATGAGAGATGTGGATAATGAGATAAATGCCTATATTACACGTGGTAGCTAAATACTATGAGTACTCAGAGGGCACCTTCTGAGTCAGTCTTAGAAAGCTTTGGGTGATGCCAAAGTTGCTTGCCAGCTTACCACAGTAACCAGGCATGAACTTGCACACAGGGAAGCAGCCCTATAATAAGGAAGCAAGTCCTGTAGTGCCTGAGCCAAGACCGGTAAGTAACTTGGCTAATGGGCTACGACAAAATAAGTGTACTAAAGAAGCGCTCCTCCTCCTGCTCCTCCTCACATCAGAGTTTTTATCATCTTAATATATTGCAGTCATATTATATAGCACTGTGCTCTCACAATTGCTCATTTTGCCTTTCTACCCAGATAATTCTACCCAGATTTTCTTATTAACTTCTTTCTGTGAACTTTTGGGTGGCTCAGTACACTTTATACAGCTCTAACTCCCTGCCTCCTGTTGCCAGTTAAGTTGTTTTACCCTGGTTCACACACGTTATTCTGCTTGGCTAATTTGATTCCTGTTTCCAACTTCAGCTCATATTTTGACTATTTTACTCTTCCTGGTCATGACCTCTTGATACTGATTCAGATTTTTGACCATGCTCTGCCAGTCTGCTTCACCGGCCAGCAGCCACTCCATGGACTCAACCCAGGGGACCTTGCGTATGGCCGGATCTCTGTATTACGGTTAAAGAGTGAAGGCGAGGGTTCCCTTGGGATTTTCTATATGTAGTAGCTATTGCAAATCCTGTCCATGGAAGCCCTTTTAAGTGTTCCAGACTTATACTGACAGTGCTCTCTGACAGTCTCATTTCAGGTTCACTCCACTGATCGGTAACCGGCAATTTACAGCTTTCAAGAATTGTGCCTCCCTATTGAGAAAGGCAATTGAGAAGTGTTTTCTTCTTTGCAAAAACACTACCCCCATCAATAACTGTTAGACAAGTGCAACATATGCAGGGATTGCCTAACAAACATCCAATCCCTGCATGTGTTGTGTCTGTGGAACAGCCACGAGACATGCAGCCGCGGGGACTCGAACATATTTTTCGAGCACGCCGAAGACACTCGCTTAGTACTAAGCATGATCAAATAACACCTTATCCGAGGACATTCGCTCATCACTATACATAATCTATCCCACCTTACTAATCACCAACTCAGATGCATAATAAAATTAATAAAAACAACAAATGTAACAAATGGCCCCAATAATAATAGTCCATAATGAACGTTCAAATATACTTAACACCAAAGAAGAACCTATGTAACACCTTAGAATCGGCCTACTTTAGAATATTAAACCACATAAAAAGAGCCAAATAACGATGGGCACTCGATGCAAATTGCTATATACATCAATGGTGTACGCAAGAATGGTGAACAAACATTAGCTCAGCAGCAAAAACATGAAGTAATGCGGAAATAACATAAATTGGATACACATACATCACCGACATACTCTACCACCTTTTTCTATTTGCTCTCCCTGAATGATTGTATAACCGTGAAAATTGACAGGCGAATCATGTGAAGACTCTAGTCATGTTTCTGCAACCTTATCATTGTTTTCCTCCTGCACCGAGACCTCAAGCTCATCCATTTTGCTAGACTTCTGGCATTAATAAACAAACACTTTAAGGTGACATCTAATTTTGTGCATTGAGTAATGTGATATCTTTACATTTTGTTGCAAATGTGAAATCCAGAGATGCTGTAATCAAACCTCCACCATCTACTTCTCCCACCACCAATTTTGTCTGGACCTTATCCACCATGTAGCCAAACCCTGGCACCTGAGACATCAATCTCCGCTTATTTGAGGCGAGAAGTCGTTAAGTCTAGTTCAGTTCAATCTCTAAGTATCGTCAATTGTTTAACCTCTTCACCACCTTGCGGTTTTCCATTTTTGCACTTTCATTTCTGCTCCCCTTCTTCCCAGAGCCATAATTTTTTTTAAAAAAAAATTTTCTATCAATATAGCTGTATGGGAGCTTGATTTTTGCAGGACAAGTTGTACTTCTGAATGACACCAATCATTTTACCATACAGTGTGCTGGGAAACAGGAAAAAAATTCCAAGTGCGGTGAAATTTCAAAACAAGTGCAATTCCACAATTTTTTTTTGTTTAACATGTTCACTAAATGCTAAAACTGACCTGGCAATATGATGCCCCAGGTCAGTACGAGTATGCAGATACCAAATACAGGCTCTTTTTTATTTAAGGGGTAACCTTTTTTAAAAAAATAAAAAAAAAAATTTGTAAGAAAAAAAATTGGCTTATATCGCCATTTTCCGAGTCCCATAGCATCTCCATTTTTCAGGATCTGGGGTTAGGTAAGGGCTTATTTTTTGTGCACTGAGCTGACACTTGTATCTATCCCAAAATGGCATGACTAAAACGTTTGATCACATTTTGATCTTATTGAATTTTATTGAAATGTTGAGGCAGTTAAAAAAAAAAAATTCTGATGTTTATTTTTTTTTCCTCATTACACCATTTACCGAATAGATTCATTTTCTTTACATTTCGTTAGTTCAGACTTTTCTGAATGCAATGATACCAAATATGTTTATTATATTTATTTTTTTAATTGTTCTATTTTTAATGGGGCAAAAGGGATGATTTGAATTTTTGTGTTTTTGTTTTTTTATATTTTGTAAAATCTTTTTTTTTTTCACTTTTTACTGACTTCAATAATCTCCTTAGGAGACTTGAAGCTACGATCATCCAATCGCCTGTGCTGCACATAGCAGGGTTTCAGAGCTCATATGACATTCACAATGACAGGCACGTGGGTCTTCTGCAGACCTCTGGCTGTCATGACAACCCATCAGCGCCCCGCGATGCACTGCCGGCCAATGTGTGTTAAATGCTACTGTCAGTGATTGATAATGGCATTTAATTGGTTAACAGCCGCTGGTGAATCTTGAATCCACCTGCGGCCATTAGAAGCACATAACAGCTGATTAGATCAACTATCATGTACGGGCAAAAATTCAGACTTGGCGTCAGAGCCCACATCAAAGGCAGGGTAATGACCTTGGACTAACCCATACTTCCAAGGTCATGAAGGGGTTAATATTTCTTTCAATGTGGCACATCTAGTCCTAGTTGGAGGATATGTCACATCTGTGAAGTTCAAGGACAATTTATTTTAAGGCGATCTTGCCACCAGGTCAAAATGGGACAGTTTTTGCTCCTATTTTCCACTACTTATAATCAATAATCTAATAAAAAATATAAGACCTATAATAAAAGGTAACAACTTTATTAATTGCAAAATTTAAAAAATATTGATTTTTTTATATTTTTTGATCAATAAAGTTGTTACCTTTTTATTATATGTAGTAGATTTTTTTAATGGGATTATTGAGTATATGTATTGTTTAGTTCCTTTACATTTATATTCTTATATTTTGGTATGTATTGTTAAGGTTTTGTAGGATTTTTTTTTTTATTCCCATTATTCCTTAAAGTATTAAATAGGTTTTTTTTAACTAGCTATATGCTAATAATATTTTAATGAGCCAATAAACTAATATTTATGATATTTAGCTAAATTACGGTAAATTGCGGTAATTCAATGTAGTCTATATAGACACCTCAGAGAATTCTATGAGCTGGTGCCACCCCATTGGTAAAGGCCATAAAATTAGCAAAAACTTCATATCTCTGGAAAAATATGCAGAATATTCAGAATAAGAGGGACTTGATTTCAAGGTCTTCTTAAATGGTGACTTCACCAGGTGAAGTTCATTGAGTCCTCCAGAAGATTTTGAAGCCCACGCTCTATATACAATAAAGTGGTGATTTGTCACTAAAATATACAGATTGTTAAAGATAACACGGTTGAAGTGAAGAACTCACTCATAAACTTTCATAGGATGCTATCGTAGCCATAACGTTGGTTTCGATTCTTCTACATTTATCTACATGAAGTGGAAGCTTCTAGAAGAATGCTATCTCCTGAAATTTACAATGCCTATTCTGAATATTGGTGGAGGAGGGATAGTATTACATTTTAATGTTTTTTTTTTTGTTAAGGTTTTCGTTTTGGTTAGGTCCCTCATTTTCTCCTTCGCCTCATTGGGGGACACAGGACTGTGGATGTATTCTTCTGCCGCCAGGAGGCTGACACTAAGTAAACATAAAAAAAGTTTAGCTCCTCCTCCGTCGTATACACCCTGACACTGGCTACCAGAGAATCCAGTTCATGCTTAGTGTCTGAAGGAGGCACTCATCTGGGTCCCGGATCCTCCGGACCCTTGCTTCATCTCTACATCATATGGATTGTGAGGGGCGACGGACCCTTTTGAGGGGGTCCGATCTCCCCAAACCAGCAACGGGCAAGCACGTGCGAGTATTCTCCACGTATCCTTTCCCGCAACGTGGGATTACACGCTGGACTTGGCCCTGACCACCCTAAGGTATTTAAGACCATAGGCTGTACAGGTGCCCACAGATGTCCAGGTGACCCCCCTGCTTTCTACACCTATGTTTCGGCAGCAGTGATAGAGGGGTGGTGGATGGTCCCTCTCCTTATCCCAGAGCGGAAAATGGAGCTAGGGTTCCTGCACCGTCGTGTATTCTGCTCTCTCCCCGCTAGATTTTTAAAACCCACGCTGGCCCTCTTCTCGCAGAGGGTTCAGCTTGCAAAAAGGGGGCAAAATAGGGGGGGCTCCTGATACAAGCGCAGGTTACCTTTAAGGCACAGCGGTCCAGTGCAGGTTTCCCTGCGCCGTCTGATGCCGGGTTAATAAGCGGTGCCGCAGTCCACCAAAGCTCTGGTTGGCGCTGCTGTTCGTCCGGCCCTTGTCAGCACTGCAGCGGTCCAGTACGGCCAGAGGCACCAGGCTCCGGCCAAGCATCCCGGGTACACTTCCGGGTCAATCAGGCCCGGCTTCCGTCTGGGACAGACCGCAATGTGAGGCCCCGCACCCTCCAACGCGTCTACTTCCGGTCTGCCCCTCCTCTCCTCACTGGGGCAAATCGAGGCCCCGGCTTCGGCCTGCTACAGGCCGCATTGGCGCTGCAATCTAGCGGTTCCGCCCCTGAGGGCAGCTGGGGATAAAGGTGGCACATTTGTTCATCATTTGGTGTTCGGTTCCACACTGTACACGTGGGGACACAGGACTGGGGTAAGTGCTTCTCCCTCCAGGCTGACAGCAGAAGCATTGTTTTTTCCCAGTCTAAGGCCCTTGGTAGAGCATTTGCAGATCACTATGTCTAGAAAGGTCAAATCTCACACGGTCCTATATACTGTTTGTGTAGCCTGTCGTTCTTCCTTCCCGCATGCCCAGAGCAATTGTCTCTGCGAGGCCTGCGACTCTGAACGCGCTCAGGAGCCCCCCCTGCGAGTTCCCCAGCAGTCTCCCCGGCGGTTACTCCTGCCTCTCAGGCAGAGACTGGGGTGGTTCCACCGAAAATGGGTCACGTCATTGTCGCAATCCATGGCATCCCTAACTAAAGCCATCGAGTCCCTTCAGACCCCGGCTGGAGTCAGGGACAGCAGTTCATCTGTCTTAGGCCATGTGCACACGTTCAGGATTTTTTGCGTTTTTTCGCTATAAAAACATGATAAAAACGCGAAAAAACCGCTTACATATGCCTCCTATTATTTACAGGGTATTCCGCATTTTTTGTGCAAATGTTGCGAATTTTTCCGCGAAAAAAATGCATCGCGGAAAAAAAAGCAACATGTTCATTAAAAATGCGGAATTGCGGGGATTCCGCACACCTAGGAGTGCATTGATCTGCTTACTTCCCGCACGGGGCTGTGCACACCATGCGGGAAGTAAGCAGATTATGTGCGGTTGGTACCCAGGGTGGAGGAGAGGAGACTCTCCTCCACGGACTGGGCACCATATAATTAGTCAAAAAAAAAAGAATTAAAATAAAAAATAGTCCTATACTCACCCTCTGATGGCCCGAAGTCTTCCCGCCTCTCCGGTGCATGCTCTCTCTTCGGTTCCTATAGATGGTGTGGTTCAGGACCTGTGATGACGTCACTGTCTTGTGATTGGTCGCGTGACCGCTCATGTGACTCACGCGACCAATCACAAGCCGCGACGTCATCACAGGTCCTGAACCACACCGGCATCTATAGGAACGGACGCCGCTGAGGAGATCGTCTGGGTGAGTATAACCATTTTTTTAATTATTTTTAAACATTCTATCTTTTACTATAGATGCTGCATAAGCAGCATCTATAGTAACAAGTTGGTTACACTTGTCAAACAGTATGTTTGACAAGTGTGACCAACTTGTCAGTCAGTTTTCCAAGAGATGCTACAGATCGCTTGGAAAACTTTAGCATTCTGCAAGCTAATTAAGCTTACAGAATGCTAAAAAAACGTGAAAAAAACGCAAAAAAATAAAGTGGATTTCTTGCAGAAAATGTCCGGTTTTCTTCAGGAAATTTCTGCAAGAAATCCGGACGTGTGCACATACCCTTAGAGAGAGCCTCGGATTCTCAGGAGCCACGCTCACACTAGGCAGATGCGGGGAGCTGGAGTTCCATCTCTCGCTCACCTTCCCCAGCAGAAAGCGGGGAACTCGGGTCAGACTATGATTCGGAGGGGTCCGAATCCGTCGAGGCCGTCAATCAGACCCTGGGAATAGAAGACGAACCCGTCTTACCCTCGGATCACAAGGTTTCTTTTAAGCAGGCCAGACTCTCTCATAAAGTGTTTTCCTCTCACCCTAAGTTTGGGGACCTGGTTCAGCGAAACCGGGAGCACCCGGACAAACATTTTTCAGGGCAGAAGGCCTTAAAAGCAAGATACCCTTTTTCTCCTGAGCTACGTAGTAAATGGTGTCCCGCTTAGCCTCTAACACTCTGTTATCCCTTCCCAATGGCTCTTCTATTAAGGATCCCACAGATTGTCTCATAGAATGCTTGGCTCGTTCCGTTTTTGAGGCTTCAAGTTCAGTCCTTTTTCCTTCTTTGGCGGCAACTTGGGCTGCTAAGGCCATGATGTCTTGGTCAGAATCTTTGACAAAGGCTCTTCAAGAGAGAGACTTGCCAGCGGAGTTGACAGAAATGTCAAGTCAGATAACCCTTGCTGGGAGCTATCTGATTAATGCATCCTTAGAGGCAGCAGACTGTGCTGCTTCTGCAGCGGCAAATGCAATTGCCATTAGAAGGGCTCTCTGGTTAGGAACATGCAGACTCTACCTCTAAGAAATCTCTTACAACCCTCCCGTATCAAGGGGGTTGCTTATTCGGAGAGAAGCTGGATCAGCTTATTTCTGATACTACAGGAGGGAAAAGCAATTTTCTCCCACAGCAGAGGATTAGACAGCCTTTTTCGTCACCAATTTCAGGCCCGTTTCAAACCCTTTTGTAATACTAGATGGACCCCAGCATCAGGTTCCACTGCGCAGGTTCGACCCAATCTGGACCGAGACAATCAGATCTCCTATAGAGCCAACCCGAGGGGATGAATGCGTTCCCAGCCGCCTAGATCCAGGAGATCCAGGTCTCACAGGTTTTCAGCCAAGTGACTGGAGGCATCCTCGGATTGCCGCCAACAGAGTAGGTGGGCGCCTACTTTTGTTTCACCAGGCCTGACTCCATTCAATTCACGACAAGTGGGTGAGAGAGCTCGTGTCCTCAGGGTACAAGATAGAGCTGGTTTGTCAACCTCCACACCAGTTCTTCCCATCCCGTCTTCCCAGGTCCGAGTCCCGGCGTCAAGCCCTGTTCAAATCTACAGAGTCCCTTCGTCTCCGCGGGGTCATCACTCCTGTTCCAAGAGAGGAGAGATTTCAGGGGTTCTATTCCAACCGATTTATAGTACCCAAAAAGGACGGATCAGTAAGGCCCATTCTGGATCTGAAACGCTTAAACAGGTTTATCAACAGTCGTCACTTTTGGATGGAATCTCTCCGGTCAGTCATTGCGTCAATGGAAAAGGGGGAGTTCTTAGCCTAGATAGACATTCAGGATGCCTACCTGCATATTCCCATATTTCCCTCTCATTAAAGATTTCTCCAGTTTGCCATAAACAACTTACACTTCCAGTTCACGGCTTTACCCTTCGGGCTGGCCTCCACCCCCAGGGTGTTCACAAAGGTCATGTTAACTGTGGTGTTCATTCTGCACTCCCGAGGCATAGTAGTCTTGCCATATCTAGACGATCTTCTCATCAAAGGGCTGACCTTTCAGGCCTGCGAGGAGAATGTCAGCATTTCTCTAGACACTCTCTCTCATCTGGGTTGGCTAGTGAATTTAAAGAAGTCATCCCTAGTACTGTCATGAATCCCAATGGCTAGGGATAGCACAGAACAAGCAAAGTACAAATATATTACGGACGAGCTCTAGGGTGATGGAACCTGGGCTGACCGCTGCCCTACGCCTGACAAACGCAACTAGAGATAGCCAGGGAGCGTGCCTACGTTGGTTCTAGACGCCACGCACCAGCCTAAGAGCTAACTAGCACTGCAGAGAAAATAAAGACCTCACTTGCCTCCAGCGGAATGAACCCCAAAAGATATAGTTGCCCCCCACATGTATTGACGGTGAAATGAGAGGAAGGCACACACATAGAGATGATATATATAGTTTTAGCAAATTGAGGCCCGCTGTAAACTAGAAAGCAGAACGATACAAAAGGGGACTGAGCGGTCAGCAAAAAACCCTAATCAAAAAAAACATCCTGAGATTACAAGAACCCATGTGCCAACTCATGGCACATGGGGAGAACCTCAGTCCACTAGAGCTACCAGCTAGCATAGAGACATAATAAGCAAGCTGGACAAAAAACCAAACAACTGAAAATCAGCACTTAGCTTATCCTGAAAGATCTGGGAGCAGGTAGGCAGGAACCAAACAGAGCACATCTGAATACATTGATAGCCGGCAAGGGAAATGACAGAAAGGCCAGGTAAAATAGGAAACACCCAGCCACTGATGGACAGGTGGAAACCAAAGGCCGCAACCCACCAAAGTCACCCAGTACCAGCAGTAACCACCAGAGGGAGCCCACAAACAGAATCCACAACAGTACCCCCCCCTTGAGGAGGGGTCACCGAACCCTCACGAGAACCCCCAGGGTGATCAGGGTGAGCTCTATGGAAGGCGCGGACCAAATCAGTCGCATGAACATCGGAGGCGACCACCCAGGAATTATCCTCCTGACCATAACCCTTCCACTTAACCAAATACTGGAGTTTGCGTCTGGAAACACGAGAATCCAAGATCTTCTCAACAACATACTCCAATTCTCCCTCCACCAGCACCGGAGCAGGAGGCTCAACCGAAGGAACAACGGGCACCTCATACCTCCGCAACAACGACCGATGGAACACATTATGAATAGCAAACGATGCTGGGAGATCCAAACGAAAAGATACAGGGTTAAGAATCTCCGAGATCCTATAAGGACCGATGAACCGAGGCTTGAACTTAGGAGAAGAGACCTTCATAGGGACAAAACGAGAAGACAACCACACCAAATCCCCAACAAGAAGTCGGGGACCCACGCGGCGACGGCGATTAGCAAACTGCTGAGTCTTCTCCTGAGATAACTTCAAATTGTCCACCACCTGATTCCAAATCTGATGTAGCCTGTCCACCACCACGTCCACTCCAGGACAATCCGAAGGCTCCACCTGACCAGAGGAAAAATGAGGATGAAACCCCGAATTACAAAAAAAAGGAGAAACCAACGTGGCCGAACTAGCCCGATTATTAAGAGCAAATTCGGCCAGTGGCAAAAAAGCAACCCAGTCATCTTGATCAGCAGAAACAAAACACCTCAAATAAGTTTCCAAGGTCTGATTAGTTCGCTCCGTCTGGCCATTCGTCTGAGGATGGAATGCAGACGAGAAAGACAAATCAATGCCCATCCTGGCACAAAACGTCCGCCAAAATCTAGACACAAACTGGGATCCCCTGTCAGAAACGATATTCTCCGGAATCCCATGCAAACGAACCACGTTCTGAAAAAATAAAGGGACCAACTCAGAGGAGGAAGGCAACTTAGGCAAGGGCACCAAATGAACCATCTTAGAAAAGCGGTCACACACAACCCAGATAACGGACATTTTCTGTGAAACCGGGAGATCAGAAATAAAATCCATGGAAATGTGCGTCCAAGGCCTCTTCGGGATGGGCAAGGATAACAACAACCCACTGGCCCGAGAACAGCAAGGCTTAGCTCGAGCACACACTTCACAAGACTGCACAAAGGTACGCACATCCCTAGACAAGGAAGGCCACCAAAAAGACCTGGCCACCAAGTCTCTAGTACCAAATATTCCAGGATGACCAGCCAACACAGAAGAATGGACCTCGGAGATGACTCTACTGGTCCAATCATCCGGAACAAACAGTCTTTCTGGTGGACAACGATCCGGTTTATCCACCTGAAACTCCTGCAATGCACGTCGCAAGTCTGGGGATACGGCGGACAATATTACCCCATCCCTAAGGATACCAGTAGGCCCAGAGTCTCCAGGAGAGTCAGGCACAAAACTCCTGGAAAGAGCATCTGCCTTCACATTCTTTGAACCTGGCAGGTATGAAACCACGAAATTGAAACGAGAAAAAAACAACGACCAACGAGCCTGTCTAGGATTCAAACGCCTGGCAGACTCAAGGTAAATGAGATTCTTGTGATCAGTCAAGACCACCACACGATGTTTAGCACCCTCAAGCCAATGACGCCACTCCTCAAATGCCCACTTCATGGCCAAAAGCTCCCGATTACCCACATCATAATTGCGCTCGGCGGGCGAGAATTTTCTAGAGAAGAATGCACATGGCTTCATCACCGAGCCATTAGAACTTCTCTGTGACAAAACCGCCCCCGCTCCAATCTCGGAAGCATCAACCTCAACCTGAAAAGGAAGTGAAACATCTGGTTGACACAACACAGGAGCAGAAGAAAACCGGCGCTTAAGTTCCTGAAAGGCCTCCACGGCCGCAGGAGACCAATCAGCAACATCAGCACCCTTTTTAGTCAAATCAGTCAAAGGTTTAGCAATACTGGAAAAATTAGCAATGAACCGACGATAAAAATTAGCAAACCCCAAGAACTTCTGAAGGCTCTTAACAGATGTAGGTTGTGTCCAGTCACAAATCGCCTGAACCTTGACGGGATCCATCTCAATAGTAGAAGGAGAAAAAATGTACCCCAAAAAAGAAATCTTCTGGACTCCGAAGAGACACTTTGAGCCCTTCACAAACAGAGAATTGGCCCGCAGAACCTGAAACACCTTCCTGACCTGTAGAACATGAGACTCCCAGTCATCAGAAAACACCAAAATATCATCCAAATACACAATCATAAACTTATCCAGATATTCACGGAAAATATTGTGCATAAAGGACTGAAAGACTGACGGAGCATTGGAGAGTCCAAAAGGCATTACCAAATACTCAAAATGGCCCTCAGGCGTATTAAATGCGGTTTTCCACTCATCACCCTGTTTTATCCGCACCAGATTATACGCACCGCGAAGATCTATCTTAGTGAACCACCTAGCCCCCTTAATGCGAGCAAACAAATCAGTCAATAATGGCAATGGATACTGATACTTGACTGTAATCTTATTCAGAAGGCGATAATCTATACAAGGCCTCAGGGAACCATCTTTTTTTGCCACAAAAAAAAAACCTGCTCCCAGAGGGGACGAAGATGGACGAATATGTCCCTTTTCCAAGGACTCCTTAATATAATTCCGCATAGCAGTATGCTCTGGCAGTGACAGATTAAATAAACGACCCTTAGGGAACTTACTGCCAGGAATCAATTCTATAGCACAGTCACAATCTCTATGCGGAGGGAGCGAATTGAGCTTAGGCTCCTCAAAAACATCCCTATAGTCAGACAAAAACGCAGGGATCTCAGAAGGAGTAGATGAAGCGATTGAAATCGGAGGTGCATCATCATGAACCCCCTGACATCCCCAGCTTAACACAGACATTGTTTTCCAGTCCAGGACAGGATTATGAGTTTGTAACCATGGCAGACCAAGCACTAGTACATCATGTAAATTATAAAGTACAAGGAAGCGAATCACCTCCTGATGAACGGGAGTCATGCGCATGGTCACTTGTGTCCAATACTGCGGTTTATTCATAGCCAATGGTGTAGAGTCAATTCCCTTCAGAGGAATAGGAACTTCCAGAGGTTCCAGACTAAAACCGCAGCGTTTAGCAAATGACCAATCCATAAGACTCAGAGCAGCGCCCGAATCCACATAGGCATCGACGGAAATGGAAGACAGTGAAAAAATCAGAGTCACAGACAAAATGAACTTAGGCTGCAGAGTACCAATGGCAAAAGATTTATCAACCCTTTTTGTGCGTTTAGAGCATGCTGATATAACATGAGCTGAATCACCACAATAGAAACACAAACCATTTTTCCGCCTATAATTTTGCCGTTCACTTCTGGACTGAATTCTATCACATTGCATAGTCTCAGGTGCCTGTTCAGAAGACACCGCCAACTGGTGCACGGGTTTGCGCTCCCGTAAACGCCAATCAATCTGAATGGCCATAGCCATAGACTCATTCAGACCTGTAGGCGTAGGGAACCCCACCATAACATCCTTAATGGCCTCAGAAAGACCATTTCTGAAGTTTGCAGCCAGGGCGCACTCATTCCACTGAGTAAGCACCGACCATTTCCGAAACTTCTGACAATATATTTCCGCTTCATCATGCCCCTGAGAGAGGGCTAATAAAGCCTTTTCAGCCTGAATCTCCAGGTTAGGTTCCTCATAGAGCAATCCCAATGCCAGAAAAAACGCATCCACACTGAGCAATGCAGGATCCCCTGGTGCCAATGCAAATGCCCAATTCTGAGGGTCGCCCCGCAGGAAAGATATTACAATCTTGACCTGTTGAGCAGGGTCTCCAGAGGAGCGAGATTTTAAAGAAAGAAACAATTTACAATTGTTCCTGAAATTCAGGAAGGTAGATCTATCTCCAGAAAAGAACTCTGGAATAGGAATTCTAGGTTCAGACATGGGAGTGTGAACAACAAAATCCTGTATGTTTTGAACTTTTGCCGCGAGATTACTCAGGCTGGAAGCCAAACTCTGGACATCCATGTTAAACAGCTAAGATCAGAGCCATTCAAGGGTTAAGAGGAGGTAAGAAGCAGCTAGACAGCAATTAAGGGCTAGGCAGCAAAACTCTGAAGGGGAAAAAAAAAAAAAAAATTTCCCTTAAACACTTCTCTTTCTCCTGCTTCAGCCCAAACAATTAACACTTTGTGGGCCGGCTATACTGTCATGAATCCCAATGGCTAGGGATAGCACAGAACAAGCAAAGTACAAATATATTACGGACGAGCTCTAGGGTGATGGAACCTGGGCTGACCGCTGCCCTACGCCTGACAAACGCAACTAGAGATAGCCAGGGAGCGTGCCTACGTTGGTTCTAGACGCCACGCACCAGCCTAAGAGCTAACTAGCACTGCAGAGAAAATAAAGACCTCACTTGCCTCCAGCGGAATGAACCCCAAAAGATATAGTTGCCCCCCACATGTATTGACGGTGAAATGAGAGGAAGGCACACACATAGAGATGATATATATAGTTTTAGCAAATTGAGGCCCGCTGTAAACTAGAAAGCAGAACGATACAAAAGGGGACTGAGCGGTCAGCAAAAAACCCTAATCAAAAAAAACATCCTGAGATTACAAGAACCCATGTGCCAACTCATGGCACATGGGGAGAACCTCAGTCCACTAGAGCTACCAGCTAGCATAGAGACATAATAAGCAAGCTGGACAAAAAACCAAACAACTGAAAATCAGCACTTAGCTTATCCTGAAAGATCTGGGAGCAGGTAGGCAGGAACCAAACAGAGCACATCTGAATACATTGATAGCCGGCAAGGGAAATGACAGAAAGGCCAGGTAAAATAGGAAACACCCAGCCACTGATGGACAGGTGGAAACCAAAGGCCGCAACCCACCAAAGTCACCCAGTACCAGCAGTAACCACCAGAGGGAGCCCACAAACAGAATCCACAACATAGTACCATCTCAGAGAATCTCATTTCTAGGGATAATTTTTGACACCTCTCAAGCCCTGTCTTTCCTGCCCCAGGACAAGGTCCTAGCCCTTCGGCGAGATGAGGAACCTTCAGCAGCCGTACTTTCATTCAATCCAGTCCTGCATGAGGGTCTTAGGAAGGATCGTTGCAACAATAGAAGCAGTGCCATTTGCACAGCTTCATCTTCGGCCTCTCCAGCATGCACTTTTAGCAGCATGGGACAGGAATCCATTCTCCTTCAACTGCAGGTTCCGGTTGTCCCCCCAGGTCAGGCAGGCTCTTTCATGGTGGTTAAGCAGCCCATCCCTACTGAAGGGGAAACCCTTTCCTCCATCCAATTGGCTAGTGGTTACAACGGATGCCAGTCTCCTAAGTTGGGGAGTGGTGTTCTTTCACCACACTGCTCAGGGGCGCTGGTCCCCCCGGGAGTCAGGTCTTCCTATTAATCTCTTGGAGATTCAGGCAGATCGACTGGCTTTGCAGTATTTCCATCATCTTCTGGTGGGTCGCCCTGTCCGGATTCAATCGGACAATGCCACAGCTGTGACATACATAAATCATCAGGGGGGGCACCCGCAGCAAGGTGGCCATGCAGGAAGTAAAACAAATTCTGTACTGGGCCGAGAGGAATCACTCGATGATTTCGGCAGTCCACATTCCGGGCGAGGAGAACTGGGCAGCGGATTTTCTCAGTCGGCAGGGCCTGGCGTCCGGGGAATGGTCTCTTCATCCCGAGATATTTCAGCAAATATGCCATCAATGGGGGACTCTGGGCGTGGATCTAATGGCGTCCGGGAGGAATGCCAAGGTACCCAGATTTGTCGCCCGGTACCGAGATCCACAGGCAATCGCCGTGGATGCGCTAGTTCTGTTTTGGAACCAGTTTCATCTCTCATATCTGTTTCCCCCCTGGCACTGCTCCCGAAAGTAATCAAGAAAATCAAGTCGGAGAGAGTGCCAGCTAATCTGGTCGCCCAGGATTGGCCGAGGCGGTCGTGGTACGCAGACCTAGTACAGCTTCTCACCAGAGTTCCATGGCGGCTCCCCGACCGTCCAGATCTTTTATCTCGAGGGCCGATTTATCACCAGAACTCGGGTCCTGAGTTTGATGGCCTGGCCGTTGAATCATGGGTTTTAACACAGGCCGTGTTCTCCCAAGAGGTGGCTGATACCATGATCAGTGCCCGAAAAACCGTTTCGGCTCGGATTTATTATCACACTTGGAAGGTTTTTCTTTCATGGTGCAGAGGGTGCTGGCTGCCTCCTCTGCGTTTTTCCGGCCCAAATAATCTTGCCTTTTTCCAGGCTGGCCTGGATTCAGGGCTGGCTCCAAGTACTCTTAAAAGGCAGATTTCAGCCTTGTCGGTCCTTTTTCAGCACAGGATTGCTACTAACCTACAGGTAAGGACCTTTTTTCAGGGTGTTGCTCATAAGGTCCCTCCTTATAAAACTCCTTTGGAGGCTTGGGACCTTAATTTGGTCTTAAGGGCTTTACAGGAAGTTCCTTTCGAACCTCTTCAGGATATTTCTTTAACTTTCCTTTCCTGGAAAGTCGTATTCTTAGTGGCCATAACTTCCATAAGGCGGGTATCGGAGCCGGCAGCCCTTTCCTGTCGTGCTCCTTTTTTACGGTTCAATCAGGATAAGGTGGTGCTCAGACCAGTGCCCTCCTTTTTGCCGAAGGTTGTTTCCTCGTTCCACATTAACGAGGATATAGTTCTTCCCTCTTTTTGTCTGGCACCAACGCACTGTGTGGAAAAAGCTCTCCATACGTTGGACCTAGTGAGAGCGTTGAGGAGGTTCTTTTCTCGAACAGCTTCTTTTCGACAGACGGATGCTCTGTTTGTCCTCTCAGAGGGTCGCAGGAAGGGATTCGCGGCCTCAAAATCTACCTTGGCCAGGTGGATACGTTCAGCTATTCAGGAGGCCTACTACGCCAAGGGCATGACGATCCCGGCTGGAATCAAAGCTCACTCCACCAGAGCAGTGGGGGCTTCCTGGGCGATTCGGCACCAGGCCTCAGCAGAACAGGTTTGCAGAGCTGCGACCTGGTCTAGTCTGCATACCTTTGCCAAACATTACAATGTCCACTCCCAGATCTCTGCAGATGCAAGTCTGGGTAGAAGGATTCCTTAGGCGGCAGTAACACACTTATAACGACAGCTGCCTGGATAATTATAACTGGTGAGTTAATTCCCCTCCCAGGGACTGCTTTAGGACATTCCACAGTCCTGTGTCCCCTGATGAGGCGAAGGAGAAATAGGGATTTTTGTGTTACCGTAAAATCCTTTTCTCCGAGACGCTCATTGGGGGACACAGCTCCTTCCCTGGTAGCCTGATGGCTGCTTTTGTTGTATCTGAATTTATCAGTCAGTAGGTTTTTTCTAGACATGAGTTTTCTGTATTTATGCTGTTATATTATTTCTCATTTTTTGTTTTCCTACTGCTTTTGCACCAAACTGGATTCTCTGGTAGCCAATGTCAGGGTGTATACGATGGAGGAGGAGCTAAACTTTTTTTATGTTTACTTAGTGTCAGCCTCCTGGCGGCAGAAGCATACACCCACAGTCCTGTGTCCCCCAATGAGCGTCTCGGAGAAAAGGATTTTATGGTGAGTAACACAAAAATCCCTATTTCAGAAATGGGGAAATGTTTATAGTACGGCATACAAAAGCTTTTTTTCAGTAGAGGAGCACAAACTTTCATAGACGTAATAAAAAATATCCGGTGGAAAACCTTCTCAGAAGAGTATTGTAGCCTCAAAAGGGCCCAATACTGTATTGATACTGATGGTACTGGAATGGGTAATAATTTGGTTCCGGATAATTTTGGCCAAATAAAGTATAAATTAAAAAAAGAAAAAGGATGGAAGGTAGTGAAGTACACAAAAAATCTTGGGCACAATTGACAATGAAACAAGCATCTACTGTGTTATGTAGATGCTGGAATAATAACTTTTATTTTGGAATTAACCTAAACAAATACGAATTTATTTTAGCCGGGCATAGTCACATCCATGTTTTTTTGAACGTTCGTGATTAGAGATGAGGGAATAGTTTGAAAGTTAATTGAATTGACAAAAAGGAAACGTGGGTTTACCACATTACAATAGGGTGGATACTTGGAATATTTTATCATGGGTGAAAAATCTTACTAGTGAAGATCAGCAATCTTGAAGAAAAGTAAGCAAAATCGTCACTTCCGTTGGTAAAATAATAAATCTTTATTTTGGATTAATTAAAAAAGAATCCCCGTACAGTAGAAAAAACTGACGCGTTTCTGGCCTTTAGTCGATGTTGATATCAAATCACTACGAATTTAACAAACAAATATATATTCGCCAGGATCCAAATTAGTTTTTTTGCAATTTTGACTTGTAAAATTGTCAACTTTTTTTTCTGGATTCTTTTTACGATGCAGAAGGCGTTAAAAGGATAAATATAATACTCTCCTCATCCTTCACCTGTTCTGCTGCTGCTGCTGCTGCTCATCGCTCTGGCTCTGGGATTGTTCTCAGTCTACAATATTTAGCATCGACTAGACCTCACACAAGCTTCTGACATGCGTTGCCCCATGTGTCATGATATCAGGAAGCACACAGTGAGTATAATATTTTTTAGTCTAGTTTATTATGGTCTGGGGTTTGGAGAATAAAATAAACACATATTAGCAGTAATTAAAGCGCAATTAATTTGCATCAATTAAAATTGATGAAAATTTAATTTTTCTGGACAAATTTACGGTAAGCAAATCTGTTGAATTAAAATTTCGGCAGATTCGCTCATCTCTTCTCCTAGCCATGTGGCTGATATACAGGTGGTCACTCTTTGGACTACTTTTGGCAGGAACTAACCACTGCATACTGGGATTATCCCATGAAGTATATCCTGCTGAAGATCAAACTTACTTGGGTATATACTAACCCTTCTTTCTACTTCCAACATATCAGCTTCAAGAACTAATTGTTCACTTGCTGACTAATGCTATATGTCCCACCTCTGATGGGGACCATTGAAACAAGATAATCAATATGATTCACTTAATCCATTAAGGCTTTGACTAATTGATCTACAATTCTGAATAATGTCATTCATAAAAAAATAAATATATTGTTTCGACAGAAACTTAACAATTTATACATATTATGGTTTTCTGGTTGCTACAAACAGGTGCTTCTCAAAAAATTATAATATCCTCAAAAAGTTAATTTATTTCAGTTCTCCAATACAAAAAGTGAAACTGATATATAGTCATTACAAACAGAATGATCTATTTCACGTGTTTATTTCTGATAATGTTGATGATGATGGCTTACAGCCAATGAAAACCCAAAAGTCATTATCTCAGGAAATTATAACAATTAAGAAAAACACCTGCAAAAGCTTCCTAAGCATTTAAAAAGGTCTCTTAGTCTGTTTCAGTAGCTCCACAATCATGGGGAAGACTGCTGACATGACAGATGTCCAGATGGCAGTCATTGACACACTCCACACCCAACAATGCAGACGAGCAGTAATTGATGCAGTAATTGATGCAAAAGGAGCCCTGACCATGTATTGAGTGGATTTACTGAACATACATTTCAGTCGGTCAACATTTCGGAATTTGATATCATTTTTCAAGCTGGTGTTATAAAGTATTCTAATTTACTGAGCTAATGACTTTTGGGTTTTCATTGGCTGTAATCATCAACATTAACAGAAATAAACACTTGAAATCGATCACTCTGTAATGATTCTATATAATGAGTTTCACTTTTTGTATTGAAGAACTGAAATAAATTATCTTTTTGATGATATTCTAAATTTGCAAGAAGCACCTGTATATGCTCATGGGTGTAACTAGAGTCCAATAGGCTCTGGTGCAAAATTTGGACCTGCCTTCCTCCTCCCCTTCATGTTGGTCAGATATATGGTCCCTTGTAATGTTCTAAATCCTATAAGAACATATGTGTCTCCGACCCATTATGTGATAATGTCTCTCATCCTGTACTATTGTCTTCCATCCTGGGTCACTTCCTGGTATATATTTCCCATCCTGGTATAAATTACCCCATCCTGGTATATACTGCCATCCTTGCCATCTTCCTGGTGAATATGTTGCTCATCCTGGTATATATGCCCCCACCATGGGTTCCTTCCTGGTATATATGTCCCTCGTTCTACCGTTGTTCTCTAACACATAATGAAAAAAATAAAGATTCTGCTCCCCTTCTTCCACTGCCACCTCACATGGCATCCTCTTCTGTAGCAGACATAGAGGGCAGCAGGTGACATTAATGTACCTGCTATGGATGACATATGATGCCACTGCCATGCGCCGCCTGCTGACATTAGCTTCCAGTTTAGAATTGGCCGGTAGAGTGTATGGCAGACACCCATTTGTGGATGCACATCCAGCTGAAATAGCTTCTGTCTTTGGCGGGCCCCCCTCCAGTTCACCGTTGTGATCATTACACCAATACATATGCTTATATGTCCATAAAGAATAATTTACTGACAGCCGATCTGTCTTTGTTTTGTAGCTCGCTCCAAAATAATTTTAATTTTGATATGAAAGCGACTAGTGAAATACAGAAAAAACAAAATCCTTATAGAACTTTTATGTGAAGACAAAGTATATATTTAAATGTATTAGGTTACGCAACAATTTATTCTTTCATGTTAATGTAATAGAATGACAGAAAGTCTTCAAAATAATATACTTCAGAGGAACAAGAAAGCTCAAAAAGTTCACCATCATGGGGTGGATTGCACTCACCGATTCTTTGATTTTGAATTAGACGATTTCTATTTTAGTTGAAGTATATAAAACATTAGATACATTGAGCCCAGATGCCCGGATCAGCAGACATTAGAATTGACTTTATAGAACAATAAAATTGGAAAATAATATTGCAAAAAGTAAAAATGTTTTATGAACTTACCAGTCCGCACACTGGCACTGGCAGCCACTGCTGTTACATACCGCCGCACTATGGGCTAGGGAAATGGTGGTCACATCGTTGCTGGGAAACTCCCTACCCACCTAGCATGCTCTACTATGCAGTACTCTGGAATGAGAATATTTTCATGCCCATGAATACTAACTAATTATGGGCAAACCCCTGGATGTTCGGGTCCTGCATGTTTGGCCGCACAATTAAACAAAAGTTCAGTTTGGGTACCAGAACAGTACCCAAGGCCGAACCCGGACTCCATTTACTTAAATGGGGGGCCTGAACATCCAGTGTTTGCCACGCTGTCATGTGCATGTCAGTGCAGCAAACACTGCCTCTAATCGGCGGTAAAATGATTACCGCCGGTCAGAGAGCTGCAGTTCCCATGTTGTCAAATGACAGCGTGAGCCTGCAGGTGTAATCGTAGGTAAAAAGTTTACTTGACCTTTTGTTTCTCATTTGTCTCTTGTTTTACACTTCGGATTCCCTTTTGGAGTTGACTCCTGGATTGTATGATCTTTCTCTTTCTTGGCATCTCAATTTGACCTTGCAATCAAAACCACTTAGAATTAACATTCTTACCCTAATTTTTTTTCTAACCTCCTTTACTTTAACTAACCCGTCCCAGAAACCATTGAGGGTCAAGAGAAGGAACTCTGCTCTGATCACCCACTCATGAAGGAGCTCAGTGCTTCTGCCTGCTGAGCAAAGCTTAACAGAGCTCTCTCTGATCGGCAGGAAAAGTTAGGGAAAATTTAGTTTAAAAAAATATATAGCTAATCTTTAAAGGGTAACTGTGCTTTCAAGTAACTTTTCAGAATACGCTGTTGTGTATGCAATTGAGTAATACACGATATCTGGCCATTATGTAAGTTATATCCTGATTCTTACCAGTTTTCTTTCCCTTTGCATACTCTATCTGTAATTTGCAATACACGGTTTGCTGTAGGACATGATGAGCTGCCATGATTTCTCCCATATACAGACCAGCACAGAAGGGGTATGCCTGTACTTCATTCCTTTTTCAGCTCACAGAGACTAGCTGTAGCTACATGAGGGATAATATACAGCAGAGCTCAGCTGTCTTGATCTGAAGAAAGCTGTGATTTAAGGTAAATAACTTAATTCGGCAATCTGTTTTTCTGTCTGTTCCCTTCACTTCTAGTCATGCCTCCTTCCCCAGAGTTGGACAGACTTAAGCTTAATTTTTAGTGAATGGTAAGTTTAGAAAGCAGGAGAGATATTTTCAATGGTTGTTAAGTAAGCTGATTTATCTAATAAGATGCATACAAAGTTTCTTATAATTCCCTGTTCTATTGATTGTGTTCAATATTCGATGAAGCCTGCGTTCGGAACGGTCCGTACGATACTGTCCCACAGTGTCCTCAATGTCCAGTATTTCTGCCTTTCGTGGGGAAATTCCCTGCCATTTCGCCCCGGTCTTGAGAATGCCTGCCCACTCAAAAACCTGCCACATCTTGGTGCACTTTCTCCCACTTTGCTCAGCCGTCTTCAGTTCAGCAGCTGCAGTCCCACTATTTTTGCACTGCTGTTTCTGTAGTTGCTGTACTCTCTCTATGTTCCTAGTTCTGCCCCCCTGGATATTACTGCTGGGCTTACTTCTTCTTAGAAGAACGTTACGGGGCACGACGTGCACTGGGCTAGCCCGCCCTGTGTGAGCTGTATGGGTGTCCAGGCCCCAACTGACTTAAAACAGGAAACCCTCACTATCTTATCCCCATCATGCCCCTCCTATCCTACCTATCCCCTAAGCTATACCTAACATCTATAATACCCCCATCTAGTGGCCAACTTGGGGTACTACTCCCCTAACACTATACGGGCCCGGGGCACTTACTTTCCTAACAAACAGTGTATGTGCAAACATGTAAACAGTTATATATATCATGAGTAATATGCTTTATGTTTAGCAGTACTCAATGTAAACAGTGATAATACATTTACATATGTAGCAGTATCACATAGTACATAAACACATTACTTAAAGGCGAAGTGCGTGATAATATAGGTGAATTTAATGAAAATGTAGAGTCCCTGTGGGTGGAGATAAGGGGAGGGGGAAAAATAATAAATTACTGATAGGGGTTTGTTATAAATCTCCAAAAATAATGGAAGCAATGGAGAATATTCTCGTAAAGCAAATATATGAAGCTGCAACTCAAGGAGAAGTCATTATTATGGGGGACTTCAACTACTCTGAAATAGATTGGGGAACAGAAACCTGCAGTTCCAGCAAAGATAATCGGTTTTTGACAACTATGAGAGACAATTACCTTTCACAACTGGTTCAGGACCCAACAAGAAGGGGGGCACTGCTAGACCTAATATTAACCAACAGGCCAGACCGCATAGCAAATATAAGGGTTGGGGGTCACTTGGGGAATAGTGATCACAAAATAATAAGTTTTCATGTATCCTTTAATAAGATGTGTAGTAGAGGGGTGACAAGGACACTAAACTTCAGGAGGGCAAATTTCCAATGGATGAGAGAGGATCTTGGTGCAATTAACTGGGACAATATCCTGAGGCATAAAAATACACAAAGAAAATGGGATACGTTTATTAGCATCCTGGATAGGACCTGTGCACAGTACAGGTCCTTCTCAAAAAATTAGCATATAGTGTTAAATTTCATTATTTACCATAATGTAATGATTACAATTAAACTTTCATATATTATAGATTCATTATCCACCAACTGAAATTTGTCCGGTCTTTTATTGTTTTAATACTGATGATTTTGGCATACAACTCCTGATAACCCAAAAAACCTGTCTCAATAAATTAGCATATTTCACCCGTCCAATCAAATAAAAGTGTTTTTTAATAACAAACAAAAAAACCATCAAATAATAATGTTCAGTTATGCACTCAATACTTGGTCGGGAATCCTTTGGCAGAAATGACTGCTTCAATGCGGCGTGGCATGGAGGCAATCAGCCTGTGACACTGCTGAGATGTTATGGAGGCCCAGGATGCTTCAATAGCGGCCTTAAGCTCATCCAGAGTGTTGGGTCTTGCGTCTCTCAACTTTCTCTTCACAATATCCCACAGATTCTCTATGGGGTTCAGGTCAGGAGAGTTGGCACGCCAATTGAGCACAGTAATACCATGGTCAGTAAACCATTTACCAGTGGTTTTGGCACTGTGAGCAGGTGCCAGGAAGCATGAAGTGCTCCAAAATCTCCTGATAGCTAGCTGCATTGACCCTGCCCTTGATGAAACACAGTGGACCAACACCAGCAGCTGACATGGCACCCCACACCACTGACTGTGGGTACTTGACACTGGACTTCAGGCATTTTGGCATTTCCTTCTCCCCAGTCTTCCTCCAGACTCTGGCACCTTGATTTCCGAATGACATGCAAAATTTGCTTTCATCAGAAAAAAGTACTTGGGACCACTTAGCAACAGTCCAGTGCTGCTTCTCTGTAGCCCAGGTCAGGCGCTTCTGCCGCTGTGTATGGTTCAAAAGTGGCTTTACCTGGGGAATGCGGCACCTGTAGCCCATTTCCTGCACACGCCTGTGCACGGTGGCTCTGGATGTTTCCACACCAGACTCAGTCCACTGCTTCCTCAGGTTCCCCAAGGTCTGGAATCGGTCCTTCTCCACAATCTTCCTCAGGGTCCGGTCACCTCTTCTCGTTGTACAGCGTTTTCTGCCACATTGTTTCCTTCCAACAGACTTACCATTGAGGTGCCTTGATACAGCACTCTGGGAACAGCCTATTTGTTGAGAAATTTCTTTCTGGGTCTTACCCTCTTGCTTGAGGGTGTCAATGATGGCCTTCTTGACATCTGTCAGGTCGCTAGTCTTACCCATGATGGGGGTTTTGAGTAATGAACCAGGCAGGGAGTTTTTAAAAGCCTCAGGTATCTTTTGCATGTGTTTAGAGTTAATTAGTTGATTCAGAAGATTAGGGTAATAGGTCGTTTAGAGAACCTTTTCTTGATATGCTAATTTATTGAGACAGGTTTTTTGGGTTATCAGGAGTTGTATGCCAAAATCATCAGTATTAAAACAATAAAAGACCTGACAAATTTCAGTTGGTGGATAATGAATCTATAATATATGAAAGTTTAATTGTAATCATTACATTATGGTAAATAATGAAATTTAACACTATATGCTAATTTTTTGAGAAGGACCTGTATATACCGTATGGGAATAAACATAATAGAAATAGGAGGAAACCAATATGGCTAAATAGAGCTGTAAGGGGTGCAATGAGTGACAAAAAGAAAGCATTTAGAGAATTAAAGGAAGTAGGTAGTGAGGAGGCATTAAATAAATACAAAAAATTAAATAAATTCTGTAAAAAGCAAATCAAGGCAGCAAAGATTGAGACAGAGAGACTCATTGCCAGAGAGAGTAAAAATAATCCCAAAATATTCTTTAACTACATAAATAGTAAGAAATTAAAAAATTATAGTGTTGGCCCCCTTAAAAATAGTCTGGGGGAAATGGTGGATGAGGATGAGGAAAAAGCCAATATGCTAAATGACTTTTTTTCATCAGTATTTACAAAAGAAAATCCCATGGCAGACAAAATGACTAGTGATAAAAATTCCCAATTAAATGTCACCTGCTTAACCCAGCAGGAAGTACGGCGGCGTCTAAAAATCACAAAAATTGATAAATCTCCGAGCCTGGATGGGATCCACCCCCGAGTACTGCAGGAATTAAGTACAGTCATGGATAGACCATTATTTTTAATCTTTAAAGGGGTTGTCCACTACTTTCAATTAACCCCCCAATGTATCCCCCCGGGGCCCCTGATGAATTGTTCAAATACCTTCCGTTGCCGTTTTCGCCTGTGAGCGGCGCTATTCCGGCGGCTGAGTCCCGGTCACGTGAACCCCAGGCTGCAGCCGCCGCTTATTTCCGCCGACGTCACGTCAATTTCCATACTCTGGAAATTGACGTGTTGTCAGCAGCAGGCGTGATCCAGCCTCACAGTCAGCAGTCACTCATCAAGAGTGACTGGGCTGTGGGCGGGGCTGGTGGCTGCCTGCGGGGCTGTGCTGGGGGCGGGCGGGGCTAGGCAGGGAATCTGATTGTGCGGGCGCCGGGGTCTGTATGTGCGTGCCGGTGCTCTGCGTGCCGGCGCCGGTATGTGGGGGCCGGCGCCGGGGCTCTGAGCCGGCATGTGGGGGTGGGGGCCGGTGCCGGGGCTCTACGTGCTGGCGCCGGTATGTGGGGTCGATGCCGGGGCTCTGCTGCCGCTGCCGGTATGTGCTGGGTCTGCTGCGGGGGGTGGGGTCGTCTTTGGTGTGTGTGTGTCTCTCTGTGTGCAGGCATTGTCCGATGGGACTACAAGTCCCATCGGGCTCTGCCTGCTACAGTGACAGTGAGTGGCACATTAGCCAATGATGGGACAGTAGTAGTCCCATCAGCCGGCTAATGTGTTGAATGTAAAAAAAAAATAAATAAATACACATATACAGTACATACATACATACATACATACAACACACACCATGTGACATGTAACAACATGCGACATGTGGCAACATGCAACATACGACATGCAAGGACATGCAGCATGCGACAACATGCAACATACAACATGCACCATGTGACGACCGACGACATGCACCATGCGACAACATGCGACATGCACCATACGACGACATGAACCATGCGACGACATGCACCATGCGACGACATGCACCATGCGACAACATGCGACATGCACCATGCGTTGACATGCACCATGCGACGACATGCACCATGCGACAACATGCGACATGCACCATGCGTCGACATGCACCATGCGTTGACATGCACCATGCGACGACATGCACCATGTGACGACATGCGACAACATGCGACATGCACCATGCGACGACATGCACCATGCGACGGCATGCACCATGCGAGGACATGCTACATGCACCATGCTTCGACATGTACCATGCGACCACATGCACCATGCGACGGCATGCGACAACATGCGATATGCACCATGCGATGACATGCAACATGCGACAACATGCGACATGTACCATGCGACGACATGCGACAACATGCGACACCATGCGACGACATGCAACATGCGAGGACATGCAACATGCGATGACATGCAACATGCAACATATGACATGCACAATGAGATGACATGCACCATGTGACGCATTGCGACATGCACCATGCGATGACATGCAGCATCATGCAACATGTGACATGCAATATGCCACATACAGTACATACATACAACATACATACATACAGTACATATAACATAGAGTACATACTCACCATCACTTGTCACCTTGATCCCCGAAGCCATTGTCATCTGTAAAAAATATTAAAATAATAAACAACCAATATACTCCCTGATCCGCAGAAATCCAATTAAAACGAGTGTCCCACGACGATCTCCCGTGGAGAGCAGGAGCATCTGCTGATGCGACTGCTCTGTAGGGGCTCCAGGAACACAATGAGGGGAGGAAGGTATCTGTCATGTCGGACACTGTTCAGACCAGGTCGTCTGACAGACAGCGGTAATTCCGCGTTTGACCACTGTTTGCTCATTGGCGTCGGCTAGTTTTCGTCTGGCTGCTCCGGGGTTAATTTGGACGCCGCTAAGGTGCAAGCGGTGCTGCATTGGGAACGTCCTGATAACCTGAAAGCACTTCAGCGTTTCCTTCGGTTTTCTAACTACTATAGGAAATGTATCAAGGATTTTTCTATCATTGCTAAACCGCTAACTGACATGACTAAAACGGGTACCAATTTCTCCATTTGGCCTGAGGCTGCTGTTCGCGCATTTGAATTTCTCAAGAACAGTTTTGTTTCAGCCCCCATTCTTGTGCAGCCAGACGTATCTAAACCCTTTGTCGTGGAAGTCGATGCGTCTGAGGTTGCTGTGGGGGCGGTACTATCTCAAGGCTCATCCTTGAGTGGTTTGCGTCCGTGCGCCTATTTCTCCAAGAAGTGTCGCCATTCCTCAAAGGCCAACTTAATAGCCAACAACTCCCTGTTGCCGATATCGTAGTTACGTTCAGCGGACGACAGTTTTTTGGAGAAATAGGCACACGGACGCAAACCACTCAAGGATGAGCCTTGAGATAGTACCGCCCCCACACCAACCTCAGACGCATCGACTTCCACGACAAAGGGTTTAGATACGTCTGGCTGCACAAGAATGGGGGCTGAAACAAAACTGTTCTTGAGAAATTCAAATGCGCGAACAGCAGCCCCAGACCGAGCGTATGAACCAAAATTTGGAGCAGTACTTGCGCTGCTTTGTCTCTGATAACCAGGAGGAGTGGTCTACCTTTCTTCCTTTGGCTGAGTTTGCCATCAATAATCACTGCCAGGAGTCGTCTGGGGAGTCTCCGTTTTTTGTGTTTATGGGCCTGAGGAGAGGTCCTGGGTACCAGCCTCGGACATTCATGCGGATCGGCTGGTCAGGTGTTTTCATTGTCGCCATCCGGACAAGCCGGGTCCTATAAGCCGTGAGGGCCCTGGGGTCCCTCGTAGAAGGCGGGGTACTGTCATGTCGGACACTGTTCAGACCAGGTCGTCTGATAGACAGCGGTAATTCCGCATTTGACCACTGTTTGCTCATTGGCGTCGGCTAGTTTTCGTCTGGCTGCTCCGGGGTTAATTTATCTGATCCTCGGATTGGAAGCTGGGCCATGCCCATTTCCTTTAAATAGTTCTCCTGATCTTTGGGCGTCACCGATTATAGCTTCTGTCTTATCCGTAGTTATCTTGGTCCGGAGTGGAGAGCTGGTTGTTGGAGAATCGTTGCTGATGGTGTATTTTCCTTTGTCTTATTTACTCCTTCCTATATTTGTATTTATTTTGCCCTGCACATTTATAGTGTATTCCTGAGTGAGTGTATTCCTTGTTTGTTATAACTGTGGGTATTGGTCTATTGCATTCACTGGGTGGTGGGCGGTAGTGTTCAGTCTAGGGCTGAATCAGGAGTCAGGGTGAGGGTGGAGGCCTGGACATGCACACCTTCAGTGTAAACTTCAGGTAGAGGGTCAGACAGGGTTTCCCTAGTCTGAGGGAAATTGCAGGGGCCCGGGTTATTAGCTCTCTCCCTCCTTGTCTCCCCGTGACAGTATCCTTCCACAATGTATTCCCCACAATGTATTCCTACGCCCCTGTGAGAAAATAGTCCCTAGTCTCACTTTATGCCATTGCTGTATGAGAAATTTTCCCAGGCAGCTTTTTGCCATAAAGTGAGACTTTGAACTATAGTAACCTCAGTGATGCACTGCAGGAGCCATTGTCTCCTGTCAGTGTGTCACTGAGGGTCCTATAGAGCAGTGACATCACCCAATGTCACTGTTCTATAGGGGAGATCGTCGTGGGACACTCGTTATTAATTGGACTACGGCGGACAGGTAGTATACAGTTTATTATTTTACGTTTTTTGCAGTCGCTGAAGTATGGTAAGTATGGTGAAATGAAGAAAATTAAAATACTTTTTCCTAATGTGTGCGTGTTTTATTAACCCTTTCTTACTTTTGGATTAATAACTGATAGGCGTCTTATTGACGCCTCTCCGTTATTAACCCGGCTTAATGTCACCTTACAATAGCAAAGTGACATTAACCCCTTATTACCCCATATCCCACCGCTACACGGGAGTGGGAAGAGAGGGGCTAAGTGCCAGAATTGGCGCATCTTACAGATGCGCCATTTCCGGGGCGGCTGCGGACTGGTATTTGTAGCTGGGGGGGGGGACCAATATCCATGGCCCCTCTCTAGGCTATGAATATCAGCCTGCAGCTGTCTGCATAGCCTTTCTGGCTATAAAATATAGGGGGACCCCACGTCATTTTTTTTGGGGTGGTCCTCCTATTTTAATAGCCAGTAAAGGCTACGCAGACAGCTGTGGGCTGATATTCATAGCAGGCTACAAATATTGGCCCCTGGCCGACGGCTTTCCCCCTCTGGCGCAGAAAATTGCGCGGGAGCCCATGCTGTTTTTTCCATTTTTTAATTAAATTAAACACTCATAAAGGCCTATTTCACCCTTGCGTCAGTACGGGTCCATCGCTATGCGTCGGGCCTACGTACTGGCGCACGTTGTGAAATTTGTGCACGTCGTGGGCAGCGGATGCAGTTTTTCAACGCATCCGCTGCCCATTCTGAAGTCCAGGGAGGAGGGGGAGCAGTTTTGGCCGCGCATGCGCGGTAGAAAATGGCGGACGCGACCGACAAAAAAACTTTCACTTGAACGTTTTTTCGTCCCGACGGTCCGCCAAAACACGACGCATCCGTTGCACGACGGACGCGACGTGTGGCCATCCGTCGCTATCCGTCACTAATACAAGTCTATGGGTAAAAAACGCATCCTGCGTTTGCAGGATCCGTTTTTTTCCCAAAAAGACGGATTGCTAAAAATGCAGGTGTGAAAGTAGCCTTAGGCTGCTTTCACACTAGCGTCGGTAAGGGGCCGTCGCGCTGCGTCGGCCCGACGTACCGACGCATACTAGTCCAGTCTTAAGACGCTTCCGCTGCCCCATTGCAAGGTCCGGGGAGGAGGGGGCTGCGTTTCGCATGCGCGGTAGAAAATGGCGGACTAGACGCACAAAAAAAGTTACATGTAACTTTTTTTGTGCCGGCGGTGCGCCAAAACACGGCGCAACCTGCTGGCAACTTTGCAGGATGCGTTTTTTCTCCACAACGACGCATTGCGATGTGCAGTGCACGGCGCTAGTGTCAAAGTAGCCTTAGAAACATCGGCCTTTCTATTATATATCTATGGATATATCTATCTATAGATATATTTATAGATAGATATATCTATAGATACATAGATGTTTCTATCCATATATTTGGCTGCTTTCACATCAGGTTTTTGCCGTGAGGCACAATCTGGCGAGTTTTGAAAAAACGGATCCATTTTTTTCTCTTAGAGTTGTATTAGCGCCGGATTGCGCCTGATGGCCACACGTTTCATCTGTTTTTTGCCGGATCCGTCTATGACGCCGTTACAGTTGAATGCAATGATGGAGGAGAGAGCGTCTACAGACGCTCCCTCTCCCATCATTCCCCGCTCTGCCTCTAACACTGCGGGTGCGCGATGACGTCATATAATCGCGCACCTGCTGTGTCCCGGGCAGACTGCAGCCGCTGAGACAGGAGCAGGAAGCAACGCGGGCAAGAGGAAAGGTGAAGAGAGTGTTTTTTTTTTTTTTTTTTACTGGACTGTTGTGACATTCTCGGGGGGAGGAGGAGGAGGAGAGATGCGGGCTGTGCTGGATATACCACTGTGTGGGCTGTGCTGGATATACCACTGTGTGGGCTGTGCTGGATATACCACTGTGTGGGCTGTGCTGGATATACCACTGTGTGGGCTGTGCTGGATATACCACTGTGTGGGCTGTGCTGGATATACCACTGTGCGGACTGTGCTGGATATACCACTGTGTGGGCTGTGCTGGATATACCACTGTGTGGGCTGTGCTGTATATACCACTGTGCAGACTGTGCTGTATATACCACTGTGCGGGTTCTGCTGGATATACCACTGTGCGGGCTGTGCTGTATATACCACTGTGCGGGCTGTGCTGGATATACCACTGTGCGGGCTCTGCTGGATATACCACTGTGCGGGCTGTGCTGCATATACCACTGTGTGGGCTATGCTGGATATACGACTGTGCGGGCTCTGCTGGATATACCACTGTGCGGGCTCTGCTGGATATACCACTGTGTGGGCTGTGCTGGATATACCACTGTGCGGGCTGTGCTGCATATACCACTGTGCAGACTGTGCTGGATATACCACTGTGCGGGCTGTGCTGGATATACCACTGTGCGGGCTGTGCTGTATATGCCACTGTGCGTGCTCTGCTGGATATACTACTGTGCTGGATATACCACTGTGCGGGCTGTGCTGTATATACCACTGTGCTGGATATACCACTGTGCGGGCTGTGCTGGATATACTACTGTGCGGGCTGTGCTGTATATACTACTGTGCAGGCTGTGCTGTATATACTACTGTGCGGGCTGTGCTGTATATACTACTGTGTGGGCTGTGCTGTGTATATACTACTGTGTGGGCTGTGCTGTATATACTACTGTGTGGGCTGTGTTATCTACTATGCGGGCTGTGCTATATACTATGCGGGCTTTGCTATATACTATGGGGAGTATATTATCTTCTATGGGGAGGCCATGTTATGTACTATGTGGCTGTGGTATATACTATTGTGGGGGTATATTATATTCTATGGGGGAGGTTGGGTTATATACTATGGAGGAGGTTGTGTTATATACTATGGGAGGCTGCATTATTTTCTATGGGGGGCTACATTATATATTATGGGGAGGTGGGCTGTATTATATTCTATGGGGTTACATTGTACTCTGTGGGGTGGCTGCATTATACTCTGTGGGGTGGCTGCATTATACTGTGGGGTGGCTGCATTATACTCTGTGGTTGCCGCATTATATTCTGTAGGGTGGTGGCTACATTATACTATATGTGGGCTGCATTATACTGTATTGAGGACTATGGGGAATACGTTATACTATATGAAGGACTATGGGGTGCACTATGGGAAGTGAATTGTACTACATGGATGACTATGGCGGTGCATTATACTATATGGAGCACTATGAGGAGTGTATTATACTATGTGGAGGACTGAGCAGTGTATTTTAATATATGGAGGACTATATGGAGGACTGTGGAGCACATTATAATATATGGAGGACTATGGGGTGTATTTTACTAAACAAGTAAAATGCTGCATATTCAGATTGTTTTTGCCAGAACAAAAATCATTGTTCTCAGCAGCACATCACCGGTGTAAACTGTAGATGTGCTGCTAATAACATGATACTGTATGGGGATCGGTTAGTGATCTGTTAGTGATCGTTCTGTCCCATCATTCTTTCTCAGACGGTGGAAAGAGGCCAGGAAACAAGTGTTGAACAACTTCAGTATTGTCGATCAAACTCATTTAGCGGCCTGAACTTGTAAATACAACCGAAATGCTTTTGTGTGATGTGCAATATGTTAGCATTTGGGGCCCCATTTTAAACTTTGCCTAAGCGTAGGTCCCCACTTTGCCTAAAACCGGCCCTGCCTACAAGTGTACAAAGATATTATAAAGTCGCCATGTGACAAGTGGGCCTATGTAACTTCAAATGCCAGGGCTGAATTTTAGTCCCAGTCCGGCCCTGCTATCTATAGATATATCTGGATAGATATATCTATTGATAGATGTATGGATTGCGTAGGGTGTGTGTCCACTGTCCGGATTACATCCGAATGAGCTGCAGATTGGATGCTGCGTACTTGTAGTCCCATCAGATGATGCCTGCACACACACCTCAAAAGACCCCCTGCACAGCCCCGCACACACCTGAACAGTCCCGCACACACCCGCACAGCGCCGCACACACCTGAAAAGCCCCGCGCACACCCGAACAGTCCCGCACAGGGCTGCACACATCTGAACAGGGCTGCACACATCTGAACAGTCCCGCACACATCCGAACAGCCCGCAGACCCCGCACACATCCGAACAGCCCGCAGACCCAGCACACACATACACGCACACAGTCACCGCCCACATTCCGCCCAACACACTTCCCTCCTCCCGAACTGCAGCGTTTCTCGGACCCACATCCGCATCTAAACTGCAGATCTTTTTTACATCTACGGTTTTGCTGCGGATGTGCCCGACTCAATGAAAGTCTAAAGGTGCAGAAACGCTGCAGTTACGCACAAAAGAAGTGACATGCTGCGAGAAAAAAAAGCTGCGTTTCGGTGTGGCCTTTTCCGCAGCATGTGCACAAGTCTGCGGCTCCCATAGACTTACATTGGTTGTGCACTACACTGCGGATTTGATGCAATTCAGTGCGGCAAAAAACGCTGCGGATCTGCAATCAAATCCGCAACGTGTGCACACAGCCTTAGCATTTAATGTACCTAGCAAAAAAGCCAAGCAAAAAACAAGTGTGGGATTGCACTTTTTTGCAATTTCATTGCACTTTGAATTTTCTGTTACACGACATGGTAAAACCAATGGTGTCGTTCAAAAGTAGAACTTGTCCCGCAAAAAATAAGTCCTCACATGGCCGTATTGACGGAAAAATTATGGCCCTGGAAAGAAGGGGAGCGATAAACGAAAACAAAAAAGCTCCAGGGGTGAAGGGGTTTAGAAACATGGATATAGACATATCTATGGAAATAGATATATAGATATATCTGTATGTATTCATCTATCTATCTATCTATCTATCTATCTATCTATCTATCTATCTATCTGTGTGTAATGGAGTGTGGGTTGGACAAATGTAAAAGAGGAGGTTGGACAGAAATGACATCACAAATCTTTTTGAAGATAGAGAGGGAGAGGAGGGAGGGGTTGGGCTGTGTTTTGGAGTGGGTGTGCCAGGTGCAGAGTTACAGGCGAGTGCAATGCATCATGGAACTTGCAGTATTAGAGCACAGTAAGTCAGGAGAAAGGAAGTTGTCGATTAACCCCATGAGAGCTGAATCCAGCACTAAAGATGTGCTGCTACAGCATGATAAAAGGTAATATTGCTAAAATAAACACAGTGGATGTTTTCAGTGGCACATAATAGCAAGATTTATGAAAAAAAAAAAAAAGTTATAGTAGTGGACAACTTCTCTAAAGACTCCATAATAACAGGGTCTGTACCACAGGACTGGCGTATAGCAAATGTGGTGCCAATATTCAAAAAGGGGACAAAAACTGAACTCGGTAATGATAGGCCAGTAAGCTTAACCTCTACTGTGGGTAAAATCCTGGAGGGCATTCTAAGGGATGCTATACTGGAGTATCTGAAGAGGAATAACCTCATGACCCAGTATCAGCACGGGTTTACTAGGGACCATTCATGTCAGACTAATTTGATCAGCTTCTATGAAGAGGTAAGTTCCGGACTGGACCAAGGGAACCCAGTAGATGTAGTGTATATGGACTTTTCAAAAGCTTTTGATACGGTGCCACACAAAAGGTTGTTACATAAAATGAGAATAATGGGGATAGGGGAAAATATGTGTAAGTGGGTTGAGAGCTGGCTCAGGGATAGGAAACAAAGGGTGTTTATTAATGGAGCACACTCGGACTGGGTCGCGGTTAGCAGTGGGGTACCACAGGGGTCAGTATTGGGCCCTCTTCTTTTTAACATATTTATTAATGACCTTGTAGGGGGCATTCAGAGTAAAATTTCAATATTTGCAGATGACACTAAACTCTGCAGGGTAATCAATACAGGGGAGGACAATTTTATATTACAGGATGATTTATGTAAACTAGAAGCTTGGGCTGATAAATGGCAAATGAGCTTTAATGGGGATAAATGTAAGGTCATGCACTTGGGTAGAAGTAATAAGATGTATAACTATGGGCTTAATTCTAAAACTCTGGGCAAAACCGTCAATGAAAAAGACCTGGGTGTATGGGTGAATGACAAACTCATATTCAGTGGCCAGTGTCAGGCAGCTGCTACAAAGGCAAATAAAATAATGGGATGCATTAAAAGAGGCATAGATGCTCATGAGGAGAACATAATTTTACCTCTATACAAGTCACTAGTTCGACCACACTTAGAATACTGTGCACAGTTCTGGTCTCCGGTGTATAAGAAAGACATAGCTGAACTGGAGCGGGTGCAGAGAAGAGCGACCAAGGTTATTAGAGGACTGGGGGGTCTGCAATTCCAAGATAGGTTATTACACTTGGGGCTATTTAGTTTGGAAAAACGAAGGCTAAGGGGTGATCTTATGTTAATGTATAAATATATGAGGGGACAGTACAAAGACCTTTCTGATGATCTTTTTAATCATAGACCGGTGACAGGGACAAGGGGGCATCCTCTACGTCTGGAGGAAAGAAGGTTTAAGCATAATAACAGACGCGGGTTCTTTACTGTAAGAGCAGTGAGACTATGGAACTCTCTGCCGTATGATGTTGTAATGAGGGATTCGTTACTTAAATTTAAGAGGGGACTGGATACCTTTCTGGTTAAGTATAATGTTACAGGGTATATACCCTAGATTCCGTGATAGGGCGTTGATCCAGGGAACTAGTCTGACTGCCGTATGTGGAGTCGGGAAGGAATTTTTTTCCCCAATGTGGAGCTTACTCTTACCACATGGGTTTTTTTTGCCTTCCTCTGGATCAACATGTTAGGGCATGTTAGGTTAGGCTATGGGTTGAACTAGATGGACTTAAAGTCTTCCTTCAACCTTAATAACTATGTAACTATGTAACAGGGGTAGGGGAGAAAAAGGGAACAACAATAATACCACCTCCCCTTCATGTGCATGGGCAAACACATGGCAGATGAAATTTAATGTTGATAAATGTAGAGTAATCGTATTGTCGCATATACAATAGATGTAAATATACTAACGACTACAGAACAGAAGAAGAATTTGGGTATACTGGTTACAATGAACCTAAGTAGCATTACTCAATGTCAAGCAGCAGCTGCAAAAGAAAATAAGACTGATTCTGCCCATGTCGTGTCAGTCCCTTGGATACTCTGTAGGCAAGTTGTCATCAAGCCTCCCTGTTTTCCACAGTTTTTTTTTCAATTGCTTGATGCTCATTCCTATTTATTTCTTTATAGTATCGAGCCAAAGGGCCTTTGTTCCTCGTCTTCCTTTTACCACTGACCATTTCAAGTAGCATCTCCTTTTCTAGTGAATGTGCTGTATTCACACTTCCAAAATAGGTTAGTTTCTGTCTGGTGATCTTGCCTTCTAGAGACAACTCTGGGTTTATTATCAAAAACCTATTTTTTTTTTGGTGATTCTAGTTGACCATGGCGTTCGTAGAAATGTTCTTCAGCTCCACGGCTCAAAGGCATCGATTGAGTCTGGTTTTGTGACAACACACAGAGGACAGAAAGGAGTAAAGAATCATCCCATATAAAATATATCACAAAAGTTTATTCAAGAGGTATAATTCAAAAAGACAAGGTTACACAAATCATATAAAAAGACAAAATGGATAGTTGATTAACACAGGTGTAGAGCATAAGGTTCCAAAATTAAGTACAGTGGATGGGGGAAACCAAAAAATAGCAGCAAATCTTATAAAATGTCAGGGCTTATAAATACTCCCATATGGATAAAAATACTAGTTCATAAACCGCGTGAATACAAACTGAAAAAAAATTATAAAGTGCCACTTAAATAATGAGGTGTTTATCACTTTAAGGGAGCAAAAATTGCAAAAAAAATCATGCCACATTCATTTCTTACCCATTATATCCACATAGGACCAAATGCTGTCAGCACCAACGCGCGTTTCGCGTGGGCTTCCTCGGGGGGGCTGTAACTCACTGTCTCCATTAACATGTTTCATAGTATGGTGCATGCGCGGTGACCCACGCCCTGGCAGTTGCATCACATCTGGTCTCATCCTCAATATGGCCGGGTGGGGGAAATCCCCTCTGACGTCATTAACCAGCTCCACTGGGTCACACCCACCAGGGCATGTGCACTCACATGTAAGGCACCATCTTTAAAACTGGCAAAAGCAATACGTAACATATTGCAAAAGGGCAATATATCTTGCGCTGATTCTATTCCATGGTAAGTAATCTATACAGGTGGCATAATGAAAATGGCGATACATAATGGTGATCTTATGCTCTGACATGCAAATCACTTCATGTAACTATATCACAATGAAGCACTAACATCAAACATTGGAATTAAAGTGACAGTGCATAAAAATTAATAATACACATAACCCTGCAAAGTGAATGGGAGGAGGAGCATAATTAATATATAATGTGCGATTATTCAAGTCATATAGGAATAAGCATGAATAGACATAGTGCATCAGGTTATAAACACAGTCACAGTGCATAAAGGACTGCTCTACCTATCAACCAGAAGATGATAAAAATTCTAAATATTAAAGATAACAAACTAGGAGTAAAATGCAATAACATAAGTGAATAACCCAAACATAAATAAATACCTAATCAGTAAATATAAATAAATAATAAATAAAATAAATCAAAATGCATGCATAAATACACAAAGGCATTTCAAAGGCCAATAAAGTGATAAATCAATCTCATTGGAAAGAGATACGGAATAACATTAACAGTAATCACATAGACCTAGAGAGAGAAAGAGCCTCCAGTATTGAATAAAAGATCCCTTTAGGTCCAACATGTTCTCCAGTTGCTGTGCAACGGCCAGAAAGTCATAGCATGCATGGAGTAAGGATCCAATAGAACCAGTCCACAATCAATAGACCTAAATATAACTACAATAAAGAACAACACACAAAATTAAAAATAAATCTGGAAATATATGATCATAGAAATGAAACAAAATTAAATGTTCATTTAGGCCTGCTGGTGCCATAGTCAGCATAGTCGGCATTCACGCTATGCTAGTAATTGTTTTGCATCACCACCCCTAAAACCCAGGTGAACTCTATCAATCCCCCACATTTGTAGCTCTTCCGAGTTAGGCCTCTTTCACACTTGCGTTTTTCAGCTTCCGTCACAATCCGTAGTTTTTTGCGAGTGCAGGATCCTGCAAAAAAATTTGCAGGATCCTGCATTTTCCCATAGACTTGTATTAGCGACGGATTGTGACGGATGGCCATCTGTTTCATCTATCGTGCACTGGATGAGGCGAAAAATAACGGTCCGTCGTGCAGTGAAAACGTTCATAGGAACGTTTTTTCTGCACATTGGAAAATCGGTCAGCGACGCATCCTGCGCTGCCTGTCAGGACTCTGGATTCAGTGTTTCATTTGTGGTACTTTTCGCCCCTTTTCCAAGATGGCGTCTGCTGCCTCGCTTCTGCTCATGTGATCCGCCTTCCCTGTCTTTATAACCCTGGTTCACATTCAACTCCTTGCTTGTGTATTCTGCTAGAATTCCTGGCTTGTGCTACAAGAGACTTTCCTCTTCAGATACTCCGGCTCCACCACCTCAGCAAACCTGCTCAGCTCTCAGTGGTCTCTGTACTGCAAGCTGTTTTTGTCTGTGTCTATCTGCAATCTTCTCCTGCCTGCTAGGACACGTAAGCTCTGCCTGCTATAGCCAATCTAGTTTGGTATCCACTGCCAGTTTGTCTGTTTCTGGACTCGAAGCTCTGCACTGCTTCTGGACTCTTTTCTAGTGACTGCCAAGCCTAGTATGAACTGTGTCTTATTATCTGCTTCACCACAGAGGGTGCTACACCCATAAGACTTTGCCTGCAGCAGAGCTGCTAATGAACTACTCCTAAAAAGGAACTTGTTTGCTATTTACTTGAACTGTTGTGCACATGCTGCAGCCACGTTTGTGCATATAACACTGACTCTGCCTGCAGCAGAGCTGCTAAGGCACTTCTCCTGATATCATCTTGTTTGCTGGGTTTGAAGTTGCTCACGCCTTGCACCTGTGTTTATTTGAATAATACAGACTTTACACTGCACTTTGGTTCTGTTGCCTTATTTGTCTCAAGCCAAGAGATTCCTGAGTGTACCACTATAATTGTTACACTGCCCGTCGTCAGCTGTAATGGAAGCCTATAGACGCAGGATCCGTCGCTGACCGTCACACACAGGAATCCAGCGACGTATGACATATGACGTTTTTCCCCTCTGAGCATGCCCGGAAGGCTTTTCAAATCCGGGAAAAAGTCTCTCTCTCAGAGTACTAACATCTTCCACATTCCTTGCCGCTATTATGTCCCTAATGTGATTTTTGCACGCTAGACAATCTCCACATGGGTAACATCCCCATTTTTGTCTACCTGCTTTGAATGGATCCTGGTTTTTAGGAACATAGTGACTCTTAACAAGAATGTCTTTCAAGATGTTACTCCTCTTTGCTGTTAGTAGTGGTGACTTAGGAATGATTATGGATAACACAGGTTCAGTTTGTAGAACCAACCAATGTTTCTGGAATATCTTTCTAATGGCATCCCATTGGTGATTAAACGTCGATATAAAGCGTATGGCACCATCCCAAGTTTTTTCCTACCAGGAAGCAGTAATTCATTTTTGGGGGTTCTTCTAGCTCTAACACAGCTCCTTGTGATACATATGTTACTGTATCTTCTATTCTGGAATCTCTCCCTAATGTCCACAGCCTTTCTCTCAAATGATGAGTCTGATGTACAAATCCTTCTCATATGAAGGAATTGGCCTCTAGGTACTGCCTTTATGGTGGAATTTAAATGAATCGCTTGTGCATGCAGAAATTAGTTTAGTGATATCTCCTTCCTATATACATCCGCATGTAATACACCATCACTTTGTGTTTTAATTGTGATGTCTATGAAGGAGATCTCCTCATGAAGGTATGTATAGGTAAGCCTGATGTTGGAGTCATTGTGGCTCAAACCGGACGTAAAGTGTCTCAAGTCATTTGCAGTGCCCTGACAAATAAACAAGATGTCATCTATATATCTATACCATCCAAGGATCTGGGGGGCTGTGTGTACATCGTCGGGGAAGATGTTTCTCTCCCAATAACCCAAAAACAAGCTGGCCTGCGAGGGTGCGCACGCTGCCCCCATAGCTGTACCTCTACATTGTAGAAAGAAACGATCCTTGCATGTCAGGATGAACCACAACAACTCCAACACCAGACTGTTGTGAATTTGCTTTTTGCTCCCTCTAGTGGTTACTAGTTTTTTGACTCTGGTTTTTCTGTCATTCCTTTTATCCGCACCTGGGTCGTTAGTTAGGGGTGTTGCTATATAAGCTCCCTGGACCTTCAGTTCAATGCCTGGCAACGTAGTTATCAGAGCTAGTCTGCTGTGCTCTTGTCTACTGATCCTGGTTCCAGTTATATCAGCTAAGTCTGCCTTTTGCTTTTTGCTATTTGTTTTGGTTTTGTATTTTTGTCCAGCTTGTTCCAAATCTATATCCTGACCTTTGCTGGAAGCTCTAGGGGGGCTGGTGTTCTCCCCCCGGACCGTTAGACGGTTCGGGGGTTCTTGAATTTCCAGTGTGGATTTTGATAGGGTTTTTGTTGACCATATAAGTTACCTTTCTTTATTCTGCTATCAGTAAGCGGGCCTCTCTGTGCTAAACCTGGTTCATTTCTGTGTTTGTCATTTCCTCTTACCTCACCGTCATTATTTGTGGGGGGCTTCTATCCAGCTTTGGGGTCCCCTTCTCTGGAGGCAAGAAAGGTCTTTGTTTTCCTCTACTAGGGGTAGCTAGATTCTCCGGCTGGCGCGTGTCATCTAGAATCAACGTAGGAATGATCCCCGGCTACTTCTAGTGTTGGCGTTAGGAGTAGATATATGGTCAACCCAGTTACCACTGCCCTATGAGCTGGATTTTTGTATTCTGCAGACTTCCACATTCCTCTGAGACCCTCGCCATTGGGGTCATAACAGTTTGCCAGGCCAGTATTAAATGTTAAATGCATTGCAGAAGAGGGATTATAAGAAAGAAGATTCTGAGTTTTTTTTTTTTTCTTCTTCCCCTTTACCTCAGAGTGGCTATGCTTGCTGCAGACATGAATGTCCAGACCTTGATTACAAGTGTGGACCAGCTGGCTACTCGTGTGCAGGGCATACAAGACTATGTTATCAGAAATCCTAGGTCAGAACCTAAAATACCGATTCCTGAACTGTTTTCCGGAGACAGGTTTAAGTTTAGGAATTTCGTGAATAATTGTAAATTGTTTTTGTCCCTGAGACCCTGTTCATCTGGAGATTCTGCTCAGCAAGTAAAAATTGTTATTTCGTTCTTACGGGGCGACCCTCAGGATTGGGCTTTTTCGCTGGCGCCAGGAGATCCGGCATTGGCTGATCTTGATGCGTTTTTTCTGGCGCTCGGTTTACTTTATGAGGAACCCAATCTTGAGATTCAGGCAGAAAAGGCCTTGCTGGCTATGTCTCAGGGGCAGGACGAGGCTGAAGTGTATTGCCAAAAATTTCGGAAATGGTCCGTGCTGACACATTGGAACGAGTGTGCACTGGCCGCTAATTTTAGAAATGGCCTTTCTGAAGCCATTAAGAATGTTATGGTGGGTTTTCCCATTCCCACAGGTCTGAATGATACTATGGCACTGGCTATTCAAATTGACCGGCGGTTGCGGGAGCGCAAAACCGCAAATTCCCTCATGGTGTTGTCTGAACAGACACCTAATTCGGTGCAATGTGATAGAAAAACCGCAAATTCCCTCATGGTGTTGTCTGAACAGACACCTGATTTAATGCAATGTGATAGAATCCTGACTAGAAATGAGCGGAAAATTCATAGACGCCGGAATGGCTTGTGCTACTACTGTGGTGATTCTACACATGTTATCTCAGCATGCTCTAAACGTATAGCTAAGGTTGTTAGTCCTGTCACCGTTGGTAATTTGCAACCTAAATTTATTCTGTCTGTAACTTTGATTTGCTCACTGTCATCTTATCCTGTCATGGCGTTTGTAGATTCAGGTGCTGCCCTGAGTCTCATGGATCTCTCATTTGCTAAGAGCTGTGGTTTTACTCTTGAACCATTAGAAAATCCTATTCCTCTTAGGGGTATTGATGCTACACCATTGGCAGCAAATAAACCGCAGTATTGGACACAGGTTACCATGTGCATGACTCCTGAACACCGCGAGGTGATACGTTTCCTGGTTTTACATAAAATGCATGATTTGGTTGTTTTAGGGCTGCCATGGTTACAGACCCATAATCCAGTCCTGGACTGGAAGGCTATGTCAGTCTCAAGTTGGGGCTGTCGTGGTATTCATGGGGATTCCCTGCCTGTGTCTATTGCTTCTTCTACGCCTTCGGAAGTTCCGGAGTATTTGTCTGATTATCAGGATGTCTTCAGTGAGTCTGAGTCCAGTGCACTGCCTCCTCATAGGGACTGTGACTGTGCTATAGATTTGATCCCAGGCAGTAAATTTCCTAAGGGAAGACTGTTTAATCTGTCGGTACCTGAACATACCGCTATGCGTTCATATATCAAGGAGTCTTTGGAGAAAGGACATATTCGTCCGTCTTCTTCCCCTCTTGGTGCGGGATTCTTTTTTGTGGCAAAAAAGGACGGATCTTTGAGACCTTGTATTGATTATCGGCTTTTAAATAAGATCACTGTCAAATTTCAGTATCCTTTACCGCTGTTGTCTGACTTGTTTGCCCGGATTAAGGGTGCCAAGTGGTTCACCAAGATAGACCTTCGTGGTGCGTACAACCTTGTGCGCATTAAGCAAGGTGATGAATGGAAAACCGCATTCAATACGCCCGAAGGTCATTTTGAGTACTTGGTGATGCCTTTTGGGCTCTCCAATGCGCCTTCAGTTTTTCAGTCCTTTATGCATGACATTTTCCGGAAGTATCTGGATAAATTTTTGATTGTTTATCTGGATGATATTTTGGTTTTTTCTGATAATTGGGATTCGCATGTGGAGCAGGTCAGGTTGGTCTTTAAAATTTTGCGTGAAAATTGTTTGTTTGTCAAGGGCTCAAAGTGTCTCTTTGGTGTACAGAAGGTTCCCTTTTTGGGGTTCATTTTTTCCCCTTCTGCTGTGGAGATGGACCCAGTCAAGGTCCGAGCTATTCTTGATTGGACTCAGCCCTCGTCAGTTAAGAGTCTTCAGAAGTTCTTGGGCTTCGCTAACTTCTACCGTCGTTTTATCGCTAATTTTTCTAGCATTGTGAAACCTTTGACGGATATGACCAAGAAGGGCTCCGATGTAGCTAACTGGGCTCCTGCTGCCGTGGAGGCTTTCCAGGAGTTGAAACGCCGGTTTACTTCGGCGCCTGTTTTGTGCCAGCCTGACGTCTCACTTCCCTTTCAGGTTGAGGTGGATGCTTCGGAGATTGGGGCCGGGGCCGTTTTGTCGCAGAGAGGCCCTGGTTGCTCTGTTATGAAACCTTGTGCCTTTTTCTCTAGGAAGTTTTCGCCTGCCGAGCGAAATTATGATGTGGGCAATCGGGAGTTGTTGGCCATGAAATGGGCATTTGAGGAGTGGCGTCATTGGCTCGAGGGTGCTAAGCATCGTGTGGTGGTCTTGACTGATCACAAAAATCTGATGTATCTCGAGTCTGCTAAACGCCTTAATCCTAGACAGGCCCGCTGGTCATTGTTTTTCTCCCGCTTTGATTTTGTTGTCTCGTATTTACCAGGTTCAAAGAATGTGAAGGCCGATGCTCTTTCTAGGAGCTTTGTGCCTGATGCTCCTGGAGTCGCTGATCCTGTTGGTATTCTTAAAGATGGAGTTATCTTGTCAGCTATTTCTCCGGATCTGCGACGTGTGTTGCAGAGATTTCAGGCTGATAGGCCTGAGTCTTGTCCACCTGACAGACTGTTTGTCCCGGATAAGTGGACCAGCAGAGTCATTTCCGAGGTCCATTCCTCGGTGTTGGCAGGTCACCCGGGAATTTTTGGCACCAGAGATCTGGTGGCCAGGTCCTTTTGGTGGCCTTCCTTGTCAAGGGATGTGCGGTCATTTGTGCAGTCCTGTGGGACTTGTGCTCGAGCTAAGCCTTGCTGTTCTCGTGCCAGCGGTTTGCTCTTGCCCTTGCCTGTCCCGAAGAGACCTTGGACACATATCTCCATGGATTTCATTTCTGATCTTCCGCTATCTCAGGGCATGTCCGTTATCTGGGTGATATGTGATCGCTTCTCCAAGATGGTCCATTTGGTTCCTTTGCCTAAGCTGCCTTCCTCTTCCGATCTGGTTCCTGTGTTTTTCCAGAACGTGGTTCGTTTGCACGGCATCCCTGAGAATATTGTGTCAGACAGAGGATCCCAGTTCGTTTCCAGGTTCTGGCGATCCTTTTGTAGTAGGATGGGCATTGATTTGTCGTTTTCGTCTGCTTTCCATCCTCAGACTAATGGACAGACGGAGCGAACCAATCAGACTTTGGAGGCTTATTTGAGGTGTTTTGTCTCTGCTGATCAGGACGATTGGGTTACATTCTTGCCGTTGGCTGAGTTTGCCCTTAATAATCGGGCTAGTTCCGCCACCTTGGTTTCGCCTTTTTTCTGCAACTCTGGTTTCCATCCTCGCTTTTCTTCGGGTCATGTGGAGCCTTCTGACTGTCCTGGGGTGGATTCTGTGGTGGATAGGTTGCAGCAGATCTGGAATCATGTGGTGGACAACTTGAAGTTGTCACAGGAGAAGGCTCAGCGCTTTGCCAACCGCCGCCGCGGTGTGGGTCCCCGACTACGCGTTGGGGATTTGGTATGGCTTTCTTCCCGCTTTGTTCCTATGAAGGTCTCCTCTCCCAAATTTAAACCTCGTTTTATTGGGCCTTACAAGATATTGGAAATCCTTAATCCTGTATCTTTTCGTCTGGATCTTCCTGTGTCGTTTGCTATTCACAATGTATTTCATAGGTCCTTATTGCGGCGGTACATTGTGCCTGTAGTTCCTTCTGCTGAGCCTCCTGCTCCGGTGTTGGTTGAGGGCGAGTTGGAGTACGTGGTGGAGAAGATCTTGGATTCTCGCCTCTCCAGGCGGAGGCTTCAGTACCTGGTCAAGTGGAAGGGCTATGGTCAGGAGGATAATTCCTGGGTGGTCGCCTCTGATGTTCATGCGGCCGATTTAGTTCGTGCCTTTCATGCCGCTCATCCTGATCGCCCTGGTGGTCGTGGTGAGGGTTCGGTGACCCCTCACTAAGGGGGGGGTACTGTTGTGAATTTGCTTTTTGCTCCCTCTAGTGGTTACTAGTTTTTTGACTCTGGTTTTTCTGTCATTCCTTTTATCCGCACCTGGGTCGTTAGTTAGGGGTGTTGCTATATAAGCTCCCTGGACCTTCAGTTCAATGCCTGGCAACGTAGTTATCAGAGCTAGTCTGCTGTGCTCTTGTCTACTGATCCTGGTTCCAGTTATATCAGCTAAGTCTGCCTTTTGCTTTTTGCTATTTGTTTTGGTTTTGTATTTTTGTCCAGCTTGTTCCAAATCTATATCCTGACCTTTGCTGGAAGCTCTAGGGGGGCTGGTGTTCTCCCCCCGGACCGTTAGACGGTTCGGGGGTTCTTGAATTTCCAGTGTGGATTTTGATAGGGTTTTTGTTGACCATATAAGTTACCTTTCTTTATTCTGCTATCAGTAAGCGGGCCTCTCTGTGCTAAACCTGGTTCATTTCTGTGTTTGTCATTTCCTCTTACCTCACCGTCATTATTTGTGGGGGGCTTCTATCCAGCTTTGGGGTCCCCTTCTCTGGAGGCAAGAAAGGTCTTTGTTTTCCTCTACTAGGGGTAGCTAGATTCTCCGGCTGGCGCGTGTCATCTAGAATCAACGTAGGAATGATCCCCGGCTACTTCTAGTGTTGGCGTTAGGAGTAGATATATGGTCAACCCAGTTACCACTGCCCTATGAGCTGGATTTTTGTATTCTGCAGACTTCCACGTTCCTCTGAGACCCTCGCCATTGGGGTCATAACACCAGACCCCTCAAATCTGCATCTAGATTATTAGACTCAAGAAAAAATTGGACAGCCTGCAGGCCATCTTCGTGTCTAATACATATGTAAAGTAATTATACATTTGCTGTTACAAGCAGCATATCACCCTCAAGATGTAAACCTTCAATACCCCTCACGACGTCCGTAGTGTTCCTGACATAGGAGGACAGTGTCTCCACCTGTGGTCTTAGGTAATGTTCCAAAAATTTACAGATGGGATCGCATAGTCCTCCTATGCCAGAGACAATCAGATGCCCCGGTGGATAAAAAGATCCTTGTGGACCTTGGGAAGAAGATAGAAAATCTGAACCACTGGAAATTTAACTATCAAACCTCCAAAACCTTCTTCAAGATTATGCCTCTTTCAAATGCTATCTCCAAGATGGTAACCAATTTCTCTTTAAATGCTTGAAGAGGATTGGAGGAGAGAGGTGTATATGTATCTCTATCTGGTAACTGCCTGAAGGCCTCCCTCTCATACTTCTCCACCGGCCAAATTACCACGTTTCCCCCCCTATCAGCAGGTTTTATGACAACCTCTTCAAGTGCCTTTAACTCATCTAAGGGTACTGTCACACAGTGCAATTTTGATCGCTACGACGGTACGATTCGTGACGTTCTAGCGATATCGTTACGATATCGCAGTGTCTGACACGCAGCAGCGATCAGGGACCCTGCTGAGAATCGTACGTCGTAGCAGATCGTTTGGAACTTTCTTTCGCCGCTTGATCACCCACTGACATCGCTGGATCGTTGTGTGTGACAGCGATCCAGCGATGTGTTCGCTTGTAACCAGGGTAAACATCGGGTAACTAAGCGCAGGGCCGCGCTTAGTAACCCGATGTTTACCCTGGTTACCAGCGTAAACGTTAAAAAAACAAACAGTACATACTCACATTCCGGTGTCTGTCCTCCGGCGTCTCAGCTTCTCTGCACTGTGTGAGCGCCTGCCGGCCGGAAAGCGAGCACAGCGGTGACGTCACCGCTCTGCTTTCCGGCTATGGTGCTTACACAGTGCAGAGAAGCTGAGATGCCGGGGACAGACACCGGAATGTAAGTATGTACTGTTTGGTTTTTTAACGTTTACGCTGGTAACCAGGGTAAACATCGGGTTACTAAGCGCGGCCCTGCGCTTAGTTACCCGATGTTTACCCTGGTTACCCGGGGACTTCGGCATCGCTCCAGCGCCGTGATTGCAAAGTGTGACCGCAGTCTACGACGCTGGAGCGATAATCATACGACGCTGCGACGTCACGGATCGTGCCGTCGTAGCGACGAAAATTGTACTGTGTGACAGTACCCTAAGGCCTTACGTTGTTAATTTGTCAGATTGTCTTTCTTTCTATAGTTGTTGATACCCCTTAAATCCTCCGCCACCAGTTTTGTAAAAAATTCCTTTTGTGGACAGAAATACAAGGGAGGGAACATGGTAAATTTAAAGGTGGTGGAAAAATATCTGCAACAGACTGGTCAGACTCTGCCGCCAGTTCCTCCAGGGCATTGATTGCATCTTGTTCCACCATGCTGTCCAAATTTGGCTCTGTAGAAGGTTTGAAGTACAATTTTCTCAGAATCTGCTTCCTAGAGAAGAGATGTAGGTTCTTCAGGACTGTGAAAAAATTCATAGTTCTTGCAAGGAGCAAAAGGCAACCCTAGCCCCAATACCTCAATTTGTGTTGAGAAGAGAGATTGATTACCTCTAACGTATTTTTAGGTTTTTTATCCCTTTGAGGTGATGATGTTAGTTTGCGTTTATTCCCAAATCGTATTATTCTGGAGTAGTACTATCTTTAAGGTGTAATCTTCTGTCTCATTTCGAGTGGGTCGTGTCCCCATTTTGGGATCTATCTTCAGTAGAAGACACGTATGAAAATGAAACCGAGGGAGCAAGTATAGAAGGTCTGTTGTTCAAATTCGTCTTTCTCCATTTGTATACTCGATTGTTTTGTTTATCTGTTAGGTCACGCTGATACTTTTTAGTTTTACTAGAAACAATGTCCTTTTCCCATTTTTCAAGATCCTTCTCTAGTTCTTTATTAAATTTATTCAGTGTATCAGGGGTCAATAGGCCATTTAGTTCACTTTGCAAGCCATCCAGTTCGATATCTACGTATATCCTTTAGTTTTGTCTCATTAGATTTAATTAGCAGCTCCATAAACCCCTTAGAGCAATTGGATGCCAATTATTCCCAATTTAATTTAAATGTTTCTTCCTCTATGGGGAAAGAGGAGAAAACCTGAACACAGAGTCTCCTGGGGATCAGGCCACATGCAACATATCTTTCTAGGAGTGCCTTGTTCCACCACAGCCTTGTACGGTTACTTAATAGATCTTTACATTTCTGGGTGGTTTCATTAATATCTCTGGATTTACTATCTAAAATTACACCTCCATCGCTAAAAACTTTGTCAAGTTGGGTTAGCCACGCCTTTTCACGGTTCCTGTAGTCCATCTGTTCAAATATGGTGGCTGTGAAGACACAGAATATAGATATAAACCTGATCCTAAGACCAGAGCACATAATAATAATAGTAGGTCAAACCCAATACCCAGCAGTGAGTGGGGCTATATTAAATTTCCCAAACCCGGCTGTACTGAGGATGAGACCGGATATGATGCAACTGCAGGGGCGTGGGTCACTGCGCATGCACCGTACTACTAAACATGTTAATGGAGATCCCTATATAAGAGCCAGAATAGCACACAGTGAGTTACAGCCCCCCGAGGAAGTCCTCTCGAAACGCGCGTTGGTGCTGACAGCATTTGGTCCTATGTGGATATAATGGGTAAGAAATGAATGTGGCATGATTTTTTTTGCAGTTTTTGCTCCCTTAAAGTGATAAACACCTCATTATTTAAGTGGCACTTTATAATTTTTTTTCAGTTTGTATTCACGCGGTTATGAACTAGTATTTTTATCCATATGGGAGTATTTATAAGCCCTGGCACTTTATAAGATTTGCTGCTATTTTTTGGTTTCCCCCATCCACTGTACTTAATTTTGGAACCTTATGCTCTACACCTGTGTTAATCAACTATCCACTTTGTCTTATAAAGAACCAGAATAGCACACAGTGAGTTACAGCCCCCCCGAGGAAGCCCACTCGAAACGCGCGTTGGTGCTGACAGCATTCAGTCCCAGGTGAATATAATGGGTAAGAAATGAATGTGGCATGATTTTTTTGCAGTTTTTGCTCCCTTAAAGTGATACACACATCATTATTTGAGTGGCACTTTATAATCTTTTTTCACATAGTTTGTATTCATGTGGTTTATGAACTAGTATTTTTGTCCGTATGGGAGTATTTTCTGCATAAGCACTGGCACTTTATAAGATTTGTTGCCATTTTTTTGTTTCCCCCATCCACTGTACTTTTGGGACCTTATGCTTTACACCTGTGTTAATCAACTATCCACTTTCTCTATTTGTATGATTTGTGTAACCTTGTCTTTGAGCTATATCTCTTGAATAAACTTTTTGATATATTTTATATGGGATGATTTTTTGCTCCTTTGTTTCCTCTGTGTGTTGTCATAACTATGGGAGTATCCCATGCTAATATAGCCCCCCTCACCACTGGGTATTGGGTTTGACCTACTAGTATTAATATGTGCTCTGTTCTAAGGATCCTGTTTATGTCTTGTTTTGTGAGTGCCAAATCTCACAGGCATGTATTGCAATTGGGAAAACAATTGCAGTGACCAGTGTTTGCTTGACCATAACTGAGACATCTTTGCACATAAATATTTGACCCATGCTTGCCTTGCATGCCTGCACCAGTGATATTCGACACTTGATCTCTGCTGTCAAAATTCCAATGTGATTGAGGGGCCCAAGGAAAATGAAGCTGTCGACCACTTTGATTTCTTCATTGTTGATGTATATGTGGACTTGCTCCTTGGTGGCAGTCATGATTTTGGTTGTCTTGATGTTCAGGTGAAGTCCCATCTTCAACGAAGCTGTCGACCACTTTGATTTCTTCATTGTTGATGTATATGTGGACTTGCTCCTTGGTAGCAGTCATGATTTTGGTTGTCTTGATGTTCAGGTGAAGTCTCATCTTTTCGTATTCTTCTTTCAACTTCAGTATTAGCTTATTCAAGTCCTCCTTGTTTTCTACCAGCAGGTTTGTATCATCTGCTCTGCATATCTCAGATTGCTGATGGTTCTTCGTCTGCCTATTTTCTCCCCATCGCTTGAATTTAAGTCTAGATAGAGGTTGTAAAGAATAGAGAATGCATCCTTGTCTTGTGCCTTTTTGATTTTGAAAAATATTGTATTTCCATACCTTGTTCAACCTGTAGCTTCTTGTTAGACCATAGATGGATCTGACTAAACTAATAAGGTTTACAAAAGAGAGATAAAAACCAGTGATCCCAGTATAGTACCCTGTAGTTCTGTAAATCCCTTGAAAAGCCACATCTTGAATATGGGATCCAGTTTTGGGCTACACATTTTAGTAAGGATATTGGAAAGCTAGAGATGAGTTCAATGGTGGTAACCTAGATTAATAAAAGTGTTGAAAGGTCTTCTAATGAGAGATTAGAAAAATCAGGGTTTGTTTAGCGTAAAAAAAAAGGCCTCAATGGTGACTTTATTTACATGCTTAAATACATGTGAGGTCAATATAGCCTTTAATAAGGACCAGCGAATATTCATTACATGTAAAGGATAGGAGATTCTGGCATTTAAATGGGAAAGGGTTCTTTGCGGTTAGAGTGTGGAATTCCCGACCGCAAGAGGTAGTAATGGGGGATGCTATAACAGCATTTATAATGAGCTGAATGCTTTTCTCATAACAAATGGCATTGTGGGTAATAAATCATCTAGCGATAGAGAATGCATAATCTATTGAGAAATATTGAACTTGATGGTCCCGTCTTTTATCAATCCAAGGAACTATGTAACACAGTTATTAGTAGTTGTAAGTAATGGATAGTAAAAAAAAGTCAATAAAAAACAAACAGGGAGAGCGATAGATTGAGAGTATATTAATAATGTGGGGGTGATTAAAAGATTGCCACCCTTGGTATCCAGTAAGGAATAAATCCATACTGAGCGGCTGAACCTACAGTCAGGAATCATTAGACTACAATATAAAATATACGAGCATTGTAATGATGTAAGAAATCCCCAAACATTCCAAGTGTTTTGTGAAATGACAGAACGCTATAAAGCTGCCTTCCTCAGTATTTTAAAAGCATGCAATATATGGAGCAGAAGGATAGAGCATTTGATTACTCTTACGTCACACAGAAAAAAATAACATTCCACCTAATTGCTCAAACAACTACATGATAGATAACAGTGTAATTGTGGCAACTGTTAAAATTAGATGTAATGATGGATTGGTGCAGTGTTTTTGAATTTTTTCAGATTCATTGACAAACCTTTAATTGCATTTTTTTCAGTGCATCTACCGGCGGCTTTTCTATGATTAGACCCTGCTGTGCTCCACAAAATTACTCGGCAGCTTCCACACAATTATTGCAATTATTATGGCGTGCTTTTTGCACAAAGACTCAAGGTGAGCACACACCTAACTATTGCACTGACAGGAATTTCCCAAAATCGCAAGTTATGGTACAGAGATTATTCATGTATTATTATTTTATTTGTCTGCTTTGGTAACTCATCCATGTCTCCTCTGGACTCTTTCAGCATGCGGAGGTAGAACGTCACATAAAGGGATCCTGTCACCATGTGAAAAGTTGTCCTCTTTCCTCATTTTATCTCCCTGAGCATTGCATTTTGTGGCTTATTGTCTTATAGGGTTGAGCGACTTTTATTTTTATAGGGTCGGGTCGGGTTTCACGAAACCCGACTTTCTCAAAAGTCGGGTCGAGTGAAATCGGCCGATCCTATAAAAAAGTCGGGGTCGGCCGAAACACGAAACCCACTGCAGTGCAATGGGATACTATGGTTCCCAGGGTCTGAAGGAGAGGAAACTCTCCTTCAGGCCCTGGGATCCATATTAATGTGTAAAATAAAGAATCAAAATAAAAAATATTGATATACTCACCCTCGGTCTGGTACTAACCGGCAGCCTTCCTTCCTAAGAATGAGCGCGTGAATGACCTGCGGTGACGTCGCGGCTTGTGATTGGTCGCGTGAGCGGTCACATGGGCGGTCACGCGACCAATCACAAGCCGCGACGTCATCTAAGGTCCTTCACGCGCTCATTCTTAGGAAGGAAGGCTGCCGGAAAGAAGCAGGGAGCGTCCGAGGGTGAGTATATTCCTATTAGTGAGGGTTTAGGTATCCTGGTCAATGACGGGTTGAAAGAACCCATATAGAGACTTTAGTTAGAGCAGGGCACATCCTCAGGTGAGTGCAGGAGGTGTCCATTCCCCGTTCCCTACCGACAGGGCCCACCATTGTTAAAGTTTCCCTGGTGTCCCCTGGTGTGTTGTGCCGTCTGGTGACTGACCATTCGTGAGGTCGTGTCACACAGCTTCGATCAGATGGTGACATTACCACCGACCATCAAATTTTTTCTGCATAGCCATGGCCCAAATGCAGGCCTTTGCCCAACTGCTCCAGATTCTCATCACTGAGCTTAAGGAGCTGTGGTGAGGTGGTGCAGCAGCTGCGGCAGTTATTGGTGTTCTGGGCCTCGGCTCAGGTATAGGCACAACCAGAACCCAAGATATCTCTCCCTGACAAGTTCTCTGGAGGGAGAGACAATGTTTTGTTTTTTAAGGAGGCCTGCAAGCTATACTTCATGCTCCACCCTCGTTCATCATGGAGTGAGGAACAACAGGTGGAAATCATCGTTTCTCTTCTTAAGCGTGATCCCCAAACCTGGGCCTTCTCCCTGCCGATTGGTCAGTGGATGAGTTTTTTGCGGCTCTGGTGTATGGTGATCCTGATGGCGTCTCCCTGGCGGAATCCCGACTCCGTAAAATCAAGCAGGGGAGCTGGCCGGCTGAGGAGTACTGTTCAGAGTTCAGGAGGTGGGCCACTGACACAAAGTGGAATGACCTTGCCCTTAGGAGCCATTTTAAGCAGGGTCTGTCCCCAAGGTTGCAGAATACTCTTGTGCAGTACGCTGCCCCCAGGTCATTGGAGGCCTCCATGTCCCTTGCCATCCGGGTGGATAGATGTTTGAGGGAGAGGCATACACCAAATGTGCCCCCTGTAGTCCTTGCTAGGAGAAACACACCTGAGCAGGCAGATAAACCCATGCATGTGGGAGGAGTTGGTTCCCAAATGGGGTTGCCTGCAGTTCGCTATGGAGTGGGGTCATGTTTTTACTGTGGGCAGACCAGTACTGATAGTGCTTCTGGTGCTTTATTCGCTTACTGATGGTGGTTCTGGCACTATATTTTTGTACTGCTGGTTCTGGTGCTGTGGTCATGTATTTGTGGTGGTTCTGGAGCTGTATTCATGTACTGGTGGGGGTTCTGCTACTGTATTCATGTACTGCTAGTGGTTTTTGAGCTGTATTCATGTACTGATGGTAGTTCTAAAGCTATATTCATATGCGAATGTTGGTTCTGCAGCTGCATTCTTGTACTGATGGTAGTTCTGTAATTTCAATCATGTTTTGGTGGTTCTGGTGCTGAATTCATTTACCAATGGGCCTTCTGGCTGTGTATTCATGTACTGATGATGGTTCTGGTGCTGTATTCATATATTGGTGGTGATTCTGGAGTTGTATTTGTATACTGATGGTGGCTGTATAACAAGAATTGCTTAAAGCTCATGGAACCATCATGTTTTACATAAAATGTCTATTTTTATTTAAATTAGATATGCATTAAAATATTCAAAGGGCTAAATGTCCTTAAGTAGACCTATACTAATTCCTGCATTACCGTGGAGGTTGGCACCCTAAATTATTTATGATAATGGCGCCCCTACTCCTCGTCAACTGTCCCTAGGTAACCCTAAGTCACCCTAATAGATTTTATCAATGTCTACCCAGCACGCGCCAAAGTAGCTGCCTGCACCATCTAAAGAGCCGCATCCCCCTGGTAGTGTGGAGGGAGGCAATCAGGGTGTGTATATTTCCTCCATTTTCTCGTCTCAGTGTACCTTACCTGCTGAGGTGGTTGTTGGTGGGGTAACTGAGAATATTCCGGTGCTGGTGGACAGTGGAGCAGGAGTCAATTTGATGGATGCTCATTTTGTCCAGACCCATGGCCTGATGAGTAGGACGCTTGCAAGATCCCTAAGCGTCCAGGCTACTGACTCTGCCCCACTCAGCTAGGGGAGGGTTACCCAAGTCGTAGACAATATACATCTGCGTATAGGGGCTTGTCATGAAGTGTCCCTGTCGTGCTTCGTCCTTGGAGAGAATGCCAACTTCCATGGTCTTAGGACTTCCTTGGTTGAAAAAACACAACCCGGTCATAGATTGGTGGTCCAGGGAAGTAGTCAGCTGGGGTCAGTCATGTATGGACTGCTGCCCGGGAACTACGATCTCTGCCGTCCTTTTACAACCTACCCCTTCTTCAGTGGGGGCAGCAGAGGTGCTGCCAGGGAGTAGGGGCGACTCTACCCTCACCTCAACCTAACCCTGTGTGTCATTGCCTTCTTAAGAGGAGGGGTCAGGGGAGGGTGGTGGTTCCCTCTGTGCATAGTGGGGATGTGAGTTAGGTGACACAAGGGGATGCCTCTGTTGTCAGTTCTGTAAAGAGTTCACCATCTTGTGGCAGATGCATGCATGAAAATAAACGTTTGGGTCCGGACCTGTATGTGAATGAATACGTATGGTTGTCCACCAAAAACATCAGCTGGAAGTGTGGTGCTGGAATCTGGAGTTCTAGGGTAATCGGGCCGTATCTGGTGTCAGCCATTCTCAGCCCGGGAACTTACCAGCTGGAGTTACCCCTAATAATGCCCGTACACAATTAATTCCACAAGTCGGCACTTTGGAGATTTGTGGTGCCTACGTTGTCCTCTCCATCATGCTGCGTTCGCTGTAAACCTGAGGGTCAGGTGACTGCCGAAGTGAACTCTGGTGATTTCTAGATGTCCTCACCGTAGATTGTTTTCTGGTGAGATCCAGTGTTGAGGGTCCAGAGGCCCCTCATTGAAAGGAGGGTACTGTCATGATCCATTTTTGGATCTGTGGCAGATTAAAACCTTTTTTCCTTTCAGGCCATCGGGGGTTACTGTCAGTGTTATTTTTTTCCCCAATGGCCTGCTGGTGTAATTGCATTGTTGCTGGTCAGCTGTTGTCGGTGGTGACCACTCCCACATCCTTCAAAAGGTCACCTGATGCACCAGCTGACTGTCGGTGTTAGTTCATTCTGCAGCGACTTTGCTGAGAGAAGGAGCTTTCTGGGAGCAGTGGTTCTACAGCTGTGTTCGGTTTATCAGGTGTCGTTATCTTGCTGTGCAGTGCTTTGCAGCAGAAAGCTAAGTGTGGTATTTTTAGTACCCTGTCCCTTTCAGTGTCTGTCTTACCTTACCTTGTGTTGTCTTAGTGCAGCGGTGGGACCAGTGTTCTCACTTGCCAATTCCCTACTTAGGGATAGGAGCAGGGCAAGTGAGGGTTTAGATATCCTGGTCGGCGACGAGTTGAAAGAACCCATATAGGGACGTTAGTAAGCACAGGGCACATCCTCAGGTGAGTCCAGGAGGTGTCCATTCCCCGTTCCTTACTGACAGGGCCCACCATTGTTAAAGTTTCCCTGGTGTCCCCTGGTGTTGTGCTGTCTGGTGACCGACCAATCATGAGGTCATGTCACACCGCTTTGGTCACATTGTGACAGATGGTTTTGATGCTGGATTCCTATACTGATATTGGCTCTGGCATTGTTTCTGTAGTGATGGAGATTTTTGTGCTTTATTCATGTACTATAAGTTCTGGCGATTAATTCATTCATTGAAGGTCATGGTGATGTTTAAATATACTGATAGTTCTCATGCTGTATTGATATCATAGCTGATGCTGTTGTCCTACAATGATGTTGGTTCTGGTGCTGTAAATTATTGCACTGATGTTGCTCCTGGTGTATTTGTGCCCTGATGATCCTTCCAGTGCTGTATCCATGTACTGATGATAGCTCTGGTACTTTATTCATATTCTGATAATTGTTCTGGCACTGCATTGATGTACTTATTGCTGTTCTGAAGTTGCATTCATGTGCTAGTATTGTGTACCTAAACTGGGTTCATGTACTGATGTTGGTTATGGCGCAATATTAGTGTATTGATATTGGTTATACCGCTTTATGCATTAAATGTTTAGAATCACAATGTATGCATTAAATGTTGTTTACTTAGGTACTGTATTCTTGTACTAATGTTTTTGGTGCTGTATTGATGTACTGATGTCAGTTCTGATGCTGTATTCATGTACTGATATTAATTCCAGTACTGAGTTTAGGCACTAATGGTTCTGGTGTTGTATTTATGTAATGATTGTTGTTGTGTTGTATTCATGTACTTATGATTCTGAAGCTATACTTACGTATTAGTGGAAGTCCTGGCACTTGATTCATGTGCTCATATTGATTCTAGTGCTTTATGCATTTTCTGATGGTGACTCGGGTGCTGTATTTTTGTATGAATGTTGGTTCTAATTAAGTATTTATGTGGTGCTGGTGCTTCTGGAGCTGTATTTTGGTACAGATGATTCTTGAGCTGTATTCATGTACTGATGGTGATTCTTGAGCTATATTTATGTGCTAATGGTGGGTCTGAAGCTATATTCATGTACTGATGGTTATGGTGCTATATTTATGTAAATGATGGTGGTTCTTTAGCTGTATTATTATACTGACGGTGGTTCTGGAGATTTAATCATGTACTGATAGTAGTTCTGGTGCTGTATTTACTGAAGGTGGCTCTGGTGCTGTAGTTTTATACTGATGGTGGTTCTGGCACTGTACTTATGTAGTGGTGGTGTTTCTGGAGCTGTATGCATGTGCTGATGGTGGTTTTGGAGCTATATTCATATACTAATGTGAATTCTAGAGCTGCATGCATTTACTAATGGAGGTTCTAGCTCTGTATTGTACTGATGGCGATTCTGGCTCTGTATTATTGTACTGATAGTGGCTCTAGTGCTGTACTCATATACTGGTGAAGATTCTGGATCTTTATTAATGTATTGTTGGAGGTTCTGGAGATGTATTCATGTATTGGTGGTTCTGTAGCTGTATTTATGTACAATTGGTGATTATTGCCCTGTATTCATTTACTTATGGTTGTTTTGTAGCTTTATGTACTAATGGTGGTTCTGAAACTGTTAATTTACCGATGGTGGTTCATGTGCTAAATTCATGTATGAATGATAGTTTTGGAGCTATATTCATGGACTGATGTGGTTCTGGAGCTGTTTTCTTGTTCTGATAGTGCTTCTGGTGCTTTATTCGCTTACTGATGGTGGTTCTGGCACTATATTTTTGTACTGCTGGTTCTGGTGCTGTAGTCATGTATTTGTGGTGGTTCTGGAGCTGTATTCATGTACTGGTGATTCTGTAGCTGTATTCATATACTGGTAGGGGTTCTGCTACTGTATTCATGTACTGCTAGTGGATTTGGAGCGGTATTCATGTACTGGTGATTCTGTAGCTGTATTCATGTACTGGTGAGGGTTCTGCTGCTGTATTCATGTACTGCTAGTGGTTTTGGAGCTGTATTGATGGTAGTTCTGGAGCTGTATTTAGGTACAGATGGTGATTTTTGAGCTTTATTCATGTACTGATGGTAGTTCTAAAGCTATATTCATGTGCTAATGTTGGTTCTGCAGCTGTATTCTTGTACTGATGGTAGTTCTATAGTTGCAATCATGTTTTGGTGGTTCTGTTGCTGAATTCATTTACCAATGGGTTTTCTGGCTGTGTATTCATGTAGATGATGGTTCTGGAGCTGTATTCATGTATTGGTGGTGATTCTGGAGTTGTATTTGTGTACTGATGGTGGCTCTAGAGCTGTATAACAAGAATTGTTTAAAGCTCATGGAACCATCATGTTTCTAAAATGTCTATTTTTATTTCAATTAGATATGCATTAAAATATTCAAGAGGCTAAATGTCCTTAGGTAGACCTATACTAAGTCCTGCATTACCGTGGAGGTTGGCACCCTAAATTATTTATGATAATGGCACCCCTACTCCTCGTCGACTGTCCCTAGGTAACCCTAAGTCACCCTAATAGATTTAGTGAAAAAAATCAGCAGAGAGTGAGTGCTCAACTGTGAAGTTTGAGGTGCTCAGAAGTATTTAATAGAATAATCGTGGTAGATAAACTTCGGCACTCAAAATAAAGTTCATCCAAAGAAAAAGATAATATTCATATAGTATCTGAGGGAATGTAAGCGTCCAGGAGCATTTACATGGTGCCCCACAGAACCATGTAAATACTCCTGGACCCTTACATTCTCTGATACCTTATGGAGACACCCATAACAGATATTTCTTGCCAAGCCGAAACATCATATGAATATTATCTGTTTTTCTTTGGATGAACTTTAGTCGGCTACTAGGTCTTTTCGATTAAAACATTCTTCATTAATCACATTTTTGAGTGCTGAATAGTGATGAGCGGGTATACTCGTTGCTCGGGTGGTCTCTGAGTATTTGTTAGTGCTCGGAGATTTAGTTTTTGTTGATGCAGCTGCATGATTTACGGCTTTTAGACAGCTTGATTACATGTGGGGATTCCCTAGCAACCAGGCAACCCCCACATGTACTCAGGCTGTCCAGCAGTTGTAAATCGTGCAGCTGCGTCAACAAAAAATAAATCTCCGAGCACTAACAAATACTCGGAGACCACCCGAGCGTGCTCGGGATAACCCGAGCAACGAGCATACTTGCTCATCACTAGTGCTGAAGTTTATCTACCAAGATTTAGTGAAACAGTCAAGAATGAATATTGTTGGTAGGCATAAATGATAAAGCAAAATGCATGGAAAGGTACTTATCTTTATTATGTTATATCCTTTGCCTGGACATGTACTGGTAGTGGCAATGGAGCTGTATTCATGTATTAATTGTTGTTCTGGAGCTGTATTCATGTACTGATAGTGGTTCTGGAGCTGTGTTAATGTACTAATGGTAGTTTTGGAATTATGCTCTTGTACTGATGGTGTTGCTGGAGTTTTTTATCCACTGATGTTGTTTCTGATACCGTATTCATTTAAAGAAGACATTTTGATGCTATATTCATGTACTGATGATTTTGGTGATCTGTGTATGTACTGATGGTTGTCCATGTTCTATATTCCCTTACTAATGATAGTTATGGTGCTACATTCACTGATGTTAGTTTTGAAACTGTACTCATGTACTAATGTTGATTATGGTGCTGTATTCATCTATATATATAATTGTCTAAGGGTTTTTCTGTCTGTCTGTCCTGGAAATCCCACGTCTCTGATTGGTCGAGGCCGCCTGTGCCTCGACCAATCAGCGACGGGCACAGTATCGAGGTAGATGTCATAATGGTTGCCATGGCGACGATGATGTAATAAAGGTTGCCTTGACCAATCAGCGACGGGCACAGTCTGCCGCGAATTCTGGAATCATCATTGTCCATATACTACGGGGACATGCATATTCTAGAATACCCGATGCGTTAGAATCGGGCCACAATCTAGTGTACTTATAACAGTTCTAGTGTTATATGAATATACTAATAATGGTTCTGTTGGTATTTTTATGTAGTGATGGTTGTTTTGAGGCTTTATTCATGTCCTGATGTTGGTTTTAGAGTGGTCTTTATGTTCTGGTGGTGGTTGTTTTGCTGCATAAATGTAAAGCTATTGGTTCTGGTGCAGTATTCATGCATTAATGATGGTTCTTGTGCAGCATTGATGTGCTGATCTTTTTGCTGTATTAATGTACTGACTGTTGCTCTTGTGCTGTATTCATGTAGGTTATGGTGCTGTATTCCGGTATTGATAATAGTTCTGATTCTACATTCATGTAGTGATGTTACTTTTGGTGCTCTATTTATGTACTAATTATTGCTTATTTTACTGTATTTATGTACCTATGATGGTTTTATTGCTATATTTATGTACTGATGACTAAATTGGTGATGTATTTGCGTTCTTTTGGTGGTTCTGGTGCCTGAATTATGCACTGATCATGGTTCTGATGCTGTATTTATATAGTGGTGATTGTTTTGATGCAGTATTTATGTACGGATGATGGTTCTGCTATTATTGTACTGGTGTTGGTCTGGGAACCAAATTCATGTGCTGAAAATGATTCTGCTGCTATTTTCTTGTAATGATGAAGGTCCTTGTGCTATGTTAATGTTTTAATGGTGGCTTTCGTGCTGTATTGGTATACTGACTGTGGTTTTGTACTTGTACTGATAGTGGTGTTGTACTGATGTACTGATCTTTGTTCTGGTGCTTAATTAAATTTCTGATGTTGACTCGCATGCTGTATTCTTGTGCTATTAGTTTTGGAACGTTAGTCATGTACTAATGACAGTGCTAACTTTATATTCTTGTACTATGTACTGATGATGGTTCAGACTAAGAGCATTCTTGCTTATAGTTGTGCTGTTTTCATGTTCAATTTCTAGTTCTGGTTCTGTTTTTTATCTTTTGCTCGTGGTTCAAGTGATGTATTTATGTACAGACTTTGATGTATTTTTGTACTGATATTCTGTTCAGTATGGATTTACTGGTGTGGACTCAGGTGCTGTACTTTTGTACTTAAATTGATTATGGAGCTGCACTTATGCACTAATTATGGTTCTGGTACTGAAGTCATGTAATGATAGCTTTGGTGGTGTATTTATGTTGATCAGTTTGCTTGCACTGATTATTCTTCTGGTCCTGTATTTTTTTTACTGATGGTTCTGGTACTGTATTCATGCACTGATGTTGGTTTTGGTGCAGTGATGATTCTTCTTTTGCTGTATTCATGTACTGATAATTTTCTTGTGCTGTATTTCTGATGATGAATGTTGTTCTGTATTGATGTACCAATGTTTCTTTCTGTTTTTTTTATTCATTTACTTATGGTGGTTCTGGAGCTCTGTGTATTGATGACTATCTTGGTGCTGTGTTCATGTACTGATGATGGTTGAATTGCTATTAGTGATGAGCGAGCATGCTTGGATGAAGTGTTATCCGAGCATGCTCGGGTGTTATCCAAGAATCTGAAATGTGCTTGAATAATGTTTGAGTCCCCACAGCTGCATGATTTGCGGCTGTTAGAAAGCCGGAACACATGCAGGGATTGCCGGTTTGTTAGACAGCTGCAACACATGTGAGGATTGCCTAACAGCTGCAGAACATGGAACCACAGGGACTCAAACAATTTATTCCAGCCTGCCCAAGATACTTGGATAAAACCCGAGCATTCTCAGATAACACGTTATCCTAGCACATTTGCTCATTACTAGTGATGAGCGAGTATACTTGTTGCTCAGGTATTTGTTAGTGTTCGGAGATTTAGTTTTAATCGCCGCAGTTGAATGATTTACAGCTACTAGCCAGTTTGATTACATGTGGGGATTCCCTAGCAACCAGGCAACCCCTAGTTGCTGTAAATCATTCAGCTGCGGTGATGAAAACTAAATCTCCGAACACTAACAAATACTCGGAGACCACCCGAGCAACCAGTACACTCGCTCATCACTACTCATTACTAATTGCTATACTTATGTACCGAATAATATTTCTCTGGTGTTTTCTGTATTTAAATACATATTGATGTTGGTTCAGAAGCTGTAGCGGGTACTAATGACAGCTCTGTTTTATCCATATGCCGATGGTTTTGGTGCTGCTTTTTGTACTGATTGTGGTTATGATGCTGTATTCTGGTACAGATGATGATTTGCTGTTGTACTTGGACACTGGTGATGGTTATGATTCATGTACTGATCTTTCTAGTTGTTAATGAATTTAATGATGTTCATTCTGATGTTCTAGTACTGAATTCATGTTCTTATGGTTCTGGTGATGTATTAGTGTTGTCATGGTGATTTTGATGCTCAATGTATGTACTGATGGTGATTCTGGTGCTGAATTCATGTACTTATTTTGGTTTTGGTGCTATATTCATGTAATGATGGTGGTTGTGGTGATGTATTCATGTACTGATGATGAATCTGGTGCTTTATTCTTGTGGTGGTGTAGTGATTATGATTTCAGTGCTATACTTCTGTATAGATTCTGGTTCTTCAGCTGTTTTCAGGTAATGATGATAAGTCTGGTGCTGTATTCATGTACTGATGAAAATTCTAATTCTCCACAAATTCAGCAAATGGTGTAGGTAAAATGTGCATCATGTCAATTTTTGTGGCGGATTGAATCTCAAATAATTGTAGATTTCCTTAATTTCAATCAAGGGATAAATGAAAATCTCATGTGTTGTGAATTTTGCTGCCTATCCACAGGTAATCCACAACAAAACGTGAAATTCTAAGAAGAATAGAACACTTTATAAATTATAACATAAAATAAATCTGCAGAAGGTTGGCGTGGCAAAGGAACCTGCATTTGAGTAAAGTGTTTTATTTTTTCCTATCCATCATGACAAATCGGCAAACAAATTTACTCCAAAAGCCATTTAATTTGTTGAAGATTTGCTACCGCTATGGTCTCTGTGATTTATTTCAGAATAGCTTTGGAAGTTGTCTTCAACAATTTAGCCTATGTGATCAGACACTAAGACCATTAGTTAAAGGGCTTGTGCATTTTACTTTCAGATTAACTTTTACTGTACCGAGTTAGTCCTATTATGGTTTTATCATGCTACCAGAGTTTGTACACCACTAGATAATATTCCTGTACTAGTGTATTCTACTTCCAATATACGGAATAATTTATTTGCCTTTTTTCCTGATCATTTCTAGCTCTCTAATTCTCCAGTCAGCCTTTGTGTACCTCCAGTTGCAAATGTTGCATATATGCTAGTATGCTTTGACTTTGCAGATCGAGTAGCAGGCAGAACCCGGTGCTCCATTTCTTAGGCATATGTATCCAGCATCCAGACTCAATGTGATGCTTCAATAAGAACTTTGCAGTACAGACTTCCTGCTGTCTGCTAGGTCCAACATACTGAACTGAGGGATTTTTTGTTTTGTTTTTATATTTTTAGTGCTCAGAGATTTATATTGTAGCTCCAAATCCTCTGCCTAGTCCTACAGTTTAATAATGAAATCCTGGTTTCCAGCAGCCATCACTTATAGCTTAGAAGCTTACCGCATATACATTTGCATCAATACCGAGTGGCAGAACAAACAAAAGTATGTTAAGAAATTCATTGTCACAGAATATTGATATAAATTTGATACAACATTATAGAGGACACGTCACAAGGTCAAAAGTGGCCATTTTTTGCTCTTATTTTATTCCCACTGCTCCTCCGTGTAATGTGACTTTAGAACTCCACCAAACTGTTCCAAAATAATGGACCTATTTACATTATACTCTTTTTTTTATGGTCTGACTCTTCACACAATTCTTTGGTATTGGATCCGTTGAAGCGTCTGACCACGCGAAACGGCCGTCGTCCGCCGCTGTACCTGTCCCCTGCATCCATGTACTCACTACCCTGAATAAAGAAGAATTGTTTGTTGTTCATGAAGTGCCACCTTTTAATTTCCTTTGGCTTGGATCATCAGAAAATGAGTCTGACCTATTGTTTAAATCAGGTTTTTGTGTTACATGTTTTTTTCTTTTTACTTTACAGTGTTTTTATTTCTTGCACATCACAATCTGTAATAAAGAAAAGTAGAAAATCTGCAATTTTCACTCTGGCCATTGGGGCTTTTTTTAACGACTCTTTCTGTTTCAGGAAACAACATAGGTACATAGTCACAATGAATAGATCCTAACCTTATGTTTTGGGAAGAGAGAGGGAACAAGATGAACTATGACAAAACCCATGGTGGATCCTGTTTTATAAGCGTTGTTTAAAGGTATCATTATAACCTTGTCTCCGATGATAAGGAGCCTGATAAAAATATGTCATGACTTTTCAGGAAGCATGACACTTAAAGCTAAAGTGGCCAGTGTAAAAAATTGCAATATTGCTCATTTTTTAAATTGTGATATTAAAAACAAATTAAACATTTAAACAAAGATCTTTAAACATTACAAGTAACACAAATATGATTTAAATGCTATATCATTCCCTTTAATGCTTGGTTCACATATTGCGTATTTGATGCATATTTTGTGTATTTTTCGTCTGAAATCTGCAACATTTCAGCATCTAAAGTCCACACACTTTATCCATGTGTTTTTACAGTGTGTGTATATTTTTGTGAAATCACACAAAAGAATACATCACAAAACAATGTCAGGTCAGTGCTTTACTTTACGGATTTGGATTTCCAGTTGAAATGAGTAAGTCAAATATGGACCAAAACTATGTTTCTGCAGCAGAAATTGGCCTACTGCAGACTTAAATAACACAACAAAATCCAATGTGAATTCTGCTCACAAAAAAAAAATGCAGGATGCGAATGAGATTAAATTAACTCATCCACTATTTTGGCACAGTAAAAACTAATTTTATTTCTAGAAATTCCCCACCAAATATGTGACTGACGAGCTTGCCTGAAGGGGACACTGCTAGTTTTTGCATAAAAAAAAGTTTTACATTGCTGACTTATCTTTTCAACCTTACAAGAAGGACATTTTTTTCAATCGTTGCCCTTACTGTACATGAATTATTAATGTGTTTGCATTAAAAGGAATCTGTCAGCAGGTTTTTTTGCTGTGTAATCAGAGGACAGCATGAAATAGGGGCTGGTACACACATTTCAGGAATGTCACTTATTTGGCTGTGTGCTGTTTCTATACAAGGCGTGTTATCAGCAGGAGATTATCACTGCAGGACTAAAACTCATGTGAGCACTGGTCTGACCACGCCCCCTCCTCTGATAAGCAGCTCACTTTCAATAGACAAGAGTAGGCGGGGTTAGCTTTCTGAGCTCTGCTTCATGCTACATCTAAAAACTCTGATAGTTTACTGGGTGAAGCAGTTGTAACACAAAGTGATACATCGCTGGAACTAGGTTCTCTATTCCTACATTATGCTGCTCTCAGATGATTTATCAAAACCTATTAACAGATTTTCTTTAATAATTCTTCAAATTCCTTACAGGGGTTTTTCGGGTACAACAAATTTTTGACCTACTCATAAGATTGGTTATCGATATGAGATCGGTGGGTGTCTGACACACGGCACCCCCGCCGATTAAGTGTTATTTGCTACAAAGGTGACCATACAAAAATAAGCTTTGAACAGAGCTACAAAGTGCAGCGCCATTCAATGTGTTGTGGCTGTGACTGATTACTACAAAACAGTTCCTAGTCTTTTGATATGAGTTGTTCTCCAGTACCCGGTAGCGTCCACTACATATTGAATGGAGCTGTGTTTTGCATCTGGTTGCTCCCGGAGCTTTTCGGTGGGGCTGCTGCGTGTTGGAGTCCCACTTATTTAATGTTGATGTCCTATGCCATGCATATGTCATCGGTATGTTGTGCCCAGACATCCCCTTTAATCACATAGCTTTTTTTTTTTTTAAAGGGAAAATGCCTTTATAATTTTTTATGCAGTGTTTTTAGTCAGAATCAGAAGTGTACTTCTCCCTCCTGCCGGATCCAAGTCTTTCCTTTATATTTTTCATTCCTTTTAAATCCGCTACAAGAAGAACTGCTGCCGCCATAAAGCGCTCATGCTTTCTGCTACGTTTTGCCACTTTCCATTCCAAATTCTGACAGTCACAGCTCAGACTCTGACGACAGATAATTTGCAGTCACATTCTGACCTCCAAGTGTCAGAAATGTCACACCGCAAACTCGTCGTATTCGCTCCTGGCAAATGTTAAAAGCACGGCAACCCATCAGAACATGTCTCTCTCTAAGTGTCTATACTGGCGCATCTCTTCCCGTCTTCTCCTTGTCTTTGTATTTGTGTTTTAATAACAACATAATAATATCACCAAGAGATAAGCCGCATAGCAAACAATACACATGCTGCGAATAAGCTGTTGCTACAGCAACAACAATAATACACACACCGTACCGGCATTGAGATAATGTGGGACTTGATAACACTAGTGAGTTTGATTTATGTATTTCCCCTACCATAAAGTATGGTACAGCTTCTCCTGAGAAATGTAGAAAAACAGAAATTGGCTGGGTTCTCTATAAATCTACAGCAAAAGCTGTTAAACTTAATAGATTCCCTTTAAGTAATAGGAATTGTCAGTAGAATCAACCCTACTAAGCCGTCTACATGGGCATGTAGGTCATAGAAAGATGAATAAAATGATACTGTGATATCAGCGATCCAATGTCTTATTCCTGAGAAATGCATATTTTTCCTAATATGTAAATTACCTGTTAAGATCTATGGGAGGGACTTAGATCTGCCTGAGAAGCTACCTCCAGAGATTATTTTAACTGAAAGGAGGTGTTACCAGGGTGAGACATGTAGATCAGGGGAGCAGACTGTCAGTCATTACATGTCTCACACTAGTAACACCCTCATTTATTTAAAATAAGGTTCTAGAGGCAGATTATCGGGAAGATCTATGTCCCACCCATAGATCTTAACAGTTCAATTACCATATTAATATAAATGTGTATTTTGACATCGGATCACAGATATCCAGATATTATTTTGTTCAACTTTCTATATTTATGCCCATATAGACTGTTTAAAAGGGTTGATCCCACAGACACCCTCTACATGTAAACTGTTCTTTCCCTCTATCCGATGCTATAATTTTTAATTCAAATACAAAGATGTAAAACTGGACATAAGGGTAATATTCAAGTCGTTGGACAAAGTAAAAGCGGGAATGACTTTTCGTGGAAGCATGGTTGAACTGCTCATCTCTCCCGGAATCCAAAGTGGGTTTTCCACTGCTTTTTTTAATATTCTGCAAAGAGATGGGATCTTTATAAAATAAAGAAGTAACTATTATTTACCACTAAAATCTCCACCAGTGGTACTCACTACAGGTAATAGATATGATGACTACCTATCCATCAGTCACTGATTGACTGCAGGTCAAGGGACAGGCAGGGCCGGTTTTAGACAAAGTGGGTCCCTAGGCAAAAATTTAAAGTGGGGGCCCCAAATGATAACATTGCACTATGGCCCCCATATTTAGGGGCCTTATATCGGCCAACGGGTCTACCTCTATTAGCTGTACGCAGGGGCGTTGCTAGAGTCAGAAAAGATTGGGGGCCCAAGACATAGAGTTGCCCCCAACCCCCTCTTAATTTTTTTTTAACTCTTCAGATAACACAGTGCTAACTCTCTGAGAACAGATAATGTAGTAGATGTCACCTGCAGTCCTATGTAACACCACAGATAGACATAGCGTTTCAGAGTAGGACTATGTTCACATGCAGCATTTTTTTTCAGTAGCCAAAACCTTTTCTATTAGCAGTAAAAATGTTGCGTTCAAAGCACCTGTTTTCAGCTTGTTTTGTGGTGTTCTTCACACTTTTTTCAGCTTTTTTTTGGAGTGAGGATGCTTGCTTTGTCTACAGTATGTTTTATACCACATTCATACGATCAGTATTTGGTCAGTATTTCACATCAGTATGTGTAAGCCAAAACCAGGAGGGTGATAAACACCGAAGTGGTGACGTGTTTCTCAGGGTATGTGCACACGATGTGGATTTTTCTGCGGATCTGCAGCAGTTTTCCATGCATTGTACAGTACCATGTAAACGTATGGAAAACAAAATTCGCAGTACACATGCAGCGGAAAATACCGCGCGGAAACGCTGCATTGTATTTTCTGCAGCATGTCAATTTTTTGGGCGTATTCCGCAGCATTTTACACCTGCTCCATAATAGGAATCCGCAGGGGTAAAAACGCTGTTGAAAATTCCACGATAAATCTGGGGTAAATCTGCCGGTAAAACGGAGGGGATTTAAAAAGCGCTACAGTTCTGAAATCCAGTCAGAAAACAAACAAGCGCCTGCAGGAGATTTCGGAAATCTCCTATGTTTTGCTGGCACTTTATAAAGCAGCTTTTCGCCATGTTCATATGCAGAATTTTTGCAGCTTTTTCTTCTGCAAATAAGAAGTTTTCAGCATTTTACAGCACAAGCAAAAACTGAGATTTTCAGAAATCTCCTGCACACCCTTTTATTTTCCCCTGACTGAATTTCACAACTGCAGCCTTTTTTAAATCTGCAGCGTGTCGCTACTTTCAGCAATTTTTTTCACCCGTAGAAAGCAATGAAAAAGTTTAAATAATGCTGCAAATGTGGCAACGTTGTTTTTCGCTGCGTTTTTTGTGAATAACACTAACTTTATTAAACATGTACTGTAGACAAAATGCAAACTGTAAAAAACAAACCGCAAAAGCTGTAAAGGTGTGTGACCACAGTCAGTAAACGCTGCGGGTCGGCTGCTGTGTACTTGTGCAGCGTCCAACCTGCAGCGGCCAGATGTTACAATATAGTGGATGTAATTTCAAGAAATTCCATCTCTACTGTGCGTGCACTGGCACCTGCACCTCACCTGCAGAGACGGACATGCGGCGCATCTGTCCAGGCTGCAGCATGCCAATTTATATGGCATAGACGTGAGTCTCCACCAGAGAAATCTCACCCCTGCAATGTATAGGACGCGGTGATTCCGCACGGTTCAATGAACACACGCGGAATCACCTGTGTTCAAAACATGGCAGCACTTTGGACGCAGCACATGTCCACGGCATCCAAAGGGCTGCCATTTCCAGATCCTCTGCACATACCCTAAAAAATGGGTGTTTTGAAAGCAGTGTTTTTACTGCCAAGAGAGCAGGCTTTGGCTGCAAAAAAAATGCACCAAAAACGCTGATTCCTATGCACACCTGTACTATATGTGTATGGTTTACCCTTATTATTTCACGTGGGAATTCATTTATTTCTATATAATAAATGCCCTGATTCAGCAGACAATATTCCTGTCTTGTGTCATCCAGACAGTAGTGACGGGAGGTCGATCTGTCAAATTACAAGCAGTGACTGTGGTCAGAGCCCATGCTGATCCCTGCTGTGACTGTGAAACCTGATCTTACAGCAAACAGCACAGACCACATGAGTAAATCACAGCACTGAGGGGGTCTCCAGGGGGGTTTGGGAGAGGCGCCACTGCTGTACACCCTCTGGGCACTTCATACAGGGGCTGCAGAAGTAGGGGGCCCCCTTTCTTGGTGGGGGCCCCAGGCGTCTGCCTGGTCTGCCTGTGCCAAACGCCGGCCCTGGGGACAGGTCTTCATCAGCCACCTAAACAGTGCAGCCATTCAGTGGTTGAATGGAGCATATTTGAGTGGTTACACTTTTTTATTTTGTAACGATCCCAGCGCTGTGCCAAATTTTAAATGGCTGTGAAAAACCCTTCACTGACATAACTTGAAGCTCTTGGACCCCCAACTATCAAAGGTCTTTAGTAGTAGTGGTCTTCTCATATGGATCAAAGAGAACTTTTGGGGATTCCTAGGCTCCTTGTGTGACTGCAACACATGTACGCCCTAGATCCCGGTAGAGGTTGCTGTACTTTACTGGTTATTTTATAAAAAGACCATCTGTATTTTTCAAGCAGTGGGATGTGGCAAAAATGACTTATGTGCAGGTGAATGTAAAAATACTAAAATGAAAAATAAATACTAAAGCTCTTACTCCATATAAAATGCAGCCCAAGACCATGGCAAACAAATACCAGGGCCCTAAGATGTGAGCAAGTTTAAATAATTGGTCATTTATGCGGTGAACACTCTAGCACTCAACTGCTGCACTGACTAATCAAACACCCTGTCATTGTGTCAAAGGCACCATCGGTTGTGTGGTCTAGAATGGGATGTTCAAGAGCGTAAAATAAGTCAGGTTCTGACATCTCTAAGATCTCCACATTCCTTCTCTCAGTGTTAGAGGTAGGGAAGGGAAAGGGAAGAATGTTAGGGGTAGCAGAAGGGAAAGGGGAGGATGTTACACACAGTAGATCAGAGCATGGAGAGGAGAGCATCTACAGTCTCGAGGAGGGTTAGAAAAACAGGCTGTAGATAATTTGGAGATCACATCAAGGGGAAATCACTCTTGAATAAATTCTGTGCTAATAATGAGGGACAGTAAAAGCCAGAAGGGCCAAACCCCAATATGTAATTATAACAAGTAAATTAATCATTTCATGTTACATTGGTTACAAATTGTATACCGACTGCATAGCACAAATATAGTGTTTTCTATTTCATATTTCCTAAATTGTATTTTCTCTATCATATGGTAGAATAAGAAGTGTATGTATGTGCATATAAATATTTTTTTGCAATCAAGTCATTAACTTCGCTGGCTTGCATGATGTTTAGTAATTTCATGTTTAATAATCAGCAATCAATAAAAATAAACTTCTTGTATACATGGTTTTCTTATTCTGTATAATTCCTTCCCTCCCCTCTGGAGTTTCTTCAGGATTGCAAACAGTATTGTTGTCTGGTGTCCATCGTAGTGGCCCATACACAGAGAAGCCAGGCTGTCGTTATGCTCACATTTACCTTCACTTCTGTAACCGGCGTGGTAGTTTGGAGAAAAACTGGTGCTGAGAAATCACTGCGCACATAAATATATAAATATGTGTGCAACATTTTACATTGCGTGTAGCAATCTCCCACACGGTTTTATGGGTAATACGGCGGCTTCAGTAAAATCAAATGCTGATTTTACCTATTTAAAAACCAAAGCAGTGTAACCATTATCTGGCCTTACTCGATCCCTTCTTTCATAAATGTTCGGCATCATTTCACAATATGTTTAATACAGTTCAATATTTGTTCTTTTTTCTCTACATACAAAACTGTAGAGTATATCATATATATCTACATATCGTTTTTTATTAAAGCGGATCGATCACCAGATTTCACAATAGAAACTGCTTATCACATTAAATAGATCTTAGACCTGATGAGGCCACTATACTTACTTAGAAATTATACTTCAGAATGGCTCTATATTCATGATATTAAGAGGAGTATTTTACGATTCCAGCTAAAGAATGAAATGGGTCGTGAGTCCAAATTTATTCAGTCTCTGGCCACCCAGCCAGATTGTCAGCTGCAGCTTGTGCTGAGCAATGTGAGATTTCAGCAGTAGGAGGGACACTGAGGAAGCTAAGTGTGTAGAAATTCAGCAGCAGCAGTTAGGTGTGAGTGGTGCAGGGCACTGAGGAGCATAAAATTAGGCTAGGCGGGTGGTGACTGAATGTTAACTTTAAAGGTAAGTACACCAGCCTCTCCAGGTCTACAATCTCTATTTAGTAAAGTATATTAATGGTTTATATAGTGAAATCTGGTGACAATTATGATTTTAGCATTGCGGAAGCTCGTGTTAATCGTCAGTTGAATTTATTCAGATGTTTACCGGTCAAGCTAAAGACTAACCATTTTTCTGTATATGCTTAAGAAAATGTCACACAATAAGCTTGAATGCATTTTTGCTTTCCAATCATACAGCATCTCTGGCTCAAAAATGTCATCCACTTTTTATAAAGTCAGGATTTAAAGGGAATCTGTCAGCAGATTTTTGCCATGTAATCGGAAGACAGCAGGAGATATGGGCTGAAATACAGATTTCAGTGATGTGTCACTTATCAGGCTGAGGGCTGCTGCTGACTTACAATGAAGGTTTCATCACCATGACATTATCATTACCCTGACTAGCTGCCTCGTGCCAAGTAGTATAACCACACCCCCTCCTCTGATAAGCAGCTCACTGTCAATAGACAGTGTACATACAGAGCCTGGTGTGGGCAGGGTTAGCTTTCTCAGCTCTGCTTCATGCTACATTTAAGAACTCTGATTGTGTCACAACTGCTACACCCAGCAAACTAAGTGATACATTGTTGGAATCGGGGTCTCTTTGTCTATTATGCTGCTCTCAGACGAGGTAGCAAAAACCTGCTGACAGATTCCCTTTAAGAGGAATGGGAACAATAACAGAGGACTTACACAATTTGGCTTTGGCGAAAAACAAAAAACAAACTGGCTACGTGTATTGCCTTACGCAGCCAATTAAAGTGGAATCCCAAATGGCCTCACAATCAAAAAGTGATAAAATATATTCTAATAAGAGATTAATTATTCCAACGTAGCAGATTTGCTGCATATTTTGCACAACTGAGAATTATTTCCACTTATGTATATGGGGTTATTTTCGGGGGCAAGCACTTGATTTTTTTTCAAGCCTCAATTCAGATTGGACAGTTCCTGAAATGTCTATGATAAATCTGTCAGGAGTGAACATACTCTTCAAAGAATAGAAAGTTGTATTTTAGGACTATCCCACGGTGTTAGAATTCTTTCCAATTCTTTAAAGAGTAATTGAGCTTTTAGTTGTTTTTTTTTCTTAAAACTAGTACCAGGCAGATAAAAAAGCATAGAAGGAAGCAGAATAAAATAATAGAGTATATCCCTCATAACTTGGTAAAGCCAGATTAATAATTATAAAAAAAAAAAAAAGTTTAGCTACTCTTTAACAGAGCAAACGAATCTTCAGAATTCTAGCCTTAAAATAAGTTTTCCTTGCACATGACATTTTCGACAAACATACAAAACATTTCGATAGTCATTATACAATCTGTTTAATTGTAAATAATACAATTTAAAGTGCACCTTTAATAGTGGAATCGTTGTAAGATGTATTCATACACTGTTCTTCAGAGGCTTTAAGAGACAATATTAAACCGCGTTTTTTTCTTAGTCATACCATTAGAAGTGATTTCCCCCCCCCCGAGAACTGCATAAACTGCAGTTCTTCAATATATAATCTGTAATATAGCTTCCTTTATCCACCTGAGTGTTGTAAAAACATAGAAACATGGAACAGATAGGGTACAGTCACACGTAGCACATTTCTGAAACTGCAAATCAGTTCCATTCATCTGAAAGTCATTGTTTCTGCATCGTGCATATTGATTACAGTAAGCCACATTCCGATTAATGGGAAATTTCGAGATTTTCAGGGATTTCTGAAACACACCTGCCACATGTGAATATATCCTTAGCAGTAAAAAAAAGACAAAGATCCATCACTTCTGCCTATTTTTGTCTTGTTTCGCCATCAAGGTTCCTTCTCCACCATTCTTGCCTTGCGTCTTCAGACAGAAGGCTGCTATGAATGAATCCTATGCATTATACTGCTATAACACTGGATTTGGCCACATTTTCTATTTTCAAAACTGAGATCAAACTTTTTATTTTTCACCGTTTGATCCCATTTTGCTATTGGCAATTATTAAAAACGTAACGTTAAACTTCCATAGTGTATCTCTAGGTGAGTTTCCGCCATCGATGTTGACTATATTTTATCTCCCAGTCTGTCGTCTGCAGATTAGCTCAGGACTAATTATTTTTTTTCAATAGTTTTTCAGCAGACAATGTAGCTTATTTTATCTCCAATTAAAGAGGTTTTCAGCTGTATTTATCAAGTTAATGGGAAACTACAGAGGTGCAAGGAAAAAAACACAGGAATCCGCTCCCTGCTCAAGTGCTACTGCGCCATTGGTGTCCATCGGAACAAAAGCAGTATTCTGACCATTGTTGCCAACCATCCAAAAATTCCAGAACAGTCTGTAAAAAAAAAAAAAAAAGAGCACTTTTTTTTTTTTTTTTACCCTGTCGGTAAAAAAAAATTAAGGGGTCCGTGATTTTTTTTTTTTTTTTTAAACTGATACAAATCATTTTGACTGCAATTATCATTATTTTACACTTTACAATGATGAATAAGAATTATGGGCTGTAGATATGTGTCACTTATAATCATGATTTCTTATGCTGTTACAATGTGTCTGTAAAAAATATTGTTTGCAATTTTTTATTTTTTTTGAAAGGCTGTCCAGAAAAATTAAAAAGTCAAGTTGGCAACCCAGCCACGGATTGACTAGCGGGTCAAAGTACTAGTAGTTGAGAAATCATTGCTCCCTGTCCAGTGGAAACCAATGGAGCGGCCTCTCTGGAGTTGGAAGCGGATTCAAGGGTTTTCTTTTTCTTAAGCCAAGGTAGATTCCTAAATATAGCGGAAAACCACTTTTAAGTTAGAAACAATATGATCTTTACATGTGAAGAGATCTTTACAGGTGCCTATGGGACAGAGCGCATGACTCTGACCATTGTACATACTGTTGCAAGGCAAGACAATCAGTTTTACTTTACTTCTAAAATGAAGAATAAATTAAAGGGGTATTCCAGTATATAAAATCTGACTTCTACTGAAAGTGGTGCAAAGTAAAAATAACGAATATGTAATATTCTTTTCAGTTACCACTTACTGGCCCAGAATAGGATGTTAATAACTCACTGTAATGGGTTACGACTAGTGATGAGCGAGTGTGCTCATTACTCGAGTTTCTCCGAGCATGCTCGGGTGGTCTCTGAGTATTTCGGCGTGCTCGGAGGTTGTTTATGTCGAAGCAGCTGCATGATTTGCGGCTGCTAGACAGCTTGAATACATGTGGGGATTGCCTGTTAGGGAATCCCCACATGTATTCAAGCTGTCTAGCAGCCGCAAATCATGCAGCTGCGTCGACATAAACTAAATCTCCGAGCACGCTGAAATACTCGGAGAAACTCGAGTAACGAGCATACTTACTCATCACTAGTTATGACCTGTAGTTCCACTGTTTGCTGGTTGAACATGCTCAGTTTCAGACCTAGCAAATAAAGGCGTGGCTAATTGGGAACTGATACGAGAGGCTCAGCTGTGAGGGAGCAAATATGAAGTGCCCAAGAAGGTGGAGACTTGCTAGTCCGTGGCCAGGGGAATACAGAGGAAGGTGAGTAGACTAAAATGATAGCTAGAAGTAGATAATAAGGACTGCAGGTGATTATATGTTTTTGATATAGTATTAGTTTTGTATAACGGAATACCCCTTTAATAAATTACTATCTATGGTAAACTAATTTTAAATGATATGTAATGCATCATATTATTTGTAACCTTCAAATGGAGGTGAAACGAAAAATTGCTCTTTACTACCATACACCTCAGTATTTAATGCTAATTTAGTCTGCAATTTGATAAAACGCACATATCCACCCTAAATGTAATGCTAATTGTTCGCCTAGTACACAAGTATAAAGTATGACCTAAACTGAATGTAGAGAACAGTGGAAGGATAACTCTGAAGCATAGACTGTACCTCTCCATGAAAATGTCAACACTCTTATACAAGGCCGTAACATTTGCTTTATTGATATTCTGATACTCTCTTTGCCCCAGTTGCCCAAAACCCCTTATTACAAGTCCATTTTATTTCAAAGGGGTATGTGGAGAAAGCCTGGGGTGATAAAATGGGTTTTTGATCTCTTGAGGGGGGTGTGGGGCAGTAGATTAAGTCCACGAAGAAGTCAAACGCACGGCTCAGCGTTCAAAAAACCAAGACAACACCACACAAACCAGAATAGAAATAACCTTGATCTTTAGGAGGGCATAGAGGAATTTGAGGGGCAATGAGGATAAGGGAGGGGAGAGCATAACCAAGGCCAGTCTTTTTAGCCCTCTTCCATTTTTTTTCATGAGTCTTTGTCTCTAAAAGTGGTTTTCTCAACAATCTACCATCCTCTCCCCTCAATGGCTCCATGTTATTAAAGGATTATAGTTGATTATTATTGACCATCTCTCCTAGTTTCAGCATGTTTGTCCATGAAAGGAGATCTCCATTCTCCGTTCCCTTTCTCAGTTCTACCATAGTTTTGACAGGAACCAAGTTTTTGGGTCTTTTATTAATTTATTTTATACTTTTTTCAGGAGTTGCCAACATAAAGCTCAGTGAATCTTGGCTTTTTTTCCCTTTAAAACAGGAGAAGGAAGATATGAGCAGGAATGAGCAAGAGATGGGTTTCCTCATTAAGGTTAAAGTAAAAAGTTTGGTTGAAAAATTGGACACTGGATTGTTTCATCAGATGGTCAGATCATGGTCAATTAATAGAAGACTGGTTGGTGTTCATCCACTGGTAGATGATTTTGATAAACAGTGGATATGTCCATGAATGCTTTCTTGGTTACTGTAGATACAGTACAGTAGATTGGCTAATTTGACATTCAAATGGCTGACCAAAGGTTAATGTCTGGATAACCCTTGATTGGGTTTTAACAATTGGCAGTTGTTTAAGCATTTGAATAGTTGATTAAGGTGACAGCCAACTGTTGACCTGGGGCTTAGTCACTTTTGCTTAGTCAATGATTGGTCACAGCATGGGGTCAGTCTGGTATCTCCATTAAATGGCTGGTTAGATGTTTCCCAACCATACTCCCACATTTGGGAGAGTCCATTCTATACTTTCACACATAATACTCCTTGTCCTTATTTTTCTTACTCTTACCAACGGTTTTAGTGGCAGGCGCTGTCTTTTCTTTCACCACAGCACCATTACTCTGCGCTGAATTGCTGATGTAGTTCCGGGTTTGGTCCACCTGGTAGGACCCTTCATCCCTGTTCCTGTACTTGTACATGGCGTAGAGGAGAATGAGGATGCAAAGAGCAGCTGCTGCCACGATTCCCACAACCATTCCTGTTGTGCTGCTGGACTCCCTGATAACTTCCACTGCTCCGGGGGCCCCTTTCTCCCCTGAGCCTGTAGGATTCGCTGTAGGGAAATTATGGAAATTAGGGGAAGAAGTTATAGGTGGAAACCTCTGTTTGTTCAGCTTATCCAGCTGGAAAGAGGTAGGGATATGGGGATATTGGTCTATATTGGGTTTTGGGGGCTCCCTGTTATTCATTTTGCCAGCAGGGATGTTCCGGACAAGGTCTGGGGATGTGGTGGAGGTGAGAAGGTCATAAGGAGAGGAGGTTGAACCTCCTGTCCTTGTATTTGGCCGAGAACCTGGAGGTCTCCGTGCTGCAGTATCTGGTCTGGATAGCAAGGTTCTATCAGTTACCAATGGAAAACTGGTATAAAAGTCCTCATCATCAGTAGGAGGGAAACTTGATTCAAATACCTCCCCTGAGGCATAACCAGAGACCTCTATTCCCTCCTCGCAATCACTATCCTCTTGCTCAGAAGGGCATGGTGGCCTCAAGTTGGAAGGAACACTCAAGGAATCTTTGGTGGTGTCCAGTGTCAGGACAGTTCGGTAGGTGGGGGGAGGAGGTACAAAGGGGGACCGGGTAGCAATGGGAGGGGTATCTAAGGAATCTTCGGTTATTATGGGTAATATTAACTCCCCTCCTGTAAACAAGACAAAAAAACAGAGAAAACAGCAAAGAATATTGTGTGAGTAAAAACCTCAGAATATAAACATACAGTCAACACAATGCTATCTGCTAACTCCACTCCCTTCTATATCTAAAACTACTAGATGACGCTAGCATAACCCAGAATTGCTCTACCATACAACGTTCACTATCTATTAAACATCTTGAGCTATCATTATGTTGAATACAGCTAATGAAAGACTGAATAGTAACTATTTAAAATCTCAGTTCCTTATCTTCCCTTTTTATGAGTAATACTCCCTTATAGTATATCATAATTTTTTTCTATTTCCTGTGCCATTTTTCCCTCACTCAGCTTAAAACTTTTTTTTATCCTAAAAATATACATATATCTATATAAATATATCTTTACAACCATAAATGTCTCCTTGTATAAGTGGAGAAATACATAGCTTTATGACTCAACCAACCCAGTAATTTATATCAATATGCAAAGAAGCTTAAACTATTTTATTACATTATTTTTTATTGTTTCAAAATTTGCAATTCTCCATAAATTAATTTTTTCTAAATTATGTAAAACTGTGTGGTTCCACAAAAAAATCCCACACACGTCCATCCTATTCTTATGTTTGTTATTTGTACCAAATTCTTTTATCTTATAATTTTATTATATTTTTAATGTCTACTTTTCTTTCCAAAACTTTCTATTTTTCCAATATATATATTTCAGATTTTTTTCTATTTTTTTACCCTTAAATATTCTTCTACAGTAATGCTTTTCTTAAATTCTGCCATAAAAGCCCTATCTTTTAATTCTAAATAGAACACAACTTTCTTTCCTAATATACCTCCCACCGTTTAACAGTTCTTCCCAATTATCTACCAAAAAAATACTGTTTATTTCAGCTGCTCTGTGCTCATCAAATAAAATTGATTCAGAATATTTAGACAACTTACATCAAACAATTGGCCACATGTGATTTTAGCATGAAGACAAAAAAAAATTACAAAAGAAACTGTGAAACCTCTGGGTAAAAAAAAACACTTTTCTTGTTTAATTTACTTTACTGTTTCACGGTCACTTTATATTTAAAATTTTTCATTCATGTCATCCAAACATCATGTCTAAAATATGATTTTTTTTTTTTAAATCGTTTTAAATGTTTTAGGCCTAGCATAGCTTAGTGAGCGTACCTCTATAAGATATGCTGACCTGTGAAAGACTTTTTTTTAAAAATTATGACCATGAACAATCAAATTATATAGAGATTATGTTACAAAAATGAAAAGAAAAATTAAAAGCAAAGCAAAAAAATAAATAAACAAAAGGAAACTATTGAAAAGGGGGTAAGGGAGACAAACACCCCATTAAATAAAGCGGGCCTTTAATACAAAAAACATCTTTTTTGTATAACAATTATAGAACATTTCATTAAACTTCAATAATGTTCTAAAGTATTCGGCTCTGTTTATTTCTTTAAACTCCAATTTCACTTACTCACCCTCTATCTCCAAACCCTTTCCCTTTGTAACTAAACTAAAGTTTTTTTAAAAAGTTTTCCCTTAGTAACTAAACTAGCTAAAGTTTTCCAAACAAAAAAGAAAACTTGAAACTGGAAAGCCTCTGTTCCGTTTACTATAATGAATCTGCAGAAATAAGTATGTTTTAGAATGGTTGGGCTAATTTTATTTCAATTCCATAAGCCAAGGCTTGGAACTGCAGGTACTTAAGTCACAAGGGTCACTTACTAAGAATCCATTGAACAAAATGCATCCATGGTTGGTCATGCCATATTGTAATTATATATAAAGTGTTTTATATATAAACTACTTCCATAGGGAAAATGTAATATATTGTTTGCATAACTACACGTAATACTTCAAATATATACCGTAACTACTAACTGAACACAAATCCTTTTACTCCCAAATTATTGGTTGCAAAAAGCTCTTCTAGAATCAATTGCTGGTAGTGAAAGCAGAAAACATAAAAATACATTTAAGACTTCAGTTAAAGGGGAATGTGTCATCAGAAAATGACATATTGTTTAAATCAAGTTTGTATGCTAAATGTGTGTTTTAACTTATTTTTCTTTTTGTTTTTCATATTGTTTGATTGGAAAAAATGCAATTTTTATACTGGCTTATAGTCCTAATATTAGACTTCTACTTCAGACTAAATTACAAAGTACTAAATTGTTTTGGAGTATTTTTATGAGCATGGTCTCATCAGGGCAAAGATCATTAGTAGAGGTGGTGTAAATCGATTCCCAGGACCTGATCCAGCAGTCAGGTCAGTAGTTTGTTCGAAAGATATGCCCCCAGTATTAAAGAAAAAAAAAAGTGGACAATATGCAGATTTTCCTTTCAACTAACTTTGCATCAAGCACATAACTTTTTGTGGGCGTTTTCTTTTTCTCCTCTATGATGCAGGCCAATCAAAATACAGCTGTGTTCTAGAAGAGAAGAACCAAACGTGCTAACAGAGAAGGTCACAGTTTTAGCCTTGTTCAGCGTGTTCTCACTCCATAGTTGCTGCATACCTTCCTGCTACTGGAGCTCCTGAGCAAAAGAGCAGCAGCACTGGAGAGCCGGAGCACAGGAGAAAAGCAACACACTTCATTGCTTTTAAGGCTACTTTCACACTAGCGTCATTTTTAATACATCGCAATGCGTAGTTTTGGAGAAAAATCGCATCCTGCAAAGTTGTCTGCAGGATGCGTTTTTTCCCTATAGACTTACATTAGCAACGCATTGCGATGTATGGCCACACGTCGCATCAGTCGTGCGACGAATGCGTCGTGTTTTGGCGGACCGTCGGCACAAAAAACGTTCCATGTAACTTTTTTTGTGCGTCGTGTCCGCCATTTCCGACGGCGCATGCGCGGCTGGAACTCCGCCCCCTCTTCCCCGGACATTACAATGGGGCAGCGGATGCATTGAAAAACTGCATCCGCTGCCCCTGTTGTGCTTTTATTTCACAGCATGCGTCGGTACGTCGGCCCGACGCACTGCGACGGGCCCCTACTGACGCTAGTGTGAAAGTAGCCTAAGACAGCCAGATTCAGGACTCTGACTCTTCAGCACTTCTGCTCTTTTGTGCTCCAGAACTCTGATAGCTGGAAGGGATGTGGCAACTGTGGAGTTCTCAGCATGGTCAAATGAGAGTAATCTTGGTGGGCAATTGCTTTTGTCCCTCTATGACATCGCCGAGTTCTGATTGGCCAATGTCACAGAAAAGAAAAAGCAAATGCCCACCTAAGTTCTGCAGAAAAGACCAGATTGTTGGAGGGACAATTCACATATTGGGAGCTCTTTATTACTGGGGTTATAACTTGGGATTGGAGGGGCACAGAAGATATAAGAAAAATTGTTCCAGAAGCAGTTGATCAGCGCAAATTGGAAGAGGTACTGAATTTAAACCTAAATCCAGTGAAAGGTTCTCTTTAATCAGAGACAGTATCCCCCTGAGCTGTTTCAGAGCTATCTCATTCACCTAACCAGTATCATGCTCTGTACTGATGAGTGGCAAAACCCCCAAAACAGTGCTGTCTACACACTGTTGTCAGTAGGCAACTGTTTTAGCTGGTATGAACTACTTTGGATATTGCTATGTGCTGCTACATTACATATACTAATATGAGGTGTCTATTGAATATTCAGTGATACATTATGCAGTTGTATATAGTGCTGCACTGTGGATTCTTTTGTATCGGGATACAGGACATCTACAGTCATGAAAGAAATCAAGTAACCCTCTATCTATGAATTTTATGGTTTTACGTATCAGGACATAATAAAAAATGTAGACCTTGCCATTATTTATTTAACAAAAACTAAGCCAACGAAAAGTTAAGTACACCCCATGGCCATGAATCAATAGGTTGTAAAACCTGCCTTTCGCAGCAATGTCTTGAAGAAATCATTTTCTGTATGACTTGATTAAGACACTTACATCATTCTGGAGAAATTTTAGTCAACTCTTCTTTAAAACCTTGATTAAAGAGGATCTTACGCTTTATTTTTTTAATGTAAACAGAATACCTCATTTAATTGGCATTGCTCCCCTCCTTCTTGAACAGTTTTTCTTTTTATTCTGTTCTCCTCCATTCCAAAGTTATGCCCCCCGGGAAAACAGAGAAGCAAATTTTCCCTTCAACCAAAAGAGTGTATAGCACAGAACTTCTCTGTGGGTGTTTGCTTTTTCTCTTGTGATGCTGGCCAATCAGAGCACATCCATGCTCAAAAAGAAGTTCTGCGGTATAAACCCAGTTAGTCAAAGGGAAAATTTGCATCAATATTACCAAGGGACATAACTTTGGAAAGGAGGAAAGCAGAAAAAGTAAAACTGTTCCAGAATCGGTGAAGCAACACCAATTGGAGAAGGCACTCTGTAGTGATGAGGGAATGTGCGCTGACAAGGTCTTGCGCATGCTTGGGTGCTAACTAGTGATGAGCAAGTATACTCGTTGCTTGGGTTTTCCCGAGCACGCTCGGGTGGTCTCCGAGTATTTGTGACTGCTCAGAGATTTCGTCTTTGTTGACACAGCTGCATGATTTACAGCTGCTAGCCAGCCTGAGTACAGGTGGGGGTTGCCTGGTTGCTAGGGAATCCCCACATGTAATCAAGCTGTCTAGTAGCCGCAAATCATGCAGCTGCGGCAAAAAAACCTAAATCTCCGAGCAGTCACAAATACTCGGAGACCACCCAAGCGTGCTCTGGAAAACCAGAGCAACGAGTATACTCGCTCATCACTAGTATTAACAGAGTGTCTTTGGCGTGCTTGAAAAATATGTTCGAGTCACCGCAGCTGGGCAATTGCTGCATGCGTTGCGGCTGTCTGACAGCCACGAGACATGCAGCAGTGGGGACTCGAACATATTTTTCGAGCACGTCGAAGACACATGGTTAGCACCCAAGCATGCACAAGACCTTGTCAGAGCAAATTCATTCGTCACTAGTACTCAGTTTAAATTTGACAAAAATCAGGTTCATTGAGGATGGGGGCATTCATTTGTGGTTTGTTTGTGGGCATTCATTGCATTTCAGTTGGGTTGACTTTGACTGGACATAGCAACACTTTCATTCTTTTCTTTTTCAATCATTATGATGTATATTTTGCTGGTATATTCAGGATCATTGTCCTGTTTTGGCCAATCATTACCTTTTGGATAGACGGCCTCACATTTAACTCTAGAATACTTTAAAGGGAACCTGTCACTCCCAAAATCAAAGATGAGCTAAGCCCACCAGCATCAAGGGCTTATCTACAGCATTCTGTAATGCTGTAGATAAGCCCCCGATGAATCCTCAAAAATGAGAAAAAGAGGTTAGATTATACTCACCCAGGGGCGGTCCGGTCCGTTGGGCGTCGCGGTCCGGGTTCGGCGCCTCCTATCTTCATAGAATGACGTCCTCTTCTTGTCTTCATGCTGCGGCTCCAGCGTTCTTTGTCTGCCCTATTGAGGGCAGAGCAAAGTACTGCAGTGTGCAGGCACTGGGCCTCTCTGACCTTTCCCGGTGCCTGCGCACTGCAGTACTTTGCTCTGTCCTCAACAGGGCAGACAAAGTACGCCTGCCCTGGAACCGCAGCGTGAATACAAGAAGAGGACGTCATCGTAAGAAGATGGGAGGCCCCGGACTGCGACACCCATCGGACCGGACCGCAGCGGGATCGCCCCTGGGTAAGTATAATATAACCTCTTTTTCTCATCTTTCAGGATACATCGGGGGCTTATCTACAGCATTCCAGAATGCTGTAGATAAGCCCCTGATGCTGGTGGGCTTAGCTCATCTTCGATTTTGGGGGTGAAAGGTTCCCTTTAATATTGACTGCAAAGTGCCCAGGTCCTATGGCTGAAAAAAAAAAGCCAAATTGTCACCCCTTAACCACTGTGCTTGTCAGTTGATATGAGGTGTTTGTGCTGATATGCTTTGATTGTTTGCTTTTTTTTTGCAAAATATAGCACAATACATTATTATGGCCAAACTTCACTTTGGCTTTGTTTGTCCAAAGGACATTTTTCCAGACGTCTTTGTTCAGATGTAAGTTTTGCAAACATTAGCCAAGTTGTCATGTTATTTTTTAGAAAGAAGGGGCTTACTCTTGTCAACCCTTATTGCAAATCATACTTGTTCAGTAATTTTCAAATTGGACTCATGAACTTGAACATTTAACAAGCTGATTGAAGCCTTTAGAGTTTGAGCTATAGCTCTTGGGTATTTTCAATTACTTTGAGACTTGCCAAGTCTGACCTTGGTGTGAATTTGCTGAAATGTCCACTTCTGGATAAATTGTAAACTTTCTTGAACATTTTCCATTTGTAAATAATCTTTCTCAATGTAGAAGGATGGACTCCATTTTTTTTGGAAATGGTCTTATGATCCTTCCTAGATTGAGGGGCAGAAGAAACCATGGTTCCTTTAAGATCATTACTGATGTCTTTCCTTCTTGGCATTGTGTTAACACATGCCTGAATGCTAGAGCCCAACAAACTGCCTAAACTTCTGCTACTATAGAGGTGATCAACAATTAATCAATGGCATTTTATCAACGGCACCTGGCTGCTACGTACCTTCTTTATTCCAATGAAGGCACTAAAGGAATAAGGTACTTTATTTTTCACCTATTGACTCTACATTTTGGCCTAGATTTGAATAATTGTTGACATGGTGTAATTTGTCATACACTGTTGTTAGTATTTTTTTAAATGATGTATTGATACATAAAACCATAGAATACAAAACAGGTATACTTAGTTTTTCTCATGACTGTATAATCTACACAGTTGAAAATTTTATTTTTTTTAAACTTTTTACAGTCGACCCTTTCATTTTGCTTTCTATTCTCACTCCTTTGCTTTCATCAAAATGTGAAGACTCTTATATGGTATCGTAAACCATGCTGCTGTTTTCTAAAGTGGCAATCATAGTATAGTTTTAATTAAGTGCCTTTCAACAAGTCAAATTACTTATATTCTCTATATAAATTGCTCTTATTCTTCTGTGATAATGTCACTTTTTGCAGTTAGAACCTAGAGTATGCCGCTATAATACCACGCCGGTAAATGACAATATTTAAAGATTTCCCATGAACACTACTCTTCATATTTAGGCAGTACATATGGGTGATGGCCATGATGACCCTAAAATTCGGTATCAAAGATTAGATGGGAAGAGTTTGGAAACGGGCCCCATTTTGTTGGAAACTACATTGCTACTGAAAACTTGAAACTATCATTGCAAGTGTTTTTGATAACTGTCATTTGACTTAGGAATTTCAGCCCTATTATTTTATGCTATATAGATATATATGGAGACTTTTTTTAATTTTATGTATTTTGGGCTAAAGATATTTTTTGCCATTTTATTTCATTAAAGGAAACCAGTCATTAGATTAATGTTGCCTAAACCGCAGAAAGCATAAATTATAGCCTGGCTTCACGATTGCAGCCAAGTATATATTTCTCTAAAATGCTTTGACATTTTTAGAGAAGATATATACTTTAAAGATCCTAGTCCGGCTCCACCCTTGGCCGCCTCTTCCCAGTGCTGCTTTAGCAAATTGACATGTCTCTCGCTATGGAAAAGACCTGTCAATCACCTCTTGCAATTTGGGCAGAATGAATCACATCACATGTTTACTTTAATTATTGTAGCACCTTTTTAGCTTCTACAGAACTTTTTTTACCCTGCACATTGCTGGCTACAGAATGAGTTATCGTAGAATCCAGTTGTGAGCTTGTGCTGATGGAGAATTTGTAAATCTTACATCCATCTTTTTCTAAGCCCCTCTCTGCAGATATTTGATCACAGACCACATCAAAGTTGACCTGGACTTTGATATGGTCATAAATCAACGTAGGAAACAAAGTGGCTATAAAAGCCAAATGGTGCAAAACTTTTAATTAAACCCAATTGCAAAAACTATTTTTACTGTAAAATACATGCATTAAAAAAAAATTCTACCTAATTAAAAATATTTGACATATTAAATATTGTTATTACGCTAATTACACTAACTATCACGTGAAACCATATCATCTCAATTTTGAATTTGTTTTCACAAGACCATATACCTCCTTATACCTTAAAGGATGTCTGTCAGTGCATAATCCTTGGTCAAACTAAGCACATCACCTTGTAGGAACTTTGCTTTAAAAAAAATGGTACTTTTGTGTTGGCTGTGTGCACTCTTGGCGTGGCCGAGCAATTTAGTACACTTTCCCACCTACATGCCTTCCAGACATTTTTCCTCTTGTACATACTGGAGTCAGAACAGTCTTTACTAAGATCTCATGAAGGCTACGTTCACTCAACAGTATTTTCTCTCATCTGAGCTAATCAGTCTAATTATGCTAATTACACTGATCAGAGTGTGATCCTAGTGTTATCTGATTTTCTTCGATGTGGAAAAAAATGTCTCCATCTTCTCCATTCTTGTCTGTTTGTAAAAATCGGACCACACTCAGATGTCAGATTTTTCTTTTTTTTTTATGGACCCATTGACTTGTATGGCCGAGGTCTGGTATGCTGTGATTTTTTTTTCTTCGGACAGACTATCAGACATGTGCATGGCACCATAGAATAAAATTGGTTTGAGTGTGAGCCAATGTTTTGACGGGTGGCACTCCGACTGAAAATACAGTGGTCTGCACAACCCAGAATGCTCTGACTGTCAACATCCCGGCGCATGTACAGAATGTAATGTTAGCAGACTTCAAGATAAAGGCTGCTCTGTGCTTGAACAAAATTTCATAGGAAACATAGCGGGTTACTGTGAGGCAGGCGCTGCTAGCCAGTGATGAGGGGCGCAGAGATAGCTGGAAGACATATAGGTGAGAAGCTGCACCAAAACTTAGCGCATGCGTGAGATTTCAATGAAGACCGTTCTGGCTCCTGTAAAGAAGTGAAGTGGAAGGCAAAGATGCCTAAAATACAGGTGGGAATGGGCACTAAACTGCTCGGCCATGCCTAGAGTGCACATTGCCAGTAATTGACATATTCTAATAAAGGATGATTTGTTTGCAATTAAACAGCAAAACTATGATTTTTCTTAGGGCAGACTCCCCTACAAGGCGCTTTCCTTAGTTTTAACACTGATTATGCACTCATTTTAAGCAAGTACACATATCTAAATCGAGTAGCATATTTTATGTAGTATACCTATCACATAGGCTTCCTGAATTCCTCTTCAATTAGCTAGCTGCCTGTGCATTTTCTGTAAATTTAAGAAACCCCTCCTGATATCCTTATTAAATTGATCAATTTGCTGCATTGCCCTACTTTCACATTTTGCCTGTTTCTAGGTAATTCCCTCTATGTAATTTCTGTCGGTTACTAGATTAAGTCTTACCAGTGCTGGGCTCGCATTCTTCCAAATCTTCATCATCACTGGGACACTCAGCGGAGGCTACAAGTAGGTCATCCGAATTCTGCAGGAAACAAATAGGAAACGGGTTCTTATTACTTGTTTATCATGTTGCCGTTTCCCATCATGGAGCAAAAAACATTGTTAATTGACTGACTTTATTTGTTGCAACAGTTATCTCATTTGCTTCTTGGTTCGGATTCTGTTGAGCAGGAATAAGTACATGATGTTAGGATAAGATTACAATACTCAAGTGTGCAGAGTATGGAGTCCTACTGGCTATGCTCTGTTGGAAAAACATTAATATTAGCTCTTTCCTGAAAAGACAGAACCTCTGATCTGCACTGATGAGGGGCACATACCCCCAAACAGCAGGCAGTATTACATAAGTGCCAGGATTGGCTAATATTTCTGATCATGTTGTAAGTAGTGTTGAGCATTCCGATACCGCAAGTATCGGGTATCGGCCGATACTTGCGGTATCGGAATTCCGATACCGGGATTCCGATACTTGCCGCGTATCGGATACCGGAATCGGAAGTTCTAAGATTCAAAAAGCAGAAATTCAGCCAATGAGATTGATTCCAAGTGTGGGCACATCCTGTTTAGCATGGAGGGCATGAAACTACTGGCAAGGCTGTGATTGGCTGGTGTAATGATGTCATGATGCAGTTTAAAAGTCGCTGGCGCCATTTTGCGATCACTCTGCTGTGAATTCAGTTAGTGACAGGACGCTGTTTGCTGACTGAGGGACAGTTTAGAGATAGCGATTTGCTTCTTTGTGCTTTCCAAAGGCTAATTTAGCAACCGCTGTGTTCACCTACTATTCACCTTGCTTTTGCCTTGTAGCGCTGTTTTCACAGCGATCTGCAGGGTCTGTGTGTGTGTGTGTGTGAGTGCAGCCCAGTCTCCAGTCTGAGTGCAGCCACATAGGCCATCCATAGTTGGTTGTATTCAGTTCAGGGAGGGTGGTTCATTGCCTCATACTGTTCCTTTTTTTTTTTTTTTTCCCAAGTAGTGTAGTCTGCTGCTAATTTATTCAAAAAAATCCTATTAGTGTCTTTCCACCCGTCTCCAGCTAATTTGTGGAAAAACACTACATAGGATAAAGTAGAGGAGGGTTTTTGGGCCTTGCAGCGCCGTTTACGGCTGTCTGCACGGTCTCCGTGTGACTGCAGCTCGCCCTGTAATCTGTGAGCAGCTGTAGCCTGGTTGTCTCCAGCTCAGGGTTTTTCACTGCGTCATACCGCCAAATCAATTTTCTTTTTTTTCAAAGTATTGTAGTCTGCTGCTAATTAATTTAAAAAAATCCTATTAGTGTCTTTCCACCCGTCTCCAGCTAATTTGTGGAAAAACACTACATAGGATAAAGTAGAGGAGGGTTTTTGGGCCTTGCAGCGCCGTTTACGGCTGTCTGCACGGTCTCCGTGTGACTGCAGCTCGCCCTGTAATCTGTGAGCAGCTATAGCCTGGTTGTCTCCAGCTCAGGGTTTTTCACTGCGTCATACCGCCAAATCAATTTTCTTTTTTTTCAAAATAGTGTAGTCTGCTGCTAATTTATTCAAAAAAATCCTATTAGTGTCTTTCCACCCGTCTCCAGCTAATTTGTGGAAAAACACTACATAGGATAAAGTAGAGGAGGGTTTTTGGGCCTTGTAGCGCCGTTTACGTCTGTCTGCACGGTCTCCGTGTGACTGCAGCTCTATCTGTTGTCAGTTCAGCCCCCAAAAAATAAATAAATAATAAAGTTCACCAAACACACCAGTTACACCACTTTACATTTCTGTAGGCCACATTAGCTCATATTTGTGTCTAGTCCACACTTTAGATAATTAGTGCTTCTTATACCTGTTAGGAGGAGTTGCTCAGGAATAAGCACACAAATCCGTTAGTACTTTTCTGCTTATCTTTATCAGTCAACCAAGATGAAGAAGGCAGTGAGTAAGGCACGGGGGCGTGGGAGCCGTCGCGGAGCAGGGAGGGGACGTGGGGATTCTGTGCCTGCTGCGGGCACCGGTGACTCATCAGCACCCACTTTCACCAGGCAACAGTCGTTCATGCGAAGCTTTGTGTCCGAGCGCCGTACACCGCTGCTGCGTGAAGAACAAATTGAAGCTGTTGTCGGATGGATGGCAGCTAATGCATCAACTTCCATTAGTGCCACATCCTCTCAGACACAGAGCACTGGAGAGCAGCCATCTGTCTCTTCACCACCTGCCAAATTGCCCAGGCAGACAGAGAGCCCAGGACAGGAGCCGTCTCTACTTCTGTTCTCTGAATCTCTTGGCTTGGAAACAGGGGGCCAGCCAAGCAGCATTGGAGAAATGGAAGAAGAGGCAGGGTGCAGTGATGCCCAACAGCTTTTTCTGTCTTCCTCTGAAGAGGCGGGTGGGCCAGTGGCTCCGGTCACCACATCGCAGGCCGCATCAGCTGATGATGACACTCAGGTGCCACTTACTGGTGCGTGCTCTGCTGCTGAGACTACCCAGGAGGAGCAGTTGGGGGCAGAGGGTAGTGTAGATGATGAGGTCCTCGACCCATCTTGGCGTGAGGGACAGGAAGGTGGTGGGAGCAGCTCTGAGGAAGAGATTCCCCGTACGGCCCAAAGAGGGAGAGGGAGGGGGAAGACTGCGGATCCTGCAGCCTCCGCTTTGGCACCCGTTAGGAGCATGTCTCTTCCAAAAGCCAAAAAGGGCGCTCCCAAGACTTGCAGTGCCTGGTCCTTTTTTGACACAGTTGCAGATGACATTTGCTATGTCAGATGCAACGTGTGTCATCAAAAAGTCAAAAGAGGTCGAAATGTCAGCAACCTCAATACCTCCAACATGTGGAAACATGTGCGCAACAGGCACCCGGCGGAGTTAGAAAAACACACTGAAGAGGTAGGCCAACCAACAGCGGCAGCTACCACCTCTTCAGCTCGTGTTGCCTCTTCCTCTACCTCACACGCAGCTGGTTCGGCGTCCTCCCAGGATCGCCGTGGAAGAACCTCTGCCCCTGTTGTCCAGAGACCCGCTGTAATTCCACCCGCAGCGCCACTTTCCCAGTCATCCACACACTCCCAGCCCAGTCTACAGCCATCGGTAGTACAGGCATGGGAGAAAAGGCGGCCTTTCTCGTCAAACCACCCACGAGCACAGGCTCTGACTGCAGGCATTGCCAAACTTCTGTCACTGGAAATGCTGTCATTCAGGCTGGTGGAGACTGACAGCTTCCGTGACTTCATGTCATTGGCAGTCCCACAGTACAAAGTGCCCAGCCGCTTTTACTTCAGCAGGCAAGCCGTCCCTGCCCTGCAGAAGCATGTGGAGGGACACATAAAACACGCGCTACTGAACGCCGTCAGTAGCAAGGTCCACCTCACCACCGATGCGTGGACCAGTCAACATGGACAGGGGCGATACCTTTCCCTCACTGCCCATTGGGTTAATGTCGTTGAGCCGGGTACAGACCGTGCGAGTGGCGCAGGACGTGTCCTGCCCACTCCAAGGATTGCAGGAATCCATTCTGTACGCATTGACTCCTCCTCTTACACCAGTTCCTCAGAATCATCGCTGCAGGAGCCGTCACAGTCCACCTCCACATGGACCCGTGATGAACGTGTACCTGTTACGACCGACATGAGCACAGCCGTGGCCAAACGTCAACAGGCCGTCTTGAAATTAATTTTCTTGGGGAATCGTAGCCACACAGCGCAGGAGCTCTGGAATGCCATCAAGCAGGAGAGCGATGTGTGGTTTGTGCCAGCGAATCTCCAGCCAGGCATGGTAGTGTGTGATAATGGCCGAAATCTGGTGGCAGCTCTGGGCCTCGGCAACCTCACTCACATCCCATGTCTGGCACATGTGCTCAATTTGGTCGTGCAGAGCTTTTTGAGGGACTATCCGGATCTTGATGCACTGCTGCACAAGGTCCGCCTAGAGTGTGCTCACTTGCGGCGTTCCAGCACGGCAAAAGCGCGCATTGCGGCTCTGCAGCGCCGACACCGCCTGCCGGAACATCGCATCATATGTGACCTACCTACCAGGTGGAATTCCACGTTACATATGTTGGAGCGGTTGTGTGAGCAGCAGCAAGCTGTAATGGAGTACCAGCTGCTTCAGGCGCAAAAAAGTCGCAGTCAGCGCCGTACAGACTTCACAACCACAGAGTGGGCCACTATGAATGACGTCTGCCAGGTTTTGCGTCCCTTTGATTATTCCACGCGGATGGCGAGTGCAGATGATGCACTAGTCAGCATGACTGTCCCCCTTATCTGCCTGCTTGAAAAATCACTGCAAGCGCTAAGGGATGATGTTGTGGAAGAGGTGGAGGATGAGGATTCACCATTTCCATCATCTTCTGGACAGTCAGCGCCACGTGGTTCCTCACAAACGCGTAGGCAGGGGACCGTTTGTGAGGAGGATGAGGAGGAGTCAATGGAGGAGGAAGACATCCGTCCAGAGGAGGGAGTTACACAATTGTCCAGTACTCAGTGTGTACAGCGAGGGTGGGGTGATGACGAGCGGGCAGAGATCACGCCTCCAGCAGGGGACAGCGTTTCTTGGGCAGTTGGCAGTCTGCAGCACATGGTGGATTACATGCTGCAGTGCCTGAGAAACGACCGCCGCATCGCCCACATTCTCAACATGTCTGATTATTGGGTGTTCACCCTCCTCGATCCTCGCTACCGGGACAACGTAGAAAGCCTCATCACACCGTTGAACCGGGAGCGAAAAATGCGGGAGTACCAAGACACACTGGTCAATTCCATCATCTTCTCCATTCCAACTGAGAGAAGTGCTGCTAGTGCATTCCAAAGCAGCTCAGTGCGTCCAGGCCGTGGTGGAGGCTCTGCACAAAGAGGGAGCAGAAGCAGTGCCTCTGCCCAAGGCAAGACCAGTATGGCCGAACTGTGGCACAGTTTTCTGTGCCCGCCACAAAAGTCTACACCATCACAGACGGCTCCAGTCAGCAGGAGGCAACGGTTCCGTCAGATGGTGACAGACTACATGTCTTGCCCTCTTGCTGTACTCCCAGACGGCTCTTCCCCTTTCAAGTTTTGGGTCTCAAAGCTGGATACATGGCCAGAGCTAAGCCAGTATGCATTGGAGGTGCTGTCTTGCCCTGCGGCCAGTGTATTATCGGAACGTGTCTTTAGTGCTGCAGGTGGTGTACTAACTGACCGTCGCATGCGACTATCCTCCGATAACGTTGACCGGCTTACTTTCCTGAAAATGAACAAGGCCTGGATCTCGCCGGAATTTGCCACTCCTCCTCCTGATTGAATAATTAGGTCACTGTATACGTTATCCAGGTCTCCTGTTGTGTTCATCTTTCTACCACCTGAACTTAAATTCCTGGGCTCCAACACCGCCAGTTGAGGCTCAGACGTGCCGTCTGCACAGTCAAAACATACGACCCAGTGTTATTGGGTTTCAGTAATGTCAGCTGATCCCCAGCTGTGTAGCCGGCAATGTGTCATGCGACCGCCACGCTGACACAACAACTGAAATGTAAGGGAATCTGTCCCCCCCCCCCCAAGGCGTTTGTTACTGAAAGAGCCACCTTGTGCAGCAGTAATGCTGCCCAAGGAAAAGGTAGCTATTTTTGTTTAGCTCCTTGCACACGCAGAACTTAACACTTATAAAATGTGTCCACTGATACCGTAAAACCGTCCCGGAGGTGGGACTTTACTTCGTAATGTGACGCAGCCCAGCCGTCATTCCTACCCCCCCGGCGCCGCGCACCGGCTCCTCAGCGTTGTTTTATTCCGTCCTGGAGCCTGCGCTGTTATGTTATCCCGTGGCCAGGCACACTTAGCGCTGCCCGTCTTCTGGCATCATTTGGTGTCTGGATGGCTGCGCCTGTGCGGCCGCGCTGGCAGAGAGCCCGCCTCGCAGTGTCTTCTGATTTAATCCCACTGGGGGCCTGGGATCCATGGACATGCGCAGTGCATATCTGAACCTCCACCTCTCACTCATTTCCCTATGGCTTCTTCAGACTGTTCGGTGTCAGCTGGTCCCTAACAGCATGCCACGGCCGTGACACCGCACAGTCTGAAGAAGCCATAGGGAGATGAGTGAGAGGTGGAGGTTCAGATATGCAGTGCGCATGTCCATGGATCCCAGGCCCCCAGTGGGATTAAATCAGAAGACACTGCGAGGCGGGCTCTCTGCCAGCGCGGCCGCACAGGCGCAGCCATCCAGACACCAAATGATGCCAGAAGACGGGCAGCGCTAAGTGTGCCTGGCCACGGGATAACATAACAGCGCAGGCTCCTTGACGGAATAAAACAACGCTGAGGAGCCGGTGCGCGGCGCCGGGGGGGTAGGAATGACGGCTGGGCTGCGTCACATTACGAAGGAAAGTCCCACCTCCGGGACGGTTTTACGGTTGCAGGGGACACATTTTATAAGTGTTTAGTTCTGTGTTTGCAAGGAGCATGATGAAAAGAGCCACCTTTTCCTTTTGCATCTTTTGTGCTGCACAAGCTGGCTCTTTCAGCTACAAACGCCTTGGGGGGGGGTTAAAGGTTCCCTTTCGACTTTCTCAGGCTTCGGCCTACATTGTGTTCCTCTGCTTTTCCACCTGTCCCTGGGCTCCAACACCGCCAGTTGCCGTCCAGAAGTGCTGTACGCACAGTCAACAGTCCCTCCTCTGTTATTGGGGTTCAGTAACGTCAGCTGTTCCCCTGCTGTGTGTGTGGCAATCCCTCCTACCTCCTCCAACCTCCTCCTCCTCCACCCGTCCCTGGGCTCCAACACCGCCAGTTGCCGTCCAGAAGTGCTGTACGCACAGTCAACAGTCCCTCCTCTGTTATTGGGGTTCAGTAACGTCAGCTGTTCCCCTGCTGTGTGTGTGGCAATCCCTCCTACCTCCTCCAACCTCCTCCTCCTCCACCCGTCCCTGGGCTCCAACACCGCCAGTTGCCGTCCAGAAGTGCTGTACGCACAGTCAACAGTCCCTCCTCTGTTATTGGGGTTCAGTAACGTCAGCTGTTCCCCTGCTGTGTGTGTGGCAATCCCTCCTACCTCCTCCAACCTCCTCCTCCTCCACCCGTCCCTGGGCTCCAACACCGCCAGTTGCCGTCCAGAAGTGCTGTACGCACAGTCAACAGTCCCTCCTCTGTTATTGGGGTTCAGTAACGTCAGCTGTTCCCCTGCTGTGTGTGTGGCAATCCCTCCTACCTCCTCCAACCTCCTCCTCCTCCACCCGTCCCTGGGCTCCAACACCGCCAGTTGCCGTCCAGAAGTGCTGTACGCACAGTCAACAGTCCCTCCTCTGTTATTGGGGTTCAGTAACGTCAGCTGTTCCCCTGCTGTGTGTGTGGCAATCCCTCCTACCTCCTCCAACCTCCTCCTCCTCCACCCGTCCCTGGGCTCCAACACCGCCAGTTGCCGTCCAGAAGTGCTGTACGCACAGTCAACAGTCCCTCCTCTGTTATTGGGGTTCAGTAACGTCAGCTGTTCCCCTGCTGTGTGTGTGGCAATCCCTCCTACCTCCTCCTACCTCCTCCAACCTCCTCCTCCTCCACCTGCCCCTGGGCTCCAACACCGCCAGTTGCCGTCCAGAAGTGCTGTACGCACAGTCAACAGTCCCTCCTCTGTTATTGGGGTTCAGTAACGTCAGCTGTTCCCCTGCTGTGTGTGTGGCAATCCCTCCTACCTCCTCCTACCTCCTCCAACCTCCTCCTCCTCCACCTGCCCCTGGGCTCCAACACCGCCAGTTGCCGTCCAGAAGTGCTGTACGCACAGAGCCAAACACCTCGCCAATGTGTTAGTGGGGTTCAGCACCGCCAGCTGTTCCCCTGCTGTGTATACGGCAACGTGTACTGCGACCGCCACGCAGGCACAACAAGTTAAATGTAAGGGAACCTGACCCCCCCCCCCCCCCAGGCGTTTGTTACTGAAGGAGCCACCTTGTGCAGCAGTAATGATGCAAAGGGAAAAAGTGCCTCTTTTCGTGATGCTCCTTGCACATGCTGAACCAAACACTTATGAAATGTGTCCCCACACAGCGTTAAACCGTCCGGTAGGTGGAACTTTCCTTTGTCGTGTGACGCAGCACAGCCATCATTTTTACCCCCTTGGCGCCGTGCGCCGCCTCCTCAGCGTTGTTTTAATCTGTCCCGGAGCCTGCGCTGTTAGGTTAGCCCTTGGCCATGCACACATGTTGCGCTGCCCGTCTTCTGACCTCATTTGGTGTCAGGCTGGCTGCGCCTGTGCGGGTGCGCTGGCCGAGATCCCGCCTCGCAGTGTCGTCTAATGTAATCCCACCGCGGGCCTGTGATCCGTGCCCGTGCGCAGTGCATATCCTCTCCTCTCACTCCCCTCCCTACGGCTTCTTCAGACTGTGCGATGTCAGCTGGTCCCTAATAGCATGCCACGGCCGTGACACCGCACAGTCTGAAAAAGCCGTAGGGAGGGGAGTGAGAGGAGAGGATATGCACTGCGCACGGGCACGGATCACAGGCCCGCGGTGGGATTACATTAGACGACACTGCGAGGCGGGATCTCGGCCAGCGCACCCGCACAGGCGCAGCCAGCCTGACACCAAATGATGTCAGAAGACGGGCAGCGCAAAATGTGTGCATGGCCAAGGGCTAACCTAACAGCCCAGGCTCCGGGACAGATTAAAACAACGCTGAGGAGGCGGCGCACGGCGCCAAGGGGGTAAAAATGATGGCTGTGCTGCGTCACACGACAAAGGAAAGTTCCACCTACCGGACGGTTTAACGCTGTGAGGGGACACATTTCATAACTGTTAGGTTCCGCATGTGCAAGGACCATAATTAAAAGAGCTAAGTTTACCTTTTCCAGCATTAGTGCTGTACACAATGGCTCTTTCAGCTACAAACGCCTGGGGGGGGGGGGGTTAAAGGTTTCCTTTCAACTTGCTCGAGTGCAGGCTTCGGCCTACACTCCGCTCCCCCTGCTCCTCCTGCTGACCCTGGGCTCCAACACCGCCAGTTGGGGCCCGGTACTGCTAGCTGCACAGAGAAAAACACCTCGCCAATGTGTCAGTGGGGTCCAGCACCGCCAGCTGTTCCCCTGCTGTGTAGCCGGCAACGTGTCCTGCAAAAGTCACGCAGACACAACACACCCAAAGCTGCCGCCTGTGCAGGCTTCGGCCTACACTCCCCTCCCCCTGCTCCTCCTCCTCCTGCTCCTCCTCCTGCTGTCCCTGGGCTCTAACACACCGCCAGTTTTTGCCCAGATGTGCTAGCTGCACAGAGAAAAACACCAGCCAATGTGTCAGTGGGGTCCAGCACCGCCAGCTGTTCCCCTGCTGTGCAGCCGGCAACGTGTCCTGCAAAAGCCACGCAGACACAAGAACTGAAATTGAAGGGAACCTGTCCCCCCTCCCCCAGGCGTTTTTACGTTATCCAGCCACCTTGTACAGCGGTAATGCTGCATGTGTGCAAGGTGGCTCAGAAACGTATTCTCCTCGCACATGTGGAACTGAAAACACGTCTGCAATGTGTCCTCTGTGTGACCATTTAACCGTCCCGGTGGTGTGACTTTCCTTTGTAATGACACGCTGCAACCCCCTTGGTAGCGCTGCCCGTCTTCTGGCATCATGGTTTGGCTGCCTGCGCCTCTGCGGCCGCCCTGACCCACACAACGCCCCTCGGTGTCTTATTTATTGGGACTGCGAGGGTGTGATTGATGGGCAGGATCAGTGCATCAGTTCGCCTGTCCCTCCTCTCCTTCCGCCTTCTTCGGACTGTGCGGCTTCATGGCCGTGGCATGCGATAAGGGATCAGATGACGCCGCACAGTCTGAAGCGGGTGTAAGGACCCGAGTGTGAGAGGCGAACATATGTGCTGCGCCAGGCCCTGAATCCCAGCCCCGCAGTGTTTTAACAATGTTAAGACACTGCGGGGCTGGGATTCATGGGCATCGCGAACCGCACCGGCCGACATTACATGATGCCAGAAGATGGGCAGCGCTAACGGCGCTAGGCCAGGGGATAACACGACAGCGCAGACTCCTGTACAGCAAATAACAACGCTCGGGAGGCTGCACCCAGCACCAAGGTGGGATTCTTGACACCTGTGCTGCGTCTCATTACAAAGGGAACTCTCGCCTCCATTACACAGTTTGACTGTCTAAAGGGCTGAATGTTATACGTGTTCCATTCAGCGTGTGCAAGGAGAAAAATTACAAGAGCAACCTTTGACTTGCGCAGCACTGCTGCTGCATAAGCTGTGGCTCTTCTACTTTGTAACCCCTGAGGGGGGGTTAAAGGTGACTTTTGAAATCGGTTCAATTAGGCTTCGGCCTACACTCTGCTCCACCTGCAGAGCCCGGGCTCCAACAACGCTAGTTGCTGTCCGGAAGTGCTGGCTGCACAGAGCCAAACACCTCGCCAATGTGTCAGTGGGGTCCAGCACCGCCAGCTGTTCCCCTGCTGTGTAGCCGGCAACGTGTCCTGCAAAAGTCACGCAGACACAACACACCCAAAGCTGCCGCCTGTGCAGGCTTCGGCCTACACTCCCCTCCCCCTGCTCCTCCTCCTCCTGCTCCTCCTCCTGCTGTCCCTGGGCTCTAACACACCGCCAGTTTTTGCCCAGATGTGCTAGCTGCACAGAGAAAAACACCAGCCAATGTGTCAGTGGGGTCCAGCACCGCCAGCTGTTCCCCTGCTGTGCAGCCGGCAACGTGTCCTGCAAAAGCCACGCAGACACAAGAACTGAAATTGAAGGGAACCTGTCCCCCCTCCCCCAGGCGTTTTTACGTTATCCAGCCACCTTGTACAGCGGTAATGCTGCATGTGTGCAAGGTGGCTCAGAAACGTATTCTCCTCGCACATGTGGAACTGAAAACACGTCTGCAATGTGTCCTCTGTGTGACCATTTAACCGTCCCGGTGGTGTGACTTTCCTTTGTAATGACACGCTGCAACCCCCTTGGTAGCGCTGCCCGTCTTCTGGCATCATGGTTTGGCTGCCTGCGCCTCTGCGGCCGCCCTGACCCACACAACGCCCCTCGGTGTCTTATTTATTGGGACTGCGAGGGTGTGATTGATGGGCAGGATCAGTGCATCAGTTCGCCTGTCCCTCCTCTCCTTCCGCCTTCTTCGGACTGTGCGGCTTCATGGCCGTGGCATGCGATAAGGGATCAGATGACGCCGCACAGTCTGAAGCGGGTGTAAGGACCCGAGTGTGAGAGGCGAACATATGTGCTGCGCCAGGCCCTGAATCCCAGCCCCGCAGTGTTTTAACAATGTTAAGACACTGCGGGGCTGGGATTCATGGGCATCGCGAACCGCACCGGCCGACATTACATGATGCCAGAAGATGGGCAGCGCTAACGGCGCTAGGCCAGGGGATAACACGACAGCGCAGACTCCTGTACAGCAAATAACAACGCTCGGGAGGCTGCACCCAGCACCAAGGTGGGATTCTTGACACCTGTGCTGCGTCTCATTACAAAGGGAACTCTCGCCTCCATTACACAGTTTGACTGTCTAAAGGGCTGAATGTTATACGTGTTCCATTCAGCGTGTGCAAGGAGAAAAATTACAAGAGCAACCTTTGACTTGCGCAGCACTGCTGCTGCATAAGCTGTGGCTCTTCTACTTTGTAACCCCTGAGGGGGGGTTAAAGGTGACTTTTGAAATCGGTTCAATTAGGCTTCGGCCTACACTCTGCTCCACCTGCAGAGCCCGGGCTCCAACAACGCTAGTTGCTGTCCGGAAGTGCTGGCTGCACAGAGCCAAACACCTCGCCAATGTGTCAGTGGGGTCCAGCACCGCCAGCTGTTCCCCTGCTGTGTAGCCGGCAACGTGTCCTGCAAAAGTCACGCAGACACAACACACCCAAAGCTGCCGCCTGTGCAGGCTTCGGCCTACACTCCCCTCCCCCTGCTCCTCCTCCTCCTGCTCCTCCTCCTGCTGTCCCTGGGCTCTAACACACCGCCAGTTTTTGCCCAGATGTGCTAGCTGCACAGAGAAAAACACCAGCCAATGTGTCAGTGGGGTCCAGCACCGCCAGCTGTTCCCCTGCTGTGCAGCCGGCAACGTGTCCTGCAAAAGCCACGCAGACACAAGAACTGAAATTGAAGGGAACCTGTCCCCCCTCCCCCAGGCGTTTTTACGTTATCCAGCCACCTTGTACAGCGGTAATGCTGCATGTGTGCAAGGTGGCTCAGAAACGTATTCTCCTCGCACATGTGGAACTGAAAACACGTCTGCAATGTGTCCTCTGTGTGACCATTTAACCGTCCCGGTGGTGTGACTTTCCTTTGTAATGACACGCTGCAACCCCCTTGGTAGCGCTGCCCGTCTTCTGGCATCATGGTTTGGCTGCCTGCGCCTCTGCGGCCGCCCTGACCCACACAACGCCCCTCGGTGTCTTATTTATTGGGACTGCGAGGGTGTGATTGATGGGCAGGATCAGTGCATCAGTTCGCCTGTCCCTCCTCTCCTTCCGCCTTCTTCGGACTGTGCGGCTTCATGGCCGTGGCATGCGATAAGGGATCAGATGACGCCGCACAGTCTGAAGCGGGTGTAAGGACCCGAGTGTGAGAGGCGAACATATGTGCTGCGCCAGGCCCTGAATCCCAGCCCCGCAGTGTTTTAACAATGTTAAGACACTGCGGGGCTGGGATTCATGGGCATCGCGAACCGCACCGGCCGACATTACATGATGCCAGAAGATGGGCAGCGCTAACGGCGCTAGGCCAGGGGATAACACGACAGCGCAGACTCCTGTACAGCAAATAACAACGCTCGGGAGGCTGCACCCAGCACCAAGGTGGGATTCTTGACACCTGTGCTGCGTCTCATTACAAAGGGAACTCTCGCCTCCATTACACAGTTTGACTGTCTAAAGGGCTGAATGTTATACGTGTTCCATTCAGCGTGTGCAAGGAGAAAAATTACAAGAGCAACCTTTGACTTGCGCAGCACTGCTGCTGCATAAGCTGTGGCTCTTCTACTTTGTAACCCCTGAGGGGGGGTTAAAGGTGACTTTTGAAATCGGTTCAATTAGGCTTCGGCCTACACTCTGCTCCACCTGCAGAGCCCGGGCTCCAACAACGCTAGTTGCTGTCCGGAAGTGCTGGCTGCACAGAGCCAAACACCTCGCCAATGTGTCAGTGGGGTCCAGCACCGCCAGCTGTTCCCCTGCTGTGTAGCCGGCAACGTGTCCTGCAAAAGTCACGCAGACACAACACACCCAAAGCTGCCGCCTGTGCAGGCTTCGGCCTACACTCCCCTCCCCCTGCTCCTCCTCCTCCTGCTCCTCCTCCTGCTGTCCCTGGGCTCTAACACACCGCCAGTTTTTGCCCAGATGTGCTAGCTGCACAGAGAAAAACACCAGCCAATGTGTCAGTGGGGTCCAGCACCGCCAGCTGTTCCCCTGCTGTGCAGCCGGCAACGTGTCCTGCAAAAGCCACGCAGACACAAGAACTGAAATTGAAGGGAACCTGTCCCCCCTCCCCCAGGCGTTTTTACGTTATCCAGCCACCTTGTACAGCGGTAATGCTGCATGTGTGCAAGGTGGCTCAGAAACGTATTCTCCTCGCACATGTGGAACTGAAAACACGTCTGCAATGTGTCCTCTGTGTGACCATTTAACCGTCCCGGTGGTGTGACTTTCCTTTGTAATGACACGCTGCAACCCCCTTGGTAGCGCTGCCCGTCTTCTGGCATCATGGTTTGGCTGCCTGCGCCTCTGCGGCCGCCCTGACCCACACAACGCCCCTCGGTGTCTTATTTATTGGGACTGCGAGGGTGTGATTGATGGGCAGGATCAGTGCATCAGTTCGCCTGTCCCTCCTCTCCTTCCGCCTTCTTCGGACTGTGCGGCTTCATGGCCGTGGCATGCGATAAGGGATCAGATGACGCCGCACAGTCTGAAGCGGGTGTAAGGACCCGAGTGTGAGAGGCGAACATATGTGCTGCGCCAGGCCATGAATCCCAGCCCCGCAGTGTTTTAACAATGTTAAGACACTGCGGGGCTGGGATTCATGGGCATCGCGAACCGCACCGGCCGACATTACATGATGCCAGAAGATGGGCAGCGCTAACGGCGCTAGGCCAGGGGATAACACGACAGCGCAGACTCCTGTACAGCAAATAACAACGCTCGGGAGGCTGCACCCAGCACCAAGGTGGGATTCTTGACACCTGTGCTGCGTCTCATTACAAAGGGAACTCTCGCCTCCATTACACAGTTTGACTGTCTAAAGGGCTGAATGTTATACGTGTTCCATTCAGCGTGTGCAAGGAGAAAAATTACAAGAGCAACCTTTGACTTGCGCAGCACTGCTGCTGCATAAGCTGTGGCTCTTCTACTTTGTAACCCCTGAGGGGGGGTTAAAGGTGACTTTTGAAATCGGTTCAATTAGGCTTCGGCCTACACTCTGCTCCACCTGCAGAGCCCGGGCTCCAACAACGCTAGTTGCTGTCCGGAAGTGCTGGCTGCACAGAGCCAAACACCTCGCCAATGTGTCAGTGGGGTCCAGCACCGCCAGCTGTTCCCCTGCTGTGTAGCCGGCAACGTGTCCTGCAAAAGTCACGCAGACACAACACACCCAAAGCTGCCGCCTGTGCAGGCTTCGGCCTACACTCCCCTCCCCCTGCTCCTCCTCCTCCTGCTCCTCCTCCTGCTGTCCCTGGGCTCTAACACACCGCCAGTTTTTGCCCAGATGTGCTAGCTGCACAGAGAAAAACACCAGCCAATGTGTCAGTGGGGTCCAGCACCGCCAGCTGTTCCCCTGCTGTGCAGCCGGCAACGTGTCCTGCAAAAGCCACGCAGACACAAGAACTGAAATTGAAGGGAACCTGTCCCCCCTCCCCCAGGCGTTTTTACGTTATCCAGCCACCTTGTACAGCGGTAATGCTGCATGTGTGCAAGGTGGCTCAGAAACGTATTCTCCTCGCACATGTGGAACTGAAAACACGTCTGCAATGTGTCCTCTGTGTGACCATTTAACCGTCCCGGTGGTGTGACTTTCCTTTGTAATGACACGCTGCAACCCCCTTGGTAGCGCTGCCCGTCTTCTGGCATCATGGTTTGGCTGCCTGCGCCTCTGCGGCCGCCCTGACCCACACAACGCCCCTCGGTGTCTTATTTATTGGGACTGCGAGGGTGTGATTGATGGGCAGGATCAGTGCATCAGTTCGCCTGTCCCTCCTCTCCTTCCGCCTTCTTCGGACTGTGCGGCTTCATGGCCGTGGCATGCGATAAGGGATCAGATGACGCCGCACAGTCTGAAGCGGGTGTAAGGACCCGAGTGTGAGAGGCGAACATATGTGCTGCGCCAGGCCCTGAATCCCAGCCCCGCAGTGTTTTAACAATGTTAAGACACTGCGGGGCTGGGATTCATGGGCATCGCGAACCGCACCGGCCGACATTACATGATGCCAGAAGATGGGCAGCGCTAACGGCGCTAGGCCAGGGGATAACACGACAGCGCAGACTCCTGTACAGCAAATAACAACGCTCGGGAGGCTGCACCCAGCACCAAGGTGGGATTCTTGACACCTGTGCTGCGTCTCATTACAAAGGGAACTCTCGCCTCCATTACACAGTTTGACTGTCTAAAGGGCTGAATGTTATACGTGTTCCATTCAGCGTGTGCAAGGAGAAAAATTACAAGAGCAACCTTTGACTTGCGCAGCACTGCTGCTGCATAAGCTGTGGCTCTTCTACTTTGTAACCCCTGAGGGGGGGTTAAAGGTGACTTTTGAAATCGGTTCAATTAGGCTTCGGCCTACACTCTGCTCCACCTGCAGAGCCCGGGCTCCAACAACGCTAGTTGCTGTCCGGAAGTGCTGGCTGCACAGAGCCAAACACCTCGCCAATGTGTCAGTGGGGTCCAGCACCGCCAGCTGTTCCCCTGCTGTGTAGCCGGCAACGTGTCCTGCAAAAGTCACGCAGACACAACACACCCAAAGCTGCCGCCTGTGCAGGCTTCGGCCTACACTCCCCTCCCCCTGCTCCTCCTCCTCCTGCTCCTCCTCCTGCTGTCCCTGGGCTCTAACACACCGCCAGTTTTTGCCCAGATGTGCTAGCTGCACAGAGAAAAACACCAGCCAATGTGTCAGTGGGGTCCAGCACCGCCAGCTGTTCCCCTGCTGTGCAGCCGGCAACGTGTCCTGCAAAAGCCACGCAGACACAAGAACTGAAATTGAAGGGAACCTGTCCCCCCTCCCCCAGGCGTTTTTACGTTATCCAGCCACCTTGTACAGCGGTAATGCTGCATGTGTGCAAGGTGGCTCAGAAACGTATTCTCCTCGCACATGTGGAACTGAAAACACGTCTGCAATGTGTCCTCTGTGTGACCATTTAACCGTCCCGGTGGTGTGACTTTCCTTTGTAATGACACGCTGCAACCCCCTTGGTAGCGCTGCCCGTCTTCTGGCATCATGGTTTGGCTGCCTGCGCCTCTGCGGCCGCCCTGACCCACACAACGCCCCTCGGTGTCTTATTTATTGGGACTGCGAGGGTGTGATTGATGGGCAGGATCAGTGCATCAGTTCGCCTGTCCCTCCTCTCCTTCCGCCTTCTTCGGACTGTGCGGCTTCATGGCCGTGGCATGCGATAAGGGATCAGATGACGCCGCACAGTCTGAAGCGGGTGTAAGGACCCGAGTGTGAGAGGCGAACATATGTGCTGCGCCAGGCCCTGAATCCCAGCCCCGCAGTGTTTTAACAATGTTAAGACACTGCGGGGCTGGGATTCATGGGCATCGCGAACCGCACCGGCCGACATTACATGATGCCAGAAGATGGGCAGCGCTAACGGCGCTAGGCCAGGGGATAACACGACAGCGCAGACTCCTGTACAGCAAATAACAACGCTCGGGAGGCTGCACCCAGCACCAAGGTGGGATTCTTGACACCTGTGCTGCGTCTCATTACAAAGGGAACTCTCGCCTCCATTACACAGTTTGACTGTCTAAAGGGCTGAATGTTATACGTGTTCCATTCAGCGTGTGCAAGGAGAAAAATTACAAGAGCAACCTTTGACTTGCGCAGCACTGCTGCTGCATAAGCTGTGGCTCTTCTACTTTGTAACCCCTGAGGGGGGGTTAAAGGTGACTTTTGAAATCGGTTCAATTAGGCTTCGGCCTACACTCTGCTCCACCTGCAGAGCCCGGGCTCCAACAACGCTAGTTGCTGTCCGGAAGTGCTGGCTGCACAGAGCCAAACACCTCGCCAATGTGTCAGTGGGGTCCAGCACCGCCAGCTGTTCCCCTGCTGTGTAGCCGGCAACGTGTCCTGCAAAAGTCACGCAGACACAACACACCCAAAGCTGCCGCCTGTGCAGGCTTCGGCCTACACTCCCCTCCCCCTGCTCCTCCTCCTCCTGCTCCTCCTCCTGCTGTCCCTGGGCTCTAACACACCGCCAGTTTTTGCCCAGATGTGCTAGCTGCACAGAGAAAAACACCAGCCAATGTGTCAGTGGGGTCCAGCACCGCCAGCTGTTCCCCTGCTGTGCAGCCGGCAACGTGTCCTGCAAAAGCCACGCAGACACAAGAACTGAAATTGAAGGGAACCTGTCCCCCCTCCCCCAGGCGTTTTTACGTTATCCAGCCACCTTGTACAGCGGTAATGCTGCATGTGTGCAAGGTGGCTCAGAAACGTATTCTCCTCGCACATGTGGAACTGAAAACACGTCTGCAATGTGTCCTCTGTGTGACCATTTAACCGTCCCGGTGGTGTGACTTTCCTTTGTAATGACACGCTGCAACCCCCTTGGTAGCGCTGCCCGTCTTCTGGCATCATGGTTTGGCTGCCTGCGCCTCTGCGGCCGCCCTGACCCACACAACGCCCCTCGGTGTCTTATTTATTGGGACTGCGAGGGTGTGATTGATGGGCAGGATCAGTGCATCAGTTCGCCTGTCCCTCCTCTCCTTCCGCCTTCTTCGGACTGTGCGGCTTCATGGCCGTGGCATGCGATAAGGGATCAGATGACGCCGCATAGTCTGAAGCGGGTGTAAGAACCCAAGCGAGAGGCGAACATATGTACTGCGCCAGGCCATGAATCCCAGCCCCGCAGTGTTTAAACTATGTCAATACACTGCGGGGCTGTGATTCATGGGCATCGCGAACCGCACCGGCCAACATTAAATGAGGTCAGAAGATGGGCAGCGCTAACGGCGCTAGGCCAGGGGATAACACGACAGCGCAGACTCCTGTACAGCAAATAACAACGCTCAGGAGGCTGCACCCAGCACCAAGGTGGGATTCTTGACATCTGTGCTGCGTCTCATTACAAAGGGAACTCGCGCCTCCAACACAGTTTGACTGTATAAAGGGCTAAATGTTATACGTGTTTCATTCAGCGTGTGCAAGGAGCGAAATTAAAAGAGCAACCTTTGACTTGTGCAGCACTACTGCTGCATAAGCTGTGGCTCTTCTACTTTCTAACCCCTGAGGGGGGGTTAAAGGTTACCTTTGAAATTGGTTCAAGTAGGCTTCGGCCTACACTCTGCTCCCCCTGCAGAGCCCGGGCTACAACACCGCTCGTTGCTGTCCGGAAGTGCTGGCTGCACAGAGCCAAACACCTCGCCAATGTGTCAGTGGGGTCCAGCACCGCCAGCTGTTCCCCTGCTGTGCAGCCGGCAACGTGTCCTGCAAAAGCCACGCAGACACTTGCTCTTGTACCTTCTGCTCCACATCCTGGTTCCAGTACCGTCAGCTGGTTCCGGGCAGAGCCTTTGGCTTAGGTGCCTCCCTCTGGGTATCCGAGTTCCACCAACGTCAGGTGGTCCTTGGTAGTGCTTTCAGGCACGGGTACCTCCTGCTTAGTAACCGGGTTCCAGTAACGTCAGCTGGTCCTCGGTAGTTCCATTGGCTCTTGGACCTTCGGCTACCCATCCGGGTTCCAGCACCGTCAGCTGGTTCTCGGCAGTGTCTTTTGCTCTTGTACCTTCTGCTCCCCATCCTGGTTCCAGTACCGTCAGCTGGTTCCGGGCAGAGCCTTTGGCTTAGGTGCCTCCCTCTGGGTATCCGAGTTCCACCAACGTCAGGTGGTCCTTGGTAGTGCTTTCAGGCACGGGTACCTCCTGCTTAGTAACCGGGTTCCAGTAACGTCAGCTGGTCCTCGGTAGTTCCATTGGCTCTTGGACCTTCGGGTAGCCATCCGAGTTCCAGTTCCATCAGCTGGTTCTCGGCATTTTCTCAGCCTTCTTGTACCTTCTGCTACATTTCCAAGTTCAAGAGACTAAACACGATGACCCGGAAGAACACCCCTAAGATGACGACGACACCAGAGACGACAACCACCGTGATGACGACGACCCTGGAGACGATGACCCTGAAGACCACCCCGATGACGACGACCCCGGAGACCACCCCGATGACGACGACCCCGGAGACGACGACCCTGGAGACGACGACGACCTGGAAGACCGAGAAGCAGAAGAACAAGAGGCTGCAGAACAAAGAGCAGAAGGACATTAAGCATAACACAAAATATCAGAGCAAAAAAATATTATGTAAATTATAAGCAGAAGAAGACTAAGCAGTGTATGGGGGTGAGTCCGTTCCTCCTCGTGGTGCCCCTGGATAAAGCCTGATGCTGCAGGCCAAACTGAACGCGGACAAATGTAACTGGTTTGTGACAGGCAGAACGGAAGGTGTAATCTTCAAACTTTTATAGATAACAACTACGGGAATGCCTGTCACAAATAAGAATATGATGAAGAAGTTGAATATGATGAAGATAATAGTAAAATAAAAAGAATATGAACAATGTAACCCAAAAAATAATAGGTAGAAGATGAAGAAGAAGATGAATAAGGTGAAGAAGTTGATGTCAAAGAAGCTGATGATGAGGATAATTAACCCCTTCATGACCCAGCCTATTTTGGCCTTAATGACCTTGCCGTTTTTTGCAATTCTGACCAGTGTCCCTTTATGAGGTAATAACTCGGGAACGCTTCAACGGATTGTAGCGATTCTGAGATTGTTTTTTCGTGACATATTGGGCTTCATGTTAGTGGTAAATTTAGGTCGATAATTTCTGCGTTTATTTGTGAAAAAAATGGAAATTTGGCGAAAATTTTGAAAATTTTGCAATTTTCACATTTTGAATTTTCATTCTGTTAAACCAGAGAGTTATGTGACACAAAATAGTTAATAAATAACATTTACCACATGTTTACTTTACATCAGCACAATTTTGGAAACAACATTTTTTTTGCTAGGAAGTTATAAGGGTTAAAATTTGACCAGTGATTTCTCATTTTTACAACAAAATTTACAAAACCATTTTTTTTAGGGACCACCTCACATTTGAAGTCAATTTGAGGGTTCTATATGGCTGAAAATACCCAAAAGTGACACCATTCTAAAAACTGCACCCCTCAAGGTGCTCAAAACCACATTCAAGAAGTTTATTAACCCTTCAGGTGTTTCACAGCAGCAGAAGCAACATGGAAGGAAAAAATGAACATTTAACTTTTTAGTCACAAAAATGATCTTTTAGCAACAATTTTTTTATTTTCCCAAGGGTAAAAGGAGAAACTGGACCACGAACGTTGTTGTCCAATTTGTTCTGAGTACGCTGATACCTCATATGTGGGGGTAAACCACTGTTTGGGCGCACGGCAGAACTCGGAAGGGAAGGAGCGCCATTTGACTTTTTGAATGAAAAATTGGCTCCAATCTTTAGCGGACACCATGTCGCGTTTGGAGAGCCCCCGTGTGCCTAAACATTGGAGCTCCCCCACAAGTGACCCCATTTTGGAAACTAGACCCCCCAAGGAACTTATCTAGAAGCATAGTGAGCACTTTAAACCCCCAGGTGCTTCACAAATTGATCCGTAAAAATGAAAAAGTACTTTTTTTTCACAAAAAAAATATTTTAGCCTCAATGTTTTAATTTTCACATGGGCAACAGGATAAAATGGATCCTAAAATTTGTTGGGCAATTTCTCCTGAGTACACTGATACCTCACATGTGGGGGTAAACCACTGTTTGGGCACATGGTAAGTCTCGGAAGGGAAGGAGCGCAATTTGACTTTTTGAATGAAAAATTATCTCCATCGTTAGCGGACACCATGTCGCGTTTGGAGAGCCCCTGTGTGACTAAACATTGGAGCTTCCCCCCAAGTGACCCCATTTTGGAAAGGAGACCCCCCAAGGAACTTATCTAGATGCATAGTGAGCACTTTAAACCAACAAGTGCTTCACAGAAGTTTATAACGCAGAGCCGTGAAAATAAAAAATAATTTTTCTTTCCTCAAAAATGATTTTTAGCCCAGAATTTTTTATTTTCCCAAGGGTAACAGGAGAAATTGGACCCCAAATGTTGTTGTCCAGTTTGTCCTGAGTACGATGATACCCCATATGTGGGGGTAAACCACTGTTTGGGTGCACGGCAGGGCTTGGAAGGGAAGGCACGCCATTTGGCTTTTTGAATGGAAAATTAGCTCCAATCATTAGCGGACACCATGTCGCGTTTGGAGAGCCCCTGTGTGCCTAAACATTGGAGCTTCCCCATAAGTGACCCCATTTTGGAAACTAGACCTCCCAAGGAACTAATCTAGATGTGTGGTGAGCACTTTGAACCCCCAAGTGCTTCACAGAAGTTTATAACGCAGAGCCATGAAAATAAAAAATATTTTTTCTTTTCTCAAAAAAATTTTTTTAGCCCTGAATTTTTTATTTTCCCAAGGGTAACAGGGGAAATTTTACCCCAATAGTTGTTGTCCAGTTTCTCCTGAGTACGCTGATACCCCATATGTGGGGGTAAACCACTGCTTGGGCACACGTCGGGGTTCAGAAGGGAAGTAGTGACGTTTTGAAATGCAGACTTTGATGGAATGCTCTGCGGGCGTCACGTTGCGTTTGCAGAGCCCCTGATGTGCCTAAACAGTAGAAACCCCGAACAAGTGACCCCATTTTGGAAACTAGACCCCCAAATGAACTTATCTAGATGTGTGGTGAGCACTTTGAACCCCTAAGTGCTTCACAGAAGTTTATAACGCAGAGCTGTGAAAATAATAAATACGTTTTCTTTCCTCAAAAAAATTTTTTTTAGCCCTGATTTTTTTATTTTCCCAAGGGTAACAGAAGAAATTTGACCCCAAGATTTGTTGTCCAGTTTCTCCTGAGTATGCTGATACCCCATATGTGGGGGTAAACCACTGTTTGGGCACATGCCGGGGCTTGGAAGTGAAGTAGTGATGTTTTGAAATGCAGACTTTGATGGAATGCTCTGCGGGCATCACGTTGCGTTTGCAGAGCCCCTGATGTGCCTAATCAGTAGAAACCCCCCACAAGTGACCCCATTTTGGAAACTAAACCCCCAAGGGAACTTATCTAGATGTGTGGTGAGCACTTTGAACCTCTAAGTGCTTCACAGAAGTTTATAACGCAGAGCCGTGAAAATAATAAATACGTTTTCTTTCCTCAAAAAAATTTTTTTAGCCCTGATTTTTTTTATTTTCCCAAGGGTAACAGGAGAAATTTGACCCCAAGAGTTGTTGTCCAGTTTCTCCTGAGTACGGTGATACCCCATATGTGGGGGTAAACCACTGTTTGGGCACATGCCGGAGCTCGGAAGTGAAGTAGTGACGTTTTGAAATGCAGACTTTGATGGAATGCTCTGCGGGCATCACGTTGCGTTTGCAGAGCCCCTGATGTGCCTAAACAGTAGAAACTCCCCACAAGTGACCCCATTTTGGAAACTAAACCCCCAAGGGAACTTATCTAGATGTGTGGTTAGCACTTTGAACCCCCAAGTGCTTCACAGAAGTTTATAATGCAGAGCCGTGAAAATAAAAAATCATTTTTCTTTCCTCAAAAATAATTTTTTAGCCCGCAATTTTTTATTTTCCCAAGGGTTACAGGAGAAATTGGACCCCAAAAGTTGTTGATCAGTTTCTCCTGAGTACGCTGGTACCCCATATGTGGGGGTAAAGCACTGTTTGGGCACACGTCGGGGCTCGGAAGGGAGAGAGCACCATTTTACTTTTTCAACGCAAGATTGGCTGGAATCAATGGTGGCGCCGTGTCGCGTTTGGAGACCCCCTGATGTGCCTAAAAAGTGGAAACCCCTCAATTCTAACTCCAACACTAACCCCAACACACCCCTAACTCTAATCCCAACCCTAACCACAACCCTAACCCCAACACACCCCTAACCCTAGTCTTACCCCTAATTCCAACCCTAAGGCTATGTGCTCACGTTGCGGATTTGTGTGGATTTTTCTGCAGTTTTTGAAAAATCTGCAGGTAAAACGCACTGCGCTTTACCTGCGGATTTACCGCGGATTTCCAGTGTTTTTTGTGTGGATTTCACTTGCGGATTCCTATTATGGAGCAGGTGTAAAACGCTGCGAAATCCGCACAAAGAATTGACATACTGCGGAAAATACAACGCAGCGTTTCCGCGCTGTATTTTCCGCACCATGGGCACAGCGGATTTGGTTTTCCATAGGTTTACGTGGTACTGTAAACGTGATGGAAAACTGATACGAATCCGCAGCGACCAATCCGCTGCGGATCCGCAGCCAAATCCGCACCGTGTGCACATAGCCTAATTCTAACCCTAAGTGCAACCCTAGCCCTAAGTGCAACCCTAGCCCTAAGTGCAACCCTAAGTGCAACCCTAGCCCTAAGTGCAACCCTAAGTGCAACCCTAAGTGCAACCCTAAGTGCAACCCTAGCCCTAAGTGCAACCCTAAGTGCAACCCTAAGTGCAACCCTAGCCCTAAGTGCAACCCTAAGTGCAACCCTAGCCCTAAGTGCAACCCTAAGTGCAACCCTAGCCCTAAGTGCAACCCTAAGTGCAACCCTAAGTGCAACCCTAAGTGCAACCCTAAGTGCAACCCTAGCCCTAAGTGCAACCCTAAGTGCAACCCTAAGTGCAACCCTAAGTGCAACCCTAAGTGCAACCCTAGCCCTAAGTGCAACCCTAAGTGCAACCCTAAGTGCAACCCTAAGTGCAACCCTAGCCCTAAGTGCAACCCTAGCCCTAAGTGCAACCCTAAGTGCAACCCTAGCCCTAAGTGCAACCCTAAGTGCAACCCTAAGTGCAACCCTAAGTGCAACCCTACCCCTAACCCTAACCCTACCCCTAACCCTAACCGTACCCCTAACCCTAACCGTACCCCTAACCCTACCCCTAACCCTAACCCTAATGGAAAAACTAAAATAATTATATTTTCTGTATTTTATTATTATCCCTACCTATGGGGGTGATAAAGGGGGTGATTTATTTACTATTTTTTTTATTTTGATCGCTGTGATAGAACTTATCACAGCGACCAAAATGTGCAGGAACGAATCTGCCGGCTGTCAGATTCGGCGGGCGTACTGCTCATGCGCCCGCCATTTTCCAAGATGGCGGCGCCCATGAAGCAGACGGCCGGACACCGGGAGGGACATCGGAGCTAGGTAAGTATGGGGGGGTGGGACCGGAACACGGGGGGGGGATCGGAGGACCTGGGGAGCGGACAGGAGGACCGGGGGAGCCGACAGGAGGGAGGAGGGGAGCGGAACGGACATCGGGGCAAAAAGGACGACTGGGGGGGCGATCGGTGGGCTGGGGTGGGGGCAGATCGGGGTCTCCAGCCATGGCAGATGCTATTGCAGCATCGGCCATGGCTGGATTGTAATATTTCACCATTTTCATAGGTGAAATATTACAAATCGCTCTGATTGGCAGTTTCACTTTCAACAGCCAATCAGAGCGATCGTAGCCACGGGGGGGTTAAGCCACCCCCCCTGGGCTGAAGTACCACTCTCCCTCTCCCTGCAGATCGGGTAAAATAGGAGTTAACCCCTTCACCCGATCTGCAGGGACGCGATCATTCTGTGACACAGCATATGCGTCACAGGTCGGGAAGGCACCGACTTTCATGACGCATACGCTGTGTCACAGGTCGGGAAGGGGTTAAGAAGAAAGCGTGGGAGAAGTAAAAAAGAAGGTGAAGGGCGTGGAAGTAGTGAAACATCAATATCTGACATAAAAAAAAAAAAAAATAACATAGTCAAATTCTTTCTAACGCCGAACTTCATAAAAAAAAATAAAAAATCCTGCTATTCTATTACATTGGGCTAAACCTCTGTCCCTTTAATATCTCCGCCACGTCCCCCAATACATCCTACATTATTCTTAGTTGTTTTCCTTCATGTAGAATGAACCTACAAGTTTATTAAGGGTTTATTTTAATTCCGATATTTTCGTCCCATTGACTTGCATTGGGATCGGGTATCGGTATCGGATTGGATCCGATATTTTGACGGTATCGGCCGATACTTTCCGATACCGATACTTTCCGATATCGGAAAGTATCGCTCAACACTAGTTGTAAGGTTTAGAGAGCAACTCATAGGGTAGCTACCTCCACTAGGGGGCACTAGTGAGGTTTTTTCTTTCCAGGAGAGGGCTAATTTGCATAGACAGAAGTTGAAAGGCACGGCTATACCTTTATTGACCAAGCATATAACAAAAGGAATCCTTAGGGCATACATTTGGCCAATAAAATACTTTAGACACACAAGCTATGTACTTTTGGAGGATTTCTTGACTTATATTCTAAGATTAGGACCCAAATGCTGCATGAGCGTAAGGTAACCTTATGCTGAGTGACCATATCCTGTGGATGCGCCAGCTGTGAGCAAGAGGAGATTTCTGCTAGTAATTTGCACCACATTTTGTGGTAAATTATCATGGCACTACCCCCTTCCTCTTAGCCCTATGCACTTTTTTTTTTTTTTTTTAAGAAATGTTGCATTGCTGGTCTTGAAATGACAAAAGTTGCAAAAGTTTGGACTTTCTACATTTAGTTTTCTTTAAAAAAAAAATACTTTCCTCACTACACAGCGGAAGCTTAGGCAAATACAGAGTATAATGTAACAGCATAAAATTATAACAAGCCCTATTTTTCTTGAAGTGCATTTCTCCCCGGAAGTAAACCAATGTGCTAAAAACCATGAATGGAAACTGCATGTTATAATGGACCATGGGTCTGCAGTGTTCTATAGGGCAGATCAATAAATCAAAATAGGTCTCTTATAGATTGCTATTGACCACAGTCGGGTTCTTGAGCTCTAATTGGTTGCTATGGACTACAAATGGTATCCTGTGCTCTGATTGGTTGCGATTGCTATGAACCATAGTCGGTCTGCTTTGCTTTGATTGGTTGTTATGAACCATAGTCTGTCTGCTATGCTTTGATTGGTTGCTATGAACAAGAGTTAGTTGGCTGTGCACTGATTGGTTGCTATGGACTACAGTTGGTCTGTTGTGCTCTACATGTTATGGACACCACTGTCGATTTTGTGTTCTCTGCTTACCATGGACCCCACAGTTGAATTTTTGTTGCTGGTTGTTATGAACCCTAGTCAGTCTGCTCTGTTCTGATTGGTGAGCCAGAGTTGTTCTGCTGTTCTCTGGTTGCTATGGACTAGTCAGTCTGCTGTGCTCTGATTCGTTGCTATGAACCACAATCGATCTGCTGCGCTATGATTGGTTGCTAGGAGCCACAGCTGATCCACTATTCTATAGTTGTTATGGACTACAGTCGGTGTGTTGTGCTCTGGTTGCTATGAGCCACAATTCATCTGCTGTTCTCTGGATACCACTGATGGTCTGTTGTGCTGCGGTTGCTATGAACCACAGGTGATCTGCTGTGCCCTGGTTGCTGTGAACCCCAGGTGATCGGCTGTGCTCTGATTGCTATGAACCACAGGTGATCTGCTGTGCTCTGGTTGCTTTGAACCCTAGGTGATCTGCTGTGCTCTGGTTGCTATGAACCCCAGGTGATCTGCTGTGCTCTGGTTGCTATGAACCACAGGTGATCTGCTGTGCTCTGATTGCTATGAACCACAGATGATCTGCTGTGCTCTGGTTGCTATGAACCACAGGTGATTTGCTATGAACCACAGGTGATTTGCTGTGCTCTGGTTGCTTTGAACCCTAGGTGATCTGCTGTGCTCTGGTTGCTTTGAACCCCAGGTGATCTGCTGTGCTCTGGTTGCTATGAACCACAGGTGATCTGCTGTGCTCTGGTTGCTTTGAACCCTAGGTGATCTGCTGTGCTCTGGTTGCTTTGAACCCCAGGTGATCTGCTGTGCTCTGGTTGCTATGAACCACAGGTGATCTGCTGTGCTCTGATTGCTATGAACCACAGATGATCTGCTGTGCTCTGGTTGCTATGAACCACAGGTGATTTGCTATGAACCACAGGTGATTTGCTGTGCTCTGGTTGTTTTGAACCCCAGGTGATCTGCTGTGCTCTGGTTGCTGTGAACCCCAGGTGATCTGTGCTCTGCTTGCTGTGAACCCCAGGTGATCGGCTGTGCTCTGGTTGCTGTGAACCCCAGGTGATCTGCTGTGCCCTGGTTGCTATGAACCACAGGTGATCTGCTGTGTCCTGGTTGCTATGAACCACAGGTGACCTGCTGTGCTCTGGTTGCTGTGAACCCCAGGTGATCTCCTGTGCTCTGGTTGTTAGGAACCCCAGGTGATCTGCTATGAACCCCAGGTGATCTGCTGTGCTCTGGTTGCTTTGAACCCCAGGTGATCTGCTGTGCTCTGGTTGCTATGAACCCCAGGTGATCTGCTGCTCTCTGGTTGCTGTGAACCCCAGGTGATCTGCTGTGCTCTGGTTGCTATGAACCACAGGTGATCTGCTGTGCTCTGGTTGCTATGAACCACAGGTGATCTGCTGTGCTCTGGTTGCTGTGAACCCCAGGTGATCTGCTGTGCTCTGGTTGCTATGAACCCCAGGTGATCTGCTGTGCTCTGGTTGCTGTGAACCCCAGGTGATCTCCTGTGCTCTGGTTGCTATGAACCCCAGGTGATCTGCTGCGCTCTGGTTGCTGTGAACCCCAGGTGATCTGCTGTGCTCTGATTGCTATGAACCACAGATGATCTGCTATGCTCTGGTTGCTGTGAACCCCAGGTGATCTGCTGTGCTCTGGTTGCTATGAACCCCAGGTGATCTGCTGCACTCTGGTTGCTTTGAACCCCAGGTGATCTGCTGTGCTCTGGTTTCTGTGAACCCCAGGTGATCTGCTGCGCTCTGGTTGCTGTGAACCCCAGGTGATCTGCTGTGCTCTGGTTGCAATAGACAACATTTGACAGTTTTGATAAATGAGATAAGAGGGTGACATCTTTCTTATTCTTCTCACCTATCAGATTCTCCGACCCATCCCCTATATATGACACATCTACTATTTTCTGTTTTTACACCACATAATAGTTTCGCCTTATGGAAAGAGACGTTCTCCGCAGTCATATTTTGTCCAAGTAAAACAGAAAATTGCAGCCAGCCTTACTGATGTCTGTGGAAAATTTGCTCTTACAGATAATTACGCCTCTTGGGCGCAGTTTATACTTAATAAGTGCAAGTAAAAAAGAAATATGTACACAAATTTGTTGCAGTGAAGACCAATATTGTCTGAAATATCCAGTCACAATAATTGTCCGAAATAAGGTATTAATGAGAGGAGACCATAAAGTGCATGAAGAAGGATTGATCATTGCTGCAGACACTTCCTTAGAGACCCAAGGCGGACGTCATAGAGAAGCAGGTCCTTTGCTGTATTAATGGCCGTTTATTTGTGGAGGTGCCCAGGAACTAGTGTTACAGAGCACAACTACACTGAGAACGTATTCAGATCCAATATCACAGTGATCCAGGGTGTCGCTGAAACCCTCCAAGGATGCTGCAACACCTTGGCAAAAAATGGCGGCCGGAAGGAAGACAAAAAAAAAAAAGGCTGTCAGGAAAGCGCTCATGGCTTCTTGCAATGCAGATACTGTAGACACATTTTTTTTCTATGAAAGCCTTATTTCTACTTAGACATGATGAACATTATATTCATTTTGTAATGTACCGTATATTCAGGGGGCGCAGAGTATTATATATTGAGGGGGCACAGAGTATTATATATTCAGGGGGCGCAGAGTATTATATATTCAGGGGGCGCAGAGTATTACTGTATATATTGAGGGGGCACAGAGTATTATATAATCAGGGGGCACAAAGTATTATATATTCAGGGGGCACAGAGTATTATATATTCAGGGGGCGCAGAGTATTATGTTCAGGGGGCACAGAGTATTATATATTCAGGGGGCGCAGAGTATTATATGTTCAGGGGGCACAGAGTATTATATATTCAGGGGGCGCAGAGTATTATATATTCAGGGGGCGCAGAGAATTATATGTTCAGGGGGCACAGAGTATTATATAATCAGGGGGCACAAAGTATTATATATTCAGGGGGCACAGAGTATTATATGTTCAGGGGGCACAGAGTATTATATGTTCAGGGGGCGCAGAGTATTATATGTTCAGGGGGCGCAGAGTATTATATGTTCAGGGGGCACAGAGTATTATATAATCAGGGGGCACAAAGTATATATTCAGGGGGCACAGAGTATTATATATTCGGGGGCGCAGAGTATTATATATTCGGGGGCATTCTATATCTGTATATTCATAGGCCACAGTACATTAACTGTATATTGACTTTGGGGGGGGCTGCACTTTTCACCTCCATACAAATATTACATGACCCTGGTTCACAAATCTACCTATATCTCTATATAATAATAAACTGAGTAGTTTGGTTAATGAATGAGATGTTGCTTTTTTCTGTAGAGTGGGGCAAGTGAATTATGACAAGTACTGCCCATACAGTAAGGTTGGGGGCCCAGATCTGCACAGGGGCCCACCAGGGATTCCCCTGTTCCCCTATGGGCCAGTCCGAGCCTGGGTGTGTTACATATTCAGGGGTCATGGTATATACCATATATTTGGGGGACCCAGTATATTAAATTTATATTCAGGGTGTATGCTATATTTGCATATTCATGGAGCACAGTGCATTAATTTGTAAATTCAGGGGACATGGTATACTGTATATTCAGTGGCAAAGTATATTGCTCCTCTTAATGAACCCAAGACGCACCCTCATCAAGACCGGTGTGAACATTGCCAAATTTGATAAATCGGGACTATGTTTTTGCCAGGTTGGCAAATCAAACTGCCAGTAAGGTTAAGTTCCCATGATGCATTTTTGACTCTAGGCATTTTCGCTGCAGAAGGTCACAGTGTCTTATAGCTCCAGTATAGTCATTGGGATTTATAGAAATCTGATGCCCCCTGTGCTTTCTTATTTTTTTACACTACGTAAACAGACCTGCAGTGCGTTCTTTGAAATCCACAACATGTTAATGTCTTTTGAAGGTGCACTGAGCTTTATGTGCAGAATTTCTCCATAAAATTGCATTGATGACATACCAACAAGAAACAAAAAAACAGAGTCAAAAATGCGATAACGCAATGAAAAAAATGCAAGTAACCTAATTTACCTAATAGGTATAGAAAATCTGCAAGATGAAAAATTCAAGAAATGCTCCTGGTAGAAATGTGGCCTAAATGTTGCATGTAACTGAAGAAGAGGTTTGCATCTCACCAACCCACGCACTTGGAGGAGATAAACCGCGCCTATTACAGATTGTTAGGAATCAGGGCCTCTCATTATATCCATAGGAGGTTATGCTAATCAGCTGTCAGTGAATAGGGTTCTATCAAATGAAATTAAACCTACAGAGAGGAAGAGATAGAAATAGATTCTAACGGAGCTTGAAAAGTATCTCTAAAGTTAATCACTTAGGCCAAAGTCTTACTCGTCTGTGATAAATGTTTTACTATGTAAGAAGATGGAGGCTATGGCAATCTCCCCATGGTGGAGAGCAAACAAGCTTCCCAACAAGACACCAGATCAAACACTGCTTGAATTTAAAATTCGTTTGTCCAATATGGAGGCAATAAACCTTGAAGTGTTGCAAAGCACGAATAGGAAACAAAAATTACTTCCACCACTGGACAGTGAAATGTTGTGCGTCCGGTCTTGCACCACCACTTGCAGTCTGCCACCTTCCTATTTGTTACACCCTTCACACTGGTCTTCGTGAGCCCTTATTTTCTCACACCGTTTTTCTCAGCAGTCATATTTTCTCTTTGTCACACAAGCCACTTTTGGTTCCTTCAAGGCAGCCTTGAAAGGCGCCACCAACCAACCATCTCACTTGGCCTCATGACAGCCCTATTCTGGTTTTTGTCTTCTACCAGAATCTGGCTTGGCTTCTCTCTTGGGTAAGCTCTATACCGCTGCCAACCTTTGGCTTCATATACTAGCCAGAGAGCTATGACTAACATCACATTCATCAGGACTGTTGTGATCAGCTTGGTTCACATAGTGGGCATTTCTTCATCTCTCCTACTCAAGGACAAGGCAAGGGAACTTCTACCTTACTCTTCAGCAGCCTAGTCAATGTCTGCTATCCCTGCCTCTGCGGTGCACAACCCTCTTCACTGGTCTTTCTCATTACGACCATTCTCTCTGTTCGTTACCTGACCTCAACTTTTGCTCCACATCTCGTCTCTTACACTGCAGTCTTAGTAGATTCAAATGAAAATCTGGCACTGGTTGGGAAGCAGGACATTAGCAACTGGGAGAACTGGCAATTACTCCTCCTCTTACAACATTATTAAAGATCTATGGTGATGTAGACTTCATGAATGTGAATGTAGGGCCTATCTATGATGGCTTGATCCCTATATTAGAAGGTCATATGTCCACACCTCAGAACTGCATTATATAAGCTTTTATGATCCACTGTATGCCACTGTATATGCAAGTCTCATACGAAAAAAAAGGTATACTGAGCTACGCCATATAAATTAACTGAACTGACCATTTATGTCACTTCCTCCTTAGATAGCGTCATTAATTCCACAGCACTTTACAGACATCAACAACGTCTCCATTGGGGAACACAATGTAAATTCCCTATCAGTATGTTTTTTGTAGTGTGGGAGGAAACTGGAGAACCCAAAAGGAATCTCACACAAATACGGGGAGAAAATATAAGCTCTCTGCACATGTTGTCCTTCAACTCAAGACCCAGCGCTGCAAAGCTGCAGTGCTAACCACTGAGCCACCGTGCTGCCGATTGCCAATATATGCGAAAATATACAGACACAATGTATGCCAAGAACTTTCTGAGCAATTATGGCCGAAATGGGTAACACACAAAGCATGAGCAGAGTATAAGACAAATGAGGTCTGCCAGATGGTCCCCCAAACCTCTGTTCTTGGGGATCATAGATCAAACATCTTGTTACAGATCTACAAATACTATCTACGAGAAGTTGTCTATTACTTTAAGATTGATGGCCTATCTTTAGGTTAGGTCATCAATGTCTGATCAGTGGGGGTGCAACACCCTGCTACCCTGCTGATCAGTTGTTCCCTGTGTAGGTGGCCAGAATTACTCAGTGACAGAGCTACTCAGCACAGTTCTGTCCATGGAATAGTGACCCGGCCGCAGCCACTATATTGTGCAGCTCTGTAACTGAGCAGTTTGACTTCCACCGACAAGGAGAACAGTGATTGGCGGGGGGAGCAAGGTGTCGCACCCCCACCGATCAGACATTGTTGACCTATCCTAAGGATAGGACATCAATGTTAAACTAGTGGACAACCTCTGTAAAGTTTGACTAGATGGGCCATGTGGCTCATACGGTGTGATAAATTTGTTTCATCTTTAGACACCTTTGTCTGACTTTATATCACTTCTGGCTTAACTTTTACACCAAAAGCCACACACCCTTTCCCCCAAACCAACACCCATTCTCCCCCCTTGTGTCTACGGGGCTCAAATTTTGGTTAAAACGTGTAATGTGGCACACTGCATGTAGTCTAGTATTCTGCCTCAATCTGAATAGTAAATCTTCCAAATGCATATATTAATACCGTACATTCTCAGAACAGTAGATTTCCCAGCATTATCCATATTGAAACATAATTTGTTATTTAGAACAACGAGTCGGCGAAGGAAAATAGGATGTTCCATTTCCAGAATTCAGAGAAAGAATAGGAAACTTGCATAGCTAAATCAAAATGCACATTTATATTGGTAATTTTTATACTGTAAAACACAATTTAAAGAACAATAGACGGCGCCGAGCACTTCCTAATACATTACAGATATTGTTGGCAAGTTTACAAGTTTAATATCTGGAGCAGCAATATTACAGCTAGGGATTTAGGAATGATATAGAAGTATTTCATCATCAACTGGAAGAATTTAAAGGGCTTTTGAAACTGGTTTAGAACCTATATTTATAACACTATTTGTCCATTTGCGTTTTCTATATCTATTACCATAACTATATAAATCAAAGCAATAAGAATCCGTGACATTAGATAAATGTACGATGTAAATAATTTACATATTCATATTAGGGGACTGATCAGATGACAAAAAATCATGTGCAATTTAGCTGTAACTTATGAATATTACATATTCATGTTAGAAAAAAAAAGCTACACTAAAGCCATAGAAATATATGAAAGTATGTTGTCTGCAAAACTGTCTTTCCATAATGCAAAAACAAATGAATGCCCAATCACGTCGCACACTTTTGCACTCAAATCTTCCCTGTTGGGCGTTTTAATACCAATTTACACCTCCCGTCAATGGCGCCTTAAATTGGTGACCACACCGACCATACGTGAAACATACAGTTGTGGTTACGGGGCACAGAGAACCACCCATGATGCAAAGAAGAAGTAGGAAGACGGAGCCTTGTCATGCCATCAGATATTAGAGGTTGAGATTAAAAAAAAATGCAATAATGTGGCATTAATTTTAATTCTACTACTAATAAGTATGTTAGGCTGGTAAAAGTATGGGCTTTAGGTAGACCTGACACTAGTATGTCATTTTTTTACCTGGTGTAAATGTCACTGTTCTCCTGAATGCAACAATGTTTTTCCTTTTCTTTTTGAGCCTCATCCTTCCTGAGATAGGTCTCCTTCTTACTGGTTAAAAAAAGCAAGTCTTGTTAGCCAAGTGGGTGTGGTCCTCAAATACACTCACAGAGAATAGTGGATGATCCCGACCAATATGCTCACATGACCAGATTTACACATAAGGAAGAGGGGCTATATCTCATGAACAGAGAGGCACTGGTACAGAAGAAAAACAATCTGGGATTCAGGAGAACAGTACCATCTGTACCAAGTGAATTTTTTTGTACATTTATGGCAAGTGACAGGTAGTCTTTCAGTAAGATCTGTTATCTCTTCTGACGTGTCTTCTATAATAAATACTTGCATTACCTATGAAAATTAATTTCGAGGCATCTTTTCTTATAATTCTGATGTTTGCCATTCCTCTTATGCTTACTAGAAATTTGCGCATTTACAGGGAAATGGTCAGCTGTCCCTCCCCCCTAAATTGCCAACATGTCTCTATTCCACCAATCAAAGTAATTGGCATTTAATGAGTTTTTGTTAACTCCATGTGGGTGTTATCAAATAACAAATCCAACAGGGAGAAGAGGTAAATGCCCCCCAGTGAAAGCTATCTGATAACTTTAGTTAAATCGAAGTGGGTGTTATCAGATAGCTTTCACTGGGGGGCGTTTACCTCTTCACCCTGTTGGATTTGTTATTTGATAACACCCACTTGGAGTTAACATAAGTTAACTCATTAAATGCCAATTACTTTGATTGCAATGCTAGTATCTCCGCAGAACAGAAAAGCGAGAAATAAAAAAACAAACAAAAAACCCAGTTTTATTCCATTTCGCAGTCATTATTATATCATGGGTCCAGTTCAACCTGAGAAATTTGGAGAAATGTTCTCTTTAAGGCCGGGGCTGATGGAGCTGACAGATTGCCTTTAAATATACATCTGATTGTTATTATTGTCCTTGTCAAAGAGGTGTGTCAGTCAACTATCAGACCTGATTAGATGGAGCATGCAAGGACACATCCCAACTGGTAACTTCCACATTACTATTTATTTTAGGAATTTATAGCATGAAAAGTCAGAGGAAAAGCACAACACAGACTTTCAAACTTGGTAAATGTTAGAGCCGTCTTGTAGCAAGCTTTGTGGCTCTGTGCCATTGTATAACTCGGCGGTTCTAATACAAAGTGTATAGGCATTGGTACGCTACACTAACAGTGACTATAAAACTAAAACTTGCTACATCGGTCAAGACAAAATGCTCCAGAATTCTTATTTTATGGACACTGCAATTATTCGCTAAGACAGGCAGAAGATCTGACAGCCGCTCTGCTCAATTTTGGGCGATGAACCAGTTAGAAGGACACTACTTGTCCATCACTCTAAAATGCACCTTGCAAAGGTTTCAGCAAAATGACAGCTTTATCTAACCATATTGATGATAATAATGACAGTCAGAAGAAACACGTGAGCTTTTTGCTTCCATGTCAAGAGTAAGAGCTGACAGGTCATGGCACACGACAGGAAAAACACTAACCTGACAAGAGTGGCCCGTCTGTTGTCAGACTGACATTTACCTCCAATTCTGCAATAAGCCCTCCTTCAAAAAGAGGAAAATGCTGTGATCTTTGAAAACCATTGAAAATTCATAAGTAACTGGCACATAACCATAAAAATATTGATGGCCTAAACTTAAAATAGGTTATCGATGGTAGATTGGTGGGGAGAAAACTTTGAGCACCCCCACCAAATGGCTGATACCTGGAGCCATGACCATTGGTGACACTGTATAGAGCAAAAACAGCACAGCATAGTACCCTGTGTAGTGGCCGTTCTGGGTACTGCAGCTGACGTTCCCATGAATAGGAGCTGAGCGACCACTACATATTGATCAGCACTGTGCTTTTCTAGTTTCATACTATCACGATTCCTCCGCTCAGTGTGTCTTTGACACAGTGACTGACAGCTCAGTCGTCCAATCTAGTGCAGGGGAGTGCTGAGCTGTCAGTAATTTAATAAATAGTCGTAGATTGGACAGCTGAGCTAGGACGTGCTGAGCTTCCTTCAGGTGTTTCCTGTTCCAAGTGATTACCCAGCTACTTAGCTAAGCAGTCAGTCCCAAATCTCTGCCAGTTGTAGCATTTGCTTGATGGTTTGCTTTGTATTCCTGTGCTCGGTTTGCGTTCTATTGCTGCCTGACTTTGGACCTTGTTCTGACCATCCGTTTGCCCAGTCCCTTTGCTTTGATCTGCTATCTTTTTAGTATTCTGACGTCGTACCGGGACGAGACTTCGCATTTGTCTTTCCCCTTTAGTTTACTACGTGCTCTCTTGGAACGTATGACTACCCTGCCTCACGGCTTGTCAGTGAGTAGTGACTAGTGTCACATGTACACTGAGAACTTCCGGCAGATGCGGCTCCAGGTATCAGCTGAGCAATGGTGGTGTCAAACCCCTACCGATCTGATATTCCTAACTTATCCTTGGACATTATGTTAAAGTCTTAAACAACCCCTTTACACTACAGTGTCAAATATGGTGACAGGTTTCCTTTAATTGAGTTAGTCATATGATGCATTACTGACCCAATATCCACCCACACCTCAATTTCTCCTCTGTGTCCTAACCTTTACAAGGCATTAATAGGTTTGTTTTCTAAAAATGCAGAGGCATTAGCAAAAGACTTCAATGTTTCTATTCCTACCCATCTAGAACAAAAGGAGGGAATCTGCTGTGTTCCCGTAAATGAAACATGACATGTTGCATCAATGAGAACGCGTTAATCAATGCTGATCCTTCCATATGGTCATTATTTTCTGTGACTACTACTGTATGTTTAAAATTCTCCATATGGCTCTTTTAATAGGACACAAAAAAGTGGGTATTCTTCTGTAGGAGTAAAATGGTTTCCGATAAAGCAATCAATGACTGTGTTACATAAGACCTCCGCTATATCGGTTATACGCATCATTATTGCATTACTCACCGCTACCTTCTCTGAGAGCATCTGATTCACTTGAATGTTTAATCACAAATAATGTAATGCCCTTGATCAACTATGTACAGTATGTCTAGAAAGAGAAATGGATATTGAGTCAATATCAGCCCTATTTTGCATCCTGCCCTAGAAAAATTCAGGTGCGAAATGACAAATTGCTTTGGCTAAAGTCATGTTCCAACGCAACGCCGTTCTAGTACGTATGTGATAAATCTTTGTAACGTATGAGCCCATGCAAGCCCCCACAGGGAAGGGAAATGCAATTGTAAGTATCTATGGGACTCTTGTCTAGTTGGAAGGTTGATCCCGTCTCCACTTGGGATAATAAAGGAAATCTTTCCTTTTTTTTCCCTGCAGATTAAAGATCGTTGTGTTTTATTATTGCCTTACTTGGATCAATAGGGGAATATAAAGTGTCAAAAAGTTCCCCCTTCCCCTTATTCACATCCTCTGCTTTCCCTCCATTTGGACATTTCCATCAGTACAATATAACTATAGCATGAAACATCTATAGCTTTCATCATCAATTGCTAATAATAATAATTATTATAATATTATTAGCCTATGCGAAATGCGAATAGGGGCTGGCAGTTAGGAGACATCACGGTGACCGACATGAGTAAGGATCAGTCTGTGACCTTATACTATAATGTCCCCTACCTATAGGCACATTACATTGTACAGCAAGGCCTGGTTGCCTTATGAACTTGATCCTACTGGTCATTTACTGGGAACGAGTGATGTTCTCCTGACTCTTCATTTAGCAGCACAGTAGCTCAGAAGTTAGCACTGCAGCTTTGCAGCGCTGGGGTCCTGGGTTCAAACCCCACCAAGGACAACATCTGCAAGGAAGTTTGTATGTTCTCCCCGTGTTTGCGTGGGTTTCCCTCGGGTTCTCCGGTTTCCTCCCACACTCCAAAAAGACATACTGATAGGGAATTTAGATTGTGAGCCCCATCGGGGACAGCGATGATAATGTGTGCAAACTGTAAAGCGCTGCAGAATATGTTAGCGCTATATAAAAATAAAGATTATTATTATTACCTATAATATTTTTCTAATGACTCATTTTATAGACTATTTTGTGATTTACATCACATTTTTGTACTAATAAAATTAGTTTTTGTATATACTTTATGACAGACTTCTTGACTCAAATTTTTCACAGTTGTAGCATTTTCAGACATGGCAATGACCAACGTTTCTTTTTTTTTCAAAATGTCTTTATTTTTTAATTGAAAAAAGGGGAGTAACTTGAAACTTTATATATTTTGAAAAATAACTTTTTAAATTTTTCTTTATTTTTTTAGTACCCCATATGGGCAACATATCTTTATCCACCAACTGCCATGATAAATAAATGGCGGCATACAATCATTTCACAGGGGTGTGTGGCAATGCAATGGGCACTGGCAACAGTGAATAATTCAGCCGGTATCTGCCGTGTGTTGAGGACCCAGCTCTTGAGCCTGCTTCATATGCTGACGAAGTACAGTTAAAGGGGTTGTCCTATCCACAAGTCTGCAGTCATGCTATGTGACTGTAGACTTACAAATTCTCACAGCGCATGCACTTCGCACTATGAGGATTCTCCCTTACCAGCGCCGGTTGCATGACTGCAAGATTGTAATTTCCATATATGCATTCACATGCCGACTAGACGTGCGCGGCCTTGCTTAATGCAAGTTGTGATGGTGTGATATGCTATGTGGGTATCATTTTTGTGTATATTTCTATTTTACTTATTTTCATAGTGTTTTCTTGTAGAAGGAGTTATTTGCTAATTGATGAATGGCTGTTGCTGCCATCTGACATCAGCCCCCACAGTACCATACTGTTTGCTAATATGCTAATGACATGTTGACCTAGCTTGTTGAAAAAATGAGCCCCTGAGACCTTCCCTTGACCTGGGAATGAGGAAGGAGCTTTTTAAATATCAGGGAGGTGAGAGACAGGTCAGTCCTGCATGGAACCATGATGTGAAGACAGCATCTCAGAGAGAAAGAGGAGTATATGGACTATGCTATCCTCTGTCTGCTGGATTGTTGGACTTTTATTCTGTTACTGAACCTCATTCGTGTTCGAGACTATTTTATCCTTTGTGTGGTGGATTGTATATTGACCTTTCGTATTTTTGCCTAAATAAAGGTCTTGGAATTCTTTACTATACTCTAGCTCTGTTGATTGTGTGATACCGGAGAAGGACCCTGTGACAACTGGTGGCAGCGGTGGGACCAACAAAGCGTAACCTAATAGAGAACCACCCACAGAGTGAGTACAGAAATTGGACTGTATCCAGTTTACAGGAGAGAGCCAGAGACCTGGGCCTGAACTACCAGGGACTGACTAAAGAGGCCTTAATTGACCTACTGGTGGGTGCCAGCCCGGCCACCTCCTCCCATAGGTCTGAAGGACGAGCACTGGAGATGAGGACCCACACCCCAAAAAGCCAGTGGGTGGTGTGTTACGAAGATTAGATGGCGGTTCTGGGCCCAGGTGTCTCTCAGGAGTACAAGGAGGAGGCTGCCCGCCGGGAACAGTGGAGACAAGAAGCAATGGAGCTTGAAAGAGGGAGTAAATGTGGAATGTAAACCCAACGATTCGGGAGCCTGTACGGATCACCCGAACAGAGTTTAAGCCATTTGATGAGGCTTCCGGAGATGTGGAGGGGTTCTTCAAGGACTTTGAGCAGCAGTGTGCTGTGATGGAGGTGCCCCACTCTGGCTGGATGCGTTTGTTAGTGGGACTCCTGAACGGTAGCCTGGCGGAGGCTTACCGAACCATTGACTCACAGCGGAATCGGGATTATAACATTGTAAAGCAGACTATCCTGGATTACCATACTATCATCCCAGACTCATATAGGGCCAAGTTCTGAGACCTCCCATGAACCACTGGGGGATAGTTTAGGATGTATGCACATAAGATGTCCCAGGCATGTCGGAGATGGTTGGAAGCAGAAAACGCCTTTACTGTGGAAGATGTTATACAGGCGTTCCTTATAGAACAATTTCTTGCCAAGTGCCCCGCAGAGGTACGGGAATGGGTCCGGGAGCATGCACCGTGGATAGAGCTGCAGCCCTGGCCGATGAAGCCTTTACTATCCAATCGCATTGAAGGAGCCTTCTGGACAATGAACCACGGCCTTCTCCCGCACCCCGTCCCCCTCCGATTATATCTGCCCTTCCACCTAGTTGCAAGCTGATGACAATCACACCTCACAATCCTGGGCCCCAACAGTTCCGACCATGACCTGGGGGTATCACAGAGAGGAGATGTTATGGGTGTGGGCAACCTGGACATTTGCAGTCTGGCTGTCCCTCAAGGATTCGGAGGGAGCGCCATGCAGCCCCACCTCGTCCAGTGCATCTTGTGCACTCCATCCCGCCTGAGGAAGAGCTACCACCACCCCCACCAGAGTGGACCACCGACTACTGCACCATAGATACCCCTCCTGGAGTGTACGGACTCAAGCCTTTGTCCATCAGAAATATAGAGCAACAGCATTGCCACCTGCAGGATGTCTTAATTGATGGACACAAAGTGTCGGGATTTAGAGACACGGGGGCATTCCTGACTATCGCTGACTACTGTGTGGTTCGACCTGAGGCAATTCACCTGGGCCCGGGAATTCCCATTGTCCTGGCGGGGGGTATCCCCAAATATATACAGCGAGCTTTGGTACGTTTGGATTATGGTTTTGGAGAAAAACTGTGTTGGATTGGAGTTATGGGAGGACTTCCATCAGATATCCTCCTTGGAAATGACATTGGGGAGTTACAAAGTCATTTTGTGGGAGCAGAAGGTCCGCGGGCCTCTCACTCTTCTGAAAGAACAATTGGAGGGAGATATCGCAGATACCGGAATGCCCATCATTCCCTATGTTCTAGAGTTCAGAGACCGTCTCGCCCAGCTAGCTACCTTGGCTAATGAACATCAGCGAACGGCCCAGTCCAGTCAAAAAGCCTGGTATGACCATAAAACCAGGACCCGGGAATTTATGGTCAAGTGCTCATGATTATTGCAACCCCTGCCACTGTACAAGAAACTATAAACTATTGAGCAATGTGGACTAAAGTGAGCAGGCCAGAGGTCTATGTAGACCTCATAGCGTGCTCACTTATTATGAGGGGTTAGAGGTTGTGATGGTGTGATATGCTATGTGGGTATCATTTTTGTGTATATTTCTATTTTACTTATTTTCATGGTGTTCTCTTGTAGGAGTTATTTGATGAATTGATGAATGGCTGTTGCTGCCATCTGATATCAGCCTCCACAGTACCGTACTGTTTGCTAATATACTAAGGACATGTTGACCTAGCTTGTTGAAACAATGAGCCCCTGAGACCTTCCCCCTGACCTGTGCATGAGGAGGGGGCTTTTTAAATATCAGGGAGGTGAGAGACAGGTCAGTCCTGCATGGAACCATGATGGGAAGACAGCATCTCAGAGAGAAAGAGGAGTATATGGACTATGCTATCCTCTGTCTGCTGGATTGTTGGACTTTTATCCTGTTACTGAACTGCATTCGTGTTCTGGACTATTTTATCCTTTGTGTGGTGGATCGTATATGGACCTTTCATATTTTTGCCTAAATAAAGGTCTTGGAATTCTTTACTATACTCTAGCTCTGTTGATTGTGTGATACCGGAGAAGGACCCCGTGACACAAGTGTATTGAGCGAAGTCAGATACAGTCTAGTCACATGATATGTATGGTCACATGACCACCCACTCCTGACGCCGGCACTAGAAAATCCTCACAGAGTGCAATGGAAGGATTCACAAGTCTGCAGTCACTTAGAATGACTACAGACTTGTAGCTTAAGACCAGACAACCCCTTTAAGTCTATATGCACCACAAGTGTCCCATCTTAATAAATAGGTAAAATTGCAAAGTGCTTGTAAAAAAACAAGCAACTTTGAAATCTACTGCCTATTAAAAATGCTCTACAAGATTTTTAGTTCTACTATGTATTGCACATTGCCTAGGTCACCAGCCACCCTTGCAGTTTCAGAGGTGGCTGGTTTCCTAGGCAAGCAGCTTGTGCTAGCATGCTCTATGCTTTGGACCTTGCAAGCGCTGCTCTGAGGCTATTTGTGCTCCTCTCATTCTGCCTCAGCTAGCAGCATCCGAGAGTGCACAGTCCAGACCAGAGGCGCAACCATGCCGCTGGTCTGAACTGTCAGTGTATGTGCACACGTCAGGATTTCTTGCAAAAATGTCCTGACAAAAACCAGACATTTCTGCCAGAAATCCGCATGCGTTTTTTGTGCGTTTTTTCCAATGCATTGAATAGCGGGAAAAACGCGAAAAATCAGCAAAATTAATGAACATGCTGCTTTTTTATCCGCAATGCGTTTTTTTTTTTGCGGAAAAACCCCCCAAAAATGCAGAATGCATTCTAAATTATAGGATGCATAATGTATGCATTTTTAACCCCTTTCTGACCTCGGACGGGATAGTACGTCCGAGGTCAGATCCCCTGCTTTGATGCAGGGTTCCGCGGTGAGCCCGCATCAAAGCCGAGACATGTCAGCCGTTTTGAATAGCTGACATGTGCCCGCAATAGCGGCGGGTGAAATCGCGATTCACCCGCCGCTGTTAACTAGTTAAATGCCGCTGTCAAACGCAGACAGCGGCATTTAACCGGCGCTTCCGGCCGGGCGGCCGGAAATGAGCTCATCGCCGACCCCGTCACATGATCGGAGGTCGGCGATGCTTCTGAATAGTAACCATAGAGGTCCTTGAGACCTTTATGGTTACTGATCCCCGGCAGCTGTGAGCGCCACCCTGAGGTCGGCGCTCACAGCACACCTGCATTTCTGCTATGTAGCAGAGCCGATCGTGTTGTGCCAGCTTCTAGCCTCCCATGGAGGCTATTGAAGCATGGCAAAAGTAAAAAAAATAAGTAAAAAAAATGTGAAAAAAATAAAAAAATATATAAAAGTTTAAATCACCCCCCTTTCGCCCCATTCAAAATCAATAAAAAAATAATCAAACCTACACATATTTGGTATCGCCGCGTTCAGAATCGCCCGATCTATCAATAAAAAAAAAGCATTAACCTGATCGCTAAACAGCATAACGAGAAAAAAATTAGAAACGCCAGAATTACGTTTTCTTGGTTGCCGCGACATTGCATTAAAATGCAATAACGGGCGATCAAAAGAACGTATCTGCACCAAAATGGTATCATTAAAAACGCCAGCTCGGCACGCAAAAAATAATCCCTCAACCGACCCCAGATCATGGAAAATGGAGACGCTACGAGTATCGGAAAATGGCGCAATTTTTTTTTTTTAGCAAAGTTTGGAATTTTTTTTCACCACTTAGACAAAAAATTACCTAGTCATGTTAGGTGTCTATGAACTCAAACTGACCTGGAGAATCATAATGGCAGGTCAGTTTTAGCATTTAGTGAACCTAGCAAAAAAGCCAAACAAAAAACAAGTGTGGGACTGCACTTTTTTTGCAATTTCACCGCACTTGGAAATTTTTCCCGTTTTCTAGTACACGACATGCTAAAACCAATGATGTCGTTCAAAAGTACAACTTGTCCCGCAAAAAATAAGCCCTCACATGGCCAAATTGATGGGAAAATAAAAAAGTTATGGCTCTGGGAAGGAGGGGAGCGAAAAACGAACACGGAAAAATGGAAAATCCCAAGGTCATGAAGGGGCTAATGCATTTTTATAGCGTTTTTATCACAAAAAAACGCGAAAAAAACGCGAACAAACCTGAATGTGTGCACATACCCTCAATCTTCAGGCGCACACCTCCCCCAGCAAGCAGGGAACCAGGAGAATGGGCAGAGGTCAGCTCTCGAAGACAGTAGAGGATATACAACCCCTTTTAAAGCTAAGTTCACATGGTCTTTCTTAGGTAATTATGTATTTAAGTATATTTTTAAATGCAAATGATCAGTAGTTCAATTAATTACACAATCCCTTTAAATATCTTTTAAAGATTGAAAAGAAAGGACGGCACGCTGCCCCTGATGAATTATTGCGTATTGCAATCCTGAGACAATTATTTTTATTACCATATCAATATAATGTTTTGCAAAATGTGACAATGGTTTTTCTTTTTTTTTTTCAGAGTTTCAATAAATCCAAAATAATTAAGCAGTTTGCGCCTACAATAACCGATCAGTTATCTTCACGGTCTTTAAAATAGCAGCAGGCAGATTTCAAAACAAAAACCCTTGCAACGCGGCTCCAGAAGCATACTAATTCACGGGCGGGCAATGCTCTATGTTGTGTACTGACAATGTGAAACTTTGGGAACATTTTTATCATCAGTTAATATGTCATTTAAAGGGATAAGACACATTCTAAATGGGGTTAAAGTTGTTCCTCCATACTTCTCACAATGTCGCCTTGCAGGTCTCCTGGCTTCTTCATGTAGGGGAAGCAATATGGCCACTGCAGTCAATCTTCACACTCAGATGGAATGTGAAGGCTGTGGATGATCAGGGCTTCTGATTGGCTGTAGCAGTCATGTTAGGTCCTCCACCGCCCCACCATTGAGGCAGAAGGAACCAAGAGATCAGTGAAGGACATAATGCAGAGTATGGAGAAGTGTCGCCAGTCCAATATGTGAGCAGCATTTTTTCCCCCACCGCACCACTCTTTTAGAATGTGTTTTAAAGTTCTGGATGACCCATTTGCCATTTCATTCATGAGGTCAACAAATTTCTTCCTGCAAAAGTGAAGCATGGTGGAGGTTTCTTACAAGTTTGTGGTTGCATTTCAGCAAATGAAGTAAGGGATTTTGTTTGCATTAATGATAATGATGTCCTCAATGTTTACTTATCCACCATTTAATACCATCAACGTGGCATCGGATTGGCTCCAAATTTATTCAGCAGCAGAACAATGACCCCAAACATTCAGTCAATGTCATTAAGAACTATCTTCAGCGTAAATGAAGAACAAGGAGCCTGGAAGTGATGATACAGTCCCCACAGATCCCTGATCTCACATCATCCAGTCTGTCTGGGATTATATGAAGAGATAGAAGGATTTGTGCAAGTGACATCTACAGAAGATCTGGGGTCAGTTCTCCAAGATGTTTGGAACAACTTCCTGCCGAGTTCCTTCTATAATTGTGTGCAAATACAAGTACCTAGAAAAATTGATGAAGGCAAAGGGCGGCCAGTAAATATTAATGTGATTTACTGTAGATTTCTCACTCCCTTTGCCATTTTGTTAAGCGTTAATGTGACATCTCCACTACGACCTGCTCATGAGACGTCGTCTTCTGTCACCTGGTGCCGCTGGAGATACAACCCCTGGCAAAAATTATGGAATCCCCGACCTTGGAGGATGTTCATTCAGTTGTTTAATTTTGTAGAAAAAAAGCAGATCACTTGTAGAAAAAAAGCAGATCACAGACATGGCACAAAACTAAAGTAATTTTAAATGGCAACTTTCTGGCTTTAAGAAACACTAAAAGAAATCAAGAACAAAAAATGTGGTAGTCAGTAATGGTTCCTTTTTTTAACCAAGCATAGGGGAGAAAAATTATGGAACCACTCAATTCTGAGGAAAAAATTATGGAATAATGAAAAACAAACAAAAAACACTCCAAAACATCACTAGTATTTTGTTGCACCACCTCTGGCTTTTATAAAAGCTTGCAGTCTCTGAGGCATGGACTTAATGAGTGTCACACAGGACTCTTCATCAATCTGGCTCCAACGTTCTCTTATTGCTGTTACCAGATCAGGTTTGCAGGTTGGAGCCTTGTCATGGAGCATTTTCTTCAACTTCCACCAAAGATTTTCAATTGGATTGAGATCCAGACTATTTGCAGGCCATGACATTGACCTTATGTGTCTTTTTTCAAGGAATGTTTTCATAATTTTTGCTCTATGGCAGGATGTATTATCATCTTGAAAAATGATTTCATCATCCCCAAACATCCTTTCAATTGATGGGATAAGAAAAGCGTCCAAAATATCAACATAAATTTGTGCATTTATTGAAGATGTAATGACAGCCATCTCCCCGGTGCCTTTACCTGACATGCAGCCCTATATCATCAATGACTGTGGAAATTTGTATGTTCTCTTCAGGCAGTCATCTTTATAAATCTCATTGGAACGGCACCAAAAGTTCCAGCATCATCACCTTGCCCAATGCAGATTCTCGATTCATCACTGGATATGACTTTCATCCAGTCATCCTCAGTCCACGATCGCTTTTCCTTAGCCCATTGTAACCTTGTTTTTCTCTGTTTAGGTGTTAATGATGGCTTTCATTTAGCTTTTCTGTATGTAAATCCCATTTCCTTTAGGCGCTTTCTTACAGTTCGGTCACAGACCATTACTGACTACCACACTTTTTGTTCTTGATTTCTTTTAGTGTTCCTTAAAGCCAGAAAGTTGCCATTTGAAATGACTTTAGTTTTGTGCCATGTCTGTGATCTTTTTTCTACAAAATTAAACAACTGAATGAACATCCTCCAAGGCCGGTGATTCCATAATTTTTGCCAGGGGTTGTAGAAGAGATGTTTGAATCTGAAGCTCTGCACGGCACAGGCTCTGTCCAGCCATGTAGATTAGGGTGGCTGTGACCTGCAGTTTTCTCCAGTCTGGCACTATGGGTGCGTGTGCTATCCAGCTGGACTTATCAGCTTTCGGCTCTGGACAATTGGAGAGCACTGCACCCTACTTAAGCTTCCAGATTACTACTGGAAATTGCCAGATATCGTCTTCTGCTCCTCTGGATTAGTCTGTTTAGCTGTTTAACCTCAGCTTGTGTTTCTGACTATTATTAAATATTCCAATTTTGTACTTTTTTCTGCCCTTTTGGTTCTGACCCAGCTTTCGGACCACTCCTGACAACTTGCACCATCCAACAGCAGCTTATTCCTGTGTTCCCAGACCAGGGGCCAGTTTAAATCCAGATCTCTCTACAGGGAATAAAGGATGAAGGCCAGGGTTACCCCCCTACCCCCCCCCCCCCCCCGGATCTGATAAGTGGAGTGTCTTGAGCGAAACCTGTGCATGGTAGCCAATATTAACACTTTTATTGTTCTATTGTTTTATATATAATATACAGTATATACACGTTATAAATAAGAGAGCGATAGATAAATATATACACACACATTTTTGAACATTTTAGGATATTCATTTTTGTTTAACAGCATGACAACCCCCACCGAGAGTGATTATTCATCAAAATATCCAAGATTAAGAACTGCAAAAGTGCAAGTAAGCCAATATAAAATATGTAATCTGAGTTATCTGCATTGACAGCATAACGCGGATTTTGTCATATTTGGAGTTTCCAAAGAATTAGAATATTTGGCTAAAGTTTGACAGCAGTTGTTTGCTTTCTCCTATATGAACACTATATTTTAGTTGTATTTTTAGCCATATAATTTTGCCGTAATTTTTACATTTTACCTGATACTAAACAGAGTGTTGCCAATTTTGCTCACTCATTATTGATTTGTTATATCGTAATCATCATTTTAGTCTTACTCCTCTTTCACGAGTCCATATCACTGCGGTATAAAGCCTCATGCACTATATTGAGATGCGCACACTGTACGCTGCTGTTTTGTACTCTGTATATGCGCTGCTTCAAGGGGAGAATAACTCTGCAACGTTGAGTCCAATAGGATATGGCACGCTTTCTTTTTCTATTAGATTCACACAGATTTCCATATAAAACTGAATTCTCAATTGTGGCTTCATTCAACATGGAGGTTGTAGTTGGAATGTTAATTTTCAACATTAAAGCACTTGTAGATTAATAGTACGCTTGGAAAGAAAAGAGCAAAATTATATCACAGGCCAAGGGGTGTAGCAGGAGGCATTTTTGTCAAAATTATGGAGGCTTTTTGTTTTATGACTAAACATACAAAATACAGTAATCTCGATTCGAACAGTTTAAATATGAAGAGCAAATGTAAGAGGCACATAAAAAGTACCAAAATGTCACGGAAATAAAAATGCTCTTCAAATTCCGAATGATAGAATGCTGGGATTTGAAGAACTGTAAAAAAAAAAATTCTCACAACTTCTAAAAGAAAACTTTTTGTTTTGGAAGTTATTTGTTTTCATGCACTAATCTGAAACATCTGGTAGGTGTAATTTCAGAAATCTCAAAGTTGTACAATAGCGTTGAGATTGGATTGAAGGGATCTGGGGGGGGCACAGAGAAGAAATTGGCAGTAGTAGAGGCGCGAGATGATGAGGGTGTACTTACATTTTTTGTTGACTCAGAGTTGAGGAACGAGTCAATTTTGAGAAATGTTTTGGAGGTGGTAAGGGCTTAGATTTGTGGTTAAAGGGTAGAGCAAAGTCGAAGGTTACAACCAGGCAGCGGACTTAGAGGTAGGTGAGGGCGTGGAGTCATTAATTGTGATGGATCGGTCTGGTATGGGGATGCATGGGATGGAGGAAAGATGGTTAGTTCAGTTTTGTCTGTGTTGAATTTTAAGAATTTGGAGGATATCTCTGACTCTGGACTGCAGAGATGTAATGTCTGGACCTGAGAGGTAGACTTAAGAGTCATCTGTACAGTCATGGTATGGTGGTGCCATCAAGTCACTGTATGGCAATGATATCAAGTCACTGTATGGTGATGTTATTCACTTACCATATAACAGTGATATCCAGTTATTGTATGGCAGTGTAACCCAGTCACTATATGGGGGTGTTATCTAGTCATGGTATGGCGGTGATAAACCATGACTGTATGGCGCTGTTATCCAGTCACGGAATGGCAGTGATAACCAGTAATTTTATGGCAGTGGTATCCAGTCATGGTATGGAGGTGTAACCCAGTCATGATATGCCGATGTTACCCAGTCACCATATAACGGTGTTATCCAGTCATAGTATGGTGGTGATAGCCTGTGATTTTATGGCACTGTTATCCAGTCATGGTATGGCGGTGATAACCTGTGACTGTATGGCGCTGTTATCCAGTCACGGAATGGCGGCGATAACCAGTAATTTTATAGCAGTGTTATCCAGTCATAGTATGGAGGTGTAACCCAGTCATGATATGCCGATGTTACCCAGTCACCATATAATGGTGTTATCCAGTCATGGTATGGCGGTGATAACCAGTAATTTTATGGCAGTGTTATCCAGTCATAGTATGGAGGTGTAACCCAGTCATGATATGCCGATGTTACTCAGTCACCATATAGTGGTGCTATCCAGTCATGGTATGGCGCCGTTATCCAGTCATGGTATAATCCAGTAACATTATGATGGTGTATAGTGGTGCTATTCAGTCATTGTCAATGTAACCCAGTCACGGTATGCCGATGTTATCCAGTATATGGTATGGTGGCTTAACCCAGTCACAGTATGTTGGTGTTATCCAGTCACTATATAGCAGTGTTACCCAGTCATGGTATGGCGGTGTAACCCAATCTTGTTATGGCGGTATTGCCTATGACAGTGTTATCCAGTCATGGTATGGCGGTGTTTTCCGGTCATGGCATGGCGGTAAGTTTAAATCCTGTTTTGCTTATAATATTTAGTCTGTGTAGTTATTGTAATTTAAGACTAGAGTTAATCTACAGACCCTAACACAGAATTTATTTTTTTTTCCCAATGGAGCACGAGTCTTGGGCAACTTGGTCTACATCCCTGACCACCAGGACCTGACGGGGTGCTAGGCAGCAACACCTTGTGTAAGTGTTACTACCGCTACCAACAATTATATTTACAACATCTCAATTGATGATCAACAGCGAACATTAGTTTTATCGTTGATCTTTGATAACACTGGCCATTTATCATGACGACTTCCAGAAACAAGTGAATCATGAAGAGAATTAGCAAGTGGACACCAACATTAGCGTCTAGAGCTTGAAATGCTGTCCTGCCTGCCAGTATTTTTTGAGGAGTTTTTCTTTTTATGGATCTAAAGGGTAACATTTCAGCTTGTGGAGAGTGGCAAGTAAGGCCTGGCATGTCAGAGTGAGGAGACTTCATCGCCTTGTCACTGGCTTATTGCTCTCCACAAGGAGAAACGTTACCCCTTAGAGCCCAGTCTTAAGCCTTTCACTTAACCAAATCAGATCTCACACTTTGCACTGAGTATCCAGGGGAAGTCAATGCAAACATGGGGAAAACAACAAGAAATCATATTGAAACCCACAACCTCATCACTGCAGGTCAACCACCGAGCTGCCCATAGTCTACTACTGCTATCCAAAAGCTGTCAGACGTATATTTATCAAAAGACCAAGCAAGACTAGATACATTCTGCATAAAGTATTTTAAGTATTTTTCTTTTATTTATCTCTAATATAGTTTTTTGCTTCTTTAAGCTTATTCTCATGGTTTACTATGACTTGGAATGTCCACAGGATTTCAATAACTCTTCTCTAAAAACTCCTTAGTCACATTGCAGAAAAATATTGATATTTTTTTATAACTGGATTACTGCACAGGGCTTCATCTATCAAGGCTGCGTCTAAAAAAAATTGGCAGTGGTCTAGTGCCCGGCATATCATATGATCTTTGTAATTGCCATCCATTCCGGTTTCGTAAACTAGTGACTGTGGGATATATAATAGTTTCTGTGGCCGTCATACAGCTCAGCGTGATGTTTTCTGCAGCGATGAAGTATGGCATCCATCATGTGCACAGGCTCCATTGGTATAAACTGATCTAAAATTCATTTATGAATGTCCCGCTGCTGGCGATCTGACACTAATTTACAAATATAACATTTTCTAGACATGTAGCTTTTGCTCGTTATCATAACAAGTTAGTAACATATTTAATTGTTACATGAAAATAGTGAATATGTTACCCCGGGCAGAGAAAAATTCTAGCAATAATTAAATGAAAGTGTAAAAGAAATAAAAAATAAAAATCATTTGCTATTAATGATGAGAAAACTCAATTAGATATGATACAGAACAAATTAAATATGCATCTAAAACAAATGTATAAAAGAAACGAAACCAACAGGAAATGAAGTTCTTTACTTGCGTTTTAGATTAACAGTCAGCCGCTAGAAACGGATTACTTGAATGGCTTCTAATTAATAGTTGTTTCATGGAATTACAGTCAACAAAACCACAGTGGAAAATGGGATATGACAATATTTATAGCATAAAACAGTAATAAACTCATAATAATAGTTCTGTATAAAGGGGCTTGTTATTTTACATTAGATTTCCAGAGATTAAAACAAAAACGCACACATGTATTCCGCAGTATATTTATACAATGCCCTGTTTAGTACCCCTCCCATCCTGCTGATATACACAAGGCTGCCAGCTATATTCATTTTCATTTGAGACCATAGCACAAACAGAAGCTGGTGAACTATCCGCACAAGCAGGTTTGGACTGGCCGATTGGAGTGCAGGAGAATTCCCCGGTGGGCCCACCACCACCCTAAAAGAGCAGTAGTTGACACAGTACACTGGATTCTCCATGTATAGACCAAGCCAGCAGCTCTTCATTCCTATAACAAACTACCTAGCATATTATTATATAGAAGAGGAGGTGAATTTGTAAATGAGGGTAATGTAATATTTGCCTGTAACTGGACAGCAGGCCCCCAGAGTCAATGTTTCTGGTGGGCCCTTGTTACGCCAGTCCTACACTGTGTACAAACAATACTTGTTTTGAAACTCGTTGAAGAAAATCTAAGTTTTATAAGAAATTAAGTTAAAGGTAGTGATGATCGAATGTGCTGGGATAAGGTGTTATCTGAGCATGCTCAGGTGCTAGCGGAGTATCTTCGGCGTGCTCAAATAATTTGTTAGAATCCCTTCGCCTGCATGTTTCACATCTGTTCGAAAGTCATAACACATGAATGGATTGTTTGTTAGGCAATTCCTACATGTGTTGCGGCTGTTGAATAGCTGTGAGACATGCAGCCGCAGTTACTGTAACTTAGTAATCGAGCACGCCAAAGACACTCAGTTAGCACCCGAGCATGCTCAGATAACACCTTATCCGAACACGTTCAATCATCACTAGTTAAGAGAGAGCAATCTTTTGAAATTTTATTTTTTCCAGGAAATTCGATTAGCAGAGAATACATTTGTAGGAAATGAAAAGAACTCCAGAGCTTCCAAATGGCCTGAAAAGATGTGTATGACACTTACGGTAGGTCTCCTATCTCCCTCTATATCAAAGACATCTGTATTATAGTCTTTTCCTGACTCACTAATATTCTTCACTATCTGTACAATCCTCAGTGTATTATGGATTTATCTTCCTATCCCTATGGCTAATTATCACTAATTATCCTATCCCTATGGCTAAGTCCTCCATTTGGAGATAATGATTATTGAGGATGTGTACCTTGTAGATTGTGAGCCCTAGCGGGCAGGATCCTCTCTCCTCCTGTACCATTGTGACTTGTATTGTACTGTACACTCCCTGACAGAAGTTATGTCGCTTATCCATGTTATGTAAATAAAAGCTTATAATCTGACGTTAAATTCATCAATTGGTTGTATAAATTATTCATTTGAAAGCTGAAACCCTCTGAAATGTGGTTAAGGTTAAGAAAATAAATTGGCATCAATGCAGAAATATTGATCAGTTATTGGACACAGAATGGTCAGATTTTGGCAAGACAAAAGTTTTGTCGCCTGGTGATATAATGCACCCAATCCTAGTTTACATCCTCACCTGTGCTCAGTAAATGATCAGTTAATTAGTGTGTGTATAAAAAGGAACCCAGCACCCCAGACCTTCACTTGAATTGCAACTTGAGCTCTGACAACATGCCAAAAATCCACCCTGTGACCAAAGCCTGGATTATCAAGAGGCTGAAGACCAGATCCACTTGCAGAGGTGGCTGACACCTTTAATGTGTCTTAGCGTCAAGTACAAAGAATTAAAAAAAGATTTAAAAAGAGACTGGAGATGTTTGACAAGCCCAGGTCTGGCAGACCCTGTAAGACAACTGCTCAGGAGCAACGTTTGTTGGTTAGAAAATCCAAAGCAAGCCCCTCTTCCATTGCAGCAGAGCTCCAACAGGCCTGGTCACCTCAAGTCCCTGTGTCAACTAGAACAGTTTGTAGGATTCTGTCTCGAAATGGCCTCCATAGTCGAATCAGTGCCCAGAATCCAGCACTAAACAAAAGGCAAATAAAAAACCGTGTGGCATTTGCAAAGTCCCACAGCCTGCTAAACAGATGGACGCTGGAAAAGTGGCAGAAGGTGGATTTCTCTGATGAATCTTCAGTAGAATTACACCACAGCCACCGAAAATACAGCAGGAGACCTACTGGAGCCCGTATGGATCCAAAATACACCCAGAAAACAGCTAAATTTGGTGGTGGAAAGATCATGGTCTGGGGTTACATTCAGTATGGGGGTGTGTGAAACATTTGCAAGGTGGAAGGCAATATCAATAGCCTAAACTATCAAGAAGTATTAGCTATCTCTTATATTCCAAATCATAAAAGGGGTCAAATTCTGCAGCAGGATGGTGCTCCGTCTCATACATCCATCTCTACAACAAAGTTCCTCCAGGCAAGAAAGATCAAGGTGCTCAAGGACTGGCAAGCCTAGTCACCAGGCATGAACATCATTGAGCGTGTTTGGGGTAGGATGAAAAAGGAAGCTTGGAAGACAAAACCAAAGAATCTAGATGAACTCTGGGAGGCATGTAAGACTGCATTCTTTGCTATTCCTGATGACTTCATTAATAAATTGTATGAATCATTGTTGAATCACATGGACGCAGTCCTTCAAGCTCATGGAAGTCACAGAAAATATTAAATATGACTCTAATAGCACCACAACTTCATTCACACATGTTATGCAACATATATTTGTATTTTAAGTTAATTATTTGTTTAAATATCACATTACTTTCAGTGGGCGACAAAACTTTTGTCTTGCCAAAATCTGACCATTCTGTGTCCAATAACTGATCAATATTTCTACATTGATGCCAATTTATTTTCTTAACCTAAACCACATTTCGGAGGGTTTCTGCTTTCAAAAGAATAATTTAACGACAGGTTATAAGCTTTTATTTACATAACATGGATAAGCGACATAACTTCTGTCAGGGAGTGTACTTGTTTTTATGTATACCCCCTCCTCACATTTAAAGCGCTGTGGAATAAATGGAGCTATAATAATAAATAATAATAATAATGTGTACCACCACTCTATTCATTGTCTGTGGGATTGATGGAGATAGCAGAGTCCTGCAGACAATGAAGGAATTGGTGTCATGTATGCAAGTCCATCACTCTATTGAAACGGGGGACTGAAGTGCCCTATTCTTAAGATTCATAAAGTCCCAGCAGTTAGACCCCCTACAATCAGCAACTTATCACCTATTATTAATTGACAATCTGTGCGTAAAGGGGCTGTCAATATGTCATAAAAGTTCAAGGTGGGTACAGCCACTGGCACTCTCATCAATCTCAAAAATGGGGCACGTTGTCAAGGACATAGACGTGACTGCTCATGCCTGTCTCTCTCTATTCATTTCCAATTGCAAACGGGTTGATTCTCGGGATGGAATCCCAGCTACGGAATCCACTGCTATTGGTATCCCACGTTCTCAGGATAAAACCCAGCTATGGAATCCCATACTATTGATATCCCACATTCTCAGGAAATAAAAACAGCTGTGGAATCCAATATTATTGATATCCCACATTCTCGGGATAGAACCCCAGCTATGGAATCCACTGCTATTGATCTCTCACATTTTCAGGATAGAACCCAGCTATGGAATCCACTATTGTTGATATCCCACGTTCTCAGGAAAAAAACAGCTATGGAATCCACTACTATTGATATCATCATACTGTATAGAGCATTATATGGGGCTCATACTGTATGGAGATATATATGGGGCTCATTATCCTTTTTGGAACATTACATGGGGCCCATAATACTGTATGGAGCATTATATAGGCCCCATTATACTGTATGGAGCATTCTATGGGGCTCGTTATTAGTGATGAGCAAATATACTCGTTGCTCGGGTTTTCCCGAGCACGCTCGGGTGATCTCCGAGTATTTGTGACTGCTCTGAGATTTAGTTTTTGTTGACTCAGCTGCATAATTTACAGCTGTTAGCCAGCCCGAGTACATGTGGGGGTTGCCTGGTTGCTAGGGAATCCCCACATGTAATCAAGCTGTCTAATGGCCGCAAATCATTCAGCTGCGGCGATGAAAACTAAATCTCCGAGCAGTCACAAATACTCGGAGACCACCCGAGCGTGCTCGGGAAAACCCATGCAACGAGTATATTCGCTAATCAATACTCATTATACTATATGGAGGAATATATGGGGCTCATTATCCTTTATGGAGCATTATATGGGGACCATTATACTGTATGGAGCATTATATGGGGCTCATTATACTGTATGGAGCATTCTATAGGAATCATTATCCTTTATGGAGCATTATATGTGGACCATTATACTGTATGGAGCATTCTATGGGGCTCATTATACTGTATGCAGCATTCTATGGGGGCTCATTATCCTTTATGGAGTATTATATGGGACCCATTATACTGCATGGAGCAATATACGGGGCTCATACTGTATAGAACAATATATGTGGCTTGTTATACTGCATGGAGCATTACATGGTGAATTATTCTGTATGGAGCAATATATGGGGCTCATTATTCTGTATGAAGCATTATATGGGGTCCATTATTCTGTATGGAGCAATATATGGGGCACATTATTCTGTATGGAGCACTATGGGGTGCCCATAATACTGTGTGGAGGACTATACTATCCAGTTTCTGATATATTGTAGAATTTACAACATATATCACTCATGTAATATAAGAAGCAAGTGAAATCTTTGGCATTGTACTATACCTATATTTATCTGGGGTATCTGTGCATCATGAATCGTGGTATGTGCTAAAGAGGCCCACTGAGAATCTTTCGCTCGGGGCTCACGATAACCTGGAGCCGGCCCTGGCTGTTATAGCTTGAGAGAGCTCAAATCCAAACACATTCAGTCTCCTACCGACCCCGCCTGACAGCTGCAGCTTGTACTGAAAAGTGAGATCTCAGCAGCAGGGAGGAAGAATCTAAGAATGATGAATATTAAGATGAGAGCTGCTATAGATTGAGAGATCTCATAAATGGAAACACATTCATTCTCCTACCCACCCAGCCTGACAGCTGCAGCTTGTACTGAAAAGTGAGATCTCAGCAGCAGGGAGGAAGAATACTGAGGAGCCGTCAATAAACAGCGGTGGAGGCTGAGATTCAGCAGCAGGGTAAGAGGGCCACTGAGGAGCTGTCAAACCGGCTAGGTGGTTAGAAATTGAACCATTCTGAAGATGAATTTTCAAGTGAATACATCAATCATCCTTATCTGAGAGATCTATTTAGTAACATATGTAGGTTGTATTGTAAAATTTGGGGATCGATCAGCTTTAAAAAAAAGCATGCAAAGTCTGCAGAAACAAACCTATTCACTTTTTTTTTCATTTTTTTTGCTACAATGCTACATATAAATATAAACATGATGGTTGTCTAAAAGCTGCTAATCAAAAATGGCACAAAAAAACATCCTGTGTTTAGTTTACGCACAGGAGAATATTCCATCCCAATCAGTTCAGAAACTCTAGAAGTAATGTCATTATATAGTCAGAAGCCGAGAGCAATTGCACTTTGCTCCAATGATAAAAAAAAGTGACTGTTTAAACCTCGTCTGACGCCCCTGAGAGTCGCACACTTGATAATCTACAGACTACATTGATTTTACTTATTCGGGGGAATTCACGCTATTACAATATCATGTTTGGACTTGTTAATCCTATCAGAAATTATTTCAATGTAACAGAGCCGTGCTGTGATCAATCACAACGTACTGTGTTTCTAAAGTATCGCGGCTATGGAGAGCTGATATTTTGGAGCTTTTTCCACACCGCATAAAACAAGCTCTTTGCCATGGATACTTCATTGTAACTTTTTCAGATCAAAAGAGGCTTAATGCAGAGTGCTGCGAGTTGTATTAAGAAGATTTACTGAAATATTTAATTTACTCGGTTTACTTAGATAATCTGGTTACCTGCATGTTCGGATAAAGCAACATGGGGTCCAAGTGACACGGATCCACCATGACAGTCATGAATCATGGTCCTTGTCCAATTATGGTCTTTGCTGTCCAATCACATCTGCCCTGGAGCAGCGAGGACCATCAAGATAAGAAACAGCCTAACACCTAAGGGTATGTCATCACAAAGGGAGAAATTCATCCAACATTTTTTGTGCCAGACTTCTGGTGTAAAAAAAGCTTTAAAAAGTCACAATTATTTTGGTGCAGTAAAATGCAACTTCTGGTTTTCACGCTATTCTTGCCCCAGCTCCTACAAAATGAGGAGATGGGATGGGGTTGACTCGTGCTCCTCAAATTCATGACAAGTGGTCCAGCAGAGTCTGGAGTAAGATTTGTTGGGAGGCATGCATAACTTTGCATGCCACGATGAGCCTAGAATGATTCATTAAGAGGCTCAACCATGAGAGTCCACTCCAAAACACCCCCTCATGAAGACTTGAAGGTCTTGATGAATCGCCCCAAGAATCATTTTGCTGAGTTTGCGGAGCAGAAACTGTGCAGAAACTTCAAGTTTTTGAGGAGTTTTGAGATTTGGAGGAGGATTAGGAAGGTTTGCGCTTAGTTTTTGCTACCAAAAAAACTCTTTGAAAAACTCTGTGTGCACATAGCACTGTATGTGCTCATCACGTATTTTCAGTTGGATTGCCCCAGCAATGTAAAAACGACATTGCTGCGCACATGGTCAGTCTTTTGCTACTTTTAACTACTTCAAGGTTTGGAAACGGTTGAAAGATGTAGCATACTCATTATTTGGGAGGCTTCTGCTAGGAAGCTGCTTGCTACTGCAATGGAAAATGTAGAGAAAAGAGGCTGTCGGTGAGGTATCCAAACAAACAACAGCAAAGCCATTAGGAAAAAGACCATCGCTATTTTCTTGAAGCGACTCCACCTAAAAAACCCTGGTGGCCCTTCCACCCACCAAAAAAATTTTGTTTGTATATACCTTTAGGGTATATTCACACTGAGGTTTTGTTTTAGGTGTTTTTAGAGTGGAAACTTTCCAAAATACTTCTCAGAGACTCAAAACTTCTGAAAAACTTGGAGTTTCTGCTCATTTTTTGCTCCAAAAAAAGAACCCGCCATATTTGCATAGTAATGTGTGACTTTTCTTAAGTTACCGCACTCTCACCAACTTTTTAGAAAGATGGTGTCGTTAACATTAGGATTTTAACTCCACTATCAACTCTTGTCACTGTGCTCCTGGTGGTAACGGGATGGTTCTTCCCATAAAGCCAACTCGAGTGATAGTTCTGTTAGCGTTTTAAAAAGTCTTACAGATTGGCCATACTCTTTAAGGAGGACCGGTACTTCTGGTACCGGTGTCATCATCAGTTATTGTATTTTCTATACTCTCTGATGATCTTTATGTGGATCGACATCTACAATTGACTCTCCTTTGTTCCCGTTTATTCTGCTAGAGGCTCTATTAAGATTTCACTCTTAGGTAATATTCACAGTTTGTCTTTTTCTGGCATTTTTTGCTCATAAAATCACAGGAAAAATCACTCTAAAACTCTCAAAAGAATCATCTTATTTGTTTCAATGGGAAAGCAACTCGCTGTTCACATGTTCAGGCTTTTGAGCATCTTTTAAACCATTTGGGCATTCAAACACGCCAAAGTTCTAAAAGAAGTAATGTGAACATTCTTCAGGCGTTTTCTCCTTAAGAAAAAAAAAAAGAAGTAGTCAATGGGAAAGCTAAGATGATGCCTGGGCATTTTTTCAGCATTTTCTAAGCATTTTTGCCACAAAAAATTATAAGCGTTTATTGATTGCTTAACGGATTTAAAAAATGCAGAAAAATGGCTACAAAAAAGATCCAGAGAAACACTGGAAAAAAGTTAACCAAAAAGGCTGTCTGCAAAAAACCCTTGACAAAGCGCTTTGGAAAATGACCAAAAAACAGTAACAAAAATGTTCAGGATAAGAAAATGCAGAGAAAAAGCTAGAAAGAAGGAGCATTTTCTAAAGCGTCTTACCCTTGAAAAATGGAAGTTTTTTACTACAAGAAAAAGATGCAGTTTCAAACTTTTCATGACCTTGTAAACTTTAACTTCGTTACCATGAACTACAGTTTTATGGTCTGATTTTGGTTCTTGGTGCTGTCCTTTTGGTGTTGACCCGGCATGTTCAACAGTTTCCATGAACTCGCACTGGCAAGCAGTTACTCTATGGATGCAACCAAGGAGCCCCTACAGCAAAGACCAGACCCCTATATAGAGGGGGTGAAAGGGTGAACCCAAGGGAGCTCTTGGGACATGCAAAAATGAGTGGATAATGTAAACTCTCCTTTGGATGACTGTTTTTGAATTGACGAACTCCTTACAATTAGGGCAAAGAGCTCATTCTATCCATCTATCTATTATCTATTATGTATCTATCTATCATCTATCTATCTATTTATACATAGAATATGACCCTTTTTTACCTAAAGCAGCACTCCTCCTCACATCAAAAATCGTATCCTCTTAATATATTGCAATCATCATATTAAACAGCACTATGTACTTACAATTGCTCATTTTGCCTTCCTACTTAGTTAATTCTTCTCTTTTCCATTATTAATAACTGACTAGCTGAATCCTTCTAAACTCTTTGTAGAAACAGGAAGTCTCTTTTCCCTGCATCACTGGAAATGTCCTTGGCAGGGGGATGAGCGGAGCAGCTGGGACAGGAATTGGAGAGAGGGATGACTCATACAGGAATAAAAGACTTCCTGCTTCTACATAGAGCAGAGGAAAGAGAAGAATTATCTGGGTAGAAAGACAAAATGAGCAATTGTAAGTACACAGTGCTGTATAATATGATCTCAATAAATTAATAGGATAAAAAGTTGATAGGAGGAGGAGTGCTTCTTTAAATAAATGTATTAGGGGCTAAAAGTATTCTTTGTATTTGGGTTACCTTAAACATGTTGCACCTTGTTCCTTTAATAAGCTCTTTGTTCCCCTTCACATTAAATATGGTCAGTGGAGTAACTTGAAGCTCCTGGGCCCCAATGCAAAAGTTCTAACTGAGCCCCCAATTATTGCAAGTTTTTAATAGTAATGGTGTTTTCATGTAGGCTAAAGAGACTTTTTTGACCCCCTAGGCTCCAGAGCTCAGGTGCAATTAAAACCCCTGCACTTATCATGGTTGCGCCCCTGTTTGTGATCACAAATCAGCATGGAGGAGCTCAGAAAAAAGACACAAAGTTAAAAATTCTCCTAATAGACGTCAGAACGAGCTCACTGACGGATTCTCAGTTAACCCATTCTGCAGCCAGTAACACACGGGCTGTAGAAGGCAAACGGTACAAGAGGTTTAATGTCACCCAAGAGCAAAAGTGATTTTTATCCCCAATTACATGCACTTAAGTGTATATAAAATCAATTCTCCAAAGGTGGACACCCCCCATTTATAACAATTCATAACACCTGGTTATGGCTGCCGCTTAATAAATGACAGAATTAAATAATGTAATTCCAGCTTCGGAGCTATTATTACCATTTTTCCAGCCTGACGGATGTAATTAATTAGGCTAATACATAACACAACTGGCATCTTAAACAATGCTCACGTGGCCTGCAAGAGGCAATGCGAGTCCTGACACGATAATCCCAGCCCGACAGGAATACTTCATTGATATCTGACTCAGAAGATAAATCTGGCATCATTTGCAAGGGTTCGGAGATAAATATCAAAGGGTTAAAAAAGGATTTCAACTGCACTGAGCTCGAGAAAAAGAGAGAAAAAAATAAATAAATAAATACATCTCGGTTCTCAGCGGCTTCTCCCAACCCGGGTAATTACTGCGCCATCACCATGGCAACCCCTAGACGGCTCTGTCAGCATTTTGTGCTGGGATTAGGATGTGACCTGAGGGGGGGAACAGATTCTGCATATCAAAAGAGGGAGAGCGGGAGGAGGGAGAGCAGGAGAACTTGTGTGGGGGTAGAACATCTTGTTAGAGGGACTCTAACAGTGCAGGTATGGGAGCTTAGAAAAAATATATAACCACAGAGATCACGGGTTAGGAGAACGGCGGTGTTACTGTGGGAAAACCCCACTGTCATAAAATGAGGGAGATTAGGTCTGTCTTACTCTAAAATTTACCAGATTACCCGGTAAGGATGTCTCCGTTATTTAGAAGGCTTTATGGCTTGAAGTTACTCCTTCAATATCAAATCAAGATCACATGGCGGATAATAAAAAATCTGTCGAAATTGGATTTGGAAGTCTGTATCAGTGGTACTAGGTTACTGAGAATGGTTTTATTTGACTGGATTTTGGGTCCAGGATTTAGGAGCAACCAAAAGAGCCTGGGTGGGAAAGATTGCTCCCATACCCCAGTCCACATCTTACAGGCCTAATAACAGGCAGCTTAGCGCAGTAGAGTGTGTTGTGTTGGAACTGGAGAAAGACATAGCTGGTGGATACTTTGTAGACGTTCCTATAATACCAGGTTTGTGAGACAGTTTTGATTTACTTTGCTTTAGCCAGAGAAAGGACCGCTTTGGTTGTTCATGTGTTCTGAAGAAATAACGGTTTTAGTTATTTGTGTGTTGAAGAAAGGACTGCTTTGGTTATTCATGTGTGCTGAAGAAAGGACTGCTTTGGTTGTTCATGTGTGCTGAAGAAAGGACTGCTTTAGCTATTTATATGTGCTGAAGAAAGGCTGTTTTTATTTTATGGAGCTAAAAAGTTTCATGAAGGACAATAAGGTTTATTCTGTTTTGAGATTAAAACTTTGTGCCTGTGCATATCTCACCGAATACCATAGTGCTGTTCCCTTGCTCTCCAGATCCTAGAACATAATAGACTGAGGAGTTAGGAAATAAATAAAATGTTATACTCACATCACCCTGCTCCTGTCGTGGTGCTGCAGCTCCATCCTTTGCTGGCTCGCTTAGTCCCACCGTCTTCACTCTTTGGCACTCACTAATCATCAAGCAGCGTCATGACATCACTTGGTGCCTACTCATTACTGGATGAATTGAAGAGCGAAGACTGAGTTGGATTGCGTAAGCGAGCCAGCAGGACAGGTAAGGGGCAAAGTGAATGTAATGCTTATTTTTTGGTAACTTAAAATAATTAAGCAAAATGATGACCAGCTGAAGTCGAATTGCAAGAAAAATTTGAGTTCTGGAAAACTTCAATTTCAAGTGGAATTCTAAGAGAGCTTGATCTGCCTTGAATCGCTGTGGATACGGTTTTCAGGGTTGATAATATAATGCTCTAGTCTTTGATCATGTATGCTGAGGGATTTGAAACCTGCCATGGGATTAAGTCAAGAAAGGTGTAGTCCAATTCTAAGGGAAAGAAAACCATGCTGCACTGACCGGGTCTTCTATTACCATTACTTCAGCGTCAAAGCTCTTGTGATTCTGCTGCTCTCTTCCCAAGATTATGTATTTTGTAATAGCTCTGTGTGTTCTAACATCGGATCCCTGGTGTGCTTGCGTGTTGTCTTACTTCTCAGAGGGAAATGTCAGCATGTGCTCCGTCAAGGATTCATATAAAGGCATCTGAATGACATATTTGTTACACTGGGTTTATATATGTTTATTTCTATTCTCGATGACTGGTCTGCCAACTCAATTTTTCTTCCATCAGTCTGAAGTAAGGTAATACCCCCCGTGCTGTGTGCAGTAGAATAAAATTCCTTAATTAGAAATTTTGCTCAGGCCTCATTCAGATTTCAGTCTTTCTCGTACGTGTTCTGCCTGTGTTAGACCAGGTAACCATTACAGTCTCTGGGCATATTTACATGTCCAGTTCTTTTTTAACCTGGACTGAATGCAAAAAGACTTTCATTTTGGTCTGATTTGTGGATCAAACTCCTCCAATTTAAAAAAAAAAAAAAAAAAAAAAAAAAAAGGATTTCACGCTGTTGCCTTCTTTATTGCATCCTAGTGCCATCTTTTTTTTCACTGAAGGAGTCCACAGCATGTGGTTTCCAGGCCTATGCTGTGTGGCTCGCGGCTGTCGGCAATTTTGGTGGAGGTCTGCAGATAGTGACTTTTGTGAATAGCCCTGTGCAAAAGAACAGATTTAGATGTCCATTTATGAGAAGATAAATATGGTGAGCTGAAGATAGGATAGAGGGGTGCTTCAAGCTGGATGTGATAGAGTAGTGGGGGTGCTTGATGCGAGAAAGTCTGGATGTACCATAAGCATAGTACCTATAAGGAAGGTGTACCTTCTGAGGGTAAAGCTATGGCTGTCATTATATGGGTAATGGAGTTTGGGTGTCAATGCTGGGGATGTGGGGTGCTCGATGTGGCTCATGACCCTTTCTCCGAGCTGAATGTGGCTCTAAGACTAGGGTCAGGCGGCCATAGATTCTCTTACAAAAGACATCAACAAACTGGAGCAAGTTCAGAGAAGAGCGACCAGAATGGTGACCGATCTGTGAACCATGTCCTATGAGGAACGGATACAGGATTTAGGAATGTAGCTCCCGAAAGGACTGGTTGTTCTACTCCCCCCCAGGATAAGTGAAGACAGGGGCATCCTTTTCCAGGTAGGACCTCCTGAGGGTCGACTTTCCTCTATTTCAGTCAAACTATACTTCATTACCTTTTTTGCTTCCTTTTCTTCCAAAGATAATACATACATTTTGTTTCACATATTCAGATCATGCTCCTTTAGAAGATGCTTTCAGCTGCTGCCCAGCAAGGATCCATACTTTGTTTCCAAAGAGTGTAACAGAATGTCCCCTGCCTGAATAGGGACTAGAGAAGATAATTTTCCCACTCTCATTGTCTTCTAAAGGAGCATCAACTAACCATGTAAAGCAGCATACCACAACGATATTTTGAAGAGAAGGCAGCAAAATAAGTATGTTAAATCTTCATCGTTGCAGGAGTCCCTCCTGAAACCTCATTTTTACCACTTACTTTCCCTTTTCAGCCCTCACCATTGTTATATAGCTCTCGCTGTACGTTGTGTAGCTACAAAATTGCATTTCCACCAAGTTCTTGGGGGACATCTTGAGAGGGTAGAAGGTGTATCGTTCCTCACAATATGCTACAGCAATTCATCTATTAAAATTATAATAGCAGATGTGTGGGCAGTTTCTAAAATGGAGAGTAACATGGTGTCAAGTCAGTGTCTAAACTCTCTCCTACAACTTCTGCTGCAATCGCTAGACGGCGCTGTATTTTAACTGAAGATGGCAGTAGAGGATGCAGGCACTGTCCAGTTTACCATGAATGTGGCTGGGACTTGTAGTTCTGCCCAACCAGGGAATCTGTCTTACTGCAGAGTGCTGATGTAATCAGCTATTTGCGGTGATCCTTGAGTGGGTGCCACATGCTATTTAAACTCCCAGCAGCTAGTTACAAGCTGCTAGATATAAGTTGTTACTTACCCTGGCATGCTGATTTTGTAAGCCTGCTTTTTGGAACTCCTGGTTATTAGTTCCTGAATCCTGACCATGGGCTCATATATTTGTTTAATCAACTGTCTCACGGTTGTGTTCTTGACCTTGCCTACTGGTTTTAACCCAGCATGATTATTCCCTACCAGCTCGCACCATCAGCAACAACTCTGTGGTTGTAACCCAAGGGGCCCTCCGTAATTCCAGATACATGTATGAGGCTTAAAGGGTGAAGACCAGGGATCTCTTAGGACCTGCTAAGTGGACTGGCTTGTGCAAAGCTTGTCCTTGAAAGCCCTATGAAGAGCTACAAGCCTTGCACATACAGCGCATCATTACACATGGGAGAGCAGCTATTGGTTGTAAATGGTTAATTAACAATGAAGAAATTAACCCTTTTCTTTCACAGACATTTTTTTTTCTTCCCCTTCTTGTAATAGTCATACCTTTTTTCTTCCATCGACATAGCAACACGAGGGCTTGTTTTTTTTCGCAGGACAAGTTGTATTTTTGTTTGACACCATTCACTTTACCATACATTGTAATGGAAAAAGGAAATAAAATTCCAAATGCAGTGAAATGATGATAAATCAACAATATTACCATTTTTGGATGGTTTGATTTAACGACGTTCACTGTTCAGGAAAAATTACATGACAGTGTGATTTTCCCCGGCAGTAGAATTACGGCAATTTGAAACTGATATATGGTTTATGCTGTCATTTTCTCAGACCCGTAACTTTTTTTTTATTTTTCCATCGATTTAGCTGCGAGAGAGCTTTTTGCATGGACAGCAGACACTTTTATTGGTATCATTTTGGAATAAATATGCTGTTTTAATCCTTTTTTTTATTGTCCATTTTTGGTGGGAGTAGCTGCAATAAAAAAGGCAATTCTAGCTTTTTGATTCTTTTTCATTAATGGGTTAAATAATTTTATAATTTGATGCCAAATATGTTTATTATTGAGTTCTACATTTTTAAATGGGGAAAAAAAGAAGGGGGTGATTAGAATTTACTTTTTCTTGCTGTGTGATACAGTTGGCACCTGCTGTGTGTGAAGCAGGCTCAGCTCCTGAGCCCGCTTCATAAGCCTGAACCCGATATGGCAGATGTTGGGAAAAGGTTTAGCCTTGTGAAAGTTTCCATTTTTCAGCCATGTATCTTAGTGTATAGATTGTACTGTCTAGATTAATAATTGCACCGTCTGTATATAATAAAAACATGCTGTATATCACTGTCATTGGAAGATGTAGAAAGGCGAGCGATGACGCCCTTATTGCAGCTTCTGAAGGGTTCAGGATCTGAGGTTAATGAAAAAACAATATTGTGAAGAAACACATCTGTCTATGACATGCTCCTTCCTAGAAATATCAAGTACAGAGCAGTATGATTGCAAAGAAATTTCCAGCGATTAAGTGAACACTTGAGATTTTAAGATGCTATTTGCTGGGACAAGCATGTTCCTTAGTAACAGGTCATCATTCTATTACTTGGTTTAATGGAAAGAAGAAGATATATGAGGGTTTCATGACTGTAGGAACAAAACATTTCTAGAAGGAAAACCTCTGTAAAAGAATAGTAGGCAGGTCCCTGCTGGCCAAAGGCTGATTCGGAGTAAGGAGTTCGACATTGACTTGCTCATCCTTTATGGTTTTCTTTCTTTATGCACATGACCGTATTTTTGATCCGAGTGCGATCCAACAAAACATCGGATCATATTTGGACCATTGGGGCCGTGCACATATCCGATTATTTTTCTCCTACCATGACTGTCCAAGGAAAGAGTCACAGCGATGCCCGAGTTGGACCTGACTATGAGATCGCACTCAGCTAACTCAACGATTCCGTGGAAAATATGGGACTTGACTTGGACGACATCTGAGTACAGTCCGATTTTCAGAGACTGACGGAATGGAAAAGATGGAGAAACTATTTTTTTTTTCCATCTTTTCCTCTGAGAACATTGGATCACACTACGATCAAACTCTGATCAGAGTGTGACTAGCATAATTTACCCGGTTTTCTCGGATGAGAGAAAATACTGTCGTGTGACCCCAGCCTTAAAGTGTCGCGATTATTTTGTGCACAATGTAGGATATAAAGTATTAACAAGTTTATGAATAACAAGTAACGAATTTACTGATCAGTGAAGCTCCATGATCAGTGGCTGCATCCACAGGTTTGGATCTCACACTAGTAATAGCTGTAGGTAACTGGAATTTATTATTTACTTTATTACTCTGCCCTTCCGTTCTGCTGAAAATCAAATATGCTATTAAGGGTGTTCAGTGCACCGTTCCACCCCCTGATTTTGCATCCCCTTTATTGATTGACAGCACTGGCTTGCCCTCGGGCATGCATTGGCACGCAGCCTTCTCCTAATCCGTCCCTTTACACGTGCAGCGAGCGGCCGCAGCACAGAGGAAAGACGACTGTGTGCAAGAGCGCGCTCCGGCACTCATGTATGAGCGCATGTCCGAATTTTCTCTTTAGACAGCACTTGCTCCAGGCAAAACAGGGCTGACATTCACCATGGAGTGAGGCAGAGTCATGTCAAATCTGGAGGGGTGGGAAGATGCCGTTAGAAACCTGGCCATGCCAAAGATGCACCAAGCACCTTAATCAGTATAATAGTTTAATGAAGATTTTCAGCAGAATGGAGAGACATATTAATAAACTTAAGAATTGAATTTTATGGGGGTTAAGGTTTCTACATGGCTGTGTGGTTAGTTTAAAATGCGTTTCGGGACTGACTGATTCCCATTAAAGGGTACCTGTCAGCAGTATTTTACACCCCAAATTATTTATATGTGCATGTAGATCTTTGAAAGACAGAACAAAATCAGATCTCATAGGACAATTTACAAAACTGAGGTAGGATAGACAAAGGGGGAAAAGGGGGAAGAAAATGTGAATTAAAAATTAAACATTAATTTATAATTCACATTTTTGTCACCCTTTCCCCCCCTTTGTCTAGATCTTTGAAGGACAAGTCCAGCAATACCTTCACATGGCCTGTCCGTTCCTCTGCTACTGGTAAATCAGGGTTTTAATTGATATGTAAATGAGGCTGAAGGAATATGGTAGATCAGAAGTTTGTGCCACTCCAGCTCTAATCGCTGCCTAGCACTGCCTCCTGCTTAATTGTTGGCTCCTTTGCCCAAAGTCACACAATATAGAGGTTGTCAGTCAGGCAGGAAAAGGTGACGCTGAGCGGGGAATAGAGCTGGAGTGATGTTGGGTTCGGATCTACCATAGCCCTTCAGTCTCATTTGCACAACAATTCAGACTCTGATTTCTCAGTAATAGAGGAATGGACTGGTCATGAAAAAGTATTCCTGGACTTGTCTGTAAAAGAGCTACATGTACATATAACTTGTTTGGGGGAGGTGAAATCCTGTTGACAGATTCCCTTTATACCTATATACAGTTATATGAAAAAGTTTGGGCACTCCTATTAATCTTAAGCTTAATGTTTTATAAAAATTGTTTTTTTTGCAACAGCTATTTCAGTTTCATATATCTAATAACTGTTGGACACAGTAATGTTTCTGCCTTGAAATGAGGTTTATTGTACTAACAGAAAATGTGCAATCTGCATTCAAACAAAATTTCACAGGTGCATAAGTATGGGCACCCTTATCATTTTCTTGTTTTAAATACTCCTACCTACTTTTTACTGACTTACTAAAGCACTTTTTTTTGTTTTGTAACCTCATTGAGCTTTGAACTTCATAGCCAGGTGTATGCAATCATGAGAAAAGCTACTTAAAGTGGCCACTTGCAAGTTGTTCTCCTGTTTGAATCTCCTCTGAAGAGTGGCATCATGGGCTCCTCAAAACAACTGTCAAATGATCTGAAAACAAAGATTATTCAACATAGTTGTTCAGGGGAAGGATACAAAAAGCTGTCTAAGAGATTTAACCTGTCAATTTCCACTGTGAGGAACATAGTAAGGAAATGGAAGAACACAGGTACAGTTCTTGTTAAGGCCAGAAGTGGCAGGCCAAGAAAAACATCAGAAAGGCAGAGAAGAATGGTGAGATCAGTCAAGGACAATCCTCAGACCATCTCCAGAGAGCTGCAGCATCAACTTGCTGCAGATGGTGTCACTGTGCATCGGTCAACTATACAACACACTTTGCACAAGGAGAAGCTGTATGGGAGAGTGATGCGAAAGAAGCCGTTTCTGCAAGCACGCCACAAACAGAGTCGGCTGAGGTATGCAAAAGCACATTTGGAGAAGCCAATTTCTTTTTGGAAGAAGGTCCTGTGGACTGATGAAACCAAGATTGAGTTGTTTGGTCATACAAAAAGGCGTTATGAATGGCAGCAAAAAAAACACAGCATTCCAAGAAAGACACTTGCTACCCACAGTAAAATTTGGTGGAGGTTCCATCATGCTTTGGGTCTGTGTGGCCAATGCCGGCACCGGGAATCTTGTTAAAGTTGAGGGACGCATGGATTCCTCTCAGTATCAGCAGATTCTTGACAATAATGTTCATGAGTCATTGACAAAGTTGAAGTTACGCAGGGGATGGATCTTTCAGCAAGACAATGATCCAAAACACCGCTCCAAATCTACTCAGGCATTCATGCAGAGGAACAATTACACTGTTCTGGAATGGCCATCCCAGTCCCCAGACCTGAATATCATTGAACATCTGTGGGATCACTTGAAGAGGGCTGTCCATGCTCGGCGACCATCAAACTTAACTGAACTGGAATTGTTTTGTAAAGAGGAATGGTCAAAAATACCTTCATCCAGGATCCAGGAACTCATTAAAAGCTACAGGAAGCGACTAGAGGCTGTTATTTTTGCAAAAGGAGGATCTACTAAATATTAGTCACTTTTCTGGTGAGGTGCCCATACTTATGCACCTGTCAAATTTTGTTTGAATGCAGATTGCACATTTTCTGTTAGTACAATAAACCTCATTTCAAGGCAGAAACATTACTGTGTCCAACAGTTATTAGATATATGAAACTGAAATAGCTGTTGCAAAAAAAACAATTTTTAGAAAACATTAAGCTTAAGATTAATAGGGGTGCCAAAACTTTTTCATATAACTGTATAAAGAGAAGTAGGGTATTTGAGCTCTGTACAAGAAAGAAAGAACTTAATTTCACCTGTAAAAATATATAATATAAATATATTAAGTAATGTTTTCAAATAGAGATGAGAGCCTATTTAGGGTATACAGATTATAGGAATATTTGCTGGTGGTGGTGGCCCTACGGGGAGCCGACGCGGCAGCTCTTATGGTTTCTGCAGCCGTGCACTGAACAGAATAGGCTTTGGCTGCTTAATACATCTGACAGACCATATAACGTTGATGTCTTCAGCCATTGTGTTTGTCGTTTTGTTTTCTAGTGGATCGTTGCCGTAATCTGCAGTCATTTCAAGTCTACAAATTACTGCTGTGATGTTATAAAATGTATTAATAATAAGCAAATGTGAGTACAAAGCAAAACAGCTGGAGATATAACTAAGGACAATTGGATGACACGATCGGAAAGGACAATATCTTCAATGTAAGATTTGTTTGTTACAGTTCACTGTGGGGTGCTCCGTGCCCAAGACTACTCCATTCCTCCTTAGTGTCATAAGGGTAGTGACAACCTTTGTCTTCTGGCTTGTGGCCCGAACGAACACTTTTCAGCCCCATTCCCGGCTGTTTTTTGCTGGGTAAACTGTACTAAAATGTTAATTTTGGTCTGCAGGTGACAAGACTCATTTGAAACAAAAGTTTCTCTTTGAATTATATAAATGGCATAAAACTTTTCTGCTGTCGCTAAAAATGTTCCTGTGGGATCAAACAGAGGGATTGTAAAGAATCTGCACCAGCAGGAACCAGTTCACATTAGCAGGATGCCACAAACAGCAGAGTTACAGGGCAAACTCAGAGAATTTACTGTATTTTTCGGACTATGAGACGTACTTTGGGGGGAAAATAGGGGTGCGTCATAGTCGGAATGTACTTACCAGGAGTGTGGTGGCAGCAGGAGTTGGGCGATTTTTCCGGCCCTGGGCTGGGAAGAGGGGGTGTTCAGTGGTCTGACGCTGCAGGGCAATGATATTACTCCCATCCCAGACTGGTGTGGCAGTATTTGGCGGTGCTTGTGGTGCAGGGGCTACGCTGACATTTTGTGAAACCCCTGCATTTTCAGTGCTGCAATGCGGTGGCCTCTGCGAAAATGGCCGCTGATGTTGAATGTTGCATTTTTTTCACCTTCTGCAAGTTCCATCTGTAGTGATCAGTTGTCTCTGAGCTAGTGAGTGTAGACTTGCTGCTTTTGACGTCTCCGATACACAGAACACAAAGAAATGAGGATTACAAACAGAGTGATCTATTTCACGTGTTTCTGTCTGTAAATGTTGATGATTATGGCTTACAGCCAATGAAAACCCAAACATCATTATCTCAGGAAATTAGAATACTTTATAATACCAGCTTGAAAAATGATTTTAAAGTCCAAAATGTTGGCCTACTGAAATGTATGTTCAGTTAATGTGCTCAATACTTGGTCGGGGCTCCTTTTGCATCAATTACTGCATCAATGCGGCGTGGCATGGAGGTGATCAGCCTGTGGCACTGCTGAGGTGTTATGGAAGCCCAGGTTGCTTTGATAGCAGCCTTCAGCTTGTCTGCATTGTTGGGTCTGGTGTCTCATCTTCTTTTTGACAATACCCCATAGATTCTCTATGGGGTTAAGGTCAGGCGAGTTTGCTGACCAATCAAGCACAGTGATACTGCTGTTTGTAAACCAGGTATTGGTACTTTTGGCAGTGTGGACAGGTGCCAAGTCCTGCTGGTAAATGAAATTTCCATCTCCAAAAAGCTTGTCGGCAGAGGGAAGCATGAAGCGCTCTACAATTTCTTGGCTATGCTGACTTTGGTCTTGATAAAACACAGTGGACCTACACCAGCAGATGACATGGCTCCCCAAACCATCACTGATTGTGGAAACTTCACACTAGACGTCAAGCAGCTTGGATTGTGGTCTCTCCATTCTTCCTTCAGACTCTGGGACCTTGATTTTCAAATGAAATGCAAAATTTACTTTCATCTGAAAACATCACCTTGGACCACTGAGCAACAGTCCAGTTATTTTTCTCCTTCGCCCAGGTAAGACGCTTCTGGCGTTGTCTAATGGTCATGAGTGGCTTGACACAAAAAATGCGACACTTGTAGCCCATGTCCTGGATATGTCTGTGTGTGGTGGCTCTTGAAGCAATGACTCAAGCAGCAGTCCAGTCCTTGTGATTCTCTCCCAAATTTTTGAATGGTCTTTTCTTAACAATCTTTTCAAGGCTGTGCTTATCCTAGTTGTTTTTGCACCTTTTTCTACCCCACTTTTTCCTTCCATTCAACTTTCCATTAATATGCTTGGATACAACACTCTGAACAACCAGCTTCTTTAGCAATGACCTTTTGTGGCTTCCCCTCCTTGTGGTGTGTGTCAATGACACCTTCTGGACAGCTGTCAAGTCAGCAGTCTTCCCCATGATTGTGTAGCTACTGAAACAGACCAAGGGACCTTTCTAAATACTTAGGAAGCCTTTGCAGGTGTTTTTGTTAATTATTCTAATTTACTGAGATAATGACTTTTGGATTTTCATTGGCTGTAAGCCATAATCATCAACATTAACAGAAACAAACACTTGAAATAGATCACTCTGTTTGTAATGACTCCATATAATATGAGTTTCACTTTTTGTATTGAAGAACTGAAATAAATTAACTTTTTATGATATTTTAATTTTGTGAGAAGCACCTGCGCCTACAAACCTCTGTGCCACCGTCCTGCCCATAGAATTTATCCCTGTCTCAGTCCTCTGCTTTCCTACAATGTTCAAGAAATGTACCAAATAGTTGTCTAGATTCCTACAAAACAGTTACTACAATATTCATGCGTCTCAACAACATGTAATTGTGAATAATTCCTGTATTTACTACATATATGACCGAAATGGATCCAACACATAGTATCTCTTAGTCGTATTCAGCCCATTCATTATTTTGTATCAGTGTTTATAAGCCAAATTTTAGGAGTGGAAAAAAAAAATGAAAAAGACCCTACTGGAAAGATTTCTATCTTTTCTATCTTTTGGATCTGCTCTGGGTTATGATTCACTTTATTTTTTAACCCCTTTCTGACATTGGACGTACTATCCCGTCGAGGTGGGGTGGGCCCGCATGACCACCGACGGGATAGTACGTCATATGCAATCGGCCGCGCTCACGCAGGGAACGCGGCCGATCGCGGCCGGGTGTCAGCTGCCTATCGCAGCAGACATCCGGCACTATGTGCCAGGAGCGGTCACGGACCGCCCCCGGCACATTAACCCCCAGCACACTGTGATCAAACATGATCGCAGTGTTCCGGCATTATAGGGAAGCATCGCGCAGGGAGGGGGGCTCCCTGCGGGCTTCCCTGAGACCCCCGGAGCAACGCGATGTGATCGCGTTGCTCTGAGGGTCTCTTACCTCCTCCTCCCTGCAGCAGGCCTGGATCCAAAATGGCCACGGCATCTGGGTCCTGCAGGGAGGCGGCTTCACAGCGCCTGCTCAGAGCAGGCGCCGGGAAGCCTGGAGCTGTGCACGTCAGATCGCCGATCTGACACAGTGCACAGAAAAGTGTTAGATCAGCGATCTTACACTATAACATGATGCCCCCTGGGGCAATGTTATAGTGTAAAAAAAAAAATATTGTTCCTATAAATACATTTCATTATCTAAATAAAAAAACAATAAAAGTACACCTATTTAGTATCGCCGCGTCCGTAATGACCCGACCTATAAAACTGTCCCACTAGTTAACCCTTCAGTGAACACTGTAAAAAAAAAAAAAAAAAAAAGAGACAAAAAACGCTTTATTATCATACCGCCAATCAAAAAGTGGAATAACACGCGATCAAAAAGACCGATATAAATAACCATGGTACTGCTGAAAACGTCATCTTGTCCCACAAAAAACGAGCTGCAATACAGCATCATCAAAGAAAAAATAAAAAAGTTATAGTCCTCAGAATAAAGCACCAAAACATAAAAAAAATGATAAAAATGAGGTATCGCTGTAATCGTACTGACCCGAAGAATAAAAATGCTTTATCCATTTTACAAAACGTGGAACGGTATAAACGCCTCCCCCAAAAGAAATTCATGAATAGCTGTTTTTTGGTCATTCTGCCTCACAAAAATCGGAATAAAAAGCGATCAAAAAATGTTATGTGCCCGAAAATGTTATCAATAAAAATGTCAACGTGTCAAAAAAACAACACCTCACATGACTCTGTGGACCAAAATATGGAAAAATTATAGCTCTCAAAATGTGGTAACGCAAAAAATATTTTTTGCAATAAAAAGCGTCTTTCAGTGTGTGACGGCTGCCAATCATAAAAATCCGCTAAAAAAACAGCTATAAAAGTAAATCAAACCCCCCCTTCATCACCCCCTTAGTTAGCGAAAAATTAAAAAATTTAAAAAATGTATTTATTTCCATTTTCCCGTTAGGGTTAGGGCTAGGGTTAGGGTTAGGACTAGTGTTAGGGTTAGGGCTGGGGCTAGGGTTAAGGCTAAAGTTAGGGTTAGGGTTTGGATTTCATTTACAGTTGGGAATAGGGTTGGGATTAGGGTTAGTGGTGTGTCAGGGTTAGGGGTGTGGTTAGGTTACCGTTGGGATTAGGGTTAGGGATGTGTTTGGATTAGGGTTTGGGATGTGTTTGGATTAGGGTTTCAGTTATAATTGGGGGGTTTCCACTGTTCAGGCACATCAGGGGCTCTCCAAACGCGACATGGTGTCCGATCTCAATTCCAGCCAATTCTGCTTTGAAAAAGTAAAACAGTGCTCCTTCGCTTCCGAGCTCTCCCGTGCGCACACACAGGGGTTTACCCCAACATATGGGGTATCAGCATACTCAGGACACATTGGACAACAACTTTTGGGGTCCAATTTCTCCTGTTACCCTTGGAAAAATACAAAATTGGGGGCGAAAAGATCATTTTTGTGAAAAAATATGATTTTTTATTTTTACGGCTCTGCATTATAAACTTCTGTGAATCACTTAATGGGTCAAAATGCTCACCACACATCTAGATAAGTTCCTTAGGGGGTCTACTTTCCAAAATGGTGTCACTTGTGGGGGGTTTAAATGTTTAGGCACATCAGGGGCTCTCCAAACGCAACATGGTGTCCCATCTCAATTCCAATCAATTTTGCATTGAAAAGTCAAATGGCGCTCCTTCGCTTCCGAGCTCTGCCATGCGCCCAAACAGTGGTTTACACCCCCACATATGGGGTATCGGCGTACTCAGGACAAATTGTACAACAACTTTTCGGGTCCATTTTCTCCTGTTACCCTTGGTAAAATAAAACAAATTGGAGCTGAAGTAAATGTTTTGTGAAAAAAAGTTAAATGTTCATTTTTATTTAAACATTCCAAAAATTCCTGTGAAACACCTGAAGGGTTAATAAACTTCTTGAATGTGGTTTTGAGCACCTTGAGGGGTGTAGTTTTTAGAATGGTGTCACACTTGGTTATTTTCTATCATATAGACCCCTCAAAATGACTTCAAATGAGATGTGGTCCCTAAAAAAAAATGGTGTTGTAAAAATGAGAAATTGCTGGTCAAATTTTAACACTTATAACTCCCTAACAAAAAAAATTTTGGTTCCAAAATTGTGCTGATGTAAAGTAGACATGTGGGAAATGTTACTTAAGTATTTTGTGTGACATATCTCTGTGATTTAATTGCATAAATACCCAAAGTTGGAAAATTGCGAAATTTTCAAAATTTTCGGCAAATTTCCATTTTTTTCACAAATAAACGCAGGTAATATCAAAGAAATTTTACCACTATCATGAAGTACAATATGTCACGAGAAAACAATGTCAGAATCACCGGGATCCGTTGAAGCGTTCCAGAGTTATAACCTCATAAAGGGACAGTGGTCAGAATTGTAAAAATTGGCCTGGTCATTAACGTGCAAACCACCCTTGGTGACTATTCTAGTCACATGTTGTTGAAGTGAGCACTTTGTCCCCCCAAAAAAAATAACCATAGATGCAGAAATGTTTAGTTTGTGCGAACAGAAAATTAGTAGAATGACGGCAACTTGTACTCGAATATACAGTCATTTGTATTTTCAGTATTAGGTCAGTAAATTCATAAGTTGCCATTTTTAAAGTTTAGTGAAAGCAAAAAAAGATCTTAAATTGAAATGCTAAATAAATTTAGAAGTTACATTCATTTTTATTATACAAAGATAATTTTCATTTACTTGCAAGATTGAAATACCCCGGGTTGCAGACGAAATAGTGCATTTTTTGCTTTACAATACAATGTATACAGAATATAAGAATGTCCCGATTGTCATTGCACAATAAGGTCATAACGTTAGGTAACTCCTGTCATAGATCTCATTGGTAAATCATCATCTCTAACTAGTGATGACTCTTGAGTGAATGTGCTGGGAAAAGGTGTTATCCGAGCATGCTCCGGTGCTAACCAAGTGTCTTTGGCATGCTCGAAAAAATATGTTTGAGTCCCCGCACCTGCATGCCTCGCGGCTGTTCGACAGGCACAACACATGCAGGGATTACCGGTTTGTTCAGCAATTCCTACATGTGATGTGACTGTTGAACAGCCGCGGGGATTCGAACATATTTTTTCGAGCTCTCGGATAACTCCTTATCCCAGCAGGTTCGCTCATCACTATCTCTAAAAAATTTTTTTCCATTTTACCATACGTGCAGAATTTCTTCATGTCGCAGTCACCGGCACGCCGGATCTGTAGTACGCCCAGACTGTGATGTCAGAGTCTAAGTCAAGTCTACCAAGGATTACATGGCCACACCTAGTGCAACTGCTACCGGCTAGCGTCCACCCGCTCTTCAGCCTAGAATTCAACAGTCTGAGGAAGGTCCTCCGATGTTCAAGAAGGTTACCGTAACAGCAGGGTGGAGCGTCAATAAAATGATGCACGTCATGTAGCGTCAATCAAGAGCTGAGCAAATAGTTTTGTATGGAATTAAATTCATATTCAATTTGCCCCAAAAAATTCAAAATTGTCAAAACCTAAATTTTTGGGGATTCAATTTGAACAAATCCAACAAAATGTTAACATGAAAATGAAAAAAATATAAAACTGAAGCTCCCAAGTCCTCCGTGCCACGCTGGTTTCCCGTCACTCCAATCTGGTGCTGGAGCCAGGGATTGGCCTCAAATGGTTATGTGGCTAAATGAGGTCAATCTAATGTCTGTGATTGGCCTCACATAGCTAAATGGAGGGGCAATGATGACCGTGATGTGTATTGCCTCCACATGACAGAGTGAGGACAATCATTGACCTTGGTACTGGAATGGAGTGGAGAACAGAAGACCAGTGTGGAGCTGAGGTAGAGTAAGAACAGGTGAAGGAAAGTAAGTATGAGCTTTTTTTTTTAAAGGGGCTGTCCAGGACTCTAACACTGATGGACTCTCCTTGGGATAGGTCATCAATGTCTGATCAATGATGGTGCGACATCCGGCACCCTCGCCAATCAGCTGTTCCCATTGTTGGGCGGAATTGCTCAGTTACCGAGCTCCATCGACAAAATAGTGGCTGCGGCCAGAAATTGCACATCTATGACTAATTGATTTGAATAAGAGGCGAATAGTGCTGTACCTGGCCCCGGCCACTATCCAGTTGATGAAGCTGTGTTGTTCCGCTCCATAACTGAGCAGTTCCGGGCACTGCCGACTCTGGAAAAAGCTGACCGGCGAGGACGCCAGGTGTCGCACCCCCACAGATCAGACATTAATGGCTTATCCCAAGGATAGGCCATCAATGTTAAAATCCTAGACAACCTCTTTGATTTTTTAATTCCCCTGCTCACGACAATCGGGGGAATTTCGATTCCAACCAAATTCATTGGGACCAAATCGAATTTGGTAGAATTAAATTTCGAGAGATTTGCTCATTTCTAGTGCAGGGTCTACGTTTCTGCCATATAGTATGGCAGCATTAAACTAAAGGGCTTGAGAGAGCTTGGATTTCCGAGGATCCAATCTGTCACATTTCTCCTTTAGTTCATGTAAACCTGAATTGAGCTATTAGACAGAGAGGAGGAGTAAGGGAATGAGATATTTTCTATAAATATCTCCAGTTATCTAGACTACATTCAACCTGTGTCAAATTACAGTCATACAGATGAGGAAAAATTGACTCCTCCAGCAATGGAAATTGAGTGCCGACATCCTGTGCTTTCAGGAAAGACTTTGACAGCTACTTATATTCTACTATCATAGCAACAGAAACTCTTTTTTTTTCCCCCATAAATATCTCCTGCACAGAAATCTACAACCACAAGAGGGAGCTAAAGAACTACCTGCATACTACTTATACATAGACCTGAGTGGTAACACTGTATGCGGGGAGCTCATTAGCCCCCTCTAGTGATGGCCGAATTAATGATTGCTTTATGTTTAGACAGGGGACTATATACTATGAAAACCAGAGCTTTGAGCACTATAACAAAATAGTAAGAAGCAATCAGCACAGATTGACCTAAAAATACTGTGCTATTGAAAAGAGTAGTTTATACTTTGAAATACAGTATTGAACTGTGAAGTGTAGAAAATGAAAATGGTTAACGCTGTTTCTTTAAATCTATGCCACCCTATGTTTACACATAGTGAGAACTGAAAATGTAAGGTGTAGTTAGTAGAGAATCCGTCAGCAAGCTCGTTCTGACAGGAGAGTTTAGGTCTCTCACCTTTTTTCTTTTGAGCTCCTTTTAGCTTATCTATGACCACATCAAAGTACAGCTCAACTGTCACTTTCATGTGGTTCTTAACAACTGACAACGAAACAGAGAAGCTGCAGAAGGCAAACTGCAAAATGTTTAATGGAACGAATTGTAAAAAATTATTTTTAGCCAAATGTAGACGCATTTAAGTACAAAAAAGAATGCCTCTGACAGGCTCTACATGCAAAATTATTTTATAAATCTTATTCCTGCGTTGATATTTTATGGGTTTAAGTTACAGGTCACCTTTGAGAAAAACATCAGCATCGTTGTCACCAAGTTCTTCCTGTTTTCTGGAAGCCCATAGTTTTTCCAGGGCTTTATAACAGCCAATCAAAATGTAGTTCCTTTTCTTACTTGCGCTAATAACAAAATTATTGCGGATTGTGATTGGCAGCCGCGACACATAATTTGTAACTATTTTTTTTTAGAGGCAATTTGTCATTTTAACCTCTGATTACTAACAAAAGAATTGAATGTTTCAAAATATTTATTACTTGCTTTTCCTTTAATGTTCGTCGTGACTTTATATCCATCACACAGCAAAGGTGGAAAGCAGACAGGAAAATGAACGAGTATTGAGAGTTCAATTCAGAATTGCAAATTATTCACCCCGTTTCCTTTTCTTATGACATTTCCTTTCTTATAAATAATTGTCCTAAATATGACAGCTCACATACATAAAACCGTAGATTTTCCATATGTTTGCTCAATTTCTTTTAATTGATATTGATACAAATTGCATACCATTACCCAGGATAGTAAGCGCCATATGGCCATTCAATGCTTAGTTTGCTTCATAAATGCATTTCAGTAACATATCTTCTGCTTTGTTAAATATATATATATATATGTATTTATATTTAATTATCTTTTTTATATGATTTTCAGTCATTTATGTCTTCACAGGGGTTTGCCACTTTTAAATAGAAAATTTCTATAAATTCATCAGTACAGACACTTAGAGTTATCCAGAACTATATTATTTTTTTTTTTACTGTGGACCTAAGAACTAACAGGCAGATAGTTGTTAAGCTCCTGTCTGTTGTGCACTGATCTCTGGCGCTTCAGAGCAGTCAGCGATCGCTCCTGCTGACGATTTTTCGGCTTCTGTTGACATCACGTCTACTGAGCAGCTCTGCTCTGTTGACTAGGTTTGACTGCTTATGTCATGCTGATTGATAGCTGGCTCCCTGCTGCTTAACTGCAGGGATCCAGCAGGCAATCGCATGATGTCGTCAGTCACGCCCTTCGGCAGAGCAGCACAGAAGAAGAAGAGCAGCTCTGCTCTGTTGATGAGGCGCGACTGCCCATGTCATGCTGATTGACAGCTGGCTCCACTCTGCTTAACTGCAGGAAGCCAGCAGTCAATCAGCATGACATCAGCAGAGCAGCACAGAAGATGTGGAGCAGCTGAATTGCCAGCAGAAGTGGTTGGTGACTGATCTGAGCTAGCGCTGGATAGAATAGACAGGTAGTCTACTGACTTGTTAACAACTACCTAACTGTTCATTTTTTGGGCTCAAAGTAAAAACTAATTCAGTCTTGTATAACACCTTTAAGTAGAGGTGAGCAATTTGATATCCATTAATTGACATTAACGTCCTTAATGGAAGCCGGTCTTCTTTGCTGGTCATCTATGACTTGGCATCTTGAGTGCACTGCAATGTCATGATGTTGTGGTAGTAGGCCTCACGTGATGTCATGATGCCAAGGGGTGCTCCAGATGTGAAGACCTACTTCAACGTAGGACCTAACTGGATGACAAACAAGGGCAGCATGAATCTAATTGCTCATCCCTACCCTAAGGTAACTTTGAAGATACATTAATGTAGAAAACCCTGTTAAGCACTATATGGACGTTGTGTTGTTCATATGAAAAAGTTGTAAACCAGGCTGGATTACAGTGGGCAAAGAAGGAAATTGCCAAATGGCATCTACCACCACCCAGGAATCTCCACAATTCAGTTCCATGCTGATACACTTGACTTTGCATGTCATCTTGCTCTTACCTGTGTGATGCTGTCTCTCATAGTCGGGGATCTCCCTTTTCTTGTGGTAGTGGTGGCCATGGTTGTGGTTGTCTCCATTATGGTGGTAGACATGTCAGCCAGTAGTGTGGTGGCTGTAGTCTCTGTGGTCATGACTGATGGAACTTCACCAACAAGCATTAGATTGCCTTCTGTCCTGACATTGGGGTCACTCTCTGCAGCGAGGGACAGCACTTTTAGGCCATTGTAATACAAGCCCGATATCTGACCCTGGAACGGACGTCCCTGGTCCTTTCCTCCAACCTTGATGACCGCCTGGCTGTTGAAGATGGTGAGCTGCCGACCTGGTTAGTGAGAAGGGAGGTTCATCAAGTTCTATTGCAACTGATAAGACATATTCAAAGGTTCTTCTCTATTGTATGGGCAATAAACATCTGTTAATTAATAAATTACATGTCAACGGCAAAATAATGGGAAAAAGAGGGTAAGTGTGTTCTGTTTGTGTTTTCTTTCTTTTTTTGTGTCTATTTTGAATGTATTATTATGTATATGTTTTAGTAAGCAAATATAAATGTACCGTTAGTAGAAAATATCCAACATTTTGTGGTGTTCATTATGAAAACATCTACAGAGCATTCCAGAATAATAAAATAGAAAATATGTCGGAGTTCCCGTGGCTGCATGTGTCACGGCTGTTTGACAGCAGCAACACATGCATGGAGTGGCTGTTTAACAGCTGTGAGACATGCAGCCGTGGGGACTCGAACATATTTTTCGAGCACGCCGAAGACACTCGGTTAGCACCCGAGCATGCTCAGATAACACCTTGTCCCAGCACATTCGCTCATCACTATTAAGAATGATTTGCCCAAACCACATTTCTTCATTGGCCAATATCTCTCAGTTCTAATTCCAATGATAATTGATCATCAATAACCAATAAATCTATCCATTATCTCCATCGATCAAGTTACCATAATAATGACAAATCGATTCAGTACAAACTGAATATGTGCACAACTTTTTGGAAATTTGCTGGACTTTGTAAATGTGAAGAATTTTCAATTCAGTTGGTGCATATCGACAAAAATGCCCTCCGCAATTTTACACATTGCAGAAGATTGCATGAGGCAGAGAAGGCTCATATGACCTCAGGCGTGACTGGACAGGCTTCCTCATAATACCTTTCAGCTATAACATCACACAGTATAGCACTGCCAAATATATAAATGCATAAAAGCTGAAGCAAGAAATGCAGCAGCCATTTTGTACTGTATCTGTTTAGTGAGAGGATATAACCGCTCAATCACAAAGTAACAATAGAAATAGAAAGCCAAAAGAAAAAATCCCCCAAAACTCTAAATATATTGTATAGATATTGTGTGTGACAAAACAGGAGTGAGGAACAATTACCATGCATTTACCCATAGTCATGTACTGCATGTGCAGGCCACTTTGTCTTTACTCAGGCTTGAAAGAGGTGAAATACAGTCCTAGGAGACCTCAGGCCTTTTCAGGATTATAGAAGTAGCTGTGATTAACGGTGAAATTATTCATCGCAAATCAAATTTTTGGGAAAAATTCACTTAATTTGGTGAATTTGATTTTTCAAAAATTTCGATCTTCTTGATTACTAATGCAAGAAACTTGTCTCTATGGAAATTTTGAGACTTTTGGGTACAAGTGGACATCTCTTAAAAATTACCAGATTTGGTATCCAAAATTATTTTTGCAGATGGAGGAGTGTTAACGGGAACGTGAGCTGTGGCGTGTCAGAAAAAACTTAGTTTATTGACAGGCAGGTCCCTGGTGGATTCTCCCCGCCCGCTGTCCTGGATTGACAGGTCTCTGCCTACGTGTTCAGTGTCACAGTTTGTTGTTTAGCACTACAAATTGTTGATTTTTACATAGGACTGCAAGTAAACCTACCAAAGCAAAACAGTATAATAATCAAAATAATTGTATTAATAATGTCTGCTTGTATGATAATACGTATGACTGGACTTCTACTGCACGCATACCCACTTCACCGCTGTGCCCACCATCTGTGAGCTGGCAGGTGACTTATTCGAGGCATAGTGTTACAACCTCACAAATAGGCTTAACCCTCGTAACTGGCCGGCCTCAGATTACTAAACTCTATGGTTCACAGCTAAATTGGCCCAGAGCAGAAGGCAAAGGAGGGGCAATTCGCAAGCTGTGCTTTCCTATTCTTTCACTATACAGAAGGATTAAATGACACATTGAGCTCTGCTACATCTGTACGCCGTTACAATGGCTGCGACGGTGAAACTTTATCCTTCACCTGCATGCCGGCTGTTGTTCTCCATGTGTTGTCATCACCTCATCTAATGAACGTTCATCAACTGTAATTAATTACCTTTAATTTCTCAATTACAGTCATGAAATACTTTTTAAAGGGGTTGTCCAGGACTATTCTATTGATTGATGACCTGTCCTTAAGATAGGTCAATAGGTCACCTGGATCCCCCACTGATCAACAGTTTGCAGGTTTTGTACCTGCAATATGTAGACAGTCAGAACATCACAACTCAGGTACTGCAGCTCAGCTTTTTACGCGAATAGGAGCCAAGCTGCAGTACCCGAGAATGGCCACCACAGAATGTATGGCACTGTTCTGGATCCATACCCTGATTACCTCCGGGGGCTTAAAGCTGATCAGTGGGGGGTGCCAGGTGTCAGACCCCCATCAATCTGATATTGATGAGCTCACCTTAGGTCATCAATATCCTGGTCTTAGTTAACCCCCTTAAGATTTTAGGATAACTTAATTGGAATTATGGAGTTTCCAGAGTTTGATGTGGCCAAGATGAAGACATTCACCACATGATTATTTGTAGATAGGGCGTCCTTGGCACAGTGGACTACACGAGGACTGGAGCCATTGGTGCTGTATGCTAACATTTTGACGTTTAAATCATCAAATAAAAAAGTTCTTTCCTAGAAGAATACTTTTAGGGGAGAATACCTTAAAAAAAATCCTCTGTTCTCATGAATGCAGAATTTTTTTTATTCTCGCCATTACTATTCATTGTAAAGGATACCCGCCACTTCTACAGTCTATCAGCGGTGGCCAATGTCCTAGGCAAGCAATCCATTGCTTACAATCTCTTTAAAGGGGTTGTCCGCTATGAGGACAAACCCTTCCTGATCAAAATTTTTGTCCCCCATAAAATAATAAAGCTTATACTCCCCTCCCATGCTGGCGAAGTTCCAGCGGTGTCGGCACTCGCTGTCCCGGGGGGTAGAGTGCGGCTGTTGGGACATGTGATGCCGGCGCCTGATCAGCGTAGGCGTTACTGACTCCGCCTTCAGCCAAATCGACCATAAACAGAGTCCGGGCTGCAGCTGATCCCTGGCTTCCGCTTCATATTAAATTCGACAGGAAGCGTGGACAGTGACGCCAGAGCCGATTGGGCACCGGGGTCAAGTGTAACAATAACAGCATGGGAGCTCCAGGGAGAACGAGTGCCGACACCGCGGGAACAGTGCCAGTACAGGAGGTCAATATAAGCTTTATTATTTTATGAGGGCCAAGTGAGGGTTATGACAAGTCCAAGTAGTGGACAACTTCCTCTATATAGAGTGCTAGCTCTTTTTTGATCTATGGATGCAGCCTGCTTCAGTCCTCCTGAGCTAATTTGATATTGCAGAAAAAAAACTGCCTCTGCTTGCAGCATCAGAGACTACACAGTTCAGGTCACAAGCGCAGCCATGCCACTGGTTCAAATGTCAATCATTCAAGAGCACGCATTACGCGGCAAGCAGCAAGCCCGGAGGCAGCGGAGCGGCGTGCTCCTAAAAATAAAAGATCATAAGACCCCATTAAGAAACTACATACTGTAAGCTCTGAAAAATATTATATTGTATATTTACTAACACTTGTCATCCTTACACCACACATGAATCTTCTTGTACTATTATATTACATGGTACTGTTGATGTGTGGTATCATCTATCTGGAACCAGTACTGTTTTATGTAAAATGATTCTAATATTAATTGGACAACATTACAAATGGGTCACCGGACCTTGGCGTCGCAGCTCATATATTGGAGAAGCACTGATCTGTGTAGTTCTTCTGGATGACGCTACCACCATTGCACACACTATATGTCTTGGATAAATTTAACTCAGATGGGTCATATTCAGCACCCCAGCTGTTGCCAGCACCATGGGAGATGTAGTTCATCAGCAGCTGGCAGATTGCTTCACACTGACTTAATGTAGCATTTGATTCAAATGAAATATGTTCTCATTCAAGTGGAATAATAATTCTCTGGACAATAACTGAGCAAATATTATCAGGACGCTTTAACTGTTCGGTTAGAGTATGGAGCAGAATGCAGAGTCTTTTCACATTTGCTGAAAGATTTAATTCTAAATGATCTTTATATAACCTTAATATTAATATAAATTGCAATTTAGATTTATTTACTGCCTTGTCGCTAAACTTTGTTTTGACCTATGACAAAATTGTGCAAAATTTGGAGGTGTTCTGCAGTTATGATCAATCAGAAAATCTGCTGTATGTGTGTGTGTGTATATACACTCACCGGCCACTTTATTAGGTACACCATGCTAGTAACGGGTTGGACCCCTTTTGCCTTCAGAACTGCCTCAATTCTTCGTGGCATAGATTCAACAAGGTGCTGGAAGCATTCCTCAGAGATTTTGGTCCATATTGACATGATGGCATCACACAGTTGCCGCAGATTTGTCGGCTTCACATCCCAAAGATGCTCCATACAAGGCAGGATGGATCCATGCTTTCATGTTGTTTACGCCAAATTCTGACCCTACCATCCGAATGTCGCAGCAGAAATCGAGACTCATCAGACCAAGCAACGTTTTTCCAATCTTCTACTGTCCAATTTCGATGAGCTTGTACAAATTGTAGCCTCAGTTTCCTGTTCTTAGCTGAAAGGAGTGGTACCCGGTGTGGTCTTCTGCTGCTGTAGCCCATCTGCCTCAAAGTTCGACGCACTGTGCGTTCAGAGATGCTCTTAGGCCTACCTTGGTTGTAACGGGTGGCGATTTGAGTCACTGTTGCCTTTCTATCAGCTCGAACCAGTCTGCCCATTCTCCTCTGACCTCTGGCATCAACAAGGCATTTCCGCCCACAGAACTGCCGCTCACTGGATTTTTTTTCTTTTTCGGACCATTCTCTGTAAACCCTAGAGATGGTTGTGCGTGAAAATCCCAGTAGATCAGCAGTTTCTGAAATACTCAGACCAGCCCTTCTGGCACCAACAACCATGCCACGTTCAAAGGCACTCAAATCACCTTTCTTCCCCATACTGATGCTCGGTTTGAACTGCAGGAGATTGTCTTGACCATGTCTACATGCCTAAATGCACTGAGTTGCCGCCATGTGATTGGCTGATTAGAAATTAAGTGTTAACAAGAAGTTGGACAGGTGTACCTAATAAAGTGGCCAGTGAGTGTATATATCTACTATATAATTGTCTAAGGGTCACTTCCGTCTTTCTGTCTGTCTGTCTGTCCTTCTGTCTGTCACGGATATTCATTGGTCGCGGCCTCTGTCTGTCATGGAATCCAAATCGCTGATTGGTCGTGGCAAAACGCCCACGACCAATCAGCGACGCGCACAATCTGGAAGAAAATGGCCGCTCCTTACTCCCCGCACTCAGTGCCCGGTGCCCGCATACACCCCTCCGGTCACCACTCACACAGGGTTAATGCCGGCGGTAACGGACCGCGTTATGCCGCGGGTAACGCACTCCGTTACCGCCGCTATTAACCCTGTGTGACAAAGTTTTTACTATTGACGCAGCCTATGCAGCGTCAATAGTAAAAATATCTAATGTTAAAAATAATAAAAAAATAAAAAATCATTAGATACACACCTTCCGCCGCCTTTCCCGCTCCTTGCGATGCTCCGGCTGGTCCATGCAAGCGGCACGTTCTGGTGGCAAGGATGGTCTGGGAGAAGGACCTGCCATGACGTCACGGTCACGTGACCGCGACGTCATCACACCCTGGGACCGGAAGCTGCCGCCTGCACCCCACACAGGCGACAACTACATCGCGCCTGCGGAAGGTGAGTATATGTTTATTTTTTTAACCTGTGACATACATGGCTGGGCAATATACTACGTGGCTGGGCAATATACTACGTGACTGCCCAATATACTATGTGGCTGGGCAATATATTACGTGGTTCTGTGCTGTATACTACGTCACTTGGCAATATACTACATCACTGGGCAATATACTAAGTCGCTGGGCGATATACTACGTCGCTGGGCAATATACTACGTGGCTGGGCAATATACTACGTGGACATACATATTCTAGAATACCCGATGCGGTATAATTGGGCCACCATCTAGTATGTATATATATATATATATATATATATATATATATATATATATATATATATATATATATATATATATATATATATATATATACACATTGCTCAAAAAAATAAGGGGACACTTACAACAGAATAGAACTCCAAGTAAATCAAACTTCTGTGAAATCAAACTGTCCACTTAGGAAGCAACACTGATTGATAATCAATTTCACATGCTGTTGTGCAAATGGAACAGACAACAGATGGAAATTATTGGCAATTATCAAGACACCCTCAATAAAGGAGTGGTTCTGTGGGTGCGGACCACATCTCACTACCAATGCTTTCTGGCTGATGTTTTGGTCATTTTGAATGTTGGCTGTGCTTTCACACTCGTGGTAGCATGAGACGGACTCTACAACCCACACAAGTGGCTCAGGTAGTGCAGCTCATCCAGGATGGCACATCAATGCGAGCTGTGGCAAGAAGGTTTACTGTGTCTGTCAGTGTAGTGTCCAGAGACTGGAGGCGCTACCAGGAGACAAGCCAGTACACCAGAAGACGTGAAGGGGGCCATAGGAGGGCAATACCCCAGCAGCAGGACCGTTACCTCAGCCTTTGTGCAAGGAGGAACAGGAGGAGCAATGCCAGAGCCCTGCAAAATGACCTTCAGCAGGCCACAAATGTGCATGTGTCTGCACAAACGGTTAGAAACTAACTCCATGAGGATGGTCTGAGTGCCCGACGTCCACAGATGGGGGTTGTGCTCACAGCCCAACACCATGCAGGACGCTTGGCATTTGCCACAGAACACCAGGATTGGCAAATTCACCACTGGCGCCCTGTGCTCTGCATAGATGAAAGCAGGTTCACACTCAGCACATGTGACAGATGTGACAGAGTCTGGAGACGCCATGGAGAGCGATCTGCTACCTGCAACATCCTTCAGCATGATTGGTCTGGCCGTGGGTCAGTAATGGTGTGGGGTGGCATTTCTTTTGAGGGCCGCACAACCCTCCATGTGCTCGCCAGAGGTAGCCTGACTGCCATTAGGTACCGAGATGAGATCCTCAGACCCCATGTGAGACCATATGCTGGTGCGGTTGGCCCTGGGTTCCCCATAATGCAGGACAATGCCAGACCTCATGTGGCTGGAGTGTGTCAGCAGTTCCTGCAAGATGAAGGCATTGAAGCTATGGACTGGCCCTCCCGTTCCCATGACCAGAATCCGATTAAACACATCTGGGACATCATGTCTCGCACCATCCACCAATGTCACGTTGCACCACAGACTGTCCAGGAGTTGACGGATGCTTTAGTCCAGGTCTGGGAGGAGATCCCTCAGGAGACCATCCGCTGCCTCATCAGGAACATGCCCAGGCATTGTAGAGAGGTCATACAGGCACGTGGAGGCCACGCACACAACAGAACATCATTTCCTTGTCTTGAGGCATTTCCACTGAAGTTGGATCAGCCTGTAATGTGATTTTCCAGTTTGATTTTGAGTATCATTCCAAATCCAGAATGAATAAAGATCTGTAACTGAAATATTTCATTCAGTGATATCTACAATGTGGTATTTTAGTGTTCCCTTTAGTTTTTTGAGCAGTGTATATGTGTGTGTGTGTGTGTGTATATATATATGACCGATATCAAGGGTGTGCACCTAAATATACAGGATCACCTATGTGAAGGAAATGTTAAATGAGCCGCTACTGAACCATTGCCGAGGAAAACCCTGACATGAAATCATACTGATATGCTCAACTCGTATACCTAAACATGGTGGAATACTCAGCAGCACCGTTACAAAAGACCTCAGGTATATTTACCAGAATGGGTGACACGAGACCTGGGAACCCCTACGCGCGTTTCGATGAATATTCTTCTTCCAGGGGCGTACGCACACCCTTGATATTGGTCATTGACTGCCTCTGTTACAACGATAGTTGTTCATAGTTATAAGTATGCACCATGCACTTTACTTGTAGCCTTCTGTGATATTATCTGCCGCTACTCTGTCGATTTATATGGTAGATAGCCATTTAATGGCATGCTGAAAGGAATGCACTTATAGCGACATGTAGATACTTTTATGGGTCATCTAATATTTGCCTCACATAGGTGATTGTGTATAATCAGGGGTACAGCCCTGGTAACGGTCACTGACTGCCTCTGTTACAACGGTAGTTGTTTATAGCTATATGTATGCACCGTGCACTTTATTTGTAGTCTCTTGTGATATTACTTGCCGCTACTTTTGTTGATTTATATGGTAGATAGCCATTTAATGTCATGTTGAAAGAAATATACTTATATCGACATGTAGATATTTATATGGGTTTTCATTAGACCTGTGGTAGATCGGAGGTACTTTCCATACTATGTGTATTTATGGTTGAGGTTTTTACCATTTTTTGTTATAATAAAATTTACAATTGTAACTATACATTCGTGTGGCCTGTCTTGAATTATTTTCCGGATAGGTTTTTGTGTTATCATTTCTGAATGTGTTATTCTACTTATTAATGGACTAATTATGTACACACACACACATATATATATATATATATATATATATATATATATATATATATATATATATATATATATATATATATATAATCCTCATATGGATCTATACATAAAGAGAAGGATGGAGTAACCATAAGCCACCGACTATAAAAAAAATTTGTTAAAAACATTACATAACACATCTGTGAGGTCAGTAGTAAGAGGAACCAAGAAAGGGGGGAGCTATCATTATACAATATCACCCATGGAAAACAAATAAACAATATTGGGCCATATGTAAAACAATACTAAAAAATGGCTGCCGATGTTCGCATGCGCAGTGAGTATAAGCGCAGTGGCATTCTGCACCAGCCATCTATAATGCGTTGTGCATGTCATGGACGTCACAGGGTCATATTGAATCCGACATGCACGCGACTTAATGATGGCGGCAGTTTTACCAATATGGTGCTGCACGCATTAGTCATGTGCTGCTTAATTGTGCCATTTGCTGGGATATATAAACGGGCAGGACATTACATCATAGCACATCCCCTTGAGAAAGTAACAAGGCCAAACGAGTGTCGGGGCAGTGTGGGGAGTGCTTATCTTACACACCCTGGATAAATCTAGCACTTTGCTTTGAATATTATTCATTTTGAACTATATAGGTCATATTTATGGGTTTCGGTTTGAAATACTGAATGCATTCCCTTCCTTTTTTCTTGTCATTTGTGATTATTAAACCCCTATATAATTTATGATTTGTGATGTTTTAAGCTATGCATATTCATTTATTTAATATCATCATTCATTATACCATATAATTGTTTGTTCACCATACTATAGGGTTGTTGTGATAATGCTTATTTTATTGACATTGCTATCACACTATAGCCATATAATATACCCTATATCTATTATTTTTAAATATATGGGCCAATATCAATTCATTGTTTTTCATGGGTGATATTGTATATTAATAGCTCTCCCCTTTCTTGGTATCTCTTACTACTGACCTCACCGATACGTTATGTATTGTTTTTAATGTGTCTTAATAAAATATGAGATTTATTATATTCGGTGGTTTATGGTTACTCCAACCGCTCTTCTTTTTGCTTTAGTCTACAGGAGTACTCCACCTCCTTATATTCCTCTTATTTTGGGGGGAACTGGGTAATTTTTATGGTTTCTAGCCATGTTATTATAGGATGTACTATTTGAATATTTAGTTATGGATCTATATATGTGTGTGTATATTTCACAGAAAATTATTGCAATTAAACATGTTTTGTTATACACATGTTTATTTCTTTTTGTGTGTGTTGGAACAACAAAAAAACCCCCCAGAGAAACAGAGAAAAAATGGCAAATTGAAGATAATTTCACACAAACCCCCTAACATGGGCTAGACAAAATTGTGGGTAAACAACTTTGTTTCAAGCATGAGATGCTCGTTCAACCTCACCTGTGGTAAGTAACAGGTGTAGACAATATGAAAATCACACTTGAAACCAGGTAAAGAGGGGAGAATTTGACTCAATCTTTGCATTGTGTGTCTGTGTGCCACACTAAGCACGGAGAACTGAAAGAGAAAAACTCTGATAACTTAAGAACCAAAATTATTGAACAATATCAACAATCTCAAGGTTACAAGTCCATGTCCAGAGATCTTGTTGTTCCTTTGTCCATGGTGCACAACATAATGAAGACGTTTACAACCCATGGCTCTGTAGCTAATCTCCCTGGATGTGGATGGTAAAGAAAAATTGATGAAAGGTTGCAACACAGGATAGTCTGGATGGTGGATAAGCAGGCCCAATTAAGGTCCTAAGAAATTCAAGCTAGCCTGCAGGCTTAAGGTGTCGACATTTGAATGAAATAAAATATTATGGCAGGAGACCCAGGATGACTCCACTGCTGACACAGAGATATAAACAAGCTAGACTATAGTTTTCCAAAATGTATGTGAGTAAGCCAAAATCCTTCTGGGAAAGCGTCTTGTGGACAGATGAGACCAAGACAGAGCTTTTTGGTAAAGCACATCATTGTACTGTTTACCAAAAATGGAATGAGGCCTGCAAAGAATAGAACACTGAACCTGCAGCATATTTGACTGTAGGTACTAAGATGATTTGGGGCTCTTTGCTGCCTCTGGCACTGGGTGCCTTGACTGTGTGCAAGGTATCATGAAATCTGAAGATTACCAAAAGATTTAGGGTCACAATGTAGTGCCCAGTGGCAGAGAGCTGGGTTTGCATTCTAAGTAATGGATCATCAGCAGGACAATGACCCCAAACATACCTCAAGAAGCACACAGAAATGGATAAAAACAAAGCGCTGGAGAGTTCTGAAGTGGCAGTAATGAGTCCGGATCTCAATCCCATTTTACACCTGTGGAGAGATCTTAAAATTGCTGTTCGGAGATGGAACCCTTGAAATATGAGAGACCTGGAGCAGTTTGAAAACAAGAGTGGTCCAGAATTCCAGTTGACAAGTGGAAGAAGCTTGCTGATGGTTATAGGAAACGATTGTAGTTATTTTTTCTAAAGGGTGTGCAACAAAGGACACACAAAGGAAATAAACATGTGTATAACAAAACATTTGTAATTGCAATAATTGTCTGGAAGAAATACTTCATTTTCTGGAACAATTTCAAGGGTGCCTTTAACACTTAAGTGCCCCAACACTTTCGGCCATGACTGTAAATCACTCACATCATTATTGACACATGCCTTTAAAAAGTTAAACAGTATCAATCAGCAAAAGGATGGTAACTCTATACATGACGCGGCAGGAAGCTTTGATCTGCCTCCCAGCACAGTCTCGGCAGAATGGAGCAGATAGCAGGACAGAAACGGTTATGCGAGGACAGCCGGACAGAGCATCAACAATGCAGCAGGAAAGATATCACCTCCTTTATGCTAGGAGAAACAGGAGTAGCCCTACCAGAGCCCTACTAAATGAGCTAAATTTAACTACCGGTGTACATGTTTCTGACCAAACTGTCAGGAACAGACTACTTTAGGGTAGCATGAAGATCCAACGACCTGTAGTAGAACCTGTGCTCATAGCCGGAGAACACCAGGATTGGTCATTCTACCATTGATACACTGCTGTCTTCACAGATGAAGATAGGTTCCCACTGCACATGTGACAGACATGAAAGAGTCTACCATGTTGAAAGTTATGCTGCCTGCAACACCGCCCAGCATGACCTGTTTGCCGTTGGGTCATTGGTGGTCTGAGTGGCATATCTTCAAGTGGTCACACAAACCTCCATGTGTTAGCCAATGGTACCCTGACGCTCATAGTATTGGGATGATATCCTCAGAGCCATTGCCAGACTTTATGCTGAAGCAGTGGGGGGACAGGGTTCCTTCTGATGCAGGACTATGCCTGGCCTGAGTGAGCAGGCAGGGCCTGGATGATTACGTTATCATTACCATTGACTAGCCCTCACATTTCCCAGACCTGAATCCAATTGGGAAGCTGTAAGACATCGAGTACAAGTAGTGTCCAGGAGTTCATTAGTGTTCGGAACCAGGTCTGGGAGGAGATACCCCAGGACACCATCTGCCGTCTCATCAGGAGTGTGCCCCAACATTGTCTGGAGAGCAAATAGGCACATGGGCGCCATACTCACTACTGAGTCACAATAAGAGTCGCTATGATAAAATTCACGCAAATTGGATCCATCTGTGATTTCAATTTCCTACTATGATTTTTGGGACAATTTGGAATCTAGCCCTTGACCAAGGATCGTCTCTTCCATTGACCATTGTTACACCATTTTCTTCTCAACGAATTATACACTTTTATACTAGTAAAGATTTTCAATTTGAATCTTTCGCTCACCGAGATCTAACACACGATTTTAAGTGTCAACGTTTTTTTGTTTTTTTTTGAGTGGCGTATATACCTCCCTTGATGTTGACATGGCAACCACACACGCACAAAAAAATTCAATTTTTCTCATTGTTGGTTTCATTTAGAAAAGTGGAACATGATTCATAATAAAAAGAGACTAGACAGGCATACTAGCTACAGAGAAAAACAATAATAAACATAATAATCTTTTAACTTTCAGGATTGTAGGTATGATTCACTGGCTTAAAGCCTTTTTGCTGACAGATTTATTGATGCATTTTGGGAGAGAAGGGAACTATTTGTACGAATTTAAAGCCAATTATTTGCCATTGGACAACAGGGAATGATGAAGTTCTTCGTTCATTTTGCATTATAGTTTGTGATGTATTTTTGCTATTTTTTTAAACCTCATCCTGCTCTTGTTGAATGCGCTTTTGGAGATATGGCCCTCTATATGACATTTATTGTTACAAAGCTGCATGAAAAAACTCTGTTGCCTGTAAAAATTTTTTTTTTTTTTTTTTTTTTTTTTTAAGTTTCTTGGTCCTTTTTCATGGTTTTTTTTGCACCTAAGAAGAAAAATGTACCAAAGGCGCCTTTGTCGGTGAACTGAAAGTTCAGTCTGTGCCAAAAATCACATAATGAGATGTATAGTAATGGATGGAATAGACTCTAATTTCTGGGGTCAAAAACAATGACCTTCAAGACAATCGTTAGATTTGGCTGCCTTTGAGTATGTTTGCAAGTCAGAAATTCATGTGGTTTTCAGTTCTCACACGGCTTTTGATGCAGTTTTTGAAGCACTTTTTTCAGCAAGTGTTTCAGCCTTGTAACCTCAATGTCAAGTTCAGTGCGATCAGAAGTTTAGCGAGATGTCACTTCTTTTTTCTGTGGCGTGGTAACAAATTGCTCTATGAACAGTAATTTGGATTTACCATTAAGGCTACTTTCACACTAGCGTTAACTGCAATACGTCGCAAATGCGTCGTTTTGCCGAAACTACGCATCCAGCAAAAGTTCTTGCTGGATACGTTTTTTCGTCATAGACTAACATTAGCGACGCATTTGCGACGCATTGCCAAACGGTGCGTCTGTTTTGCGACGCTTTGGCGTGTGGTAGCGGACCGTCGGGAGAAAAAAACGTTACATGTAACGTTTTTTGCTCCCGACGGTCCGCTTTTTCCGACCGCGCATGCGCGGCCGGAACTCCGCCCCCACCTCCCCGCACCTCACAATGGGGCAGCGGATGCGTGGGAAAAATGCATCCGCTGCCCCCGTTGTGCGGCGGAGACCACGCTAGCGTCGGGAACGTCGGCCCGACGCACAGCGACGGGTTGTTCCCGACGCTAGTGTGAAAGTAGCCTAATATCAATGGGAAGTGCATCCAAAATTTTCAAATAGTTTTACCCCATGTAAAAATAATTCTGGGTAAGCAAACCCTTGGATTTTTAGTAGCTTATGCTCCTTATCTTTGTGGCATTTTCAGTGATGTGGCCATTTAAAAAAGGTGGTTACGTGGAGACTTTCTGTAGCACATCATCCCAATTTTAAAGAAGCTGTCCTATGGCGGACATACATGGCTTATAGTCAGGATAATCATGTTTGGCTATTTTATGAACTCTCATACAAGTGGCAAATCCTTACTGGATTCCAGTGAGGCGTTGTCATAAATTTTAACAAAATTGTAAATTCCTTTTAACTATTGAGCTACATCTCTAATCCCAAAAATATTTTTATCCTAATTCATCACAGTGTTATTGTCAGTAATCTGGAATAAAACACTTTGGTAAGTGACCAGATTTTTGTGCAACTTCAGGTTGTTAAAAAAATGTTGCCGTTTCGCCCTTGTCCATCAAAGCACGTGGAGCTGAGGCGCGCAACTAGGGCGTGATGCCATAACTCGCCTAATTCATGAGCTGTGGCTTTCTTATGCCAGGAATCTTACTCCGGTCCCAGACTGGAATTAGATTTGTACCACAACTCATCAAGGTGCGTGCCACTTGTGAGACTCTCCCGATTTATTAAGAGGCATGCACCTCTTAATGAATCTGGAGCGTCTAAATTCAACACGCCAACAAATCAAGATCAGTGAGAAAATCGCTGGTCTTGATGAATCCTGACCTTTCCGTTGTGGTAAAACAGTGCACTTCTATGAAGTGCAGCTGTAAACTGAAAATAGGGAGTATGTCAACCCCCAAATGACTATGCAAACCAAACACAGATGTTTGGTGCACCCTTGATGTGGCCACACAACTCCGATCCCCTTTCCATCTACTTGTTTTCCATTGATCTCCATCCTTCTTCTGACTCCCGTAAAGCCAGAACTTTCAATCAAGAAAGAGGAGGTTCAAAGATGGATGCTACACAAGTATATGGGACAGTGCACCAAATTACTTGGCCACGCCAAGGGTGCACCGAGCGCCTGTGGTTGACTCCAACAGGCATTTTATGTTGACTGCCTCCCTTGAAAATTAGAAAGACTCACTGAAAGAAGTCTTTGTTTAGATCCAGCTAAACGTGAATAGTGGATATAATATATCATCGGGCAACAAAGACTTTTTGGGAACTGCGGAGGACCATTTTATAATTGCCTATGGAAAGCTACAAACCATGCCCTTAATCTCAAGCATTATCGATTGCATTTTGCATAAGAATCCATTCTGTCCTATATATAGTAGGGCTTGAGGTCAATTATTGATGCAGCTTTAATTTTATGAGCTGCAGAGCTGGCAGCTATGTTAGTTAAGTAGGGAGTTCTTCCGCTTGTACGTCTGTTGTGCTGTGAGCTGCATAAAAAAAATTCTCGCCCTGATGGTCTTCTTTACTTTTTGAAAATGAAGCAAAAAGAAAAAAAATATATCTTGACAGCCGGGAACATACTACAAGGGAGATGCCATGTGTGTCTTACCCTTGTACAACTGCTCCTAGGTGGCAACACTCCCAGTCAAATACTGGAGCAGACATGGCAAGAATCTGTTATCTAACCTTTTTAGGTTCCAGCATAAGAACTGTCATATGGCTTTATTATACCTATTTATTAGTGCCATTTTTTTTTACTTTAGTTTTACCAGATTGCCTTCTGTCAAAAAGTACATGAACATATGTATACCGTGAACGCCTCTGTCGAGAAACCGTAGGAAATGACAGATCTTATAGTATTGAAATAATGTGCATAGAATTTCATAGATATAAGTGCACAGTTGTCATAAGAGGCATTTCTCTAATTAGATGGTGATGAATACTGGGATTGAAAATAAAAAAAATGTCGCCTAATGCTGGTTGTGAATTTCCGCACCATCTGGGTACTAGGGCAAGAAGAAGATACTGGAAGAGCAAAGAGCAGAGGTGAGTGGGTCTGTGAGAGCTTCGAAGAGCTCTGTGAAATCGACCCCAAAAACCTGCATGACTGCAAAATGATTTTCTACCCTATAAGTGGTGACAAGTAATACTCTTTATATATGTGATCATGCATGAAAAGTTCTAAAACTTTGCACATTTGTTTGTTAGGGAATTGGTCTTCATAAGTGGCTTTCAAACTCGGGGGCATAAAGATCGCGGTTACAGAGGTTGAGACCGCAACCGGGTCCATGCAGGAGAGGGGACCCACAGGTGTCAATTTCAACTGGATGTGCATCCATTATACCAGGATGGGGGACATTATACCAGGATGGGGGACATTATACCAAAATGGGAGACATTATACTAGGATGGGAAATATTAAACCAGGATGTGGGACATTATACCAAAATGGGAGATATTATACCAGGATGAGGGATATTATACCAGGATGGAAGACATTATACCTGGATGGAAGACATTATACCAGGATTGGGGACATTATACCAGGATGGGAGATATACCAGAATGGGGGACATTATACCAAAATGGGAGACATTATACTAGGATGGGAGATATTATACCAGGATGGAAAACATTATACCATGATGAGGGACATTCTACCATGATTGGGGACATTATACCAGGATGAGGGGACATTATACGAGGATGGGAGATATTATACCAGGATGGGGGACATTATACCAGGATGGGAGATATTATACCAGGAGGCGAGCCATTATACCAGGATGGGGGACATTATACCAGGATGGGAGACATTATACTAGGATGGGAGATATTATACCAGGATGGGGGACATTATACCAGGATGGGGGACATTATACCAGGATGGGGGATATTATACCAGGATTGGGGGCATTATACCAGAATGGGGGACATTATACCAAAATGGGAGACATTATACCAGGATGGGGGACATTATACCATGATTGGGGACATTATACCAGGATGAGGGGACATTATACGAGGGTGGGAGATATTATACCAGGATGGGGGACATTATACCAGAATGGGAGATATTTTACCAGGAGGGGGCCATTATACCAGGATGGGGGACATTATACCAAAATGGTAGACATTATACTAGGACAGGAGACATTATACCAGGATGGAAAACATGATACCAGGATGGGGGACATTATACCATGATTGGGGACATTATACCAGGATGAAGGGACATTATACCAGGATGGGGGACATTGCACAAGGATGGGGGACATTATACCAGAATGGGGGACATTATACCAGGATGGGGGATATTATACCAGGATTGGGGGCATTATACCAGAATGGGGACATTATACCAAAATGGGAGACATTATACTAGGATGGGAGACATTATACCAGGATGGGGGACATTATACCATGATTGGGGACATTATACCAGGATGAGGGGACATTATACGAGGATGGGAGATATTATACCAGGATGGGGGACATTATACCAGGATGGGAGATATTATACCAGGAGGCGAGCCATTATACCAGGATGGGGGACATTATACCAGGATGGGAGACATTATACTAGGATGGGAGATATTATACCAGGATGGGGGACATTATACCAGGATGGGGGACATTATACCAGGATGGGGGATATTATACCAGGATTGGGGGCATTATACCAGAATGGGGGACATTATACCAAAATGGGAGACATTATACTAGGATGGGAGACATTATACCAGGATGGGGGACATTATACCATGATTGGGGACATTATACCAGGATGAGGGGACATTATACGAGGGTGGGAGATATTATACCAGGATGGGGGACATTATACCAGAATGGGAGATATTTTACCAGGAGGGGGCCATTATACCATGATGGGGGACATTATACCAGGAAGGGGGACATTATACCAAAATGGTAGACATTATACTAGGACAGGAGACATTATACCAGGATGGAAAACATGATACCAGGATGGGGGACATTATACCATGATTGGGGACATTATACCAGGATGAAGGGACATTATACCAGGATGGGGGACATTGCACCAGGATGGGGGACATTATACCAGAATGGGGGACATTATACCAGGATGGGGGATATTATACCAGGATTGGGGGCATTATACCAGAATGGGGACATTATACCAAAATGGGAGACATTATACTAGGATGGGAGACATTATACCAGGATGGGGGACATTATACCATGATTGGGGACATTATACCAGGATGAGGGGACATTATACGAGGATGGGAGATATACCAGGATGGGGGACATTATACCAGGATGGGGGACATTATACCAAAATGGGAGACATTATACTAGGATAGGAGACATTATACCAGGATGGAAAACATGATACCAGGATGGGGGACATTATACCAGGATGGGGCATATTATACCAGGATTGGGGGCATTATACCAGAATGGGGGACATTATACTAGTATGGGAGCCATTATACCAGGATGGGGGACATTATACCATGATTGGGGACATTATACCAGGATGAGGGGACATTATACGAGGATGGGAGATATTATACCAGGATGGGGGACATTATACCAGGATGGGGGACATTATACCAGGAAGGGGGACATTATTCCAAAATGGGAGACATTATACTAGGATAGGAGATATTATACCAGGATGGAAAACATGATACCAGGATGGGGGACATTATACCATGATTGGGGACATTATACCAGGATGAGGGGACATTATACCAGGATGGGGGACATTATACCAGGATGGGGGACATTATACCAGGATGGAGGACATTATACCAGGATGGAAGACATTATACCAGGATGGAAGACATTATACCAGGATTGGGAGCGTTATACCAGGATGGGAGATATTATACCAGAATGGGGGACATTATACCAAAATGGGAGACATTATACTATGATGGGAGACATTATACCAGGATGGGGGACATTATACCATGATTGGGGACATTATACCAGGATGAGGGGACATTATACGAGGATGGGAGATATTATACCAGGATGGGGGACATTATACCAGGATGAGAGATATTATACCAGGAGGGGGCCATTATACAAGGATGGGGACATTATACCAGGATGGGGGACATTATACCAGGATGGGAGACATTATACTAGGATGGGAGATATTATACCAGGATGTGGGACATTATACCAAAATGGGAGACATTATACCAGGATGGGAGACATTATACCATGATTGGGGACATTATACCAGGATGAGGGGACATTATACGAGGATGGGAGATATTATACCAGTATGGGGGACATTATACCAGGAGGGGGGGCATTATACCAGGAGGGGGGACATTATACCAGGATGGGGGACATTATACTAGGATGGGAGATATCATACCAGGATGGGGGACATTATACCAGGATGGGAGATATTATACCAAGATGGAGGACATTATACCAGGATGGAAGACATTATACCAGGATGGAAGACATTATACCAAAATGGGAGACATTATACCATGATTGGGGACATTACATCAGGATGGGAGATATTATACCAGGATGGGAGACATTATACCAGGATGGGAGATGTTAAGCCAGGATGGGGGACATTACACCAAAATGGGAGACATTATACTAGCATGGGAAATATACCAGGATGGGGTACATTATACCAGGATGGGTCATATTATACCAGGATGGAAGACATTATACCAGAATGGGGTACATTATACTAGGATGGGAGATATTATACCATGATGGGGGACATTATACCAAAATGGGAGACATTATACTAAAATGGGAGATATTATACCAGGATGGAAAACATTATACCAGGATGGGAGACATTTTACCAAAATGGGAGACATTATACCAGGATGGGGGATATTATACCAGGATGGGAGACATTATACCAGAAAGGGTGAGCCTTTTATAAAGGTGCTGGAGAAGAATGGAAGGGACTAGCATGGGGGACATTATATGAGGATGGGGGACATTATACCAGGATTGGGAAATTTGGATGGGAGAAAATGTTATCTCATGGGTCCAGGATGGGGGGCATTATTACTGGAATGGGCCCAAGATGGGGGGGGGACTATTAGGGTATGTGCACATGTTAAGTATTTAGTGCAGAAATTTCTGCAGCTCTTGGCAGGAAAAATGCAAAAACGTGTGTTTTTGGTGCAGATTTTTCCCCACTCATTAGTATGGGTCAAACATGCAGCAAAACCGCTGAAAGAATTGATATGCTGCCGATTTAAATCTGCAAGTCCCAAATAAGCCTCGAATGTATGAGACATCAGGATCCTCATTCACTTTGCCGCCATCAGGAATCCCTTCAGGTTTCATGAAAAATCTGCAATTCAGCAAAAACGCAAAGTGTTCTCACAGTCTTACTGTAAGCAGCCAGGACTGGGGAGTGGGGACATCTTTACTGGATCTAAAGCACTACAAGGGCCCATATATCTGACCAATATGCTGTTAGGGGTCGAGTTCCCGTCTCTGCACAGGGGGAATCTTGGGCCATCTCCGCTTCGGTCTCCCATTCTTCTCCTGCCGCAGTGGAGCCTGCTCAGCGGAGACGTCGGTCCCAGCGTCTCGCTCAGTCTGACTCTGTACAGAGAGTTACTGCTGCTTTTCCTTCTGCCATTGAAGTCAGTGCTGGGCAGCGGCGAGCAGACGCTTCTGGGACTCGTTCTGAGCATGCCCAGAGTAAGATCTCTCAGTGGAGATCGAGGGTCACATGATCAGACACTGCTGCTAAGGTCCTGTAGGTGCTCACGCTCTGTGGCAGCCTCTCATTGGTCCTTCCAGGAAGGTCCTGTACGTGCTGCAACTATTTAAGGCTCGCATGGCCGCACGGCCATGCGCTAGTATTGCTCTTTATTTATGTACTTTGCGCCAGTGTGGTCTTGTATGAGTGTGTTCAGGGACCCGGCTGAAATAAGCCCTTAGAATGCTGGCACCTCCGGCGAGGAGTTTGTATGCTTGGGTATTCAGGGACCTGGCCGAAATAAGCCCTTAGAATGCTGGCACCTCCGGCGAGGAGTTTTGTGTGCATGCAAGACCACTGACTGCTCTTGTTTAGGCAGTTAGCCTGTGCCTCTGTGGAGTCTAACAGGGCGCAGTGCTTTGAGTTCACGGCTGCTCTGTGAAGTAACAGAGTTGGCTAACACCGCTCTTTAGTTCCGCTATTTGCTAGCAGCAGGTTCTCCTGCACGGTGGACCCCGGGCTGCGAACGCATCTATCATAATAAAATCTATATATTTGGTGAGTTCCGCTAGCCGTAACACATGCAAGTGGGTGCCCAGGTGACCACCCCAAAAAACGACAACATATATGACACCCTAAAATCAGCATGTCGGTCACTACTTTATAACCGTTTCACTATTAATGAAATAATGATCTTATTAATTTTAAAAACGTTTTTCACCTGGCCATGTGACCAAAACCGCTCCCCACCAACAACTAGCCAATAGCCAATTTTTTGTGCATACACATCCTGCAGGATTTGGCTTATTTCCCTGTATAATTTGTTATTCCAGTGACTGAGAATTCAGCTAAACTTATCTTTGTTGGGTTTTTTAATGTCTTTTCATTCTTGACTGTCAAAAAAGGTTTATGATGAATAATGTTTAAGAAAATCGTATGCAAAGATTGTGAAGATTAAGGTCAAGGGCAACTGCAGACCCTTCATGCTTATATAAATACAGGAGACAGCAAAATTGAGCCTTAAACATCAGTAAGCTGTCAAGTTTTTTTGCGGAAAAAAAGCACCACTGCAATTTATTTTATGCAGTTTTTGAGCCAAAGCCAAAATTTGATTTAAAAAGAATTGGAAGTATGAAGGAATAACTTACATGTCTTCTTCCTGCTGGATCTATTTCTGTCTATTTCTGTTCTCCAAAAACTGAATAAAAATAACTTCAGTGGCTTTTTTTTTGTAAATATTGTAATATATTTAATACTGGTATATAAATATTGTGACATATGTTAGATATAAATATTACAATTTAATACATAAATATTGTGATATATCCAATATATAAATGTATAAATATTGTAATTTAATATATAAATATAGTAATATATTTGATATATAAATATTGTAATATATAAATATAGTGGTATATTCAATATATAAACACTGTTATATTTAATATATACATATTGTAATATATAAATATTGCAAGTTACTAATATAAAAATACATAAAAATTGTGATATGTAATGTATACATATTGTAATTTATGTAATATATAGTGATCTAGTTAATATATAACTATCGTGTTACATGTAATATATAAATGTATAACCATTGTGATATATTTAATATAGAACTATATAAATATTGTGATATATGTAATATATAAATGTATTTATATTATAATTTAATATATAAATATAATGATATTTAGCATATAAATACGTTAATTTTATATAAATATTGTAATTTAGTTAATATATATTGTTGTATATTTAATGTATAAATATAAATATTTCAATACCAGACACAACCTATGCCTAGGAGTGGTGCCGATTAAAAAAAAAAAAAGCAGCCTTTTATATATATATATATATATATATATATATATATATATATATATATATATATATATATTTTTTATATACAGTAATGTTCCTAGGCATGATATTCCTTTAAAACTCTCTTTTTATAAACATGTTATGGTAATATATTATTTCACTGTATAATTTACATAGTAGAAACGTCTCTGTATGTATAGGGATATCATTAAAGTGAAGCCTATCACACATTTCACATTCTTGGTAATAAGAATGAATCATGTTCCAATATTAAAAAAAGGAAAATATAACCGGAATTGAAAATCAGAAAAATGCTGTGAAATATGCAAATGAGACCCATTATTCGAGATTCCATACATCTGTGCTAATGAAGCATACAGTACCGCGTGAGTTCTGCATCCCCCCAAATAGAAGGCTGCTCTGCTATTCAACCACTAAAGAGGAGGGTAAAGGAGAATAATCATAAACATACGGATGGTATGAAAAAAAAAGAATGTGATACTTTAAGGCGCAGAGTAATACAAGTTTTACCTTTCTAGCGTTCCTTGAAATATATTTGTTAATAGCTTTGTAGAGGACTTAACAGAGGGAAAATTGTAATATTTGCAGAAGATGCTAAGCTCTGCAGAGCAATTAATACAGAAGAGGATAATATAATATTACAAAGGGATTTGTAAAAGTTGGAGGCTTGGGCGGAGAAATAGTAAATGATTTTTCATGTGCGGGTATTCAAGAAAAAAAAAAGTAGAATTATGTAATAAACAGTGAAACATTGGATGAAAGGAAACGGTAAACTGAACTTTAGAGACCAGTGCCAGGCAGCTGCTGGCAAAGCCAACAAAATGATAGGATTGATATGGAAGAGAAATATATATTTTTTTAAATCTGTGACTTGTCAAAGGGTGTAAGGAGTAATTTTTCCCCTTATGGAGACCAGTAGGAAGACTTATAGGTCATCCCCTATTAGGAATCCTTAAAGTCAATATTTATAGGATCCGGACAGTACACTTTGTGAGTAATGTGACGATTCACAAGTCTATAGTCCCATAGAGTGATTGTAGACGTTCACGCCAAACCTGGACAACCCAATTAAGAGGATACTTTACTTCTTTGACCTTCCGCCAAAGGCTTTTCCAGTCTCCTACTTCACACTCATGAACGGCAGAAACATTTATAGGTGCTGTGATCACAGCAGCCTCAGCACCGATTCTGTGAGTATCCTAGGTGAGTACTAACAGGGCAGAGAGAGGCGAAAAATTAGGGTGAAGAATTATCGGAGTTGTCAGCCTTGTAGAAACGGAGACACTGCCCTTGCTGCAGCCATGCTCTACCCATAACGTAGCTGGCAATCAAGACTCCGATTTTATATTTACACTTCTAATTTTGGTTATTTCTGCAATTTTATATTATTAACGTTCATATACAAAATTTATGTCTATAAATTGTTGTCCACTTGAAAACTTGGAAAAAAAACGAATTTATTTAATTGCGCATAGGTCTGGCGAGAAGTGCTATTTCATCATCATTATTATTATTGTATATTAGAAATTGTTTTGACTTGAATAATTTAGTGTAAATTTTCCATTCTGAGTGGAACTCCTCTTTACGGTGTGCTCGTAAGAGCAGCGTGCCATCAATCAAGCTTTTAGGTTGCACCACATAGTATGAAGAGATGTATTAGCTTGGCTCCTATGACTCACCTTTCAATAACCGGAGGCATAAATTAAAGCTGAACAGCTTTTTCTTTACTAGAGTACAATGGTTGTTAGAGTACTATCAGATAAAAAGATATATATTGATAAAATTAACTGGGAAATATAAAATAATAATGAGGCATGTTTATCTAATACAGCAGGACTTTAAAGTCAGAAGGTTTGCAAAGTTGATTTAAGTTTTATTTTTATGCACTGTATTATGAATTACACATTTTGCAAAGTGTGCACCAATTTTAATAAAAAAAATATATATATTTTTTATAATTCTGTGTGGTCCACCATACAAAAATGTATTCCACGTACATTTAAAGAGAATCGGTTGGCAACTTTTTGCTATGTAATGTGACAGCATCATGATCTAGGGACAAAGACCCCGATTCCAAGGATGTATTACTTAGTTTACTGGGTGCAGCAGTTGTGATAAAATCCCTGTTTTCTCTTCTGCAGGTCTAGCAGAGCTCAGAATGCTGAGCTCTGTATAACTCCGCCCACACCACTGATTGGCTGCTTTCTGTCAATATACAGCGTACACAGAAAGCTGCCAATCAGTGGTGTGGCATGGCTGGATCAGAAGTTATGATACACCTAGTCTTTTACGAATAATATCCTGCTGATAAAACACTAATTTTATTGAAACAGCAAAACACAACCCAATAAGTGACACATCGCTGAAATCTGGGTCTCTGCCCCTACATCATCCTGCTCTCAAATTACATATCAAAAACTTGCTGAACAGATTCTCTTGAAAGCAATCAGTCAACAGACATCACTTTAAAGAACTGTATGTATTATCAAATAGATACCTTAGACCTGAAGAGGCTGGTGTAATTACTTTGAAAAGCCATATTAGAATGCCTGCACAATCTGACTGCACAAAATGACTGTTAAAGCACACCTCCCATCAAAGTTTATCTTCTTAATATATTGCAGTCATCATATACCACTGTGTACTTACAATTGCTCATTTAGACTTTCTACCCAGATAATTCTTCTCTTTCCCATTAGGTCTATGACATCACGTGATTAATAACTGACTAGCTGAATCCTTCTAAGCTCTATGTAGAAACAGGAGGTCAATTTTCTCTGCAAGAGTCTATGGCAGGGAGAGGAGCAGAGCAGCTGGGTTAGGAGTTGAATGGGGTGATGACTCATGAAGGGACAAGAGACTTCTTGCTTCTACATAGTGCAGAGAAAAGAGAACAATTATCTGGCTAGAAAGGTAAAATGAGCAATTGTAAGTACATAGTGCTGTAGAATATGATGACTGCAATATATTAAGAGGATAACTTATACACTGATAGGAGTGCTTCTTTAAGATGAATATTTTAGGAATCTAGCTAAAGCTTAAAAATGCATTTTTTAATATTAGGCAGAGAAACTTTCACAAAGGATTTACAGCCATTCTGACATGGATATTCAAAGTAAGTAAATCCGTCTCATCAGGTCTAAAAGATCTACGTAATAATGTATGTTTTTTTTATTGCAAAATCTGTTGACAGATCCACTTTCGAGGGTTGTAGAGTTAGATTTATATTATAATCTACCAGCCTGATTTATTTTTATATTGAGCCAGATGCGTAATGTATTGAAACAAATAAAAGTGAATAATTATCACAATAAATATCTGTGATAAAAATTACAACAAACCGATAACCAACTCATTAGAGCAACACACAGTTAGCAGGAATGAATAAGTGTGAAAATACATCTAATGGTAATTTTATCACATGATACATAATATGCTCCACTGGGATCCTCTATTTTCAAAATTGTGATTCTACCTCTAGATGCTCCAAGAAAGTCCTTTTTCTAAAACATGGTGATTTTGTAAGCCCCTATTAGCTGTAATCTCGGGGGACTGTTTTACCCTGAAACACATCTCCTCCACATTGGCTGCTGAATCTGAAATATTGTATTATATGGCTGGGACAAGTCAAAAGAATCTGGAACCTCCCTTACTGTTTAAGGAGGCAATTTAGATTTTGTTTCTTCAAAAACATAAAATGTTCTAAAAAACCTGAGTAATTTCCTAGTAACGCACCTTCATTAGCATGCCACCGCTTCTGTGGGGTCACACTTCCATCTCAACACCAGTGATGACATGCTAACATTATAGCAGCTACTGTGGCCACCACTGCAGCCAGTGATTGACTACAGTGGTCACGTAACATTCAAATAACTCATTAATAGAGCTCAATGAGCAGAATCGGGGACTCGAGAAGCTTTTGCATGGATACGGTGAAGGATTGGTGAGGTGCACACTTCTCAATGTTATTTTATACTTTTTGAAAGAAAAAAATTAGGGAGAAAGCCAGAATGGTGGACTTCGTTCTATGACCCCCTTAAGACTTTACTAAATACAAGAAATGAACAATTCTATTCAAGTTGACCTGTTATCCAGTCCAGGTGCAGCTGGTCTTCACTTTTGCACTTAGCATCCTCGTACCAGACTGCGCTCCGAATCAGGATAGCGGAGCCTTGTAAGTGCCAAAGTCACCCACGATGCTACATTGAGGATGCCGGACACAGATGTGAACATTTGCTGCCATTCAGGACCAGACTGGATGCTGAATCAGGTTAGCAGGGTCTAATAAGTGCCAGAGTCTCCCACAATGCAGGGTTGAGAATGCTGGACACAGCATGTGATCACTTGCTGCCATGGAGGACCAGACTAAATGCCAAATCAGTGTTGCAAAGCCTAACAAGTGGGAGAGTCACCCACAATGGTGGGTCGAGGATACTGGACATGGATGGTAAGACTTGGTTGCCATGAAGGACTGGACTGGATACAGAGTCAGGGTAGAGGGGCCTAGTAAGTGTCAGAGTCACCCACAATGCCGTGGAATACCAGACTGGATGCTGGTTCAGGATTGTAGCTAATAAGTGCCAGAGCCAAGCACGATGATGGGTCATGGATGCCGGACACAGATGTGAAGACTGGTTGCCATGGAGGACCAGCCTGGATACAAAGTTTGGGTTGTGAGGCTTAATAAGTGCCAGAGTCACCCATGATGCTAGATGGAGGATGCTAGACACGGATGGTACAATTGGCTACCATGGACGACAAGACTGGATGCTGAATCAGGGTTGTGGGACCTAATAATTGCCAGAGTCACCCACAATACTAGGTCAAGGTTGCCAGACACAGATGGTATGATATTCTGCTGTGGAAGAACAGACTGGATGCCAAATCAGGGTTGTGAGGCCTAACAAGTGCCAGAGTCACTCATGATACTGGATTGAGGATGTCGGACGCGGGTAGTAAGACTAGCTGCCATGGAAGATCAAACTGGATGCTGAATCAGGGTTGTGGGGCCTAATAAGTGCCACAGTCCTCCACAATACTAGGTCAAGGTTGCCGGACACGGATGGTAAGATAGGCTACCATGGAGGACCAGATTGGATGCTGAATCAGGGTTGTGAGGTGTAATAAGTGCCAGAGTCACCAACGATGCTGGGTCAAGGATGCCAGACATGGATAGTAAGACTGGCTGCCAACGCAGACCTGACTGGATGCTGGATCAGGGTAGAGGGGCCTCACAAGTGTCATTCATCCACAATGGAGGATGACGGACACTGATGATAAGACTGGCTGCCATGGAAGACCAGACTGAATGCCGGATAAGGGCAGGGAGAATCACATTGCTTTTTTTCTACTAAATATGGCATTGTATTTCTTGTTTAATGTATTTTCTGAAGCAACTGCTCCCTTTCTCCAGCACAGAGTGATTGATATCCACTATATAATGGGTTTTTCTTGCCTTTATATGATTTTCTCCTTTGAGACTTATATGATTTCTTTGACTTTTACTATAAACATTTCTTTAACTTTTATAGCTAGAGCTTGTGGTACGTGACCATGGACGGACTGGTTTATTCCTCCGGTTCTGCGGCACATCACCCTTCTTTGCAGGAAACAAATTTTATTGGAATAGAAAGTGAGGCTCTGAAGCACTTAAGGAAGCCAGGAAGATGATACTCTAATGTATGTAAGTAAATGTTTCAGGATGAACACAAAAAGGCAATGAATTTAATTATGGCGTGAAGAATGAATACCTTCAGGGTAGGATCCCACATTGCGGGTGCCACGCGCATGACAGCTGAGGCGGCTGTCAAATGGATTATAAGAATATGAGCGCACACTGACTGCATATTGCTAATGTTTGCAGGGTTGTGCACAAATTGCACGACCATTAACCCCTGCTTCTGCAGCCAATGCTCGTTTTTATGTTTGCATTTTTCTCTCCCCTTTTCCTAAAAGCCATAACTTTTTTTTATTTTTCCACCGACATAGCCGTACGAGGGCTTATCTTTTTACAAAATAATCTGTAGATTTGAAATACCCTATCCATTTTACTATGCAATATAGTGAAAATCAAGAAAATAATTAAAAAAGAGATGAAATGGTGAAAATAAAAATTCCACCACTGTGTTTTTTTTAAGGTTTTGTTTTTACGACATTGGTTCAGTAGTAAAAATGGCCTGACAGCATGATTCGCCATGTCATTCTCGGTGCATGTGACATATATAAAAAAAATGTGAGATATTTTGCCATCTTTGGGTTGGATTATGACTGGAGATGAGAGAACCCTAATTAAAAAGTTCGATGCTCGTATTAGACAGTTAGCGTCCGGTGTTAAACTCCGACTTCTCCTGGAAGTCCGTTTTAATGTTCAGAGAGAGAATTTTCCTACTCCAAAGTTCGGGTCCCCATTGTTTTCAATGGGGTTCGGGTTCAGGTTTGGGTACAATTCTAGTATCTGAACTGAACTTTGAACTAAAGTTCAGACCAGGTAGAAGAACCTGAACTTCCACCGGTCCGGTCATTCCTAACTATGGCCTCTAAGGAATCACCATGTTTGGCCCGGTGACAAAAATTTGAGAAGCCCTGATTTACATTTTATATACTACATGAATAGGATTACATGGCAGAGAAAGACAAACCAAGCCAAAAGCTACAAATATATTGTGTGATCTCAGCAGACCTCATGCAGTAAAATGTAGAAACAGAAGAAGAAAACATTGAAATTTTGAAACTACATTTTTTAGAGTTCAGCTTTCTGTTTATTATAGTAGAAGTCAAGATGTGAGTATAAAGTCATGTCATGAGAAGAAGGCACTTTACATCTGACTTACTATAATAAATGTGAGAGTTCAGGGTGGATGTTGACTACTAATACGTTTCTGAGATAAGAATGTGTGGCTGATGCTTGAGAAGTGACCCGACAGTCAGCAGCTCTCCTCCGATCAGCGGTGCGGCTAGAAGGCTCGGATTGCTCACTCTTCTGTATGCCTATATCAAACTGGACTTTTTGTTGGATTTTTAAAATCTATACTGAGTACCTCTTCCAATTGCCGCTGATCCTGAAATGTTTTTTTTTCTGTGCCAAAGTTATGCGCATTTGGAAAATTTCCCTTCGGCCAACTGGGCACATAGCATAGAACTTCTAAGTGGGCATTTGCCTTTTCTTTTCCGATACAACACAGCCACCCTCATGAAGAAGTTTTGTGGTATACACCCACATGGTTGAAGGAAAAACTTTCACCACTATTTGGGCAGGTGCAGACACCATAGGTATTTTGGGCAGGTGCAGACGCCATTGATCCTCTTTGCCGATTATGCAAATGACACCAATCACACTCAGATCAGATTTTCTTCACTGTGTGATCGTAATGTCTCTCAGATGAGAAGATTGAAAAATTGTTCTCCATCTTCTCTGTTCTGTGACTGCGTGGAAATCGGATTGTACTTGGATGTTATCTAAGTGCAGTCGAATGGTTTCCAGGGACTCACTGAATTGCATGGTCGAGTGCGATCTGAATATCAGATCAAACTTGGACATGCTATGATTTTTTTTTTTTTTTTTTTGCTCGGACAGTTTGATCAAAGGAAAAAAATCTGACATGTGCACGGCCCCATATACCAACATTAGTCCGAATGAGAGCCGATGCTTTGTTGGATTGAATTCTGATCGAAAATACCCTCATCTGAACCTGCCCTAAGTAGGGATCACAACTTTGGAACTGAAAAAAAAGAAAAACTGTTCAAAAATAAATAGTAGTAGCGGCGATTGGAGATGAAACTCGGTTTAAAATTAAAACTCCACTGAAAATTTCTCTTTAAACATGTCACTATTCTATGTTTTTATTGTCTTATGTTCTCTTGCTATTTTTTCTATTTCTTCATTAGCCATGTTTTATTAGGGTAGAGCAGTGAACTGTGTAATTGTAAGAATTATATCGACACTTCGATAGTCTTAAATTTATATTTCTTATACCTTGTTTTATATAACAAATCTGCTTTTTGATATTTTTGCCAAGTAGAAGCACTAGCTTTACAGAAACTCAACAGGACGTAAATGGAGTGGCGATTTCCTTTTTATGATGACAGAAAAATTACAGTGTAAACTAAAAGTATCTATGACATATATACTAAGCCAGTAAGCTCAGGTCACATTCACATGACTGTATTTTGGTCAGTAGTAAATATCAGTATTTATAACCTGAAAACAAGAATGAAACAACAATTTACAATGAAAGACTAGTAATTATTCTGCCCTCCGGGTCCACTCCTGATTTTGCCTTGCAAAAAACGATGCAGATTCGGCAATGTGAAAGTGGCTTCAATGAGCCAATAGACTAATAGCCCCATATATTAGTGCATTTATACCTTTCAGATCCTGACCAATCATAAGCAGGCAGCAACACACTGAGGAAAGAAGAGTACACCCCCACAATACCATTGACATACAGTCTGCATTTCTCCCTGCAGTATGATGACATGTGCTGGAGCACAGCAGACCTGAGTGTGATTAACTGACAGCTTTCAGCTCTCATCACTGGCAGTCTCATTACTAAAACTTCTAGTAGCTCTCCTCTCATAGTGCTGCCAGCTCTGACAATCATAAGCAGTAGTATTGAGTGAGTATGCTCATAACTGGAGTTTCTCTGAGCACGCTTGAGTGGTCTCTGAATATTTCGGCATGCTCGGAGATTTAGTTTATGTCGACGTAGCTACATGATTTGCAGCTGCTAGACAGCTTGAATACATGTGGGTATTACCTGTTTGTTAAGCAACCTCCACATGTATTCAAGCTGTCTAGCAGCCACAAATCATGCAGCTGCTTCAACAAACGAAATCTCCGAGCACGTCAAAATACTCAGAGACCACCCGAGCGTGCTCGGACAAACACGAGTAATGAGCATACTCGCTCATCACTAATAAGCAGGCATCCACATGCAATGGAAAAAAAGAATGTACCCCACAATAGCTTAGAACAGGCTTAGTGTGAGACATGACACAGTGCTCTCTTCACTACAGAGTGATTACATGTGCTGGAGCACAGCAGACCTGAGTGTGATTAATTGACAGCTTTTAGCTCTCATCTCTGTCAGTCTCATTACTAAAAGTTCTAGTAGCTCTCCTATCATAGTGCTGCCAGGTCTGCCAATCATAACCAGGCATCCACATGCAATGTAAAAAAAAAGTAGATGCCCCACAATAGCTTAGAACAGGCTTAGTGTGAGACATGACACAGTCTGCTCTCCTCACTTCAGAGTGATTACATGTGCTGGAGCACAGCAGACCTGAGTGTGATTATGAACTCAGTAACTTTACATGGCAGTGTGGAGAGGAGACTGGTGGTCAATGCTATTATGGGGCACTCTCTTCTTTTTCTACTGTGTTTCTGCCTGCTTATGATTTGTAAATATCAAAAAGAGGAAGGAACACACCTCCTCCAGTGAAATCTCTCTGGTAAAGCCCACTTGGACTTAAGAAAAAATAACTATTTAGGTGTCAAATATTTTGATTGCTAATATCTCTGCAACAGAGAGACCAAATACAAAAAAAAAAGAACCGAAACATTTAATTCTGTTCTGCATCACCTACTACATTGTGTGTCACTGTCTACTTCAACATGAATAATTTTGTGAAAGGTCCTCTTTAAAGACTTTTTTTTGGAATTGTACAAATGATTTATAACATTAGACGCTGAATAATTCTTTTCATGATGATCCAGGTCTCTGTCTTAGTGTGTTATTTAGCTTACTGCAGAAAATACTAAAAATAGCTGAGTTCTGCAAAATACATATACAGTATATCATTAACATACACTGTGCCATTTACGACTTTCCTAAGAGCTGAAAGTGCTACAATGGGCAAAAAAGGTGGATGCCATAGAGCGGACTGCCCTGCTGAGAACTCCCTCATTACTAACACGCCAAAACACAGAGACTGAAGCGGCATTGGAGCACCGGTGCTGAACCTGAGGAGGGTGCGTGCTATCTGTGTTTGTTATTGTACATGTTTGCAATCATTTGGGCTATACTTATTTGAAAGCATAAAGCCAATTTGAGAGGCGGATGGCGCTAAATGAACTTTTGCACATCTGTGAGCTGCCTTGTGCCAGCCTGAAAAATGGACTCCAAAAATGTACACAACTCTTTAGGTGTATATTATGACAAATATTTTGACGGTGCTTAGCCAGGCCCCACCCAAAGTTCCTTTCAATTTCCAAAAAGGGAACGGAGCTGGTTAGGACTGGGATAAAAATGCATAGATTTGTAAAATTTTTCATCTTCTATAAGTTGCTCAAAAGCATTGCGATATTTCAAACAGTTTTATGCCCGAATCTTAGTAAAGCCTGTTAGAAGAAATGGGACCAAAAAATAAATGCACATAATGGAATACCAATTTACTGAACTTGAAGGGGTGGGGGACCTTGAAGGGGTGGGGGACCATGATTTATAAAAATCTGGCTGCTTCCTTTCCCAATTAGCTTCACACCTATCCATAGGTTGTTACTTGTGTTGCAGCTCAGCTTCAAGCAAATTGAGCCCAATTGCAATTTGTTACACAACCTATGCACAAAGGTGAAGAACTGCAGCCATACTTTTCCAATTGCTTAAAAATAGCCTATCCAATGTCATTGACATCTACTGCATAAACCGACTTCTAGTAATGTTGATGTATTCTTTGCAGGGTTCAGCAAAAAGATTCGAAGAACATTGGTCCGGATTTTGAACCAGGACTCTATGAACCTCCTCCTATCACCTGCTCAGGGGTGGACATATCATTGGTGCAACCGGACAGGGGCGCAAGAGGCAAGGGGGCCCATTTCCACCTCCAAAGCAGGTGATGAGCTATTCAACTGCAAAGGGTTAATATATTGTTCTTGCAATAGGGCCTTCTTCTGTCTGTGTCCGCCATGCATCTGCCGTTATCCCCTGTGCCACTTCCGATTAGTAGACCTGCTACAACATTGTTATTGCTGGATGATACACATGGCCTACATATCAGAGGAGGTGCTAGGAATGCCGGCAGTTAGGAAGTGGTTTGAAGGACTCTGAGTTGGTGGACATGTACTACTGACATGACTGTAGGACTAAGCTCCTGCAAATCCTTTTACTCAACCCTATTTGCAAGTCCTGGTCAAGACCCCTTTTTTTCTGCCCTTCCTCAGGCCTCCAGTACATGTTTGATTTTGGTATCTGAACGTTGGAGGGGGACTTCTTTTTAATATGGTAACATGCTATAGCTGATCCAGTGATAGTTCCATCACTGAATCTGGCAGATCCTATTGTGTTTAGCTTTATTCATCATTTACAACCATGAGCTGTACCCACTTACAGTATTTTCTCTCGTCTTTAACATCATGTATTATAAGAAAGAGATAAAACACATTTCATGCATTAATAATAAATAGATCATAAGTGCTAAATGAGAAATAGCTAGAAAACATGGACTCCTTATTGGCCACCAATTCTTAAAACAACCAGTATAGGAGAAAAACACTACGTTATAGTGGCTAAGTCTATAAGAATTTGGGCAAGCAGAGAAATTACATCAACTAACAACTATTCCTCTTTTCTGCTTCACAAAAGGAAAAAAATATAATAAAATGACCAAATTATAGAATTAAATTATAATACTACTTCTTATAAATAACCTTAAAGAGAATCTGTCATCGCCTTTTGCCATGTGGAAGTAGTGACACGGCTGTAGAGGAGCTTGCTTCCTAGCTTGCTTCCTAAGGCCAGTCTCACACGTCCAGATAATTCTGGTACCTCTGGGTACTGGGTACCACACGGAGCGTGCAGGAGACAGCGCTAAAGTTTAGCACTGTCCCCTGCATCGTGCTGAAGCCGCGATTCATATCTTCTGTGCAGCAGCGTTTGCTGTAAAGAAGATATGAATAATCCATTTTTTTAGTGGTATTTCGTGTTTAAAATAAAGCTCCATGTCCCCACCCCCTGTGCGCCCCCCCGCTGTTCTGAAAATACTCACCCGGCTCCCTCGTTGGCTGTCGCTGCTTCCTGCCCTGGCCACAACTTCCCCTGTATGCGGTCACGTGGGGCCGCTCATTTACAGTAATGAATATGCGGCTCCACCCCTATGGGAGGTGGAGCCGCATATTCATGACTGTAATCGGCGGCCCCACGTGACCGCATACAGGAGAAGCTGCGGCCAGGACAGGAAGCAGCGACAGCCAACGAGGGAGCTGGGTGAGTATTTACAGAACAGCGGGGGGCGCTGTTGTGAATTCCGTTCTCGGACTCCCTCCTGTGGTCATGAATGGTACTTTGGTTAGTTCTGCTCTTGGACTCCCTCTCGTGGCTTTGAGCGGAACTGCTGGTCACTGAGGTTGGCTTTGTCAGCTGCTCTCGTTTATTGCTTGCTGGCTTCCCTATTTAACTCCACTCAGATCGTTACTTGATGCCAGCTGTCAATGTTTCAGTATTGGTTCAGATCTCTCTTGGACTTCTCTGAGGACCTGTCTACTCCAGCAGAAGCTAAGTCTTTGCTAGTTCATTTGTTGTTACTGCTTCCTGAATATATTTCTTAGTACTGCTAATTTCTAGTCCAGCTGGCTATCATGATATTCCCTTGCTAGCTGGAAGCTCTGGGGTGCAGAGTGGCACCTCCACACCGTGAGTCAGTGTGGGGAGTCTTTTTGCTTACTCTGCGTGTTTTTTTGTAGTCTTTTGTGCTGACCGCATAGTTCCCTTTTCTATCCTCTGTCTATTTTAGTGAAGTCTGGCCTCCTTTGCTAAAACCTGTTTCATTCCTGTGTTTGTGACTTTCCTCTTAACTCACAGTCAATATATGTGGGGGGCTGCCTTTACCTTTGGGGAATTTCTCTGAGGCAAGGTTAGGCTTCTATTTCTATCTTTAGGGGTAGTTAGCTCTTAGGCTGTGAAGAGGCGTCTAGGGAGAGTTAGGTACGCTCCACGGCTATTTCTAGTTTGTGTGATAGGAGTAGGGTTTGCGGTCAGCAGAGTTCCCACTTTCCCAGAGCTTGTTCCGATTACTAGTTTACTCATCAGGTCATTCCGGGTGCTCCTAACCACCAGGTCCATAACAGTGCGCACAGGGGGTGGGGACATGGAGCTTTATTTTAAACACAAAATACCACTAAAAAAATGGATTATTCATATCTTCTTTACAGCAAACGCTACTGCACAGAAGATATGAATCGCGGCTTCAGCGCCATGTGGGGGGGACAGCGCTTACTGGAGCGCTGTCTCCTGCACAGCACACGGAGAACGTCCGTGTGCGGTACGTGTTTTACACGGACCCATTGACTTTAATGGGTCCGTGTAATACGTGCGCTCCCACGAACACTGACATGTCTCCGTGTTTGGCACACGGAGACACGGTCCGCAAAAAATCAATGACATCTGCAAAGATGCATTGATTTTAATGTGTCTACGTGTGTCAGTGGCTCCGGTACGTGAGGTGACAGTTTCCTGACGTGTGAAACCGGCCTAATTAAAATTACACCTTTATTGTAGAGATCTGATGTGCCAGTCATGAGAAATCTAGCTGAGGAATGTTATGTAGATCAGACCGGGAGTGCACTGGGGGCGTGTCTATGCGCTTGGAACATTGACACCACCCCCCCCGTGCACTTCAGGCTTTATTTGCATATGGCTTCTATGCTAGATTTCTCATGACTGGTTCATCGTATTTTTACAGATGAGGTATCATTTTTATTGTGGGACAAGCGCCTTCACAGTCATAACGCTACTTCCATATGAAAAAATGTGTTCAAAGGTTTCCTTTAATTAGTCAAAACATCCCTTCTGTAGCAGTAATTACTAGTACCAGACAGTTTCAGAATAGCTATATATAAAGACATTTTCAATGTAGTACTTCTGTATATCAGTTTGAGATTCCTTGTGCTCTGTCAGTATTAACGTGAATTCTGGTCCAAATGCATTGCCAAAAATTCACAAACAAAGACATCTGTTTGATCATATGTAGACAACCGGCTTGAAGAAACATCCTTCCTGTTGCTCTGTTGAATTGTAAACTGAGACATATGTGGAAAGACAAATCTTTCAAAAACAACTTTGTAATTTAACAAAATTGGCTACTGAGAAATCTAAGGTATTGTAGAATTCAAGACTAAAACTCTACAGTAAATTCCTTGTGTATTGGCACGGATTACATGACAATATGTGAAAAATGATCCACTGAACAAAACCTAGACCTAACAGGAACACAATTAACCAACATGATGGTTTTAGCCTACAAATGAACCCTGGCCTGGATGCGTTTCTTGAAAAATATAACGTTACAGGGTATGGGGACTAGAATCTGATGTTGATTCAGGGAACAAGTCTGATTGCTGTATGGGGAGGCGGGAAGTAATTTTTCCTCTAATATGGAGCTCTTAACATTTTCCCCGTGGTTTTTTTCTTCTTCTGGATCAACATGTTAGGCTATAAGGTGAACTTGATGGACTTACAGTATGTCTTCCTTCAACCTTAAAAATGATGAAACCTTTAAAGTTGTTCAGCGAAAAACAAATAGTTGTTAATTGTGCCCAAATCACGCGTTATACAACTTAGTAATGTAGCTCATATCTGAAAGCTGTCCCAATCTTTCGCTCCACTCCTGGATCCCATCAGGTCTTTTTCCCGGTTTGTCCCTGATATAGGGCAGCATTCAGTAAATAGGGCATGTCACCAGTGCTGCCTGTAAAGGGAGCTGGCTAATTGGTCAATTCTATAGCAAAGCCAGCTTTCTTCTTTGAGAAGGGGCCTGGCTTTCTTATTTAAATGAGCAGTAATCATACCCCCATCACACACAGATCTGCTCATGTGCTCTAAAGGCCCCGTCACACACAGCGACGCTGCAGCGATACAGACAACGATGCTGATCGCTGCAGCGTCGCTGTTTTGTCGCTGTGTGGTCGCTGGGGAGCTGTCACACAGACAGCTCTCTCCAGCGACCAACGATCAGGGGAACGACTTCGGCATCGTTGAAACTGTCTTCAACGATGCTGAAGTCCCCCTGCAGCACCCGGGTAACCAGGGTAAACATCGGGTTACTAAGTGCAGGGCCGCGCTTAGTAACCCGATGTTTACCCTGGTTACCAAAAAAACCAAACAGTACATACTCACCATCTGATGTCCGTCAGGTCCCTTGCCGTCTGCTTCCTGCTCTGACTGAGTGCCGCCGTACAGTGAGAGCAGAGCGCAGCGGTGACGTCACCTCTGTGCTGTACTTTCACTTTCACTTTGCGGCGCTCAGTCAGTGTGGGAAGCAGACGCCGGGGGACCTGACGGACATCAGATGGTGAGTATGTAGTGTTTGTTTTTTTTACATTTACGCTGGTAACCAGGGTAAACAACGGGTTACTAAGCGCGGCCCTGCGCTTAGTAACCCGATGTTTACCCTGGTTACCAGTGAAGACATCGCTGGATCGGTGTCACACACACCGATTCAGCGATGTCAGCGGGACCTCAACGATCAAAAAACGGCCCAGGCCATTCCGACACGACCAGCGATCTCGCAGCAGGGGCCTGATCGCTGGTACGTGTCACACATAGCGAGATCGCTACTGAGGTCGCTGTTGCGTCACAAAACTTGTGACTCAGCAGCGATCTCGCTAGCGATCTCGCTATGTGAGACGGGGCCTTAAGAGGAAAGCACCATAAGTGGAAATGACGGGACCTTCCAGAAATGATTGACATTAATAAATGGCAACACTCATTTTGGGAAGTTAGACAACCGTTTTAGCGAATAAGCCAAAATTGAATTTTGTGAAATAGTTGCTAAAATATATTTCTACTTTATGAAAGCATTGTGAAGAAAATTAGTCCATTTATTGGAACCGAGGCAAAGTGATTTTTCAGATATGTGATAATTATACAACACGCTGGCTGGCTTTCTGGTTGAATCAACACACAGTGATTGATTTTTATTTTCCAAACAATTTAAAGAGTTAATTTCTACATTCTTACAGATGGCAAGATGCAAACTTGGAAAAAGATTTACCCATTTGGTTTATAAATGTTTAACTAAACAGATGAGACGTGACGCTGTCCTCTCTGGAAGGCTGGAAGGTGGTAAGTAGAGTTGAGCATATAGATTTACAGGTCCCTGGAAGCCTTCATCTACTGCCAGTATCTCCACCACCTTTTCTGATTAGTAGTCCTGGCGTGACTCCATCACGGCGGTCTAAACCATGCATGGCATTGCACTGGACCTACTAATTAGAAGTGGTGCTGGCAGGTGGGAAGAGACTCGTAAGGGTCTGATCTAATGGCTACTGGTTACTGACACGAATGGTGGACCAGGGTCTTACAAATCTTTTTACTCTACTCTAATAGTAGGTTATATTTAAACCTAGCTCTCAACTACTTATGTTTTTTGCATCAACGTATTGACTTCACCTACAAAGTAACAATTCATTATGTGAATGAATAAATAACTTATGAAAATGCCAAAAAGTTGCACCTCTCTCCCAGTGTACTATACCGCAGCATCTTCTTCGACGGTTTGTATGTACCGATATGTTTCATAGATATTCAATCCTAAATAACCACTTAATATATAAAGTGAACCTTCAGCTAAGATTAAAAAGGAACAGTAATCACTAAATGTTTAAGAATAGATGTTTGATCAACAGACTTCATCCAAGAGATCAGAAGAACAGCCCTACTGGTCCACATGGGGGTCGATAATCCTTTTTTATTTATTTCCATTTTTTGTTGTGTTCAAACGAGAATTCATAGTTTCCATATTCAAAAAATATAATGTTCGTCAAGTGGATATTTTCTACTTATACTTTACCAAGACCTAAAGGTAAGGTTGTGTTCACATCTGCATCATAGGCATTCAATAAGGGCCATCGAAACCAGATCTGCCACTGCGGTTATTTTTTGTTTTCTGACGGAACAGAAAACCAGAAATAACGAGAACAGAAGTGAACCTAGCCTTAGAAAGAAAGTTAATGTAGTCCGGAACAGTTTGTTAAATGATGCATTTTGTGTGAAATGTCAGACTATACAATGTGTCATCGAATCATGTTGGCAAATTGGAACATGGCTTGAGTTGTAGTGTAAAAGGCTTGAAGAAAAATAACCAGGAAAACAATAAAATATGGAAAGTAACAATAAAACAGTAAAAATAGGGGTAAAGCAGTAAAGCAATCAAACAATATATTTTAATACTTAAGGCAATTAACACATTTTTCTACGTAATATATTAATGCAGATAATATAAGCCAACGTATAAAACAATATGTATAAAGAACCTATGCAGATCATTAATGTAAAAAAACAACATATAAAACAATAACAATATATAAATAAACAATATATAAATTATACACAGATCATGTTAAACAATACATAAAGCAATTGTTCGTCACAAAATAAAACTTACACCAAACTCTTCACCCAATAAATGTTGAAAAGAGGGAGAGAGTTATGAAGATCCGCAGCATGGAAATCTGCTTGACTGCAAAGTGTTCCCCAAGAAAAGTAAACATAGAGCTCCACAAGAATGTCTTGAGGAGCTACAGACCAGGAATACATCATGTCTCTGATGTTTTTAGACAACACTACAGGTGCTTGAGTCAGGAACTGAGATGCTTGCAGATTCCCTGGTTAATGCCTCTGGCTTTTCCTCCTTCTGTAGCAGCACAATCCACATATTTTACTCTGAAGATTGTCGGGTGCTACTGCAGAAGTAGTGAAAATTCTGCAACCCAATGATCTGAAACCTGTCCAATGATACATGAACTAGTGGCTTCAGAATGATTGCATCGTTATCTTTAAAATTCATTTGTATTATGTATTATGTATGTACTATTATATAGCGTTCACATACAAATGCTGAACACCATTCTCACATCCACACATGAATATGCGCTAGAGAAGCACAAGCACTGGACCTATATCAACTCAACCAAGTAGTTCTACATTGGAATCCTGACACCACTCCTAGAACTCCAGCAAGTCCTACCACTCCAGCAAGTCCTACCACTCCAGCAATTCCTACAACAAGTCATACAACGACAACAAATCCTACAACTCCAAAAAGCCCAACAATGCCAACAAGTCCTACAAAGACAACAAGTCCTACAAAGACAACAACTCCTACAACTATGTGCTTTTCTTAGAGGCAACCCTCCACTCCAGCTGTTCGATTCAATAACAGGAAATGAGCTTCCAAGACAACAGAGTTCCCTCAAAATTCCTTTATTGCATCATTTTTATAAAGTTTGCCATGTCACGTTTGTAACTTTTTAAAGTTTACACAATTAAGGAATTGTTGGAAAATCTCTGATGCTCATTTCCTGTTATCTAATCAACCTACCAAAGTGTATTCACTTTCGATAATAGACCAGGTGCCAAAATAACTTAAACAGTATAAATTTCAGCGCATGTCAAGATATGTATGATCCATACAAACCTCAGACTAACGGTATGATTGTTCCATCTGTGGTCAATTACGAGATACCACATTCATATAGAACACATAAAATAACATACAAGCCACTCTATATAATGACCTTCTCTGTTGGCTAGAAACCTTCATACACATTAGGTGAAAAAGCAGTCCAACCTGCCCATTTCATTTTTACCAGATGATGCATATGGGGGCATCCGTTTATTATTTGTTGGGGAAGAAGAAGATTGGACTGTTGGAATTTTGTGGCTGGTCGTTTAATTTAAAGGGGAAACAAGCCGTTACCTGAGGAGTCTGGCAGCAGATTTCTCCTCGGTCCCAACACATGATCATTTGGCTCATTGTTCGAGGGAGTTGGGAGACCTAGCTATGGGCCAAATTAAGGACCAACAGTTGTCTGTGTATGGCTAGTTTTAGCAATTATTCCCATTTTTATACATCTTAGCCCGCAGATAACACACTACTCACAATCTTACTTGTTCCTGTATATGTTGCTCATAGTTTTTCTTGTCTGCCTCCTGAAGCAGCATGATTCCTTATGCAATTTTAACATGCTTCATGCATCTTAAGTGGGAGGAACCTAAAACAAGTCTGTGTCGGGTAAAGAAGCAGTGGATTGTATAGCAGATAAAACTTTTCAGTGCATGTTCTGAATTTGTGATCATTCAGAAAGTAATAAATGATGGTAAAACCCTGGAAAAATGCCTCTCCTAAATTTTGCAAAAGGATAAAAGGGTGAATTAATCGTATAAATCTGTGTCTTAACAGCCCAAAAGAAAGTAGAAAAAAATCTAAAACAAAAAAACAATAATACAAAAAATAAATAAAATCTCTTAGCTGAAATCTTGGTTACCAGCAGACCAAAGATCCAAGTACAATCCCAAATGTAAAAAATGTGCTTAATAATAAAAAAAATGTTGCCCATGGAAATGTCCCGGCTTTTCAGTGCCGCTGGAACATACTCCTCCATTTCCACACTTTGGGCCTTTGAAGTTCACATTTATTTAACACGATTAATTTAAATGCAAATTATAATGACATAAAGGAGCTCGGTAACCATTGCATGACGGAGACCGCAGTGCCGTATGGTTTCCGAACCGCTATAATACATGCTAGGCTTAGGCACAAAAAGTTAAGCAGCATGGAAGTAATTTTGAAAAGTTGACATCTATGGTATATATAGTATATTTTAAAACATTTATAAACATGGCAGCTTCACCGCTGGAGCTCGCAAAGAACCAGTCAGCACTTCTCAATCAGAAGCAGAGCCAAGAGTTTTCACAAGGGAGAAAGTTTCCAGACAGATGGGCAAGTTCCTTACAGTAAATGAGACAGCGAACACTTTGCTAGAAGAATATTTGACATGTAGGTTCTGAATATTTATCTGCTCTCCAATTCACTTGCCACATATACAAATTCGCTTATGTAGTTCCCTATAGATAACAGAGGCATTAACTTTTCTCCACCTCACTTCTCCCATATGCCACCATCACCAGTAGGAACCACTCGTCTGCACTCACGCAAATCATATCTCGGAACAGATAAAAACGAGGAATCAGTGGCACCAAGACAATCATTTTTCCCCTTTTTGTGTGTGTAAATTTTCCTTACCAAAATTTTCATCCTTCCAGGCAGAAAATGTTAAAGGGACTTCACATCCAAAGAATCGGTACTACTCCCATTTTCTGCCTTTTACCGGCCAAACCTACCGTCATTTATTGAAACAGGTTTATGAATGAATTTCATTTTTTTAACCCTCTGTAGTTAATATTCTATTTACCAATTGGGAGTGGGAGTAGTTCACGTCTCATTAGAAGAAAATAATGCAGCAATTTATTGGTTAGCATATTATTTAGTAATTGGTTACAAAATTTTCAATTATTATTTTAGGTTTTGGTTAGTCTTTATTTATTTCATTTTTTTAGTTTTTAGTTGTTAAGTTCCTCCATATTGCGTTTAGAATTGTGGATTTCTTTTTTTTTAATTCTGGAATTCTGTTGATGGTTCATTTTCTTGTCCAGTTTAAAAAGAATTTAGGTTTTCTTAAAATTCCAAATTGGAAGTTTCCGAAATGAAGTTGCCTTCGAATTTGGAAATGTGCAACCGTCTTTCAAACAGACAAATAAGATACACTTTGCTTGCCTCCTCATGTTTAGGCTTCATACACATGGATGTATCAAATCTCAATTCAACCTGTGTTTTATGTAGCTGTTGTACTGGGGCTCTACTTTACCCCTAAAAGCCTCTAATTGTATAGTTGTCTTCAAAATCAAAATAGCTTCAAGTTTACATCTTCTCCAATAGACTTGTTATGGAGCAACAGACCATATTGTTGACCATATTCATGGTGCACACTGTTCTTCAATAGGTTCAAGAGTAGTTGCATGTCTAAAAACTTTTGACATTAAGCAGTCCAGGTCATGAAACCCCAATGATTTCTAAAATTAAGGAGATGTTCTCTCCGACACTAAAGTCTGACTCCAAAAACTTGGTGTCCACCTTGAGTCTCGGAGAAGAGCAGAGCTTGGCTGAACGTCTCAAACCCTACTTTCTTCAATCAGCAGTGGGCCTTTGATTATGAAAACATTTAACATATCACTAAGGAGATTTTCTCTCCGACACTAAAGTCTGACTCCATAAACTTGGTGTCCACCTTGAATCTCGGAGTAGAGCAGAGCTAGCTTGGCTGAGCGTTTAAACCCCTAATATTTTCTAATCAGCAGTGGGCCTTCACTTATAAAAACATTTAACATTTCACTAATTGATCTGTTTTTTTTAAAAAAGTTACTCTTTAAAGATCCTTGGGGGTGGTCCCTATAAATTTTGTACATTTATTTTATATTGATACCTTGCAAAAATGGCAAAAAAATCAATCCCATCAAATCCTCATGTGGATCTGCTGCGTTCCCCCAATCACATCTTCAACAAAAATCCAAATTTCATATTTGGATTTTTGGCAGGAAAATATACATCGAAGTGTGACTGTTCAGTATCAGTCCTTAAAATTTGCAGATTTCCTACTAAATATTCGATTGATAAGTAAAGAATATAAAATATATGCAACATTACATGACTTGTGCATTTTGTATTAATATGTCAAAATAAAATGCATATTATATAAGAAGCCCTGATGGGGGAAGAAGGATTTCTTGACTATCCTATATCGTTGCCTAAAAGGGATCGTTCCTACAACGGACCGCTTCTACCAGACATCGCTTGCTACTTAAGTGCTTCTCGGAGCTGACCTGTTTCACAGTTCCCATGGAGATTTATTGGAGATAAAAGCAGCAATCACTGCTACATAGATAACGGAACATACTAAAGGACAAATTATAACTATATATATACGGTATGGGTGCAGGGACTGCATTACTGTAATTATAGTGATGCTCCTAACCCCGGCCGCTTCTCAGCTTGTAATTTTTAATGTTTCTTTGTATGCAATGCACTATGAGCAACTTAACAAGCGCAGCACGTAAAGGGCAACATAAAACTTGTATAAAAAGATCATAGATCAAAGAACGGAATAAAAGGCAACCGTCATTTGTTCATTGACCTCTAAGATATCATATCGGAGGTCGGATTCAGTTTATTCAGGTGATGCTGACAATTAGGAGAGGTGATCTCTGTCAATGCAGATGGTTGATCAGACCAGATTTAATAGGGTTGGAGTAAAGGAGGAGATAATCAAAGATTAGCATTCCAGTGGAACATTTTACTTTATGGCTGTGGCTTATTGCTCCAATATCAAGAGTTTTCAATTAACTACCTTGGCGTTTTCCATTTATACAGCATGCTCCATTATGTACAGCGCAAAGCACTGGTGTAAGTGGTTTGTAATAAAAGAGCATAATAATAGGGAAAAACAAGCATTGAGATAAAGAATATGAAATATCGGTTTCAACTGAGTAAACCAACTGTTAACAAATTCTATATTTTTATTACAGCTTCTTCCATTTACCACTCCAGATGTTGCCTTTCTTAAACTAACACACAATAAATGTATCAGAAAGATAAAGGGAATCTGTCAGTAGGTTTTTGCTATTTAATCTGAGAGCAACATAAAGTAGGGACAGAGACCCTGATTTCAGCGATGTATCACTTATTAGGCTGTGTGCTGTAGTTGAAATAAAATCAGTGTTTTATCAGCAGGAGATTATCACTGCAGGACTAGGCGTCACGTGCAGGCAGGTCAGGCTATTCTGTATAACCCCACCCCCACCACTGATCGGCAGCTTGCTGTCAATGTACACAGGAAGCTGCCAATCAAGGATGTGGGCGCAGTTATATACAGCTCAGAACTCTGAGCACTGCTACATTTACAGCAGCAAAAACAAGGATTCTATCAAAACTACACCAAGCAGTTGCGCAAGTGACTCATCGCTGGAATCAGGGTCCCTGTCCCTACATTATGCTGCTCTCAAATCACACAGAAAAAAATGCTGAGAGTCCCTTTAACACTTACCACAAAGCCATTGAATTTGTATGGTTAGGTGATGACCTACAATTTTCGGCATTGTGATATCTTTGTCGTTTTGAGAAAGGCTTCATTTGTGTATAGGTCTACGCTAATTAATTCTAAATTATATCTTTATACATTCATGCATATACTTTTCAGAAATAAAACTCAAAATTCTGGGCTTGGAAAGGAAAGATACTATTTTGGCTGTCGGCATTGAACACTAGAGGGAGCAACTGCATACTATGCTCTAATTGAGCTCAGTGTATATAAACTAAGCTCATAAACTCTCCTTACTGATGCCATCTGACAACCAAAATGGCATCTATTTAACAGTAACTAACCTTAACTTTTTTTTATTTTATCATCTTCCAGGCATTGCAAAGTATTACATTTTTTAAATATACTTCATTACCTTCCTTTCCTCCCAAATACTGCTGTTTCACTGCTCAGTTCATGCTCCTTTAGAAGCTCCTTTCGATGGCTGCTCAGCAAAGATTCATACACTGTGTTTAAACAGAGTATAAGACTTTCCCTTGTCTGAGTAGGGAAGTGGAGAGCAAAAAGGCTCAGACAAATCCTATACCCTGATTGTTAGAAAATAGTATACAGATCTTGCTGAGCAGCGGTTAAAAGCAGCTTCTAAAGGACCATGTGCTTAGCATTGAATCAGTACTGCAGCACTTGTTTTGGGAATGAAGGGAGCAAAAGAAGATAACAAAATATATGACAAAAAATAATTTAACTTTACAATGCTTGGAGGATAATTATTTATCATAAATAAATAAAAAAAATATTACTGTTTAACGCTGTGTCTATGCATGAAATTTGGAGCTCTGTATCAGGCGGCAGATTGTGATTTCCCCCTATAAAAAACGAATCAACAGTCTATTAGACCTAGAAACTACACGGTGCTAAAAGGGAATCATAAATTTTGGGATTGTTTGAACTGAGAGTAAAAATTTAGAGCCTACAAATGACATTATCAATTATTTTTCAGGGAGATAGCCATCAATTTTATATTGTTGGGTGACAGCTGTTCTTCTCTACTTCTGCCAATACCACTCGTGCACTCTTATCTAAAACAAACGATCAAGCATATTGAAATTTCATATGTCCAATCCTTCTGCCATCGAGGGAGAGCCAGGACACTAATTTGACTAGCCGTCATATAACGAGTTATGACATCTTATTCCATATCTTTCGTGATAAATTAAGAAAACGGAAGATGAATCATGTGGTCCATATAACATCTTGCCTACATAGAATAACCCCCCCCCCCCAAAAAAAAAAAAAAAATCATATTTCAGTGGTTCCATTTTTATCAGGTCCAAAATATTACTATGTTTGCTATGAACATCAGCAGAATTCCATATCCCTAACCCGATTTTTTTTTTGGAGGATTTCATTGTTTATTTGCAGCAAAGGGTTAAAAATAATTAATTCAATTCCCTGCATTTGAAGTTATTTAATATTAGTCCCTTTAACGTTTTTTTTGTTTAATCGTATGTTTAAAATCTTTAGATTCTCTCTCACTCTTTCCTAGGATTTTCATATATATATTTAATAAAAAAAAAACAAATGACGCAAGTAAAAAAAAAAAAAAAAAAAGTTTATGAGCCGTTTAGCAGAAATTATTAGATGATTAAATTTAGGTTAGACTTCAATGTGTACACGTATATATAAATGTAGGGAGATTTATATATAAGTATACCTGAAATTTAGGTGTTCAAGGAATGAGAAGGAAAAGAGAATTCGTTACATTTTCTGTTGATACATCGTATTTAGGAAATGAGTCGGGAAGATGAAAAAATGAATGTAAAAAGAAATGCAGAAGGTGAAATTGCATCACATACTGAGGAATGATTCAATTAAATTAGCAATGGTTATCAGATCGTAAGCACAGATTATAATATCACCTTGTAAATCTATGAGATGAGATGTACATATGTCGGATCAGACTTGTGTCTATTAAAAGAAAGCGGTTTTTAAATATAAAAGTAGTGGTACAGCTGAATAGGTACTTGTCTCCCAATAAAAATGACACCTTTTTGTAGTGATCCGATGTACCAGTCATGAGATATCAGTGCAGAAGCCATATGTAAGTCAGGCTGGAAGTGCACTGAGGGCGTGTCACTGCACTTGGGAGAAGCAGGAGAAGTGCATGAACACACCCTCAGTGCACTTCCAGCCTGATTTATATGATTTTTAGATTTATTATCACCAGCACATCCAATTTTCACTGAAAAGGTATCATATTTATTGGGGGACAAGCGCCTACAAGGTCAGTAACCTACTTCCATAAACAAGAGCTGGCTGAAAGGTTCCCTCTAATAGTCAGTAGTCGGTAGTCTGAATCCCATGTACATTTCATACTTTATCATCGCATGTACACATTATGTCCTCAATTTTCCATGTTTTTTTTTTTTACACAAATGGAAAAGGATTTTAATCAGATTGAACAGCAATGTATTTTACTTGTGCCCTCCAAGGAGGGAATGTCGAAGTCTTTAGGCCCCGTCTCACATAGCGAGATCGCTAGCGAGATCGCTGCTGAGTCACTAGTTTTGTGACGCAACAGCGACCTCAGTAGCGATCTCGCTATGTGTGACACGTACCAGCGATCAGGCCCCTGCTGTGAGATCGCTGGTCGTGTCGGAATGGCCTGGACCTTTTTTTGGTCGTTGAGGTCCCGCTGACATCGCTGAATCGGTGTGTGTGACACCGATCCAGCGATGTCTTCACTGGTAACCAGGGTAAACATCGGGTTACTAAGCGCAGGGCCGCGCTTAGTAACCCGATGTTTACCCTGGTTACCAAAAAAAACAAACAGTACATACTCGCCTTTCGGTGTCCAGGTCCCTTGCCGTCTGCTTCCTGCTCTCACTGACTGCCGCCATACAGTGAGAAGTGAGAGCACCGCTGACGTCACCGCTGCGCTCTGCTCTCACTGTACACTCAGTCAGAGCAGGAAGCAGACGGCAAGGGACCTGGACACCGAAAGGCGAGTATGTACTGTTTGTTTTTTTTGGTAACCAGGGTAAACATCGGGTTACTAAGCGCGGCCCTGCGCTTAGTAACCCGATGTTTACCCTGGTTACCCGGGTGCTGCAGGGGGACTTCGGCATCGTTGAAGACAGTTTCAACGATGCCGAAGTCGTTCCCCTGATCGTTGGTCGCTGGGGAGAGCGGTCTGTGTGACAGCTCCCCAGCGACCACACAGCGACTTACCAACGATCACGGCCAGGTCGTATCGCTGGTCGTGATCGTTGGTAAATCGCTATGTGAGACGGGGCCTTTTGAGCTCATTTAGGGAATGAAGAGGTCTCTGAACTCAGAGAGGGAATGTACAAGTCTCTGAGCTTAGGAGAGGGAGTGTAGACGTAACGGAGATCATGGAAGGAATGTAGACGTCTCTGAGCCCAGTGGAGAATGTAGAAGTCTCTGAGCCCAGGGAGGGAACGTAGAAGTAACTGAGTTCGTTGAAGGAATGTAGAAGTCTCTGAGCTCATGGAGGAAATGTAGAAATTGCTGAGGGAATGTAGAAGTCTTTGGGCTCAAGGTAGAAAATGTAGAAGTCTTTGACAACAGGAAGGGCATGCCGAAGTGTCTGAGCCCAGGGAGGAAATGTGAAAGTCACTAAACTCGGGGGGGGGGGGGGGGGGGGGGGAGAGAATGTACAAGTCTCTGAGGCCAGGGAGAATATGTACAAGTTTCTGAGCCCGGTAAAGAAATCTAGAAATCCATGAGCCCAGAGAGGAAATGTAAAAGTCTCTGAGCCCAGAGAGGGCATGTAGAAGTCATTGAGCCCAGAGAGGGCATGTAAAAGTCATTGAGCCCAAAGAGGGCATGTAGAAGTCTCTGAGCTCAGAGAGGGCATGTAGAAGTCTCGGAGCCCAGAGAGGGCATATAGAAGTCTCTGAGCCCAGAGAAAGCAAGTAGAAGTCTGAGCCCAGAGAGGGCATGTAGAAGTCTCTGAGCCCAGAGAGGGCATGTAGAAGTCTGAGCCCAGAGAGGGCATGTAGAAGTCTGAGCCCAGAGAGGGCATGTAGAAGTCTGAGCCCAGAGAGGGCACGTAGAAGTCTCTGAGCCCAGAGAGGGCATGTAGAAGTCTCTGAGCCCAGAGAGGAAATGGAGAAGTCTCTCAGCCCAGAGAGGGCATGTAGAAGTCTGAGCCCAGAGAGGGCATGTAGATGTCTTTGAGCCCAGAGAGGGTATGTAGATGTCTCTGAGCCCAGAGAGGGCATGTAGACGTCTCTGAGCCCAGAGAGGGCATATAGAAGTCTGAGCCCAGAGAGGGCATGTAGAAATCTGAGCCCAGAGAGTGCACGTAGAAGTCTGAGCCCAGAGAGGGCATGTAGAAGTCTGAGCCCAGAGAGGGCATGTAGAAGTCTGAGCCCAGAGAGGGCATGTAGAAATCTGAGCCCAGAGAGGGAATGTAGAAGTCTCTGAGCCCAGAGAAGACATGTAGAAGTCTCTGAGCCCAGAGAGGGCATGTAGAAGTCTGAGCCCAGAGAGGGAATGTAGAAGTCTGAGCCCAGAGAGGGAATGTAGAAGTCTCTGAGCCCAGAGAAGGCACGTAGAAGTCTCTGAGCCCAGAGATGGAATGGAGAAGTCTCTCAGCCCAGAGAGGGAATGGAGAAGTCTCTGAGCCCAGAGAGGGCATGTAGAAGTCTCTGAGCCCAGAGAGGGAATGGAGAAGTCTCTCAGCCCAGAGAGGCAATGGAGAAGTCTGAGCCCAGAGAGGGCATGGAGAAGTCTGAGCCCAGAGAGGGCATGTAGAAATCTGAGCCCAGAGAGGGAATGTAGAAGTCTCTGAGCCCAGAGAAGACATGTAGAAGTCTCTGAGCCCAGAGAGGGCATGTAGAAGTCTGAGCCCAGAGAGGGAATGTAGAAGTCTGAGCCCAGAGAGGGAATGTAGAAGTCTCTGAGCCAGAGATGGAATGGAGAAGTCCCTCAGCCCAGAGAGGGAATGGAGAAGTCTCTGAGCCAAGAGAGGGCATGTAGAAGTCTCTGAGCCCAGAGAGGGAATGGAGAAGTCTCTCAGCCCAGAGAGGGAATGGAGAAGTCTGAGCCCAGAGAGGGCATGTAGAAGTCTGAGCCCAGAGAGGGCATGTAGAAGTCTGAGCCCAGTGAGGGAATGTAGAAGTCTGAGCCCAGAGAGGGCATGTAGAAGTCTGAGCCCAGAGAGGGCATGTAGAAGTTTGAGCCCAGAGAGGGCATGTAGAAGTCTCTGAGCCCAGAGAGGGAATGGAGAAGTCTGAGCCCAGAGAGGGCATGGAGAAGTCTGAGCCCAGAGAGGGCATGTAGAAATCTGAGCCCAGAGAGGGAATGTAGAAGTCTCTGAGCCCAGAGAAGACATGTAGAAGTCTCTGAGCCCAGAGAGGGCATGTAGAAGTCTGAGCCCAGAGAGGGAATGTAGAAGTCTGAGCCCAGAGAGGGAATGTAGAAGTCTCTGAGCCAGAGATGGAATGGAGAAGTCCCTCAGCCCAGAGAGGGAATGGAGAAGTCTCTGAGCCAAGAGAGGGCATGTAGAAGTCTCTGAGCCCAGAGAGGGAATGGAGAAGTCTCTCAGCCCAGAGAGGGAATGGAGAAGTCTGAGCCCAGAGAGGGCATGTAGAAGTCTGAGCCCAGAGAGGGCATGTAGAAGTCTGAGCCCAGAGAGGGCATGTAGAAGTCTGAGCCCAGTGAGGGAATGTAGAAGTCTGAGCCCAGAGAGGGCATGTAGAAGTTTGAGCCCAGAGAGGGCATGTAGAAGTCTCTGAGCCCAGAGAGGGAATGGAGAAGTCTGAGCCCAGAGAGGGCATGGAGAAGTCTGAGCCCAGAGAGGGCATGTAGAAATCTGAGCCCAGAGAGGGAATGTAGAAGTCTCTGAGCCCAGAGAAGACATGTAGAAGTCTCTGAGCCCAGAGAGGGCATGTAGAAGTCTGAGCCCAGAGAGGGAATGTAGAAGTCTGAGCCCAGAGATGGAATGTAGAAGTCTGAGCCCAGAGAGGGAATGTAGAAGTCTCTGAGCCCAGAGAAGGCATGTAGAATCTCTGAGCCCAGAGAAGGCATGTAGAAGTCTCTGAGCCCAGTATGCTCCAATTCTACAGGAAATGTAATTTTCTGGTATTGAAAGTAAATAGCCAGGAGATTTATATCTATTTTATTATACAATATTAACAGTAGCTCCAGTTGTCATCATCTTTATATATGTGTTGTTATTTTTCTAGTAGAGATGCCCATGGCTATAATCCCATTTCTAGAAGTCGACCTTTAGCACATATAGTCCGTCAGCTCCATTCTAATCTTTACTGCAGGCAAGTTCTGGTCCTAACTCAGGTACCGTGGCGATTCGCTATAAACTGCTGTGATCAGCTCAGGTTATACAATCAGTTAATTCAATAGCAACACTAACGCGTATTTCCACCACACTGCACAGAGTCTATTTACTAGGAGGCAGAAGCTTAGATGTTCAGCACTTTCAATAGAATGTTCCTGCTTGATAAATAGACCATCTGACATATGCAAACAAAGCCGTATGATTCAGCAAAACTAATATTCACGGGTTTACACATTCCAGAATTCTGCAAATTGAACGAGGAAATGAATTAAGGAATGTAGAAAGTAACCAGCCGAGCATGGAAGGTGACCTTAAGCTCGGCATTCGATTTTCGCATCCCTACCCTTCCACATTCTATATGTTCTAAGGACATACTGTGGACATAGTTGTCATTACTAGAAAGAAAAAGTCTTCCTGAATATTCCGTCATTAAGGCCAATTTAGTTTTTCTAATTCATCCTAAAGTCCTCAGACATGAAGATGAGGTGTCCCATTAGACATCATGGTTAACCATGGGATCAAATGCTACTGAGAAGTAGAATGTCAATTCTATAGGATGTCATGTCTAGAGCGAAACAAATCAGAATCTGGTGAGACAAGCTAATCTTACAGCCTTACGGTAGCTTGTCAAGGTTAGCTGGTATTTTTTCAGCATGGTAATATAGTCGTGTACAGGTATTAGTAGGGTAGTCTCCGGGATATAAGGTGTCTGCTAGACAATGTTAGGTATCAACCTGCTGTAGACAATATCATTATAGACATTCATGCATGAGCAAAAGTATATGATGCATGAAAAAGTATTACATAAAGGGAATCTGTCAGCAGTTGTTTTGCTATGGAATCTGTTAGCAGCATGATGTAGGGGCTGAGATCCCAATTCCAACAACGTGTTACTTGCTGGTCTGTATGCTGTCATTTTGATACAATCCCTGTTTTGTCTGCTGTTTATCCAGCAGTGCTCAGAATGCTGAGCTGTGAATAACCCCGCCCACACCATTGATTGGTGGCTTTCTGTGTATAATCCTGCCCACACTACTGATTGGTGGCTTTCTGTGTACACTGTGTATTTACAGAAATCAGTGTTGGGGGCGTGGTTGGACTAGGAAACAGAAGACACCTAGTCCTGTAGTGATTATCACTTGCTGATAAAACACGGATTTTATTGAAACAGTAAAACACAGCCCAGTAAGCGACACATCACTGGAATTAGGGTCTCAACCGTCATGCTGCTCTTAGATTACATAGCAAAGAGCTGCTGACAGACTCTGGTTAAAGGATTTTTGGGGAACTGTTTTTAAACAAAGGATTTCTCCCAATTGCTTAGAATATATTTAGTTTTTTCTAGTGTTACTGCAGAGTTACTGGAGCCAAACAATTGTGAGAAATGGGATGTTCCAGCCAATTTACCAGCTCACTGGAACAAAATAAAGTTATGATGGGCTTTGGTTCTAGTAAATCTCACTTGACGTTTCATACCACTATAAAGATGTTATTTCTTCCTTTAGCCAGTCTGTGATGTCTGTCAACACCCGTCCGAGCGAGTTACCAAGTCTCAGTCTGCTTACAGTAAGGCGCTGATTTGAAGCTAGAAATCAATCATTTTTTTTCTCTATAGCTTTAAGGGATGATCTTAAGAAGAAAAAAAAATGTTCACTGAAATAAGAGCTGTAAATGTTAAGGTTTACATAATGGGGACAGACAAAAGACACTGCCATGGTTTATCCAACAGAGACCTTTCCTGTTATAAATGTTATATAAAATCCATGCTGTTGTGCTTGTTTATTATCTTTGCTGGTAGTTGTCATTATTTTAAATATTTAGCAAAGATCGGATTTCTTCCTAACTGCTATTGTTATATGAAACAAAATATACAATGTAATATCTATATTAATTCTAACATATGGGCCATTTATATTATAAAAAGCTCAGAATCCCTTTGTATGTTAATGGGTGGAAGTTGTAGAATTGTGACCGTCGTTCTCTACTCTTTGAATCCCTCTACCAGTCAATATTTTTTTTTTAATTTTCAACTAAAAGAACAAAAGCCTATGTTATGAATGACTTCAAGTTTCCATAGCAGGTAAATATTCTCAGCCTTCTTTAAAAAAATTCTCTAAAATATTGCGTATGTCAGATAAAATTTTTAAAAAAGTGTTCACAGTAAGTTTACTTTATTTTAGTAAAAATATCATGGCTGCTCTAGTAATGAAGAATACTCGTTAAAAATTAAGGTTTTTATTGCACCAACGCGTTTCGTCCCGGAATGGCACTTTCTCAGGTTCAAAAACCAAAGCTAAGAAAGTTTACTTAACACCTAGGATTTGATACATTAAAGGTTGTTTCCAGAAGGGTTAAATAAAGAACAAAAACCTATACTGACCACTCCAGTAGTCCTAGAGAGTCTCTACTTATTTCTACAGTGGTCGTGTGCCGTACATCATTCTTGTGACCGCTGCAGCCAATTACTGGTCTCCTCAATAAGTATGGCACTTGACAGTTGAAGACTGTTGGAATGTGAATGATATACGTCATGCGATTGTTGCAGGGAGTTAGCAGAAATGGGAAGGGAACCACCAGAGCAGTGGTATTGGATTGAAGAAGTTAGTATTTTTTTTTATTTTATTTGACCCTATTTTGGATAAATATTTATAAATCTCCTTTACCTATTACAATAGCCCAATTACTGCTCAGATGAATGGTTTATATGTGAAAACTGGACTCTTAAAGATGAAATCAGCTGAATGAAAAATCACTAAAACACAAAAGAAAATAAGTGAAGATTCACAATGAATGTAAATGTCTTCAACGGACCATTGAAATGTGAATTTACTATTATCTACAACATCGGTTCCCATAATGTGATTTATGAAAAAGAGTGGACAAAAATAATACAGCGTAAAAGGGGAAGAAGACAACTTTTTTTTCTGATAATGTTTAGGTGATTTATAGATCATTTTTACCAGTTTTATTTTTCAAAGAATTCTCTTCGCCTTCTCACTCCACCATTTTTTATTTTTAAACCATCCTCCCAATCCCCACAAAAATTACCTTTGTCTAGCAGCCATTCGTCTACAACACGACCCAGGCGGTATGGGATGCGCTGACGGGCAAGCGCCAATCTTTCACTATCTGGGTTCCCTTTATAGAGTTTTAATAAAAGAACATTAGATGCATTAGAATCTGAAAGGCGAAAGGTTAGAGGTTAACAGTTCATGGAACAGTTACAATAGTTAGAAAATGGTTAAGAGAGATTTAAGGAGATTAGTCCCATTTTACCCCCATTTACGGAAACCACTTGCGCAAAGTCAATAGAAATAGCATGGATTGCAAAATCTGGGAAACCAATGAGTGAATATTAGGATACTTACACCCTCATTTGTAACTCGTCTTAGCTTACTATCCCACTTGTTTACCATCACTAGCCTACAACGGTTGTCAACCACTTGACTTGTTGGGATCAATGAACATATCAAAGACCAATTGGAACCGTGGAAACCATTATGTTACTATTACTTATGTCACCGGTAAATGACTTTGAGAAATTTTTGTTGTCCATTATCATAATATTTACTCTTGCTCGTTTCATCCATCGGATTTTTAGCGAAGATCTAAGACTTTCTCGAAATGATCGAAGATTACAATTTTCCTGGCGAGTCTACCAATTGCTTTCAGAGTAGGTTACTTCTGTATTTGCAATAGAGAAGTGACTCTAAACTTCAATATGTCAATGACTTTCTTCAGAAATAATGGAAGGTTGTCATTTCAGAGGGAAATCAAAGCTATCGGGGAGCAGAATAAAGAAAAGACAAAGTAGGTAAGGAGGAACGCTTCCATGATTAGGAAATAGTCAAAGGGGTCAGGCATGGTGTTGAAAAAGGCAGCAAAGGACATAAAATAAATCTTGGAGTCATGGACAGAGGGTAATGAACAACATGCTTGACTTATGCAAGGCATCGAGATGACACTTTGCTACATCTTCCTGAACTTTAAGAAGTGCAACAAATCCAGATTTACCAGTGCTGAAAAGTTGAGATTAATCTTCATGCAAAAGTAAACAAAGAGCCAGCTAACAATAATTAAAGCTACTACTACTTCTAAAACTAATAAAATATTTAAAACTAATAATAATATATTTAAAACTAATAATAATAAAATTAAAAAAATGTATAATCAATAAAATAATGGTGATGATAATATAAAATAATAATAATTATATAAAATAAAACAAAATAATAAATAAAATAATAAACTTTGCTCAGAAAAGAGCCAGTTAATTTGCAATCTTTAAAATGTGCAGTTCACAAATCAATTTTCTCAATCATTAGCCATTAATAAATACAATATATTTTTAGTGACATGACATTGCCTAGCTGGGTATCTCCAACTACATAAACACTGAGAAGTATCAAAACTGGTGCAAAGACCAGGAGAGCTACATTAACCCATTAAATACCGTTTTTTGTTTTGCCTCTTCAGAGTAATCATCGTTTGGTTTTATTTTATTTTAATACATCAATAATACACATGAAAATGAGAAAAAAAATTATATACTGTATGTTATTAGGGGAATTTGCTTCTTTCTCTTCCTGAACTGATAATTCATTCTGAAAATTCTCAGTTTATGGTTAAAATCTATCTTCAGTGAATAGATTTTCCCATTACGGAGATAGGAGATGACAGCTGGTGCTCATAAAGTTCTATGTAGGGGGGAGGAGCTAGAGGCAGATATGGACATCCTGCTGCAAGTTCTCCTGAAATTACAATTACAGTTCTCCATAGAACTTTATGAGCACCAACTGTCATCTATCTCAGTAATGGCAAAATCTGTCTTCACCGAAGACAGATTTTACTCGAAAATTGAGAGTTTTGAGAATGAGTGATCAATCCATGAGAGGAAAGTAGTAAATTTCTCCACTATTATCTATTATAAAAATTTCTTATTTTCATGTGCACTAATGAAAATTAAAACTACATTTCCGCTTTAAAAATAAAAGCATCAATCTGAATGGACACATCTCCTCCACTTTGTACTAGCTTTGATAAATGTCACCCATTATGAATTGCTTTGTGAACCGCTACTTGCAAAGTTTATAGAATTTGTTACTATTTCTACACAGCAGAGTCCATGGTACGACTCCCATATAAACCAGGTAGAACATGAAATAGTCAACTTATTCCAGAAAAAATATATGGCAAATAAACAGATCACTTTTCCCAAATCTTGCATTCCAATTCTATTTCTCCAGTCTAGAACTGATGTGGTTGTAATGGGGGCAGAATGGATTAAAAGCTAAGCTCTAGTTAGTTCTGTTTAGAAATTGGTTAAAGGGATTGTTGGGACAGTTTAGACTCAAATTACCAGTCGATTTTAGCACTAAGTTTATCAGTACTTTTTTTTGTTACGTCATATTTTCTCATTGTTTATTCATTCAAGGTTCAAACATATACCTTAGTAATAATAATAATAAAAAAAAATAACATAGCAATCTCTCCGATCCTTTAATTTTTCCCAATTAGCAAAAAAAAAAAAAGCAAATTATACAACACAGCTTAATGGGAGGAGAAAACTCATCCAATGGATTATTTGTAAATTCAAGTGCAAGTAAATTACGATTCTATGAGCTAAGAAAGTCGGGTGAGACAAGGATTGTCCTAAATGATCATCTACATGTGTATATACCATGACGACCTTGTAAATGCTATGACTCTAATCTAAGGATTATCACAAAATCAGTTTTTTTTAAAAAAAAACCAAACTTTTTTTGATGTCTGGGAGTTTTCAGAATGGACTAGGGAAAAGTGTCCAACCAAATGGGAACGAAACTGGAGCCCACATTAGCAGATAGACATAAAGAATAGGGGAGACAAAAAGCAGGAATGGTACCAAAGAGGAGAAACTGAGCGCTGGGATCGTAGGTAGGGTAAGAACCTTCTCTCTCTTAAGGCTCATGCACACAAACGTTTAGATCGAGTGCTAGCCACAGTTTTGCCTGATAGTACTCAAACTGAAGGGACTGTGCACGTATCCAATTTTTTCCTTGGACTGAGTGATTAGAGGAAATAGTTGACATCTTCAATTTTGATCTCGGTGTTGGATTAAAATTGGCAATGCGAGTCTACGCGTCCATGTAAAACATTGTCATCCGGGTGAGGCCCGATTTTCGCGGACTGACAGAATGGAGAAACTTTTCTTTATTCTGTCCTCCTCAGAGAAAAAGGATCCTACACTGATCACACCTAACTGGACTTTTCTTCTCAGACGGAGAAAAAATGGCCGTATGATCCTAGCCTTAGGGTGATCTCATTGAGGTTATCTAGATATGAAAATTCGGTTTCTCGGTTCCTGGTGGATCTGCTTGCAATCTCCAAGTGTGTAGTGCTAATTTTTGTCACTTCATATTTGGGCAGTAATTTTTTGCAATTATGAATGTAGCATTCTATACTTTTGTATACTTACATAGTAGTCATAATTTACGGCAATTGCATTGATCCTAAAGGATACCAATCTTATTGCTATGTGATGCTAACAATGGTAGTATTGGGAAAAAATCAGTCAACAGAAAAGACTCATTTGACTATTACACAACATGGAACCTCAGAGGAAGTACTTTCCATGCAAATTATTAGTACTATGCTCCTTACCTGCAGGATACCTTTCGTTGACTGGCCAGCTGTCCACCTGCAAGGTAGCATTACCCCCACTACGAGTAAATCGCACCACATGATACTTTCCATCGCTCACCAGGGCCCCTGGTTCTTCGATAGTTATATCATCTGTGCCCACGTTAAAAATCACCCCTACTGTGCCCTGGTCCTAGAAAAAAAAGGAGAAAAAAAATATATGTTTACAATGCAGAAAATAAAATCAGAAATGTAAAACAGAATTATGACATTAATTCAACAGGGCAGGCGCGGAAAAAAATCTCACGAATATTTCAATAATTCAAGACTATGGTTGTCAACAAAACTTTCTTATGTCAGGTAGCACAACGGCAAGGGCTGTTTCCACAATTATGGTAAATATAGGGGTGGATCCATGATTGAATGCAGCATTGTGCGGTATTTTGGATCAGGCTCAGCCGCTGTGGGGGTGAATCAACATCTCCAGTAAATCAGTATATCGTTTGTATGAAACGTTTTTCACAATATATTTCAAGATTGCAGTTGAGTTTTACTAGGAGACATAAAGACAATTTGGGAAAATAAATTACATTTTTTCTAGCTAGAGAACCACTTCTCAATCACTTTTCCGTTGATGAATCTATATTTAGGTTTGTCGAATTTAGATTATGCTAGAATGAGGTTTCCATCATAAAATCAGTAAATTAGATAAATTGTTTCATGCGCATAGAGTATGTTGACAAAATGCTTTCAACCAGATGAACATAATATGCATGACAATCTGGTTTTTGATAACAATTTACTGCCTTTCACAAGTTCACTACTATTGAAAGTTGGCCACATGGTTCCTGATCCTTAAACCAATGGAAACCGGAGAGATCTGAAGGTCGGATTATATTTAATTCCTGAGAATTAGTGCAGAAGTCTTACGGTAATTAAAGGGGGTCTCTAAGAATAGGAAAATAACTAAAAAAAAATTTCATTATACCTGTGATTATAAAATAACACTTATTTTGTCTATGGAAGTAACCACCACAGTACATTAAAATAGTAGTTGTCTTGTTACACAAATGTGCTGAGGTAAGAAGAGGCTGCTCACACTGCTGTCCACCATGTCTATCTGATCTAATACTGGAGATACCAGGATTGGGGAGGTAAGAAGAGGCTGCCCACACTGCTGCCCACCCTGTCTATCTTATCTAATACTGGAGATACCAGGATTGGGGAGGTAAGAAGAGGATGCTCCCAATGCTGTCCACCCTCGTCTATCTGATCTACTATTGTAGATACCAGGGGTGCTGAGGTAAGAAAGTGCTGCTCACACTGATGTCCACCCTGTCTATCTGATCTAAAATTGTAGATACCAAGGGTGCGGAGGTAAGAAAGTGCTGCTCACACTACTGTCCACCCTGTCTATATGATCTAATATTGGAGATACTGGAGGTGCTGAGGTAAGAGGCTGCTCACACTGCTGTCCACTCTGTCTATCTGACCTAATATTGGAGATACCAGGGGTGCTGAGGTAAGAAGAGGCTGCTCACACTGCTGTCCACCCTGTCTATCTGATCTAATACTGGAGACACCAGGGTGCTGAGGTAAGAAGAGGCTGCTCACACTGCTGTCCACCCTGCCTATCTGATCTAATATTGTAGATGCCAGGGGTGCTGAGGTAAGAAGAGGCTGCTCACACTGCTGTCCACCCTGTCTATCTGACCTAGTACTGGAGATACCAGGGGTGCTGAGGTAAGAAGAGGCTGCTCACACTGCTGTCTACCTTGTCTATCTGATCTAATATTGTAGATGCCAGGGGTGCTGAGGTAAGACGAGGCTGCTCACAAAACTGTCTACGTTGTCTATCTGATCTAATATTGTAGATGCCAGGGGTGCTGAGGTAAGAAGAGGCTGCTTACACTGCTGTCCACCCTGTCTATCTGATCTAATACTGGAGATACCAGGAGTGCTGAGGTAAGAAGCGGCTGCTCACACTGCTGTTCACCTTGTCGATCTGATCAAATACTGTTTGTTAGGCAACCCCTGCATGTGTTATGGCTGTCGATCAACCGCTAGACATGCAGCTGTGGGGAGTTTAATTTTTTTTTCGAGCACGCCAAAGACACTCGGTTGGCACCAGAGCATGCTCGGGTAGCACCATATCCCAGCATGTTCGCTCATCACTAACAGACACTAATTAAACAAATTCTTGTTTAAGATGTGAATCTTGTTGAATTCTTTCAAACACATTCAATTCACACTAATCGATTCACAGCGAATCTCAAGAATTGCAAAGCCTTCAACTGCCCTGAAAATACTTTTGCAACACTTTGAGGTCTCCTTAGGACTGTATTGAATGTTTTTTCAAACCAGCTAAAAGAAACACAACCTTAGTAATGTCAAAGTGACCTCAACATATCTAACAATAGATAAACAGATGGTAGCTGCTTATCGCTACTGTCTTGTCACACACTATGTGTAATGATTAATCAGTGTTTTATGGCTTTTTCTTCCCATTTCTATTGCTAGGCTGTGAGCTTTAGCATCATCTCACTATCTAGATTCACTACAAAATATCTGCTGCATTCCCCATCTCTGCTTTTATACAGGCTATGCTTCTCCTTTTGGCTGTGCTATACCATGTGATGCGATAACTACAAGTCATTATGCAGAGGGGCCACACCTGAATTCATGTGAGACTAATGTGACTCTTGCAATCATGTGTTTTGTGAAAAAAGTGATAACCTTTTGTTTTTGCGATTTACACAAATCAAATTGCAAATTGTTCAAATTCGCCGAGTTTAATGAATTTCAAAAAAATTGAGAATAATTTGATTAGCCTAGAATCTATTTGATCATTACTAGTACTGCATTTCAGGATCACTTCTCCTATGTTGGAAATACTTTGAACTGTCTTCTAGCCATCCCAAATTGATCACTGTCAAAAATTCTTAATTTTGGCCACTTTTCTGCTTCCAAGTCATCGACTTCAATAACTGAATGCTCAGTTTCTGTCTAATACATCACAGTACTTGAAAGGTGCTATTGTAATTACACATTAAGAGTTATTAATTTCACCTCGGTGTTATGGCTGATTATGTGCAAAATATAAACAGAAGGTTGATCCTAAAATAATATCTATATATTAGACAAGTGTTAAGGATAGCACAAGGAATATGATACAAACTAGATGATTATGTTGGTAATCAGGGCCAAAACTACTTCTTACTATTGAGGAACCATGAATTTGGCACTAAACCAACAATTCTTATGGATAATTAAGAAGAATCAAGAGCCAACAGATAAGTGCAATTATCCTAATTTCTGAAGACAATAGCATTTTTTTTATTTAGCTGGTCAAAATAATGATGTATAACAGGTTGTTCGTAGCAATCTAAATTACAATATTTCTGCAAAAAAAAGGTTAAAAGTCCCTATTGGTCACATTTTTTAAATAAAACTTTTGTGTGCAACTATTTATTTTAAATGACTATCTGAATCCTGAAATTTAAATTTGACCACTGAAACTCACAATAAGATGACACTTCCTGTTGTGTAGTTTTCAGAAATCATCTCATTATCATCACAGGCAGGGTTACAAGAACAGATAACACCTATACATAGATAACACAAGATCAACTTTTCACAGTAGGTGATGATCACAGTTCATCTCTTTATCCCTCCCAGCGCAATGACCTCTGCATAGATTACAGAGCATGCTCAGAACATGCTCCCATAGAAATCAATGAGTCGGGTCCTTTCTTGAGGTTCTTCAAACCACATATCCAAGCCCTTTCCACTTCCTGCCGCCTTCAACTCAAAAATATTTCACGCATCCGTACATTCCTAAACCAAGAATCTGCAAAAACCCTAGTCCATGCCCTCATCATCTCCCGCCTCGACTACTGTAACCTCCTGCTCTGTGGCCTCCCCTCTAACACTCTCGCACCCCTCCAATCTATTCTAAACTCTGCTGCCCGACTGATCCACCTGTCCCCCAAGCTGTTCACCAGCCTCCCCCTCTGTCAATCCCTTCACTGGCTCCCCATTACCCAGAGCCTCCAGAACAAAACCCTAACCATGACATACAAAGCCATCCACAACCTGTCTCCTCTATACATCTGTGACCTCGTCTCCCGGTACTATCCTGCACGCAACCTCCGATCCTCACAAGATCTCCTTCTCTACTCCCCTCTTATCTCCTTTTCCCACAATCGCATACAAGATTTCTCTCGCGCATCACCCCTACTCTGGAACTCTCTACCACAACATATCAGACTCTCACCTACCATCGAAACCTTCAAAAAGAACCTGAAGACCTACCTCTTCCGACAAACCTACAACCTGCAGTAACCTAACCACCGATCGACCAAACCGCTGCACGACCAGCTCTATCCTCATCTACTGTATCCTCACCCATCCCTTGTAGATTGTGAGCCCTCGCGGTCAGGGTCCTCTCTTCTCCTGTATCAGTTATGACTTGTATTGTTTAAGATTATTGTACTTGTTTTCATTATGTATACCCCGCCTCACATGTAAAGCGCCATAGAATAAATGGCGCTATAATAATAAATAATAATAATGAGGCTGCACTGTCTGTGAGGCACGTCTCTGAATTCTGTTATCAAAAGCTCAGATCACACAGCTGCCTCAAAAATAAAATACAAAAAAAAATTGAAGTAAAAATTAAATCAGAAGACAAAAACAAGTTGAAAAAACAAACGTTCCATTTTCTAATTTAATTAATAAAAACATAAAAAAGCTATGCATTTCTAGAGGTTAGTTATGGGAAGCAGTAAATGCTTCTAATACAAATTTCCGGGGAATGCATGCGTCTGATCAGCACCTTAGACTTAAATAAATATATGAGTGCGTGTGTGTGTATGTATATATATTATATATATATATATATATATATATATATATATATATATGGCATCATGATTACTTGCTAATCCCACCCCCTGCACAGTAGCTCCGCCCCCACATTACCACACACAATCCCGCCCCACCACATTGCCACACACAATACCTCCCCCCCACCACATTACCACACACAATCCTGCCCCCCCACCACATTACCACACACAATCCCGCCCCCCAACCACATTACCACACACAATCCCGCCCCCAAACCACATTACCACACACAATCCCACCCCTCCACCACATTACCACACACAATCCCGCCCCCCCACCACATTACCACACACAATCCCGCCCCCACCACATTACCACACACAATCCCACCCCCCCACCACATTACCACACATAATCTCGCCCCCCCACCACATTAACACACATAATCCCCCCCCCACCACATTACCACACATAATCCCGCCCCCCCACCACATTACCACACATAATCCCGCCCCCACACCACCACACATAATCCTGCCCCCCACCACATTACCACACACAATCCCGCCCCCCCACCACATTACCACACAATCCTGCCCCCCACCATATTACCTCACATAATCCCACCCCCCACATGAGGCTCCGTCCCCACACATTACCACACGAGGCTCCGTCCCCACACATTACCACACGAGGCTCCTTCCCCCCACATTACCACATGAGGCTCCGTACCCACACATTACCACATGAGGCTCTGTCCTCACACATTACCACATGAGGCTCTGTCCCCCCACATTACCACACGAGGCTCCATCCTCATATTACCACACGAGGCTCTGTCCCCACACATTACCACACAAATCCAGCTTGCTTTTGATTTTACACTGTGAATAAAATGTATTAGTATTAGGGTTGAGCGAAACGGGTCGTTCATTTTCAAAAGTCGCCGACTTTTGGCAAAGTCGGCGTCTCATGAAACCGAGCCGATCCCAGCGTTGCATCGGCCATGCGGTACGCGACTTTCGCGGCAAAGTCGCGTTTCAATGACGCGAAAAGCGCTATTTCTCAGCCAATGAAGGTGAACGCAGAGTGTGGGCAGCGTGATGACATAGATCTCAGTCCCCACCATCTTAGAGAAGTTCATTGCAGTGATTGGCTTGCTTTCTGCGGCGTCACAGGGGCTATAAAGGGGCGTTCCCGCCGACCGCCATCTTACTGCTGCTGATCTGAGCGTAGGGAGAGGTTGCTGCCGCTTCTTCAGAAGCAGGGATAGTGATAGGCAGGGTACATAAAGCTGCAAACCGCTTGTGCTGTAGCGATTTCCACTGTCCAACACCACCTTTTGTTTGCAGGGACAGTGGAAGCTAAATTTTTTTTTCCTCAGCGCTGTCGCTCATTGGGCTGCCCTAGAAGGCTCCCTGACCCTGATAGCTGCGTTGCTGTGCCTGTGTGTGTACGACGCTGTGCAAACCAACTGCTTTTTTCAAAGCACAAATCCTCTTGTTCCTTCCTTTCTGCACAGCTATCTTTTTTGTTTGTCCACACTTTTTATTTAATTTGTGCATCAGTCCACTCCTTATTGCTGCCTGCCATACCTGGCTGAGATTACTGCAGGGAGATAGTAATTGTAGGACAGTCCCTGTTTTTTTTTTTGTGGGAGATTAAGATTGGCATTTCTGCTAGAGTGCCATCCTTGTGTGTGCCATCTCTCACTCAGTGGGCCATAGAAAGCCTATTTATTTTTTTTGCTTGATTTGGGTTCTAAAATCTACCTGAAAAAAAATCACTACATCAATCAGTGGGAGAAAAATATTGGCCTCAGGGCTTGTGTGCCACTCCTGACTCCTGTGTGTGCCATCTCTCACTCAGTGGGCCATAGAAAGCCTATTTATGTTTATTATTTGGTTTCTAAAGTCTCCCTGAAAAAAAACAAAAATTCAAACAGTGGGAGATTAATATTGCCCTTTTGGGCTTGTGTGCCACTCCTGACTCCTGTGTGTGACATCTCTCACTCAGTGGGCCATAGAAAGCCTATTTATTTTTTTGCTTGATTTGGGTTCTAAAATCTACCTGAAAAAAAATCACTACATCAATCAGTGGGAGAAAAATATTGGCCTCAGGGCTTGTGTGCCACTCCTGACTCCTGTGTGTGCCATCTCACTCAGTGGGCCATAGAAAGCCTATTTATTTTTTTTGCTTGATTTGGGTTCTAAAATCTACCTGAAAAAAAATCACTACATCAATCAGTGGGAGAAAAATATTGGCCTCAGGGCTTGTGTGCCACTCCTGACTCCTGTGTGTGCCATCTCTCACTCAGTGGGCCATAGAAAGCCTATTTATTTTTATTATTTGGTTTCTAAAGTCTCCCTGAAAAAAAAAAAAATTCAAACAGTGGGAGATTAATATTGCCCTTTCTGCTTGTGTGCCACTCCTGACTCCTGTGTGTGCCATCTCTCACTCAGTGGGCCATAGAAAGCCTATTTATTTTTTATTATTTGGTTTCTAAAGTTTCCCTGAAAAAGAAAAAAAAAAAAAACAGTGGGAGATTAATATTGACATTTGTGCTTGAGTGACAGTCCTGCGTGTGTGGCATCTCTGTGATTTGGTGCCACAGAAAACAGAGTGTGTAACATTGTGCCTGATTTTCCTTGTGGTCTCACCAACCTGTTAAGGGATATTGAAATCATACTGAAGTTATAGCTCACCGTGTAAGTTGTTTGACAGCAACAAATAAAGTTACTTTGGTTAAGTTTTTAAAACAATGAGGAAGTCTGGTGCAAGAGGTCGTCGTGGCCGTGGGCGTTCATTGTCAGCTGGTAATGATGGTAGTGGTAGTGGAGCATCAGGTGGTCGTGGGGATAAAAATATTCCACCTAAGTCTGGAGCTGTGGAGCCAGTTTCGTCGTCTGGCTACACAAGGCCTCGAACGCTCTCTTTTCTGGGAGTAGGAAAACCGCTTTTAAAGGCGGAGCAGCAACAGCAAGTTTTGGCTTACATTGCAGACTCAGCCTCTAGCTCTTTTGCCTCCTCTTCTGAAACTGGTAAATGTAAAAGCAGCGCGTCGCTTGTGGATGTTCACGGTCAGGGACAAGTCGCTTCCTTGTCCTCTTCAGCAAAAACTACAACAAGAGAGAAGGATGCAGCAGGCGACACAACGGGTTACTCCATGGAGCTCTTTACACATACCGTCCCTGGCTTAGAAAGTGAAACACTTAACAGGCCATGCCCATTACAAGTAGATTCTGACATGGAGTGCACTGATGCACAGCCACAGCCAGAGTACTATGCTGCTCCTTTGACTCAGACCACCACATTGCCCTCTCAGGGTACTGATCCACAATCAGACCCTGATGAGACTATGTTGCCCCGCCACGAACGCTATACCACCGACCGACACAGTGACACAGACGAAGTTGCACACGAGCTCGAAGAGGAGGTAATAGATGACCCAGTTGTTGACCCCGATTGGCAGCCATTGGGGGAACAGGGTGCAGGCGGCAGTAGTTCAGAAGCGGAGGTGGAGGAGGGGCCGCAGCAGGCATCAACATCGCAACAGGTTCCATCTGCCGGGCCCGTATCTGGCCCAAAACGCGTGTCAAAGCCAAAACCTGTTGGAGGACAGCGTGGCCATCCGGTTAAAGCTCAGTCTGCAATCCCTGAAAAGGGATCCGATGCTAGGAAGAGTGCAGTCTGGCATTTTTTTAAACAACATCCAATTGATCAGCGCAAAGTCATCTGTCAAAAATGTTCAACTAGCTTAAGCAGAGGTCAGAATCTGAAAAGTCTAAATACTAGTTGCATGCATAGACACTTAACCACCATGCATTTTCAAGCCTGGACTAACTACCAAACGTCCCTTAAGGTTGTAGCACCCTCGGCCAATGAAGCTAGTCAGCAACGCAACATCCCTTCCGTCACTGTAAGACCACCATTTTCCGCACCACCGGCAGTATCTGTGCAGGTTTCTTTGCCAGCCAAAAGCAGTCAGGGTCAGGGAATCACCAGTTTTGTAGGAGGAAATATTGCATCTAGGTCACCGGCGGAAACAATACCGTCTCCAACCGTCTCTCAGTCTGCCATGTACACCGGCACACCCGAAAGTTCCTTGATCTCCAGCTCTCCAGTCCAGCTCACCCTACATGAGACTCTGGTTAGAAAAAGGAAGTACTTATCCTCACATCCGCGTACACAGGGTTTTAACGCCCACATAGCTAGACTAATCTCGTTAGAGATGATGCCCTACCGGTTAGTTGAAAGCGAAGCTTTCAAAGCCCTGATGGAGTACGCTGAACCACGATACCAGCTACCCAGTCGACACTTTTTTTCCAGAAAAGCCATCCCAGCCCTGCACCAGCACGTTAAACAGCGCATCGTCCATGCACTCAGGCAATCTGTGAGTACAAAGGTGCACCTGACTACAGATGCATGGACCAGTAGGCATGGCCAGGGACGTTATGTGTCCATCACGGCACACTGGGTGAATGTGGTGGATGCAGGGTCCACAGGGGACATAAATTTCGGGACAGTTGTGCCTAGCCCACGGTCTAGGAAACAGTTGGCTGTAGGCGTTCGCACCCCCTCCTCCTCCTCCTCGTCCTCCTGCAGAAGCTACAGCTCTTCCACAGACCGCAGTCGGCCAACCACTCCATCGGCAGATGACACTGTTGCACACCAGTTGTCCCATTATGGGCCAGCTACTGGCAAGCGTCAGCAGGCTGTATTGGCTATGAAGTGTTTGGGCGACAACAGACACACCGCGGAAGTTCTGTCCGAGTTCTTGCAACAAAAAACGCAGTCGTGGCTGGGCACAGTAGATCTTGAGGCAGGCAAGGTAGTGAGTGATAACGGAAGGAATTTCATGGCTGCCATCTCCCTTTCCCAACTGAAACACATTCCTTGCCTGGCTCACACCTTAAACCTGGTGGTGCAGTGCTTATTGAAAACTTATCCTGGGTTCTCCGACCTGCTCCTCAAAGTGCGTGGACTTTGCTCACATATCCGACGTTCGCCTGTACACTCCAGCCGTATGCAGTGCAGACCTATCAGCGGTCTTTGAACCTTCCCCAGCATCGCCTAATCATAGACGTTGCAACAAGGTGGAACTCAACACTGCACATGCTTCAGAGACTGTGCCAACAGAGGCGGGCTGTTATGTTTTTGTGGGAGGATACACATACACGGGCAGGCAGTAGGATGGCAGACATGGAGTTGTCAGGTGTGCAGTGGTCGAAGATACAAGACGTGTCAAGTCCTTCAGTGTTTTGAGGAATGCACACGGCTGGTTAGTGCAGACAACGCCATAATAAGCATGAGCATCCCCCTAATGCGTCTGCTGATGCAAAGTTTGACGCACATAAAGGATCAGGCGTCTGCACCAGAGGAAGAGGAAAGCCTTGATGACAGTCAGCCATTGTCTGGTCAGGGCAGTATACAGGACGAGGTAGCGGGTGAAGAGGAGGTGGAGGACGAGGAGGATGATGGGGATGAGTATATTTTTAATGCGGAAGCTTTCCCGGGGGCACTGGAAATTGGTTGCGTGGCAAGGCCGGGTTCTGGTTTTTTGAGGGACACAAGTGACGTAGATTTGCCTGAAACTGCCCCTCAACCAATCACAACCGGAGATTTGACAACTGGAACTTTGGCCCACATGGCGGATTATGCCTTACGTATCCTAAAAAGGGACACACGCATTACGAAAATGATGAACGATGACGATTACTGGTTGGCCTGCCTCCTTGATCCACGCTATAAAGGCAAATTGCAAAATATTATGCCACATGAGAACTTGGAACTAATATTAGCAACCAAACAATCAACTCTTGTTGACCGTTTGCTTCAGGCATTCCCAGCACACAGCGCACGTGATCGTTCTCACACGAGCTCCAGGGGGCAGCAGACTAGGAGTGTTAGGGGTGCACACATCAGAAGTGGCGTTGGACAGAGGGGTTTTCTGACCAGGTTGTGGAGTGATTTTTCTATGACCGCAGACAGGACAGGTACTGCTGCATCAATTGAAAGTGACAGGAGACAACATTTGTCCAGTATGGTTACTAACTATTTTTCATCCCTTATCGATGTTCTCCCTCAACCGTCATTCCCATTTGATTACTGGGCATCAAAATTAGACACCTGGCCAGAATTGGCAGAATATGCATTGCAGGAGCTTGCTTGCCGGCAGCAAGTGTCCTATCAGAAAGAGTATTCAGTGCTGCAGGTTCAATATTAACCGAAAAAAGGACTCGTCTGGCTACCCAAAATGTTGATGATCTAACATTCATTAAAATGAACCACAACTGGATTTCGAAATCTTTTGCCCCACCTTGCCCGGCCGACACCTAGCTTTCCTATGAAAAGCTCTTGCCTGTGGACTACTGTGAATTACTTTTCTAATGTCTAATTTGCTGCAGCTGATTGTCCAGCATACGACATGTTTACACCTCCCTAAATGGCCAAACTCCCCACACGGGGCCGTGGTATCGCGACTTGGCGCAAGCACCCGTGAGACTGCTGTTTGTCTGAAGAGGTGGGTGTGCTCGCTTTTGGTCGACGGCATTGCTACTGGGTCCCTCATAGTACAATAAAGTGTCTCTGGCGGTGGTGCGCACCCAACGTCAGACACACTGTTGTAACATGAGGGGCCCTGGGCCTGTACCGCCGGCCACAAGAGAGTTCACCCACCCCCAGGTCAAACATTGCTCTACCACTTCCACAGTTATCTCTCACACTTCCACCAATGTTTAGTCTATGCGCTGACATCCTTCCATACCTGCCACTGACAATACCATTGTGTTGACATGTATGATGGTACTTAACATAGTCAGGGGCAGTGTCCTCTATTTACCACAGTAAATACTTTGCGCTAAATTAGTAGGTCTGAAACAACGCAGAGGATCCCACCCCTGAACCTAATGATTGCACCCTTTAGTGTTTTTGTTTTGTTTTAATGCGAGACATTCACATTTATTTTTTGTTTTTGACTACTAACTGGCAGACACTCATTACAATCGGCCTCCACTGACCAGACCACTGCTGCCCGTGTACCCCTGTAACCAATTATAAAGTGCCTACAGCCAGCCCATTTTATTATGTTAGGCCTTCGAAGCCTGTCTGCGGTCCCTCCTTCCACTAGGCCTCCACTCACCAGACCACTGCTGCCCGTGTACCCCTGGAACCTATTTTACAGTGCCTACAGCCAGCCCATTTTATTGTGTTAGGCCTTCGAAGCCTGTCTGCTGTCCCTCCTTCCACTAGGCCTCCACTGACCAGACCACTGCTGCCCGTGTACCCCTGTAACCAATTATAAAGTGCCTACAGCCAGCCCATTTTATTGTGTTAGGCCTTCGAAGCCTGTCTGCGGTCCCTCCTTCCACTAGGCCTCCACTCACCAGACCACTGCTGCCCGTGTACCCCTGGAACCTATTTTACAGTGCCTACAGCCAGCCCATTTTATTGTGTTAGGCCTTCGAAGCCTGTCTGCGGTCCCTCCTTCCACTAGGCCTCCACTCACCAGACCACTGCTGCCCGTGTACCCCTGGAACCTATTTTACAGTGCCTACAGCCAGCCCATTTTATTGTGTTAGGCCTTCGAAGCCTGTCTGCTGACCCTCCTTCCACTAGGCCTCCACTGACCAGACCACTGCTGCCCGTGTACCCCTGTAACCAATTATAAAGTGCCTACAGCCAGCCCATTTTATTGTGTTAGGCCTTCGAAGCCTGTCTGCGGTCCCTCCTTCCACTAGGCCTCCACTCACCAGACCACTGCTGCCCGTGTACCCCTGGAACCTATTTTACAGTGCATAGAGCCTATTGTTTTATTTTATTTAATATTAATAAAGCCATGATGGACTACGCTGTACCACGCTATGAGCTACCCAGTTGACAATTCTTTTGCGAGAAAAGCCATCCCACCCCTCCACCAGCATGTTAAAGACCACATTGTCCTTTCATTCTGTCAATCTGTGAGTCCAAAGGTACACCTGACAACAGACACATGGAGCGGAAGGCATGGCCACGGAAGGTTACGTGTCCTTTGTGGCGCAATGGGTTAATGTATTGCATGCATGGTCCACACAGGGGACAGCCTGGTAAGTCTGTCTGCAGTCCCTAATTCAAGTTGTCCTCAACTGAATAAAGCTGAGCTTCTACCTTCTGGCTCTGATTAACTGCTGTTTTTAAAAAAATTGGTGGTTCCCACCTACTAACGGTGTCTGCCCCTGCCTGGTGTTGTCCTCAACTGAATAAAGCTGAGCTTCTACCTTCTGGCTTTTGGCCTACAGTAGCAAATATTAAACTGCATTTGGCCTATTAGTGTGTTTGGGCCCTTAAAACAGTGTCTGCTGCTCCTGGGTTTGCTACTCCACTCAACAAAGCAATGCCGCCTGTTTAGTCCTGTTACCAATTTTGAACTGCATTTAGCCTACTTTATTCTTTGGCCCTATATCTGTTTCCTCCTCATCCTGCCTATTCCCCAGCCACTGCTAGATGAGTCTGCTGGTACATTGACCTAGACCACTACATTCCCCTTGCACTCTACACAGCCAGAATCTGACCCTGCTGAAAGTAAGGTTCCCCTTCCCGCATGTTATACCACCTTACACAGGGACAAAGAGGAAGGTGCAGATGAAAGTGCAGGTTCCTTCATCAGGTGGGGGGGGCATACTCGTTGGCGACGTCACTGGCACAGGGCCCCTCAGAGTACGCAAAAGTGTCGCTGCTGGTGGGAGGCGCCCCCGCCGTGCAAACACACCGCTGTACTTTGAGGGGCCCTGTGCCAGTGCCAATGCCAATGAGTGGGCCCCCCTGCTTGCTTAGGATCACAGCACTTGCAAACTTGACATACTTACCTCTCACTGCTCCACCGCCGTGACGTAGTCCACGTTTCCTGTGCCCACTAAAACCTTGAACCAGCCCTACCCCCCACAACTTTTGCCAAATGACCCCAATTTCCAATGCCCAACTATTATTATAAAGTTAATTAAGATTGACAAGCTTCAGAAACAAGAATGGATGTTTTTGGCATTAAAATGGGCACTGTAGGTGTTTTCCTGGCCTCCACTCACTGCCGACTATGCTTCCCCATTGACTTGCATTGGGTTTCGTGTTTCGGTCGATCCCAGACTTTTCGCGATAATCGGCCGACTGCACTCGACTCGACTCTGGACAAAGTCGGGTTTCACAAAACCCGACTCGACCGTAAAAAAATGAAAGTCGCTCAACCCTAATTAGTATTATTCTGATTTTTAATTATCATTATTGTTATTAACTTCATTTTAAGTTAATTTACCACCTGCGTAAGCGCTATTGAATGTTGTCATTATTTACTTTAGTTTAATCACTAGCAGCGTTAATTAGATAGCAATGAACATGCCGAGCGTTAGCTGGCTGGAAACAGCATGTACTGTATATATATATATATATATATATATATATATATATATATATATATATATATATTTTTTTTTTTTTTTTTTTTTTTTAAGAAATTGCAATTTAAAAATGTGGAACAATTCAATTTTACAAGTCTGCTACGAGAATTTGGATGGGAGCGAGCAATGTTTCAACAGCCCCTTAAGTAGTCATCACGAATAAATCAGAAAAAAAAAATAAAACACAATAGCTCAGTTTTTTTCTCAATCAAGAACCTCCTTGGTATTCTCAGTACTTGTCTCGAACTCATCCTACTTAAATATTTTGATTGTTTCATTAAGTGTGCCATCATCAAGAGGAGTGTATTGACTGACCATTTTCTAAGTACTCATAAGTGTGAATGCAAATAATTTAAGAATATAAATGCCGTCGTGGCCAAGTTACTTGTTCTTTGGCCCCAATTGTGCCCTGGGCATTGAAATCAATGCATATCATTTGAAAAAAAAAAGAATCAAATTTCTTCCCATCTTTATCGTATATCTAGAATTAAATCTAACATGAAAGAAGTCAAAGATTTTGCTAATTAGAGCGAGTAATATTTTATACCCATCAATTTAAGATAAATACTTTCATGAAGAAGGCAGGAAAAAGCTAAGTGCTGATTCCATCCAAAATGCCATACCGTTGAAACGGCTCCTCAAGGGCAATGAATATTATTTTGTAAAATGGGATTTTTTTTTTTCTGGAAAGAACCTATTTTGTTGAGCCATAATTTTTCATAAACTGATGATTTTGGGGGATTTTTACAAGGTAAATTAATTTTGAGTTCTATGATAAGATAGGATTTATAAATGTGAGATAAAGATGTTACAAATGTTAAATTTTTAAGGGTTATTGCAATCTTTGAAGTTTTCATCTAACCTCGATCCAAAGAATGGGGCTCGAATAGAGCAGTGGGGGTACAAGCACTGGGCCTCATATCAATCCTGAAAACCGGAGCCCCATGTGAATGGATCCACTTAATTCTTAATCCACTCCATTAATTATTAAAGGGAATGCGTAAAAAAGTTTTTACTATGCAATCGGACAACAGCTTGATGTAGGGACTGAAGCCTGATTGCAATTATTTATTACTTACTAGGTTGTGTGTTGCTTAAAGAAAAATAGAATCACAATTTTAATCAGGAAGAGATTATCACTACAGCACTAGGTGTCTCGTGCCTCCTAGTCAAATCCTCTGTGTAACCCACCCCCCACCACTGATTAGCAGCTTTCAGCCTATGCACAGTGAACACAGAAAGCTGCCAATCAGTGGTGTGGGTGGGAATAAACACAGCTCAGCCTTCAGAGCACTGCTAGATCTTCAGCAGAGAAAACGGTGATTTTATAAAAATGACATCATGCAGATAAGTAAGTGATACATCGCTGGAGTCAGGATCTCGGCCCCTACATCATGCTATTCTAAGATTAGATAGCAATAAACAGGCTACAGATTCCCTCGGCTATCTCTGGTGGTCTCAAAAAGGATGAGTGGAGCAGAGGTGTGGACATGGTACATGGAACTTCAATTCTCATGATCAGTTAGGTCCCCAAGGAATAGAAAAATTATCCCATATCTATTGATAGGAATGACATCCAAACTTGGTACAACCCCTTCAAAGGATATCCTTCCGATGTCTTGGACACTTTCAGAAGTTCAAACCTGGATGGGTCAGACATCAGATTTTCTTTTTCATTGGGTGCCGAATCAGATTTTCATCAGTTTTTGGTCTGTGCTTCCTTTTTTACCATCAATGTTGCATCGATTTTCTCAAAATAAAAAAAAGTCAAAGCTTCTGCCTATTAAACAGTAAAAAAAAAAGCAAAAAAAAAAAAAAACGGACAGCACATGGCTGGCTCGTATATACTATACTTTTTTTTCATGGACACCCTTGACTTGCATTGACCATGACTTGGATCAAAAATAGACATGTGAACAGTCCCACGGATTATAAAGGATATGTTTTCTATCTGTGAAATATGAATGTCTTAGCTCAGTCAGAAGGCTGTATAAATCAGACCGAGATCGGAACACAATGCTCGGACTGGCCGGCGGCTCTTCCGAACCAAGCATGACAGCTGCATAGAAATACATGAAGCAGTCATGCTCTGGTAGGGAGAGCCGCTGGCCTGTCCTTGCACTGAATTCCAATCTCCATTCAATTTACTCTGGGTGACTTTTTCTCATTTTATTATTATTTATTAATATTATTATTAATAATTTTGCCATATTACTGATTTTAGGATCAGAGGCTCCCTCTGTCAGTCACTGGAAACCTTGACTGGCCCACAAATCAGGCCTATAATGGAAACTGGAATGCTTTATAGGCATGATTAAAGGAAAGAAAGCAAATTACATCAGTAGTATTCATTATGAAGGGATATTTGAAGAAAAAAAAAACATCTAATGGTAATAAAAAAGAAAAAAAAAAAAGATCAAGCTTTATTAAATATAATTTAGCTAGGAAAAAAAAAATCTTGAGGCCGGTATGTAAAGAGTGAACTCGTTCAGGGATATCCATTTTATTTGTTTCCATGGTTACGGTCGACATGTATAAGGACATTTAGAAGAAGAAAAATCTGTTGGACTTAGCTCTGCTCTCACAATATCAGTAGCTAACATGCTATAAATGATTTTATGTTTTTTTTCTTGTGTGTTATTTTATCGTCAGAGACTTCATTACCATATTAATTTTTCCTTGGATTGTAATAACGGGATACACATTGCTACATATAATTCTGCACAACTGCAGTTTGCCGTTATAATTTTATGCGGCAATACACCCGTGCATCTATAAAATATGAAAGGCGACTGGAGCATATCTACCATCAGCAGATTCGGAACCATATCCCTAATATTAATTTCCATAGTTGTCTCAGTGCAGGGATTTTATATTGCCCGACTTCTCTCCTCGTAGTCATTTCTTGCACTAGGTCAACGCACTATTAATAGACAGAGTGGGGTGAAGTAGTTATTCCCTCACTGAGAGGCTTTGTTTCATTCTGCCTGCAACCCTTCAATGCACTCCATTCTTGCTCCCATCCACCAAAGGGGTTGTCGGTTTTTTATTTTTTTTATTTTACAGATTCGTTGGGGACCTGATTTTGTGCCACTTACAAATGTATAGGTATTACAGGTTCTCCTCCTCCTTTCTTCCAAGACACCACAGCTCTCCTGTATTCTGGATCATGTGACCAAATCTGACCATCAGCCTCCTCCAATTAAAAGCTGTTTTTCCAACAGGAAGAGGAAGTCTTGTCACGTGTTCCTCCAAAAGCGGACATTTTGAAAACATGAGAGCTGTGCTGTCTGGGAGGAAGGAGAACATGGCATACTTAGTGAGTGCCAGAAAGTAAAGTCCCTAACACCTCTATTCAAATAAAATCAATGTGACCAAACCCTTTAATTCACACATTTGAGATGAATGTTGTTTTTTTTTCAATCATCTATTAAAGGTGACCTTTGACTAGGTTTTTTCATTTATGCTGAATAGTTCCTCCAATTTGGGCTGCTCCACTGATTCTGAAAGTTTTTCTTTTTCTTCTATGCCCCTCTGCTCCAAAGTTATACCCCCTGGTAATAATGGTGGATACTGTCCCTTCCACCAACTGAATGTATACTACAGAACAGAACAGCATTGTGGGCGTTTACTTTTTCCCTGTAGAAAGCCAATTAAAACATGGCCACGCCCACAGAGAAGTTCTATGGAACATACTCAGTTGGTTGCATCATTATTACAAGGGGGCATAACTTTGGAACAAACGCACACAGAAGAGAAATAAAACCTGTTACAGAATCAACTGAGTAGTACCAATTGGAGGTGGTTCTCAGTTTAAATGAAAAAATCCAGTGAAATTCCCCTTTAAACTGATGTACATCTGAGCATGTGCAGCTACACACAAAGGGCCAGCAGAATAAGACAGGGATGGACATATTATTGGTGCAAAATGTGCATCCGCACAGAGGCCCAAGAGGTAAGAATGCCCACTGTCACCGTCCAATCAGAAAGCAGATCCTGTTACAGACACAAAGAGGATGCCAATCTTCCTCTACCCCACAGTGCTCGTCTACTCTTGCGTTTGGCCACTATTCTATGCATTTCTGCAGCATCTGTCCAACAATTAAGCTAATGGCAGACTTCCCTTTATTAGTCAGCGTGAGCAGCAATGACTGATTCACAAACAGCATTTCATCCACAGCTCTGGCTTACATATATGTAAAATAAGCCAATCTGGAAAACAGGATAAATGCATGCATTACTAATTTATTCCGTAGTCATCCTTCCAGATACTGCTGTAGAACATCTTTTGTGGACAACTAATTAGTTATTGCACTGAAAACAAATACCAACTCCTACCAAAACCACAAGTCTATAACGTCACACTAGAAAAATTTGAATCACATGAATGACATTGATTTTAAGAAAAAAAAAAAAAAAAAAGGATTCCCACAATGGATATATATGATGGCATCAACAACAAAAATGCAGAAACAAATATCACTGCATCCACAAATTCCAAATGGAAGAAATAATTTGTCACGCTGGTGGATTATGAAGCCATTGCGCCACCGACCAGGGAGAACCTGGAGGTGCACATCTAAGTGAACACCTGGGTTTTCATTAGAGTCCTTGATGGTGGAGATAGACTTGAGCCACAGGTGGATGCCAGATGCCACCCTAAGGCAGATCCCGGTACCATAGCAGCTGACTCCAAGAGTCAGGACAGTGGACACAGACCCGGAGTCCAAGGCAGGACAGGATTCTGATGGTACAGATATTGGAGCTGGTTCAGGCGAAACCAACAGTGGTGCAGTTATAGATAATGCGGGTCTTAAACACGGGTTCTGGTGCAGGCACAACCTGAGCGTTTTTTGGCACGGTTTGAGGATCGGCACTATTGGAGCGGATTCAAGTTCAGGTACCACAGGTGTGGCATCAGGATTAGGTACCATTGGAGTGATTTCAGTTTCAGGTACCGCAGGTGCGGTTTCAGGTTCAGGTACTGGTACAGGTAAAGCTCTTTAAGATGTGGGGAGCACGTGCCTTTAGCACGCTGCCAGGAGACCTGTGCGACATGCGCAGTTTCCGAGACACAGCAGCCGGAGAGCGGTCGGGGCAGCGAGTAAGTCAGCGTCCCTGACGGGGGGAGGTAGTGCGCCATGAAGAGACTCAGACACTAGTGTTACATAATAATTCACAAAGATATTGGATAAAAATAGTATCAGCTCCAGTTGTGCAACTGTACCATGTAAGACAATAATGGCCATGGAGTCATTACTTTTTTGTAAAGAAATAATAGTATCTGGACAGTATTATACATTTCATACAGCAGAATAATTACAATATGCATTAAAAGAGCCTGACATACTGGTGGCCAAAATTAATGTCAGTATATAGCGCATCGATACTTAACCAAGGTACTAACGTTACATGCACCAAAAATGCACCCTATAAAGCCATCCCCTATTAACCAAAACTAACACTAATACATGGCATAACAATGAACGAACATCAAAACATTCCCAAAGTATTGTACAATGGTGCCAGCCCTGTCAGGTGCTTTGGCAAAGCCATCATCTGGTGGCTGGTCAAAGACTTCCGAAAGAACATAGTGGTGTTTATAACAGTATCACATGAAAGTTGATCTGAACATTGTGTAAACCAGCTGAGAGGAGCTCAGAAGAAGGAAAAGATGATTTATGAACTGTCATCATAAGACAATCTTACTGATACTCAATCAACTCACTCTGCAGCCAGCACAGTGACTATTGCAGGAAATGGTGCAAAAATATTGATGGAACCCAACTGAAAAAAATTGCCAAAAATAGATGTATAGAAGTAAAAAAAAAAAAAGTTTAATTTTTATTATATAATTATTATTTTTATGCTATTTAACTATGGAAAAGTATCCATTTATATTTATGTAACATTTTCCTACCAGTAATACCAGTATGGGTGTCGACTGTTGACAAAATAACTCAATGATTTATTTGACTTAATTTTATTAGTCTGGTTTTGTCCTTGACATATTACGTGTTAGGAGTATTTAAAAGCTCGAGGTTCCCCAATGTCTATGATGCATTATAACCTAATTGTCATTTGACATATTAGTTGCTGTTGTATTTCCACTAACAACACGACTGCAGACAATGCATCAATCAAATCTGAAGTGTAGACATATCGAACTTGCTTATCAGTTTACTGTTACGTCTTCATCAAAATAATTGACAGACAACATATTAAATTTACCGGGAACTTTTTTTCCACTTCAGTGAATACATTTTTCTTTTTGGAAAAAGATCAGTTGTTTCTTTTACAGGCAGATAGAACGATTATGGTAACTTCAAAAAATGTCCAATCTGCAAACAGGAGAGGACTTTCTCTGATGAAGGATCAGTCGGATACATTGCAGCTGAACAACTGAGATAACATGCAAAAATCTTAGTTGCTCCAAGCCAGGATGAGACATTCAACAATCAGACTGTTAAGGGTGAGGGTTGCCATGTATAATGGTGTAAAGATGATCAAAATGGCCAATTTTATCCAAACTGGACAATCGATTTGGTCAACTGCATATATTTTTTTCTATGGCTTGATAAAGGCCCTAAGCGGCCTAAATGTTGTCATCTTTTTACACTAATAAAATTGCCAAAAGGTGGATGTCTGGTGCCCTGGTTCCTGGATCTCACTGAACAATGCTTTTTGTCAATTGATGACAGACTGGCATTATCTGGAGAGAAGTCAGCTGTTCAAAATTTTTGACAGTCACTAGTTCATACCAGAACCTTGCAAAAACATGCTACAGCAATATTTTCAAAATATAAGGTCTATCCTTCATCTACAGGGTGTAAAGGAAAAACCTGGAATCACTTTGTGCTGCTGGAAAAAATTATGGCTCATAGGTAAAATCTACGGTCACTTTATTGAGGCTACTATATGAACACCTGATAAAGGCACCTTCTTGGGGCTGAAACACATGGCCTCAATAAAGTGACCATTCTACTACATACAGTATGACCCGTCATCTTTTCCAGCAACGTCCAGTGCTTCCTCCACTCTCTACTACACTTAAGGTTGCCATCAAAGGAGCAGCAATTGGGTGACTCTTTACAAGCTTTCAGACTAAGTTGTACCATTTGTAAGCATAAAGTGATAATTCCCGCTTACCCTCAAAGTCACTTTATTTATCAAAAACCTCCACTCTATGGAGCACCACTTGTTTTGTCTTTGTCCTTTGCCTATGTCAGTTTGAATGACTGTAATGACCAATATGGACTAAAATATGTTGGTATAATGATTAGTGATGAGCGAATATACTCGTTACTCGTTACTCGAGATTTCTCAAGCATGCTCGGGGGTCCTCCGAGTAATTTTTTAGTGCTCGGAGATTTAGTTTTTCTTGCCGCAGCTGAATGATTTACATCTGTTAGCCAGCATAAGTACATGTGGGGGTTGCCTGGTTGCTAGGGAATCCCTACATGTACTTATGCTGGCTAACAGATGTAAATCATTCAGCTGCGGCAAGAAAAACAAATTCTCCAAGCACTAACAAATACTTGGAGGACCCCCGAGCATGCTCGAGAAATCTTGAGTAACGAGTATATTCGCTCATCACTAATAATGATCATTACCATATGATGGTTTGTGCAATGCTTGTCCAAATATTGACACACTTCAACTTAACTTGATTGTCCACCTTAACACTAAACCAGATACCTATCTACATTTGATGAATGAATCGGCCATAATTCAAGTTTTATAAATTTTCTCACATTGGGAAATGAGTCCCAGTTGCCATGAAAAAAGCCATTTATTATGCTCTGAGGTCTCCCGACCCCAAAGCATGTTAAACAGAATAGTCAGAAAGGGATAAAAACAATTTAATAAAAAATCACCAAAGTCCTCAACTATGCCTGCCGCCGCATATCTCAGCTGGGGCTTTGCTGTCTTCTTAGGTCCATGCCCTGTGCCGGAACCAGTCTCCTCTTCACTCTACGATTCTGGAACTGGCTTGACCTCTATGTACGTTCTGACATCATGATGTGGAGAATGGGTTTAGAGGAAGTCAATGCAGAACTGATGGGGAGGTGTGGTAGCAGAGGCAGATGATGGGCCATGTGAGGTTTTTTTTTTGTTTTGTTTTTTAAAAACCCTTTCACTGTCTATATGAATCCAAGAAAATGTTGACAACCTCTTTCCTGAATTCTTGCAAATGGAATTCCCCAAAATTTGGATTTGCTAGAATGCACAAATTGTAATTGAATTTGGATTAGTTAGAATCAATTAGTCCATCCTTAATTAACAGTTTTAATGAAGTTTGTTGTCTGTAAGAAGACAATACTGGTTTTGGAAAACACTGGCAATAACAATAACATGAAGTTTCACCCTTATGATAGTTATTTTATTTTGATTGTCAGAGAACTTCCAGAAACATCTATGTACAGTGGGGAAAATAAGTATTTGATACACTGACGATTTTGCAAGTTTTCCCACCTACAAAGAATGGAGAGGTCTTTAATTTTTATCATAGCTACAGAATCTAAAAATACAAAGCAGAAAATTATATTGTATGATTTTACACAATGAAATTGCATTTTGTTGCATGAAAAAAGTATTTGATCATCCAACCAGCAAGAATTCTGGCTCTCACAGACCTGTTAGTTTTTCTTTAAGAAGCCCCCCTACTCTGCGCTCAGTACGTGTATTAATTGCACCTGTTTGAACTTGTTACCTGTATAAAAGACACCTGTCCACACACTCAATCACACTCCAACCTTCTCCACCATGACCAAGAACAAATAGCGGTCTAAGGACACTAGAGACAAAATTGTAGACCTGCACAAGGATGAAAAGGGCTATAAGACAATAGCCAAGCAGTTTAGTGAGAAGGCAACAACTGTTGGCAGTTATTAGAAAATGGAAGAAACACAAAATGACGGTCAATCTTCCTCGGTCTGGGGTTCCATGCAAGATCTCACCTCGTGGGGTAAGGATGATTCTGAGAAAGGTCAGGAATCAGCCCAAAACTACACAGGAGGTCTTGGTCAATGACCTGTAGAAAACTGGGACCACAGTCTCAAACATTACCATTAGTAACACACTGCGCCATCATGGATTAAAATCCTGCAGGGCATGTAAGGTTCCCCTGCTCATGCCAGCAGATGTCCAGGCCCATTTGAAGTTCACCAATGAACGTCTGCATGAACCAGAGGAGGAATGGGAGAAGGTCATGTGGTCAGATGAGACCAAAATAGAACTTTTTGGTATAAACGCTACTCGCCATGTTTGGAGGAAGATGAAGGATGAGTGCAACCCCCAAGAACACTGTCCCAACTGGGAAGCATCGTGGGCGAAACATCATACTTTGGGGGTGCTTTTCTGAAAGGGGACATGATAACTGCACCATATTGAAGGGAGGGTGGATGGGGTCATTTATCGTGAGATTTTGGCCAACAACCTCCTTCCCTCAGTAAGAGGATTGAATATTCCTGCATGACAATGACCTAAAATAAAGAGCCAGGGCAACTAAGGAGTGGCTTCATAAGAAGAATTTCAAGGTCCTGGAGTGGCCTAGTCAGTCTGTAGACCTGAACCAAATAGAAATTCTTTGGAGGGAGCTGAAACTCAAAGTTGCCCAGCGACAGCCCCGAAACCTGAAAGATCTGAAGATCTGTATGGAGCAGTAGGCCAAAATCCCTGCTGCAGTGTGTGCAAACTTGGTCAAGAACTACGGGAATCGTCTGACCTCTGTAATTGCAAATCTAGGTTTCTGTACCAAATATTAAGTTATGTTTTTCTATTCTATCAAATACTTATTTCATGCAATAAAATGCAAATTAATTATGCAAAAATCTAACAATGATTTTCTGGATTTTTTAAAAGGTGGTTGAAGTGTAACTAAGATAAAAATCACAAAGCTTTCCATTCTTGGTAGGTGGGAAAACTTGCAATCTCGGCAGTGTATCAGATACTTATTTTCCCCACGGTATATACATCTCCATACATATGAATACTTATATTAACAGCTCAAGTTTATATATATTTTGTCCTTTCATGTACTGTAGACCGTATCTATCCAATAAGCAGTGTAATATGGTGTTACTCTAAGATCTGATCCATAATCAGCCCTGTGGATCAATTTGCGTATGAGCTTCTTCCAAGAAACCTTCTTTATATGTTAGATGTAGAGATAGCATACAGCTCATCTATCACAACAACTGATAAATCCCATGCAATCTAGGGCACACATGTCGAGGCTTTCACAGCTCAGGGAATGTGGCGAATTCTCACTTTAGATTTCAGGGAAATGGTAGCATTATTAGGGAAAGTGGACATCTGCTGCACATTAGAGGAATAGGGCTGAATGAGATTTTAAGACCTTTTATGCACTCGCTGCAGAGAATATCTACAGTGCAAATTCACTAGCGATATGGATATTACCATTGATTTTACCTTTTGCTTAACTGCAGCAATTTTGCAAAAAAATGTACCTTTTTCGGATTTTGGTGGTTTGCAACGTAAATGTCCCGTGTGCTCTTGCTTGCTCTTAGCACTTCCACCATTTTCATGTAAAGAGAGATGCAGTGCAGTAAATGGGAACCTACAAATGACATATCCAACCGAAAATATATAGTAGCGGAGACACTGGCAGATCGCTCCATTTATCATCAAGATTTCCCTAGAGGAGGGCTCCTGAGTACAAATATCCTTAATGTCCAAAGAGCTGACCAGACATAACCACAGCGTTTTTTCACAATGCCGACATTAACATATTCTTCTTCCATTTCCTTAACTCTCAGTCTGGATCTACAATCATATGGATCTTGAACAAGACTTATGTCTTCCCTCGAGTTTTCTTGACAACTAGAGTAAAAGTTCACTCAAGATCAGCGATTCCCTTGAAGAAAAAAATGTTCTTGTATTGGAAGACCTCCTCGTTTTTCTAAAGTTTTGAAGGTTGGCAAGTCCAACATTATGTCAGACCAAATGGTTGATATTTTGGAAACTAAATTTATTTTTAGTCAAAGTGAATGCATACATTACTTTTATCTAAAGGAATATTCTCATCATATAATTCTATGGCATATGTAACAACAACATGACCAACCTTTAGAACTCTCGCTAATCCATAGATCCAAGATAAAAAGGCAACTCTAGCAACTTGCCTGCACTGTGGTGTTCCCAAACACCAGCTCTAAGGGCAACTAGAATAAAAAGTTCCCTGCACAGCCGGTGACTTGAAACTTAGTTATCTAGGAAAAAAAATGTAACTCCCACATACAATGTCGTAACATGTCGGGACCCAGTGTTTGGTGCAGGCTTAGAAACTAGGCTTGCATCATTGATGCGAGATGTTGGCTGTGATCAAAATATAAAATTAATTGACCCAATCGATAAATGGCGTAATGAGAAAAAAAAATCAAAATGGAAGCATGCAATAAGAAGTAATCAAAATGACATGTATATAAAAAAATTGTATCAAAATCAATAGCTCAGGGCACAAAGTAAACCCTCAGACAGCTCCAGCAACCCAAAAAATTAAAGCGTTACAGGTATCATAAACCAGCAACATTTCTTTTTTGACAAATTGTTGAATTTTTTTTAGACAGATAAATAACAAAAAAATAATATACAAGTTTGATCTCACTGTATTCAAACTGTCCTGGAAAATCACACTGCCAGGTATTTGTGTATTGTACAATGAATACTGTAAAATCAAACCCCCCAAAACAGTTTTGTGTGTTTGTTAAATCATTTGGAATGTTCTTCCTGTTTTCCACTGCAAATGAATAGTACCATTCAAAACTATATCTTGTCCCACAGAAAACAAGCCCTCATATGGCTATGTGGATAGAAAAAGAATAAAACGTTATGGCTCTTGGGAGAAAAAAAAAAAAAAAAAATCATTCAATTAGGAAGGGGTTAAAGGATTGTGCAGTACTTGAACTATCCATTCTGTATATTGTTTTGCATTCTGAAGATTGTTGAGACCCTTGCATTCAAAGGTGATAACATTTATAATTTTGGAAAGACCCCTTAAAGGAGCAAAACAATAACCTGCAGATATCATAAAAGTATGTGCCCCCCTCCAATATTAGAATTATATATATATATATATATATATATATATATATATATATATATATATATATATATATATATTTTTTTTTTAAATCAAAAATAATCCAGTAATTTTAATTCAAGCTTCTACATAACATTGGGGAAATTTAGCTTGTTCGCTTTTACAGAATTGTTAATACTCTTTGATAGGTTTGTTTCTTGCTTTGCTTTTCCCCCCATCATTTCTATTTTGTGGAGACATTTTTGTTATAAAAGTTATGAATTAAACTGACATTATCCGAGGTTAAAGAACCTGCAGTCCTTTGGATCCTCTTCTAGGATGTTTATGATTTTCTGGATGAAGGAACTTGTGTCCTCGAAAAACTTTTGGCTAGACAGCCATTTCTGGGAATATTTATCTATTTATTTAAGTTTTCATCATTCAGAAACCATGGCTCTGAATTTCCAAATAATTTCAAAAAGTCATTTTTTCATTTGTTTGAAAATTTCTTTCGAATCAACAATAAAAAGTAACATGACAATACTGTAGATATTTTATTTTTGTGATGACGCTTCGATATCAAAGTCACAAACCAAATTCTCATTGAAAAGAAACAAAAAAATTGAGTTCCTACATAGAATAATTGCAATTTGTTACCATCTTTTCAGTTAGCCATTAAAAGGTATCAATCACTGAGGACTCTCAATTCTAAAATTTTTTACATAGAATAAGAGACTTGATTTTGACAACAGATATTTTGGAGGGTTCTACATCAGGTTTGTTTTTATGGTATCCCAACCAATTCTAACAGAGACAATTCTTACAAATACAGGTCAGAAAAGGTTTTTTGTTTTCAGCCTGTAAGACCCAGCTTGCAAACAAATATCCCAGCGTCGCCAAACACCTGTGTTTAAACATTGGATTAGGCAGCTCTTGGTGACACTATTCTCATTTTTTTATTTAATCTATGGGTCTGATTCATCAAAGCTATCATGCCAGAATTCTGGTGTAAAAGCTTTGCCAAGTCGCCAAATTTAGGTGCAAAAAAAAACAAAATACAAAAACCTTGCAACTCTTGGCGTTGTCACGCCAGTTTTTCCCAGCATAAACAAAATGGCAAAACCTAAGATTGAAACAAAAATGAACAAAAACCCTGCTGTAAGTACAAAGTAATAGTTCATATACATAAAATAGGGGACGTGGTAAACATTGTTTTTGATGTAAAAGAAAGTGTTAAAGCTTGTTTCCCTTAAGTTTTGTCTGTTTAATGCCTGGTGTGAACATGTTCCTACACGTTGCACGTATACCAACTTATACTCCGGCTCTTTTTTTTTTTTTTGCATAAAGAAATTGGGCAAGATGGGGCAGGGTGCCACAACTTGTTAAATCATGCATCTTTTCAAGAATCAAGAACGTCTGACTTCAGCACACCCCCTCAACAAGACAGACGTAAACAACACCGGTCTTGATGAATCGGGCCTTATGTATTTTGGGCTAAGAGACATTATAGACAATGTGATTAATTATTACCAAGCACATTACTATTCTTAGAACTCGTGATCTATATCTACGCTCATTTATAAAAAAAAAAGTAAAGCTCATCCACAAAATGAAAAATTTTAGTTAGATGAATGCGAAACACAAGGTGCATTCATGCACTTAAGTCAAATTTAACAAGGGCTGGTTTTCTTCTGCCAGTGGCAATGTAAACTTTTGCATCCTCATGAATACTGACATTTTGGCACACACACACCGTTGCTGGCTTTAAGGCAAAACCGTTCTTATATCCTGTAAATTTTCAGCAAAGCAGATACCTCTCATGCTGCCACAAAATATTCAAATTCTTAAAATAATTTTTTATGGCTAATACTGGAAGCTAATTTGCCATCATGATGGCAAAAATTCACGTTCATTTTCATTTATTATGAAAATCATAAAATACGTAGTTAAAATTCATTTGTACCATGATTCATTCCCATATCCATTCCCATATCCCAACTGCTTATTACATATCACTGTATTTCGAGTTAATCAGGCAATTATTGCAAAATTTACATAAACACTTAGGGGGTGATTCATTAAGGGGTGAAGTAATTAGAGTGATTAAATTCTCTACTTGAACTATGCACAAGGCTCGATCTCTCCCACGATTTAGGGCACAAATGCTTCATTCTAGAATAAAGATAAACCTCCACATACAGATCCACTAAACGGCATGATAAATTGCTGTACAATTGGCCTTTTGAACTTTATTAATATAGGTAGTTTTACCAACGCCCCGTCTACAAACCCATCTGTGATCATCATAACCGTAAACTCTTGGCAGGCATCAAGTTCTGCTTGGACATTGCCAGGCATATATTCATAGATACTACTAAATGGTACATCAACAAGCAATTTAGCTGTGACTGTAATTGCATTTTTGTTAAAATAAATATTACTAAACTGTTGTTGGAAAGTCTTGGGAGAAGTGGAAAAAGATGCGCAGTAGTTTATTGAAAGAAATGAGAATAAAAAAGGATACAGGAAAGAAATATACCTTGGTAAAAGGAAAAATGCAAACCACTTGTTTTAGGTCTCCTCTGTTTTTCACGTAAATGCTGTAGTTGTGTTTTTCACGGCTAGAACAAACACCCACCATAGTATATGAAGCTGTTTACATATCCTTTCTGATCCAGGTTTCGAAACAAAGTCATCCACAGAAGCTTGTGGGTCAGAGAAAAATCAGTGACAACTCACATTGACATCAATGTATAGTCCATGTGTTGTCCATTTTTAACACTAAGGCCTCATTCACATGTCTGATTTTCTCATACGAGTGCTAATCGGGGATTTCATGGATATCACTCATACCGGTTTAGTCTATGGACCATTCACATGTCCGTGATGTTTCGTGAATTGAACGGTCCGCGAAAACAAGTCCACGTGTCAGATCATAATCGACAATGCAAGTCTATGGGTCCGTGAAAAAACTTGGACAGAATCCGATTGCAATCTGAGTTTCACAGATTGTCACAGCTGTTAAAGGGGGAGAAACTTTTTTTTCTCCATGTACGAGGAAAACTTATAGCACTCGGACCAAACTCTGACCCAAATCTGATCAAAGTCTGATCAAAATAATTAGTCCATTTTTCTCGTACGTGAGATAACCGGACATGTGAATGAGGCCAACTTTCAATTTTTATTTTGGGCATACAAAAAATTACTATTGGATAAAACTGCCACGTTGACCAAATTCTGTTGAAAATCTGATCCAGCTCAGTGATAAAAAATAGCCAATTTCAGACTTCTGAAGGAGGTCTTAAACTTTTAGAAGATTTTTAATATATTGCAGCCTCTTAAAAGTCCTGTAGATCAGTGGTTGATGGGTTCGGAGACCCCTACTGATCACTTAAACAGGATGAGAAGCACTCACCTCCTGCATCGGTAAATGCATGGCGACGTACGAGCTAGAAGGAAAGTCTATAGACTTATACACCGCTATATGCTTGTGCAGGAGAGGAGTGTTCCTGGTTTTAGCTTTGAGGCTATCTAAGCATCTCCAAAATATCAAAAAGTTCAGTTACACTTAAGATAATGTAGTAAATCTCTTCTACAGAAATTGTATATCTAGACATTGTAGTTTCCAAACCGCACAGATGTTCAACTTAACCATACTTAAGTAAAAGTCTGGTAATTCATAGATACATCTGCTCATGGGGAAATAATATTAATAATATTAAAGGATTTTTTTTTTTTAAGAATCTTCCAGCTATCACTATCTTTTATAACCGCTTATATTTGGTTAGTTGTGTCTTAAGCCAGCTATACCGTACATATTACAGAAATGTCAGCAGTTATCTGACGGTGGCTGATCCGCCCCACAGTAAATATGCATATTTAGATATTTTAAGCTGCATGTTAATGGAAGATCGGGACAGGGATGGGACAAGCTCTCTTAGTCCTCAAGGCAGTAATGGTTGTCAGTGTCATTTTTGGTCCCAGATAGTTGTCATCTAGATGATAATTTACCATTTGTCACCTTCTCTCCCCCTCATCCATAATATTCCCATTTACAATATGTTTCCTTTTTCACTTCAGTCATGGCATCCAATAAATTAAACAAAGAACTGAAAGAAATTGTATCTGTCATTACAGCTAGCTTTTCGGAACTTGCATGAATGATAACATCATTATATGACTCAAATTCTACATTTTTGATTAGGTTTCTCCTCTATAGGCTCTTTTTTCGTTTCAGTTCTCTCTGAGCTATTGTGTGGATACCAGGTGCTATTATGTCTCCTATACGCAGCACACACAGAAATGGATTCTTGAACTTCTGTCTCTATAGCATATAAACAGAAGCAGCAGCAGAACGGAAGACGTTATAGAACAGTACTGCGCTGTGTGGATGTGAATCCAGCACTGAAGTAAAGTAAATTTTGCTAGAAGCTGCAGCATAATCTGCCTGTGCATGCTTTGTCTCTCACTGCGCGGTGTGCTTCTCACTCCTCCTTCCAACTCCCCCTCTCCATGGATTATAGTAGGAGGTGTAACCTGACACCTCAATGACTTGAAGACTTTAACTAAGTAGATTTGAGCTGTTTTTAAAGTGGTTTGATGAGTTCAGGAGGTAGCATGGAAAGAAGTAGCTCATAAATGGAGAAAAAAACAAATTTTTCTGAAAAGACATATTGCAAAAGGTTTCTTATAGATGTTTGCACTCTTGATTTTTGCAAAGATTTTTAGGACAACAGTGACCATTTAAAATGGGCAGTACAGTGAGAGAGAGAGACAGTCAATACATGGTAAAAGCAGTAACATTATCAATATATGAAAAATAATATTTTCTTACTATGTGAAGTTGCAAGTAGTCTCCCAAACCAGAAGCACTGTCCACTCGAAGTAAGACTGCATCCTTCTGCTGTGTGGTGAAGCCAACTGCAAGCCGATCAGCTCTTGTACTTGGCCGATCATTTGGAGGCCAAGTGTATGTTATCAGTGCTCCCCCTTTTCCAAATATATATGTGGTACCAGCTAAAAGAGAAGAGGAGAGAAGCTGAAGGTACATCCATTACTGAGCCATAATTAATAATTCATTGTCAATGTGCTGGGAAAAGAATACAATGTGTAATATAGTCATAAAGGAAGAAACATAAATCACTTAACAAAATGTACCTATTGAGAGGTAAGAACAATGAACTTCTGTAAAGACAAGGCTCATATCCTTAAAGATTATTATTATTATTTATTTATATAGCACAATTGATTTGATGGTGCTTTACATGAGAAGGGGTTACATACAAATTACAGATATCACTTACAGTAAGCAAACTAACAATTACAGACTGATACAGAGGGGCGAGGACCCTGCCCTTACGGGCTTACATTCTACAGGATGGTCGGGAAGGAGACAATAGGTTGAGGGTTGCAGGAGCTTCAGTGATAAGGATGATAAGGATGAGGATAAGATAAGGATGAATACAATAAAAGTAAAAGGCCAGAAAATGCGAGTTGAGCAAATTTGTTCAGAATCGGTCGCCGAATCTGACTTTGCCATATTCGTGCCATATCTGTACCCTATTCGTGTCCAATGTATGTTTGATGTTCTGTTCCAAACATATTCGGTAATTTCTACTTCTATTGACTAATGACGTTCGGCTGTGTTCATTGAATATTACAAGAACAACATTCTCAGCCGATCGTGTTCGGAACCGAATCCGAACAAATTCACTCAACTCTACTCGTTAGTACCCATTCTTACTTAGTGACTAGACCTCATTCGGCATCATAAAAGAAAGTGCCAAAGGCATGAAGAATGCCGGTTCGGGAATGTTGAGTGTAGAAGTGAAGACAGGCTATCGAGGAGGACTCGGCTAGACACTAGACCAGAGCAGCATTACTCAAATAGCTCATCCCTAGATGTAACTTTAAAGACATTTTCTGAAACGTCAATAGTGATGATCCATCATTAGGCTAGGGTCACATGACCATATTTTCTTTCATCCTCGTGTATGGCATGATAGTATGTGCCAAAGGCATCAAGGATGTCGGTCTGGGTATATAGGATGCAAAAGTAAAGACTGGCTGTTGAGGAGGACTAAACACTAGACCATAGCAGCATAACTCAAATTGCTTATCCCTAGATGTAACTTTAAAGGCATTTTCTGGAACTATAATATTGATTATTCTATCATTAAGTTAGAGTCACACAAAAGTATTTTCTGAGAGAATCTGTCCAATTATGTTGATCAAACTCTGATAAGTGATTGATCAAAGTATGGCCAGATTATGACACGATTTTCTTATATGAGAATATGGGGAAAAAAAGTCTCCATCTTCTCCATTCCATCTGTCTGGGAAAATCAGACCGTACTCGGTTGTAATCTGAGTGAGGTCCAATTTTTTTCCACGGACTCATTGACTTGCATGTCCTAGTGCGATCCGCATATCAGATGCAAATCATGCATGCAGCAATTTTTCCCTTGGATAGGCTCGATTCGAGGAAAAAGTCAGACATGTGCACGGCCCCAAAGAATAACATTGGTCCGAGTGCGATCCTTTGTCAGATTGCACTCAGACCAAAAATACGGTCATCTGCATGAGACCTTAAAATTAATTTGGTGGAGATCGGACTCCCGACATTCCTAAGGATAAGCTGACTTGAAAAATGGCAATGCACCAGAACTGGCATAGCAGAATACATTGTGTAGTGACCGTAAATGGTCCAGCAGTTTTTTCCTATTCATATGGATGACAAAGAAAGCTGCAGCACCATCCAAGACCACAACGTAGTGCCCAGTGCGGTGTCAGCTTCTAGTCAGTTGATCGATGTGAGTGCCGGAAGAAAGATCCCTCACTAATATGATATCGATGACCAATTATAAGGATTGGTCTTCACTAGAGTTGATGCGATTGGATTCACAGTATCTGGTCTATCGGCTACATCAATGATCTTTGGTCGCTGGACAGGAGCCCTAAGAAAAGCCTCCTACCTGACACCATCCATGGCTATTCTTTTGATTACACAACCTGCGTGACATCATATGTGGATCATGTTGCAAAAGATAATGTTGCACCAGGCCGGCTAATCAAAAGAAGAGCAATGGATGCTGGGAGGTAGGAGGTTGGTTCTGTCCAGCAACCACAGATTACGGACCTGTCTGCTGGACCAAGTCCTGCGAAACTATTTGCACCATCTCTAATCATGATTATTAAAGCCTGGAAAACTCCTTTTAAAAGGAGCCTTTACATCTACAGAGCTGCATAGATAGAAATTAGACCATTCATTACTGTATACGTGGTTTTTCTTTCTTAAGTAAACTTATCAGTCGTTTCTTGCACGGCTTTCATCCGAAGCCGGGAATCACTTTGCCTTTGTGTAAACTTCACAAATGCATGCTGTTCCAGTCTGAACATTATACTATTACCCACTCAACCTAAATGCTTTCAAAAAGTGACATAGCGATACGGGGTTGCCTTTTATTCTTAATTTGTGAGATTTTGTTATTTTTTTTTTTACAATGGTTGATCTTAGACGCTGAATTACTGGAACAATTATAAGGAGCATTCATGAGTCATAACAGGAGAGGAACTATCACATTTCAAGATTTCCTATGCCGTCCTCTATAAAGTAAAACAAATTACAATAAGTCACAATTGGCCAATAATGAACAACAATACGAGGGTGATAATAGGACAAGTCTCTGGTTGTGCTTTCTGCTGTTCCTGCTTTTATAGAATAGCGGCCATCTCCGCTAGTAACAAGTATAGCAAAGTTCTTTATTCTACATCGCATTACTGTAGTCCGTGAGGAATAATTCCAGTAATATTTTCAATAAGAGACATCTCGAAACCATGCAGTGTGTTTATTAAGGACCACAAAGGCATGTTGCTTAGGCATGGTTGAATAGAGGCAGCTCTATTGATGGGTCCGAATCAAGAAACAATTAGTCCAAGGGTGTCTTTTGTTGGAAAACAAACAAGCTTCCTACTGTTCTGTTAACGGGATGGATTGTGGCATGAAGAAGTACTAGGCAGTTACTTAACTTGAAGTTCATGTGCCCCAATGCAAAATCTTTAACGGAAGCTCCAATTATTGCAAAACTTTAATAGTATTGGTCTTTTCATATAGGCCAAAGGGATTTCTTTGGCTCCTTAGCCTCCAGGACCTGGGTGCGATTGAAACCCATGCACTAATTGCAGTTACGCCTCTGGTACTAGGAATGGTTCCAATTTTGCACCTGCTATGATGCAGACTCTACTCTGTCCGCCCCAGTGGAGATGCCACGTGATTATCCTGGATGTATTTAGGGGGGAAACTACAAAGCTCAACGAATTTTGGCATTTGCCTAGGCTAGGATCAGAGGTGTACATTCTATAGAGACAGACAAGACAGCTACTATGGGGCCTGAGACAAAGAGGTCTAAATAAGGTTGACCCATAATTCTCCATAGAAACCTTCACATTTGGAAATAAGAAAAGAAGCATGCAGCTTTAGGGCCACAAGTCCTTTTTTGGCTCTAAAGCACCAACAATCACCCTCCTGCTCTGTTGCCAAGATGGATTTCTGCTGTGGTGTACACTCTACCTCATGTCAGTCCCGGTGGAGGTGCAGTGTGACTAAATTCCAAGGAATTCATGGAGAAATCCCAAATGTCAATTGAATGACTCTTGCCTTCTAATGGACAAAGGTATAGAAACCATACAGAGAAGATAACGGTTATAGAACACATGAAAAAAGGTATTCAAGTCCACAGAGACCTTCACGTTTGGAAATCAAAAAAGATTAATGTAGCCTTAGGGCCAGCTGACCCTCCTGTTAGATGAGCAATTAAAGGATGGAACATGACTGGTAATGATCGACTGGCCTCAACTAGCCGCCATTTTGCAAAATTTGCTCATAGCAAATTGCAAGAATTCATATTCTTAATTGAATAATGACTATTGCCTAGGCAAGGATTAAAGGATTACACAGCATAGAGATAGAGAAGATGGATGATATGAGGACTATGAAGAAAAGGACATCAGTCAGGTTGCTTCACATTTGGAAATATTAAAAGAGATCCCAAGCTTCTTTTGTAAGCATATCAACAAGATAGATATTGACATGAACCAGTACCAGGAATGGTTCCCATTGTGCACATGTTATGGGACGCACAGTCCTCCATGTACAGCCCAGTGGAGGTGCAGTATGATTATGCTCATGGTGTTCAGCTAGACAACCACAAATCTCCCTTGAATAATGGCTCAGTTTTAGCAATCTTCTTTGAACATCTTGTAAGCCCCACAACTACCACTTTTACTGAAAATCCTCGTGCTTCTGTACAGAGATACAAGCCTTCATGACACTCCATTTGCTTAATTCATCTAAATCCTTAATCCTAATAAAATGGATGTCTTAGCAACCACCAGCAGTGAGGAAATCAGGAAATAAAGCATCATGGCCCTATCGTTTGACAAACATTCATTTTGCAGCAAATCTAATTATGAACTCTCCGGTGACTGCTACTCTTCCTCCTAACATGAATATCTGGTATCAGGAGAAGAAATATTTTAATATTATGATATAAATATTTATGTTCTATGCTGAAATGGGCACATTTTACTAATGAAAATATATTCATATCACACGTACTGTAAAATATGAGCGGATGTTTGGCCGATACACAACAGATATTGGGTCTTTGTTCCAAATTCTGTAGACGGAGGCAAAATTATACCATACTGGCCAACTTTCAGGAATTAGCATCTGGTATGTGACTGGCTGCTGGGTGCAAAATATTTTGGCATCTTTGTCTACCAGACCAATTTTCTCCCTTTAAGCCTATTCCTTCATTCATTTTCCATTATTATTGTTATGCTCAAGAAAATTTCTAGAAACTTTAGCTGTGCAAGGGAGATTGGCTTTCCTGGAGGTGGTTTTAGCTGTGTACAGGAGATTTGCCAACTTCTCCGATAGTCTGGGATGTTTTCTTTTTTTGTGGAAGTCTCATGGGTGTTCTAGAAAAGTTGACATGAATAGATTATATCCAGAAGACCCAAAATAATTTTTATAATTTTTTAATAGGGGTGGACACATGGATCCAAGGTGGAATTGTTACTTTTTTCCTCTTTCGGCATAATAGATTTTGCTAACCTCCCTACCTAATAGAATTCTCCCCAGTTAATTAGTTGCCCCTGTCGACAGATAGTCACCTACCGGACCACCAGTGTTCCTCCACACCATTTCTGTATCCCTCACCAGTCTTTTTGCGTCCTTTCTTGGCAAGAGATGTCCGTGGTTGGCTGCAGTCATAACATAAGTTGTTGGCTTCAGTCGTAACTAAACACATCACATAGCTCTCTCTTCTGGATTTGATGGAACGCCAACACTGCAGTTAATGAGTAGCTGAAGCAGTCATTTGATGGAAGAGGAAGCAAGTAGACCAATGAAAGACCCCACCTGCCACCAGTGCGGAAGAATGGTGCTTGTGCATTAGCAGAGTATATGTTTTATTTATATTAAGACCATGATGGTCACATTTGTACTGTGAAACATTGTAGTGGAGAGACTATTGAAATCGCTCCATCAGTGGTCGGCTCGTGCACACCACCATAACATTTGGACAAGTGCTGTCTGTCATTTTGACGGATAGCACTTGTCCCCATCTTATTCTATGGGGCCGTGCACATGTCTGATTTTTTCTTGGGACTGAGTCGGTAGGGGGAAAAAATATCGCAATATGCACGATTTGCCTACGAGAACCGGATGACACTCGCCTGTTCAACTTTATGGGTCCATAGAAAAAAATCGGATCGTACTTGGATGACATTCAAGTGCGGTCCTATTTTCATAGGCTGACAATATAGAAAAGGTGGGAGAAACTTTTTTTTTTTCCAGCTCTGAGAAAATCGGGCCACACTCTGATCAAATTCTGAGAGTCTGATCAGAGTGTGATAAGCAAAATCTGTCCGATTTTCTCGGGTGATAGAAAAACAGTCACTCAACCCTAGTCTAAAGCAGGTAGTATTTTCCCTCAAATTAGTATTTTGTCATCTATTTCATCCCATTTCAACAATATTGAGTAAAAATAAGCCCCGAGGGAAGCATCAGAGGTTTGCTAAAAAAAATTGATTTTGCCCAGAGAACCGGTAGCCCACGAGGATGGGGTCCACACTTTGCTTATAGTATCGATTTGTGTCAAGCAATAGCAAATAGATCTCAGATTTGTACCCTTCCCCCATCCAACTACTTGAGACCTGCACATGTACATTGCCCCTTCAGCAAGCAACATCGGGTTTTGCCTCCACCTACGCATCCAAGGCTCCATCCAGCTGTGGAAATCGCTGTAAACAGATGTTACAAAGCCCCATAGAGATTATGCACTGAATACAAGTGAGTGGGTGAATACAAATTAACATTGCATGTCCTACAGAAGTGGAGGCACTACGCGAGGATGCTACATAGTATAACGTATTACAGGGTGAGTCTGCAGTCAGGCGGATATTATCATTCTACAATCATACACGACAATGTCCTGCAGTCCCACTTCTGCAGTGTCGTGTGATGCCAGACGTTAAAAGAAGCCATTATGTTAGCATACGGCTCCCGGCTTATGTTTGTTTACAATAATCAAGAAATTGGTTTTAGTGTTTTTTTTGTAGTGTCTTAATAAGGGAGCTGACAAGGTTAGATGAATGTGTTCTATGTTTATCACCTAAACAGCAGTATGAGCTTTAAGAGCTCATTTTACCAAAACTAAGACTATCAGACTGGGACAGATTAATGGAACGCAAGAATACAGCCATAGATCAATAACCACAGTTGCTATAGTAATGCCATTTATGTTCTATCTACATCCAAGCACTGTAGTCATACACATTGCTGATTTATAAAAAACAAACAGCCAGCCATTCCATTCTAAAAAGGTTTATCTTAAACCCACAAAGTTGTATTCATCTACACAAAAGCCGACGGAATTGTTACTTCTTTCCCGTTTCGGCATAATAGTTTTTGCTAACCTCCCTACCTAATAGAATTCTCCCCAGTTAATTAGTGGCCCCCGTCGTGAGCACAGTGATGTAGGAAAGAGAGGGAAGAGAAGCTCGCCTTTAATTAAAAAATGATAACGAGCTCTAATTTTGCAAGGAGGGAAAAAAGGGGGGAGGTGGTGGGAGAAGAAAATCAGGGGAAGAAAATGCACACATAAAAAAAAAAGAAACAAAAAAATCAGACAGAAAGAAAAAATAAAAGACAGCAGCAAGATGAGAAAGGCGGAAGAATACATGATTGAACTTAAGAGTTAATGACCTCTAGTACAAGAATAAAATCAGAGAGAGGGTGGAATGAAAGAGGCATGGGCTCGGGAGGAGAACATTAGATTGGATAATGTCTTCTAAAGTAGAGCTTTAATGAAGTGTAAAGATGAGGGAAATAGAAAGAAAAATAAGTTATTAAGTAGGACATGGGAATGACCAAGGACAATTGATTACTCCTCCTGCCTTGCATGCACGGCCAGGAACCCAAGACTAACATGAATGATTGAACTACTGAGGAAGGGCTAACGTGGTAATTCTTGTGGCTTACAAGGATCACAGGTTTTCCTATGTAACTCTAGGTCTAGAAGAAGTAAGAAAGGCCATTTTACACCATTCTACATGTGGAGTAAACATGCATCTAACTTTATTTCCTTAAAATGTATACAGTAAATGTAACACGCCTGTCCCGGGTATCCCGGTCTCTGCTCCCTTCTCCTCTGTCCACCCCCCTCTGTTGTGCTACATGTTGAGTTTTGCAGGTTGCCCGGCATGAATCTTTGACATCATCTCCCTAGACCTAGTTAAGGTCCATTGACACACAGCTGTGTCTTTAGATTGTGTTTCAAGACTTTGGTTGGGGTACTACACCTCCGGTGATCACCGTGCTAACCTGCTTATTTCCTTGCTAACTTTACTTCATCCATCCAGTTGCTCCGTAGTTTCCTGAGTGTACCTTGTCCTCACCCCAGGGGCTGACTGGCCCAGGTGGCAAAGAGGCAAATGCCCCCCGGGCCGCTCCCCCAGCAGCTGTTCAGGGCCGGCTGCCTGGTGGTGGCTACAGCCACACAGCAAATTGTGCACAGCCATGTCTGCTGTACTGTGACGTGGCTGGCAGCAGACACAGCCGCATCACAGTTAGCGCACACGTCTGCGCTGGGGCCAGGAGCTATGCTTGGCTGTCACCTTGATGGCTGCGCAGCTACTGCTCCCTTCATGTTCTCTATACTTCCAGGTTAGGTGTTGGGCATGCGCGATGGTGTTCTCACGCACATGCCAACATGACCCGGATGCTAGAAGCAGAGAGGCACTGCAGGGGAGCGACTGGTGAGGTAAGTATGAAGAAATTTTTTGTTTTCTTTATAAAATAAATTTAATGGTGGGTAACTGCAAGTTATGAAGTGGGGGGTGTAAGGAGGCTGCACATGATGGAGTGAGGGGGTAAGTGGGGCTGCACATGATAAAGGTTGAGTGGGGCTGTACATGATGGAATGGGGCTGCACATGATGAAGGGGGAGTGGGGCTGCACATGATAGTTTAGTGGATAAAGGAGACTGCACATGATGAAGTGGGGAGAGTGGGGCTGTACATGATGGAATGGGGCAGCACATGATGATGTGGGGGTAAGGGGGATTGCGCATGATGAAGGGGGAGTAGGGCTGCCCATGAAGTGGGGGGTAAGGGGGACTGCACATGATGAAGTGGGGGGTAAGGGGGACTGCACATGATGAATTGGGCGTTAAAGGGGACTGCACATGATGAAGTGGGGGGTAAGGTGATCTGCACATGAAGTGGGGGGTAATGGGGACTGCACATGATAAAGTGGAGTGTAAGGTGGACTGCACATGAAGTGGGGGTAAGGGTGACTGCACTTGATGAAGTGGGGGGTAAGGGGACTGCACATGATGAAGTCGGGGGGTAAGGGGACTGCACATGATGAAGTGGGAGAAGGGGACTGCAGGACTGCACATGATGAAGTGTGTCTGATGTGGGACTGCTCATGATGAAATGGAAGGGGGATAGGGGGCTGCAAATGATGAAGGGGCACTGCAGATGAAGTGAGGGGGTGATAGGGGACTGCAATGAATGAAGTAAGGGGACTTCAAATTAAAGTGGAGGGACTGCAAAATGATAATTCAGTGTGAGGGACAGGGGACAGCAATTTAATTGAAGGTGGGGGTGGGGAGAGCAAATGATCAATTGAAGAGGGGGTGGGGAGAGCAAATGATGATCTAGGGGAAGAACAAATAATGAATTTTAAGGGTGGGGGAGTAAATGATGTATTGAATGTGGGGTAGAGCAGTTGATAATGAATAGAGGGTGAGAGACATGACAATGAATTGGGGCGGGAGGGGCATGTAACTATAATGAATCGGAGTTAGGGTTAGAGTGGTAGGTACATAGTGGGGGGCGTTGAGGATGAAGTGACTGGTAATGAATTGGGGGAAAGAGTACAGGTGCTAATTAATTTATATATTAAATGGGGAAAGTGGCTATTTATAGTTAGTGGGTGCACAGTGGTGGATTATAAATTATATTTGAAATGGTCGGTTAATAATAATTATGATAATTTTATTTTTATAGTGCCAACACTTTGCATTTTAGAGGGGACTTGTACAGACAATGGACATTAAGCATAACAGTAAACACATAGATCAACAGATACCAAAAGGAATGAGGGCCCTGCTCGCAAGCTTACAATCTATGAGGTTGCATAATAACCCATTATATATTGTTTGTGGGTGCACCTCTGTATTCAGATGTCTAGTGTACACCATGTTCCAAATTAGTATTCAAATTGGATTTAAGTGTCATAAAGATTTAATTGTTTTGTTTTTCAAATAAACTCGTGGATGGTATTGTGTCTCAGGGCTCAATGGATCTCTGAAATCAATCTTAAACACATGTGATCATTAGTTTTCCAGGTGATTCTAATTAAAGAAAAACTACTTAAAAATGATGTTCCACATTATAAAGCAGACCACAGGTTTCAAGCAATATGGGAAATAAAAAGGATCTCTCTGCTGCTGAAAAGCATTAAATAGTGCAATGCCTTGGTCAAAGTATGAAAACAGTAGATATTTCACAAAAACTTAAGAGTGATCATCATACTGTGAAGAGATTTGTGACTGAAACAGAGCACAGACGGGGTTCATGCAGATAAAGGCATAATGAGGAAGTTTTCTGCCAGACAAATTCATTGGATTAAGAGAGCAGCTGCCAAAATACCATTACAAAGCAGCAAACAGTTATTTGAAGCTAGCTGCTGGTGCCTCTGGAGTCCCTCAAACCTCAAGGTGTAGGATCCTTCAAAGGCTTGCTGTGGTGCATAAACCTACTATTCGGCCACCCCTAAACAGTGTTCACAAGCAGAAACGGTTGCAGTGGGCCCAGACATACATGAAGACTAATTTCCAAACAGTCTTGTTTACTGATGAGTGTCGAGCAACACTGGGTGGTCCAGATGGATGGAGTGGTGGATGGCCACCATGTCCCAACAAGGCTGCAACGTCAGCAAGGAGATGGAGGAGTCATGTTTTGGGCTGGAATCATGGGGAAACAGCTGTTAGGGCCCTTTAAGGTTCCTGAAGGTGTGAAAATGACCTCGGCAAAGTATATAGAGTTTCTGACTGACAACTTTCTTCCATGGTATAAAAAGCAGAAACGTGCCTTCAGGAGCAAAATCATCTTCATGCTGACAATGCCCCATCTCATGCTGCAAAGAATATCTCTGAGTCATTGGCTGCTATGGGCATAAAAGGAGATAAACTCATGGTATTGCCACGATCTTCCCCTGACCTCAACCCTATACAGAACCTTTGGAGTATCATCGAGCAAAAGATCTATGAGGGTGGGAGGCCGTTCACATCAAAACAGCAGCTCTGGGAGGGAAGAAATACAAGCAGAAACTCTCCAAATACTCACAAGTTCAATGGAGGCGAGAATTGTGAAGGTGATAACAAAGAAAGGTTCCTATGGTAACATGTGACTTGGCCTGTTAGGATGTTTTGGAGTTAAATAGCTTTTTTGTTCAGTGAATGTGACCTCCTAATGCTGCAAATTCCACAAATGAGCATTTTCAGTTCTTTAAAACAGATCAAATGTTTAGAAATTCTACTGTGCGTAATAATTTGGAACAGTGCATTTTGAGTTTTTATTCATTGTGGAGATTATACTGTTATCATTGGGAGGTTTCTCCAATAACATTCGATGTATACTCGGGTGATGACTTTTATTAGACTGACTGTCATTTGCACCGACCATTTAGGAAAATCCGAGAAAAATATAATTTGCATAATAATTTGGAACATGGTGTAGAAGAAAGGGAAAAAGTGGGGAATGTGGTCTGGAAGCTGTGCTCTAGGTAACTGTGTTATTTTATGCAGAGACGAGTCCTGGCTGGAAGAAGTGATGGCAGTCTGTGCTGGATGAAAATGAAAAGCAAAGATGAAGGACTTCAGCTAGAGACATCACTAGTGAGTCAGTGTATTACCTGTACACTGACACTATATACACTGTATACTATATACAAAGCTCCTGTGTATAATGTCGCTGGAACAAGCAATTACGTGACAAAGGCTCTGGTTGAGCTGAAACGTTGTATATAAAAAATCAGATGCTGTAATATTCTCTTACGCTCCCAGTTTATGTATAATAAATTTATACCAGACTTTGCATAAGAAACCTAGAGAGAGTGCAGTGAATTTAACCTTTACTGTTATTCTGGGCCATTGGTCCGTTACACCAGCACCTCGCCATATTAAGGCTGAGTGCACACCTAAACCTTTACCTGTGTCAACTAGAACAGTTTGTAGGATTCTGTCTCAAAATGGCCTCCATGGTCGAATCAGTGCCCAGAAGCCAGCACTAAACAAAAGGCAAATAAAAAACCGTGTGGTATTTGCAAACTCCCACAGCCTGCTAAATAGATGGACACTGGAAAGTGGCAGAAGATGGATTTCTCTTCAGTAGAATTACACCACAGCTGCCACAAACACTGCAGGAGACTTACTGGGCCAGTATGGATCCAAAATACACCCAGAAGACAGTTACATTTGGTGGTTGAAAGATCATGGTCTGGGGTTACATTCAGTATGGGGGTGTGCGAAACATTTGCAAGGTGGAAGGCAATATCAATAGCCTAAAATATCAAGAACTATTAGCTAGTAGCTACCGCTTATATTCCAAATCATAAGAGAGGTCAAATTCTGCAGCAGGATTGTGCTCCATCTCATACATCCATCTCTACAACAAAGTTGCTCCGGGCAAAAAGATGAAGGATGAAAGAGGAAGCTTGGAAGACAAAACCAAAGAATCTAGATGAGCACCACGACTTCATTCACCAATGTTATGCAACACATATTTGTATTTTAAGTTAATTATTTGTCTGTGGGCAACAAAAATTTTGTCTTGCCAAAATCTGACCATTCTGTGTCCATTAACTGATCAATATTTCTGCTTTGATAACAATTTATTTTCTTAACCTAAATCACATTTTGGAAGGTTCCAGCTTTCAAAAGAATAACTTATACAACCAATGGATGAATTTAACATCAGGTTATAAGCTTTTATTTACATAACATGGATAAGCGACATAACTTCTGTCAGGGAGTGTATGGTGGCATCATTGGTCTTTGTATAGAATGTAGTTTCATGTAGAGGTAATGGTGATATTATAATATTATGTATTCTCTGTGTAGTGGTGATAGTACTAGGCACTGTGTAGCTGTATTGTTGTGTGTATGTTTGTAAGTAAGCTCCGTTATGGCACCATATCTAAGCAGTAAGCTTGGTTCTGGTATTCTATCAATGTAGTAATCTAGATTATGGTACTGTATGTATGTTGTAATCTCAGTTCTGCTCCAGTTTCTATGTAGCAGACTTGGTTCCATGTAGTAGACTTATTAAGCTCGGTTCTGCTCCCTTATCTCTGTAGTAAGCTCGGTTCTGCTCCCATATCTCTGCAGTAAGCTCGGTTCTGCTCCCATATCTCTGTAGTAAGCTCGGTTCTGCTCCCTTATCTCTCTAGTAAGCTCGGTTCTGCTCCCTTATCTCTGTAGTAAGCTCGGTTCTGCTCCCATATCTCTGCAGTAAGCTCAGTTCTGCTCCCATATCTCTGTAGTAAGCTCGGTTCTGCTCCCTTATCTCTCTAGTAAGCTCGGTTCTGCTCCCTTATCTCTGTAGTATGCTAGGTTCTGCTCCCATATCTCTGTAGTAAGTTTGGTTCTGCTCCCATATCTCTGTAGTAAGGTCGATTCTGTTCCCATATCTCTGCAGTAAGCTCGGTTTTGCTCCCATTTCTCTGCACTAAGCTCGGTTCTGCTCCTATATCTCTGTAGTAAGCTTGGTTCTGCTCCCATATCTTTGCAGTAAGCTCGGTTCTGCGTCCATATCTCTGTAGTAAGCTCGGTTCTGTTCCCATATCTCTGTAGTAAGCTCGTTTCTGCTTCCTTATCTCTGTAGTAAGCTCGTTTCTGCTCCCATATCTCTGTAGTAAACTCGGTTCTGTTCCCCTATCTCTGTAGTAAGCTTGGTTCTGCTCCCTTATCTCTGTAGTAAGCTGGTTTCTGCTGCCATATCTCTGTAGTAAGCCCGTTCTGCTCCCATATCTCTGCAGTAAGCTTGGTTCTGCTCCCATATCCTTGCTGTTAGCTCGGTTCTGCTCCCATATGTCTGTAGTAAGCTCGGTTCTGCTCCCATATCTTTGCAGTAAGCTCAGTTCGGCTCCCATATCTCTGAATCTAGTAAGTTCAGTTCTGCTCCCATATCTCTATAATAAGCTCTGTTCTGCTCCCATATCTCTGTAGTAAGCTCTGTTCTGCTCACATATCTCTGTAGTAAGCTCCGTTCAGTTCCCATATCTGTGTACCAGCCTGTTTTTAAAGCCTGTTATCTCTGCTACTTTAATGCAGTGGCCAGATATAAGCAAGGAAAAGGAGGGCCACCGCAACTCGAGGGCCACTGCCTTGTGATTGCCCCCCAGGCTGAAAATTGCCTGCCAGCCCCTGCCTCACCCCCAGGTGCCATCCTGTCAGTTGCACCGATGCCTAGTGACTATGTACCCACTTGGACTAGGTTTAGTGGGTCCACTTCACAAAGTAAGACAATAAAATTCCCATGCACCACTGCTTAACTTGGAGCAGTTCTTCACCAAACTGCTGATTGATCCAAGTATAAAAATTTGAGGTACCAGCATGATTCATCAGGAATATTCTCTACTAGCTGAAGAGCCCGGCGTTGTCTGGGCATAGTAAATATCTGTGGTTAGTTATAGCACCTCACTTCTCTTATTTTCCCATCACGCCTCTCATTTCCCCCCTCACATCTTTCATTTTCCCCCTCACATCTCTCATTTTCTCCCTCACACCTCTCATTCCCCCCTAACTCTTGTCATTTCGACCTCACACCTGTCATTTTCCGATCACTCCACTATTTTCCCTCCCTCCTCTCATTTTGCACTCACACCTTTTCATTTTCACCTCACACCTCATTTTCACCTCACACCTCTCATTTTCCCCTCAGTATATACATGTTTGTCATCTCCCTTATATATAGTATACACCTGTATGTCATCTCCTGTATATAGTATATACCTGTATGTCATCTCCCCTGTATATAGTATATACCTGTATGTCATCTCCCCTGTAAATAGTATATACCTGCTGTATGTCATTTCCTCCTGTATATACCTATGTGTCATCTCCTCTTTTATATAGTATATACCTGTATGTCATTTCCTCCTATATATAGTATATACCTGTATGTCATCTCCTGTATATAGTATATACCTGTATGTCATCTCCCCTGTATATAGTATATGCCTGCTGTATGTCATCTCCTCCTCTATATACCTATGTGTCATCTCCTCTTTTATATAGTATATACCTGTATGTCATCTCCTCCTGTATATAGTATATACCTGTAAGTCAGCTCCTCCTGTATATAGTATATACGCGTGTCATCTGATCCTGTATATAGTATATACCTGTGTGTCATCTCCCCTGTATATAGTATATACCTGTGTCTAATCTGCTCCTGTATATAGTATATACCTGTGTCATCTCCTCCTGTATATAGTATATATCTGTGTGTCACCTCCTTCTGTATTAGACCGCGTTCTCACGTTATTTGGTCAGTATTTTTACCTCAGTATTTGTAAGCTAAATTGGCAGCCTGATAAATCCCCAGCCAACAGGAAGCCCTCCCCCCTGGCAGTATATATTAGCTCACACATACACATAATAGACAGGTCATGTGACTGACAGCTGCCGTATTTCCTATATCATACATTTGTTGCTCTTGTAGTTTGTCTGCTTATTAATCAGATTTTTATTTTTGAAGGATAATACCAGACTTGTGTATGTTTTAGGGTGAGTTTCATGTGTCAAGTTGTGTGTGTTGAGTTGCGTGTGGCGACATGCATGTAGCGACTTTTGTGAGATGAGTTTTGTGTGGCGACATGCATGTAGCAACTTTTTGTGTGTCGAGTTGCATGTGACAGGTTAGTGTAGCAAGTTGTGTGCAGCAAGTTTTGCGCATGGCGAGTTTTATGTGTGGTGCGTTTTGAGTATGTGCAAGTTTTTTGTGAGGCAACTTTTGCATGTGTTGCAACTATTATGCATGTGGCAATTTTTCCGCATGTGCAAGTTTTGCGTGTGGCGAGTTTTCCATGAGGTGAGTTTTGCACGTGTGGTGAGTTTTGCGTGAGCCTAGTTTTGCATGTGGCGAGTTTTGCGTGTGGCGAGTTTTGAGTGGCGACTGGCGACTTTTGTTTCGACTTTTATGTGGCGAGGTTGGTGTATGTGTGGTGAAATGTGTGCTGAGGGTGATATATGTGTTCAAGCACGTGGTAGTGTGTGGCGCATTTTGTGTGTGTGTTCATATCCCTGTGTGTGGTGAGTATCCCATGTCGGGGCCCCACCTTAGCAACTGTTCGGTATATACTCTTTGGCGCCATCGCTCTCACTCTTTAAGTCCCCCTTGTTCACATCTGGCAGCTGTCAATTTGCCTCCAACACTTTTCCTTTCACTTTTTCCCCCATTATGTAGATAGGGGCAAAATTGTTTGGTGAATTGGAAAGTGCGGGTTTAAAATTTCGGCTCACAACATAGCCTATGACGCTCTCGGGGTCCAGACGTGTGACTGTGCAAAATTTTGTGGCTGTAGCTGCGATGGTGCAGATGCCAATCCCGGACATACACACACACACATTCAGCTTTATATATTAGATTAATCCTGTAAAACAAATAACTTTTTGACCTCAAATGGTCTTTACCAAGCCTGAGTAAAATCAGATATTTTTTTTTAGACTTTTGATTGCCAGGCCGCAGGAGGAAGTAGCAGCAAAACAAATTTCAGCTTTAGACGATCCAACTTGTGAGAAGGTTTTTCTGGCAAAAATCCCATTGCAAATTGCCCTTATGTTGGGCACCCCAATGATCAGCTGTAATCTTTGAGGAAACCTAGCAGTATGTGTACAATTCTGCTGCAGTCCTCCACCACCCCACATGGAAACGTAAGTAGCACCCAATGCCTATTGATGTCAATGTTTGTGTAATATATGACAGGACAGGTCCTCAAGAGAACACAACACTCTTTGTAGCCACCGTCACCTTGGATCAAGACAAGAGGATTCTGAACATGGAATCCCAATGTGAACTCAGATTTCCAAACATTATTGTTTGGGTTTTCTAAATTGGACAACTCCTTAAGGTGTTGGGGGAATGGATTAATTTGCAGTCTACATAGCAGAACAATACGAAAATGCCAGTCTTCCTCTACATTATGTCTATGGTCAGGGCTGTATTTAAAAATAGGCACTGGAAAGTCCAATAGATACGTAGAAAAATCCAGATCACCCTATTTTTGGCTACTTTAAATCCTCAGCATGAAAATACCACTTGCTGTGATTTATCAATAACAGCAAAGATAAAAAATATTTTACCCAGTCCTGATTAATAGTTCTTCCACAATCTTTATTTCGACATGTTTAAAATGTTGAATCCATACTTAATTTTGTCTTTATTCTTGGATCATCCATAAATAAGGGCAAAGTTATGTCTGACATGCGTAAATAAAGCTGTAATTGCTGCTTTTATTGCACATGGAATGTCTTTGAAATTTTTAAATAAAAATTATTGAAGTATTTTTAAGCTAATCGGTTGGATTGATTGGAGGTCCAGTGCCTAAGGCGGCAGGTTGTGTCGGGCGACAGCAGCAGTTGCGAGTAAAAATGTAACTACTTTTTTTTTTTCTTTTACATTCATCACCCCTGCTTAATATTGGATTTTTGAATAGAAGAGTGAGCAGGTTTGGTGGAGAAAAGGGAAGTGGAGTACTAGGGAGAGCTGACAGTTTGCAGAAAGGCATGGACACATGCAATACTTTTTCCATTCCTCTTCTCTGCATTACTTTAGTGTTTACAGCGCAGATATGCAATCTGGTCTTTGGTTGAGAAGCCATTTCTGACTGCTACTCCACAAATTGGAGATCGGTTTGTTCAGTGTCACATCCACTGCAGCACCGCCCAGGACAGCGGGATAAGCTCTGCGCCAAGTTACAGCCACTGACTGTGTATAAGTAAAACACTTGGACAGTTTGCATGTTTTCAAGGGGGGAGGGTGGGCAGACTGTTAAATTAACAAAGCAGATGCCACGCTGTGATGGTCTTAGGAAGGGGAGATGGTCCTCAAACTGTCCCTGGAACTAGAACCCTAACTATCTCTGTCCCAGGAGTACTCTTGATGGTAGAGAGGCCCGAGTCTCCGACCTTGCTATGCTCCTGTTAAACTCTGATCTGTCCACTCCCCCATCCCATGAGGCATGGGACAGAAATGCAATGTGAACAAGACAAAACAGAGATCACAGAAACCTACTGTTATACAAAAGCACCACCCAACAACAGGAAGGAAGAAAGGGACAGGGAGGAATAAACTAAATGGTCACAGGGACCTGGAGATAAACACACATGTACAGCCGAACACCTCAACTACAACTACTCTCCAAAACACTTAGCTTGAGTACACAGGACAGGAAGACAAATCTCCAATAGCATCAAGGAACTCCTATTCAGCACAACATCTCCTAAGAGCAAGGAAGCAGAGCTTTCACTGGCAAGACAGAGAGGGTCTGGCCACGTTTTATAGGAAGATTTAATGACCAGATCAGAAGCAGCTGAAATGGAACTGCATGTTTTTGACCAGCATAGAAATGGTCAGCACCAAAGTTAGCCAAATTCACCCTAGTGACTTGTTTAGAGGTAAAACTTTGTTCTTGTTTTGAGTATTTATGCCTCTTAATGCATCCCATTATTTTATCAGCCTTAGCAGTAGCTGCCTGGCACTGGGTTTTGGACGGTTTTCATATTTGTTGGGAAAATAGGAATAAAAGTTTTGTTTTTTTTAAAGGAGTTGAATGAACCTGACGTTGTTGTGACCTTAGATCGGTACGGTTGTTGTAGTGGCAGATCTGCTTTAACCTTTTTAGTTATGGCAGAACATCTGAAGGAGTTATTGAACATTTCTGCTCAGCGTTCCAATATCTTGTACAATTCTAATGAGTTATATTGTATCTGCTCATTGAACTGCAGCAGCTTCAGAATTTACAGACCCTCTAAGGATTGCATAGGTACACCCATACCAATTAGTCAGCACAGATCCGACATATTACATTCACTGGTCCCTTGGAAACGCTGTAATATATACTGAGCATTACACATTACTTCTTCCACAGCCATGGAATAGCCGTAGAATATATGTCGAAAAAGAATCAGATCGGGGAATAGAGGTCTGTTAACCAGGATGTTCATAGCTGTAAATGATGCGCCATGAGTCATATATAAAAAAAAGCTGTTTTACTTATCCAATTGCACCAAAATTGTGACAAAAACTGGCATTCTTGCTATACCCCTTTAGTTTGTATTTTAGAATGTTTTTGTGGGTCATTATTCAATTTTCAAAAATGTCTACAAACGAGAAGCAGTAACATGCACCAGATTTATTAAAGGTATGCCCCAAGTTTTTTACCCATATACTTGTCGAAAATAGTCCAACCACAAAGTGGCGTAAGCAAATAAAAAATGCGGCAAGATCTGCTAAATCCACCACCGGACAGGATTAGTTAGTCTGCTCCTATGTATGGGCTTTTTATTTGCATGAACCAAAGTTTTGAGATGGGTTCACCAAGGAAAAGGATTTTCATTTTCTGTTTAATTAAGGTAAAGCCAAAACAGATGACTTCAGTCAACCAGAAATGGAGGTCATAGAATCCTAGAATGTTAGAGTTGGAAGGGACCTCCAGGGTCATCGTGTCCAACCCCCTGCTCAATGCAGGATCCACTAAACCATCTCAGACAGATGTCTGTCCAGCCTCTGTTTGAAGACTTCCATTGAAGGAGAACTCATTATTAATTGATATCAGCCACCTATTATTTGGCACTAGGGCAAAGGTGTCACCACCATATTTTCATCCAAAGACACAAAACGTCATTGTGGCATCTGAACAATGGTATTCAAAATGATATGATGTAACCCAGGTTAAGGCAACACTCTTGTGGCAAACTATATAATAAATGGAATCACTCCCCTTTAAAAGGAGTCTGCCAGCGCAAAATGACTAGGTGGAGCCATTCATTAATTGGCCGGCTTCATTAGACCTTCAAATTTAGTAAATTGTATGCTTAGTGTATGCGCTATGTTGATGATTGTTTCGATTAGATGACCTTACATTAGAGCCATGTCGGCACATTGACGCCATCATACCTTCTAGGCCCGCTGAAATGGGGGCCCGTATTAAAGGGAATCTGTCAGCAGTTTTTTGCTACCTCATCTGCGAGCAGAATGACGTAGAGAAAAAGACCTTGATTCTAACGATGCGTTACTTCGTTTACTGGGTGCAGCAGTTGTGACACAGAGTTTTTAGATGTAGCAAAGCTCAGAAATCTAACCTCGCACACATCACAGCTTTCTGGGTACATCGTATATTTACCGTGAGCTGCTAATCAGTGCCGGGGGTGTGGTCAGACAAAGATGCAAGTGAGCACCAGTCCGGGCAGTGATAATCTCCTGCTGATAAAACACATTTTATTGAACAACTAATAAGTTACATCACTGCAATCAGGGTCTCATCCCTGACCTCATGTTCACCTCTGATTACATATCAAAAGCCTATATAGTTGTTTTTTTATGACCACCAATGTAAACTTGTGTGTAATTGCACTTTAAAAAAGAATTCATCTACATTCTGAAGAGATCATATGATTTTATTGATCCATGGATCACATTTCTGCGATATGAATAAAATGAGAGTTTTTTATGTTTTTATTATAACTGTTTAAAGTACTGATATTTTGACTATTTAGAATTTTCGCATGGATAGAGGAGGGATTGACGGGAGCAGTATGGAGTGGTGGTTCACTGGTCCTGCTGGGATAAACAGCTTTGCAGTGGGCAGCTTCCAAACAAAGACAACCGAAGAATTAAAGTGTTACTTTCTTTAATCACCTCACGATTTCTGAACCCTGCAGAAATGATGAAATATTGAACATGTGCCTAGCAATGTCATTGTTATGTTGCTAGGCATTATGATAATTTTTTGCTGAGGTTTTGTGGTGCTTTTTCAGGCATTTCCAGCCAGTGGTGTTTGCAATTCTTCCATATGTCAACACAATATGACTGTTCAAACCAAGCATAGTTGCTCAGTACACCCTTGCTTCGCATTATGTTCATTTTTTTGCATTGGTTTTGCTGTTCTTTTTCAGGTGGATTCCAGGTGGTGGTGTTTGCAATTCTGCCAAATGTCAATGCAATATTACTGATCAAAACAAGCACAGGTGCCTATTGTCAATCAAGGAAAAAAGAGGCTAAAATAGATGAAGACAAGAGGGAAGGTGCACTGAAATACTCTGCCACACCAAGAGTGAGCCGAGTGTCTGTCTTTGGTTTGAACAGTCATTTTTGGCTGACAATCTCTCACTAACCAGGAAAGTGGGGGACTGTTGTGATTTAGCTTTTTGCTCCCTCTAGTGGTCATTAGTGATTTGACTCTGGAGCGTCTGTCTTTTCCTATATCCTCACCTGGGCCGTTAGTTCAGGGGCGTTGCTATATAAGCTCCCTGGACCTTCAGTTCTATGCCTGGCATCGTTGAAATCAGAGCTAATCTGTTGTGCTCTTGTCCTCTGATCCTGGTTCCTGTTTTTCAAGCTAAGTCTGCTTCTTTGCTTTTTGCTTTTGTTTTGTTTGGTATTTTTGTCCAGCTTGTTCCTATCTGTATCCTGACCTTTGCTGGAAGCTCTAGGGGGCTGGTGTTCTCCCCCCGGACCGTTAGACGGTTCGGGGGTTCTTGAATCTCCAGCGTGGATTTTTATAGGGTTTTTGTTGACCAGATAAGTTATCTTGCTATATTCTGCTATTAGTAAGCTGGCCTCTCTTTGCTGAACCTGGTTCATTTCTGTGTTTGTCATTTCCTCTTACCTCACCGTTATTATTTGTGGGGGGCTTGTATCTTGCTTTGGGGTCCCTTTCTCTGGAGGCAAGAGAGGTCTTTGTTTTCTTCTCCTAGGGGTAGTTAGATTCTCCGGCTGGCGCGAGTCATCTAGCGATCACCGTAGGCATGATCCCCGGCTACTTCTAGTGTTGGCGTTAGGAGTAGCTATTTGGTCAACCCAGTTACCACAGCCCTATGAGCTGGATTTTTGTATCTTGCAGACTTACACGTTCCTCTGAGACCCTGTCCACTGGGGTCATAACAGGGACAGAGAAAAATTTTAATTTTCCATAATGTTTCTGAACATTTTTCAGATTAACGAGCACTATTTTATATATCAGCAGGTAACATTCTAGGGTGGACAGAACTTTTAGACCCCTCAGAAGCTTGGGAGAAAGTCACTGGCAAGTGGCTCGGACAATATATGTCCCCTTAAGTTCTGTTCATTACTATTTTATGATTTTCAACTAATTTGAATCATTATATTCTGCCATCTATTATTGGTACATTTATACAATGTCTTCAATAAAATGGCGCTGGAGATCTTGGTATGCGCACCCGCTGACTCCAGCACCATTTTATTAAAGTAATGTACTACAGCCTCAGCACAGCAGTGTGCATTCACTGGCCAAAGGGGTAATAGCAATGGCCGTCGCGTGCGCACTGCTATGTTGACATTGTAGTAGAATTCTTCAATAAAATGATGTCAGTCAATGTGTGTGCATACTGCGATATCGGCACCATTTTATTGAAGACACTGTATTTATAAATGGCGCCATAGTTCAGTACGTGCACACACGTTGACTTTAGCGCTACATTGCGCAGGAGCCCCGCTATCCTAAATGCATCTGCCGTTATATATGATTACATCGTACCTATACACCGAACCGCACATTACAGGATCCAAACAAAATTATTAAAATCTCCTTCAAGGCTAGAAGAGCGCCATCATGTATTTATGCAATGCGGTTTCAGAAAACTTCTTTTATTTAAACGTGCTGTACATTTTCTGCTTCTGTCATCAAAGGTAGCAATTAGGACACCTGCATTTCAGTTATTAGCAGAAATGGAGGGTGGGGGTTGTGATACGTGGGTGTTTCGTTGATACATTGGTAGACACAAGGCTTGTCGCTAACAGAAAGGACAGAAATGAAAACGAAGAAAATGCATAAATATGGAAACATAAAATATTACATTTTTAATTCGGGGCTATTTAAACATTGAAATCGGCAGCTCGGCAAAATATGCCCTTAGTGACATCATTCCAATGTGAAAATCAATTATTAGCAAGGCATCAATGAGATCAAGAAGAACAACATCACAAGATTTCTAAGGGATTTACTGGATATTCATCCATAGTGGTTAGTCACATACAGGGATAAATAAGCACGTAGATTCTGATATATTCCTTAAAACAACTCGGCAGCACCTTTATCTTCCAATATAGTGAAAAAAGCAACTAAATGTAAATCTCCAAAATATCATCACTACCTAGGAGGCGCAAAGATTCCAGGATCTGGGAGACGTAGAGAAAGGCTTGGTGAAGACTTGACTGGTTACTGGAGCGGTGAAGATGACTCAACTGGAGTGGGGCTGTGTGGTGGGTTAGGTGAAGGCTGGGAGAGTATAATTTCTTTTTACATATTTTTATTAGGTTCTGAGTTCTGTAGATAATATAGTACAATAATATAGATTTGATTTATATGGTAAATCACCAAATAACCTGTAATAAGTAAATGAATAGTAGCAGTACAAATAACAGCCATCCACCAAGACAATGTGAACCCAAACGGCACAGTACCTAACTCTTGTACTTTATCTCACTACATGTCATCAGATGCCCAAATAGATAAGGGATACAGATAGCTTTTTAAATGGGCAGGGAGCTGAACAGTTCCTGCTCTGCCCTTATCTATTTGGATGTCAGCTGATACATAGTGAGATGAACTACTAGAGTTCCGTCCCGATTGGGTACACCTTGTCGCGGTGAGACGGCTTTTACCCTTTTTTGATCAAAATAGTGTCAACTAAGTACCCTGTGTTATTTACATGTACTATTACTGTTCATTGACGTACTACAGGATATTTGCCCATTTTGTTTTTTCTTAGATTCTATCTATTAAATGGTTACAGTGTGACACACACCTATGCACTGCACTTATACCAACATTTGGCTTATTTTTACTCGTTTTGGAATTAATTCATAGAAAAATTAATTTCTTAGTCAAATTTGAGTGGAACTGGCAAACTCAAAATTGCCAAAAATATGGCTTAGTGCAGACCAGACCATTTAACGGAGAGATGAAGAGATGAGTGATTTGATTAACATTGACTAAATTTGTAGCAAATTGAATTTCCTAGCCAAATTCGAGAGGAACTGCAAAATTACAATTTGCAGGAATTGCAAGATGCCGGAAGACATCGAAGATGGATAAATGAAGACCGGATCCATTATCGGACAGATGAAGATGACTGGACCTAAGTGGGGCTGCGTGATGGGACAGGTGAGGGCTGGAAGAGTGCAATTATATTTTTACATATTTTTATGATAAGGGTTCTGGAGATAATGTGCAATAATGTAGAATTGATTCACAAGTAATAAATCTGTAGCAAATTGAATTTCCTAGCCAAATTCAAGAGGAGCTATCAAAATTAAAATTTAATCAACCAAGTGATCCAGCAATAATAATGTGCTACCAACAACATACAATTCCGTCCGTTTAACCATACATGCCCGTAGGAGGTAAACAGAAAAGCACAATATTTCCACTTCACAATAAAATCATTTTTTATTAGAAAATTAAAGATATTAACATGACTACAATACAAACTAGTTAACCAGTACCTCAAATGTTAGGGACTATACGGCTACTGATCTCATTAAACACATCGGATGCCCGCAATCGATTAACAAATGGTAACTGGTTCCCTTTTATAACACAGGTCAACAAAAAAAAAAATTTTTTCTGGTGTCCAAAATATTGTAATGAATTTGGGGTATTTTTGGGGTGCTGATTCTGAATATGCTATCAGTTTTGCCAGATTGGCTCAAGTTTTTGAGATTTTTGGTATCTTATTTATAGCACTTGTTGGTAAATGCGATGCATCATCTCATTAATTTCTTTGGATTAGTACTTGAACTGAGCAGTTCTCAATATAGTTTTGTGTTAATTAGTGTTCTAAAAGTTTGTTCATAGCTTGATTTTTGCACTAACTTTATGTTGTTGTCTGTTTTCCAGTGAAAAGCATGAACTCATCAAGAAGTTGTTGTCTTAACGATCCAGACTCATTCTGTTACATTTGTGGTGAATACACACTGCCAAAACATAGAAGAAACATAACAGACTTCGTAAAAAAAGTGTATTTTGCCTATTTTGGGGTTATGCTTGGGGACCAAGACAAGTTTTGGGCACCACACATAGTGTGCAAAGCATGTATCGAATTATTACGAAAATGGAGCAAAGGACAAAGAAAAAGCTTCAAATTTGGTGTTCCAATGGTGTGGAGAGAGCCAAAAAATCATCATGATGACTGTTATTTCTGTGCAGTGCAAGTGCAAGGATTCAATAAGCATAAGAAACGAAAATGGGAGTAACATGGAATCTGCAAGAAGGCCTGTCCCTCATTGTGAAGATGTGCCTGTACCTGTGTTTACCATAAATAACAGTCATCATGATGATTTTTTGGCTCTCTCCACACCATTGGAACACCAAATTTGAAGCTTTTTCTTTGTCCTTTGCTCCATTTTCGTAATAATTCGATACATGCTTTGCACACTATGTGTGTTGCCCAAAACTTGTCTTGGTCCCCAAGCATAACCCCAAAATAGGCAAAATACACTTTTTTTTACGAAGTCTGTTATGTTTCTTCTATGTTTTGGCAGTGTGTATTCACCACAAATGTAACAGAATGAGTCTGGATCGTTAAGACAACTTCTTCTTGATGAGTTCATGCTTTTCACTGGAAAACAGACAACAACATAAAGTTAGTGCAAAAATCAAGCTATGAACAAACTTTTAGAACACTAATTAACACAAAACTATATTGAGAACTGCTCAGTTCAAGTACTAATCCAAAGAAATTAATGAGATGATGCGTCGCATTTACCAACAAGTGCTATAAATAAGATACCAAAAATCTCAAAAACTTGAGCCAATCTGGCAAAACTGATGACATATTCAGAATCAGCACCCCAAAAATACCCTAAATTCGATGAAATATCTTTGGCACCAAAAATGCTGTTGACCAGTGTAATAATTAGTATCCCTAGGGCCCATAGATATTAATATTATCAAATAAAAGCCATAATACAAATTTATGCAGCATATGGACAACACATAGTCCTCTTATTATAGACTCAATGTTCAAGTATACATATCTATAAGGTATCCATACATCTAACTCCTATTACCGGGAAGCAGAGAAACCCAGTATAGCCATTAAGGTAAATAAATGAACAAATCAATGCTTACAATGTGTGAGATGAGTGCCAAGTCCCTCGATCCCGACGCGCGTTTCATCGCCCCCTGAAGAAGTGTGGACGAAACGCCATCGGGGGACTTGTCCATATGCTGCATAAATTTGTATTATGGCTTTTATTTGATAATATTAATATCTATGGGTCCTAGGGATACTAATTATTATAAAAGGGAACCAGTTACCATTTGTTAATCGATTGCGGGCATCCAATGTGTTTAATGAGATCAGTAGCTGTATAGTCCCTCACATTTGAGGTATTGGTTAACTAGTTTGTATTGTAGTCATGTTAATATCTTTAATTTTCTAATAAAAAATGATTTTATTATGAAGTGGGGATATTGTGCTTTTTCTGTTTACCTCCTACGGGCATGTATGGTTAAACGGACGGAATTGTACAAAATTAAAATTTGCAGAAAATACCAGGTGCCAGAAAACACCTAGGATGGCTTAGTGAAGATCACACTGGTGTGGCGGAAATGATGAAGACTACCGGACCATAGTGGAGTCGGGTTGCATGATGGAATGGGTGAGGGCTGGATAATGATTATAAATAGATTTTCTTACTTATATTTAATAGACTTTGGGGTTTGGAATCAATAATGCATAATAGCGTACATTCGAGTTACATGGAATAAATTCAAAGCCAATCTCATTTCTTTCCTAAATTTGAGCGAACAGCCAAATTTGAATTTCAGCAGATTTACTCATCACGTTTCACCCTGCACCTATCTTCTGTGTCTTGTTTAGGAAGTAGCAGTACATACCTTACCTTTTCATTTTGGGATTTTGTGGTTTGTTTTAACTCACTCTTGGATCTGTTTCTGTCTCAGCACTCCTTCCCTTCTGTAGGTAATTTGCGCTCTACTCTGCCTCACGGTTCCTTAGGAGGAACGTGAAGGGCTCTATGGCCTTTCAGGCAGCATAGGTCCGAGCTGCCATTGTTTAGTCTGTTGTGGGAACCCCTAGGGATTGCGGGCCAGAATCTCTAGTCTGTAGAAGAACCAACTGGGTCATTTGTAGTTTTTTACTGTTTTACCTATTTTATGAGTTTTTACACAATCATAACAGTTGGTATAGCACAAAATTGACTCCCAAAATAATGCACGTAAATCCTATGTAAATTATAAGATCTATCTTATACAAAAAACAAAGCTGTCATACGCCAGCCTTCTGCAGCTGTATGTCCGAGATGAAATTTTAAATTAAAGGGTTTCAGACCGTTTCTCTCTAAACTGGGCTGTACGTTCCAGCGTCACTCCTACTCCTTCCTGTCGGTGTTCCCAGCCATTAAAAGCAACAGGCAGAAGGAAGAGCAGAGCTGGAGAAAGAATTCGCCACTCAGCACTAAATACAAGTAAACAAGAGTCATTTTGAGTCTCTATAGAGCTGCCCCATCCTACATGTCATTGCTTGCAGCATCCCTTCTAGCTACGGAGTGTAATGGTGTCCTCAATGTAAACTGAGCTGCATGTCAACAATGTTAGGAAAAAAAACAAAAACTCCACAATGCCTCACTTGTCATATGTCACTGCAAATTTCTGCAATGTAGGAGCTGCTCCAAGTATAGCATATCTATATACAGGATATTCATATAATGCTATTTCCACATTCCGGGCATTTTTTCATCATGTAGACTATGTCTTACGAACTTCTTGTTGTTCCTAAATTTCACAGTTCTTATTGTAAACTTTCCGCTTGCACTCAATGACAAGTACACCTTAAGGACACAGCCACAAAAGACATAATTCGAGTGGAAATAATCTGTGACGTGACGATTCCACGGTAAAATCTACCTGGGTTACATGCAGATTTGTCATGGATTTTCCTATGGATTTTGTGAAAATTTTGTGGGCATGATGTTAAAACAGCATCGCAAGTCAATTTCCATGCAGATTTTTATATAGTGTGTGGATGATATTTGGCAAAATCTCATGCACTTTGCTGCTATTTTTCCATGCTGCACATTTTCCAACTGGAAAATCAACAGCATGTCCGTCCTGCTTGAATTACCCAAATAATATCCCTATAGTGGGGGTAAATTCTCCAAATAAAGGTTCAAATTTCTCTTTTGATTTTTTAACCTAGGTTATATAGTTATATAACAGTCCCTTTACACACCTGGGCCCCCTTCTCTGACCCAGCAGTAGTCCTTGATCAGGCAGTCCCATTCTGCCCATGTTGGCTATTCCTTTGCATAATTGGATGCAATCCTACATGTTACATTTTTATTGGATTCCATATAATATGTTATATTTACCATTTGTGAGTTTTTGTACCATTTGTAATGCATTTTGTAATTTATTTTACACTAATCCATTTACCTTGCCGTTGTGATACTTACATAGAAATATATTTCATTTCCATGTATTTAATGCAATCTACTGCGCACATTGTTATATTATTAGAGCTGGAATACAAGGGCGAACATACCATAGGGGCCCAAGAGATAAGGAGGCCAATTTCCATCTCCTAGGCAGATGGAAAAATGTTAACTATAAAGGGCCATATATTGTTCTTGCACAGGGCTTTCTTCTGTCTGCGCTGGAATAAATCGTTTTACAGCTCTCAGTAAAAGAAACAAAACATTATTATTAACTATTACTTTCTCAAAGAGCACTTGTCACGTGCCATAAATATCTTTTTGTACCTGATATAAATGCCGCCGTTCTCCTGAATCAGACGCTGTTTTTCTTTTATTCCTGCGCCTCTCCGTTCCTGAGATATGGCCTCATCTTCCCTGTATACAAGTCTACTCTTTCTAGTCAACTGGGTGTGGTCATCAAGAACACACCCCCATAGAAGAGTTGAGGGCCTTGCCCACTTGGTTAAAAAGACTAGATTTATATACAGGGAAGAGGGGGCTATATCTCAGGAATGGAGAGGCACAGGAACAAAAGGAAAACTTCGCCGGATTCAGGAGAACGGTGGCTTTTATACAAGGTAAAAAAGAAATACACATTTATGTCAAAAGACAGGTCATCATCATTAAAAAATAATAATACGATTAATTCATATTTTTTTTCTTTTACTGAGAACAATAAAACATCAATCAACTGGCTAACAGGATGCCATACGCTTTTACATTTTAGATTGAACATATGTTATGTGAAATAAGACAAGATATCAGCATCAAAACTATTGATCTGCAAATCTAATATTGATTGTTTGGAAGCTTTTTCAAGGAGAAAGAAAACATCTCTACAAACCACTTCCCATGTTCCCCCAGTGCTTCTCCCGACTGACCACATCCCTTCACGTCGGCCTGTTCTATCAAGTCATAGAAGCCTCTTAAGGTATAGGAATAGTGGCTTATGTCTGTGCAAGTGGTTGGAGAACTACATATTTCTTATAATCCATGTTTAGAGCATTAAGACTAATTCACTACATATATTTAGAGAGGTTATCAGTTTATGTCTGATCTGTATTAATTTACTCTAGTATAATAATAATTATATTGAAAACCTTTACAAAAATGTGTCATTTCCAAGAATGACCTTCATCATTCAAAGGATTCCTTGCTGAGAAAGCGGCAGACGTCTCTTGTGGAGGTGATGATGTCAGTAACTTCTGGGGGAAGATGGTTGGGTGCATCAGTTACAGTAGTAGGACGTATTAATCTATAAAAAAAAGCATTCACCGCACTTATACTGCCAGGGTTACTTCTGCATCTGCGCTTTTTTCAGTGTCATACTTTATTTTAATGTTCTTTTTGAATATTCCAAAAGCCATTATAATATGTAAATTAGATTGATGGGATGTAATTTGGAAGATCAGTTTTATTGCTAAAGGCTGAGGTTGGTGTCAAGTTAGAACTGTAACCGTATGTCATCTCCTTGATGCTGCCCTTTCTCATGGCTTTTGAAAACTTACATTTTAATCTCTGAAGTGATCGACCAGCGAGGAGTCTACTATAAGGGTAGGAGTCTGTGGTAATCAGGCTCTCTTGCCCTTTTAACAGTGATTGACTTTTTCCTTATTACTGTGCAAAGGGAGAAATCTGTCAATCAACCAAGGGAGGCTGGGTAAAGTGCACAGCTGATGAAGAAAGCAGATGGAGGTCCTCAAAGCAGACCCCCACTCTATGTCCATATCCCATAAATTATGCATGGGGATTACTTTACTTTAAAGTGTACCGGTCATTTCATAATAGACTGCTATGAGTGTAAATTAGGAATAACATGTTTGGCCACTTTAGGACTTGTAGCCTACATTTTTTTTTCAGTTTTCACTTCTGTGGGCTCAATCTCTAATTTTCATTTTTCTATGAACTATATGGTGAAGACTAGCTACTGTAATGTCTCCCATACACCACACACATAGAGACATGAGGGAATTACTGTAATCTTGTCTCTATGCATCCAACGTTCAGATGTAGTAGGATGGAGGACAGTGTTGAGCAGTGTAACTGTGAATCCAGCTCTGGGGGAAGAAAAACACTTCCTAAAAAGCAGCAGCAATGCTTTCTCTTTTAGTGTGTTTCTGCTGACTCATCCCCTTTATAGATTTCAATCATCAACTATAATTTGTCTTGAGCAAGATAGATTTTTGCTGGATTTCTCAATGAATGATTAGCTCAAGAGGCAGGAGTGGGAAAAGAAGTAGCTCAAAAGTGAAGAAAAAGTGCATTTCTCTGAAAAAATATTACACATCTGTCATCATGAGTCTGAGCCCTGCTCCCTTCACCCTGGTCCTCTAAACTTTCTTGTTCTCCACATCGTGCTTTGCCAGTAGCCCGGCGTCCTCCAATGTGATCTTTCACCTTGGCCTATATATGGACCTTCAAGACACATATCTGTGCCTTGCTATTAAGACTTTAGTGCTCTGGAGTTCTGCCTGCCAGCGGCTTCCAGTTCCTCAGTATCTCTGCAACCTATCTATAGTCTCCAGGATGTCTCCTGGCTGCGCGCCTGCTAGTTCCCCAGTGTCTTTGCAACCTGTCTACAGTTTCCAGGACGTCTCCTGGCTGCATGCGTCTTCTTGTTCCCCAGTATCTTTGAAGCCTGTCTACGGTCTCCAGGACATCTCCTGTCTGCCTGTAGCTTTCAATTCTCCAGTATCTCTGCTATCTTTCTCCTGTGTGCCTCACCTTATTGCGGCACCAACACCTGTGGCCCGTGTACCCACTCGGACCTTGGACTTAGAGGATATACCTCAACTAGTGATCCCCTTAACAGATATATTATAAAGTTTCTTATATTTACGTGTCCTGTTGATTTATGCAAAGTTTGTTGTTTATGACAGTGGCTCTAACTACCCCTAATTGCGATGTGTGCTCCACTGGTGTATGAGGATTGTTTATTACTTATAATGCTATTCTATATACTATATACAATTAGTTTAGAGAATAGGCTGCAGTCACAGATAAACTGAATCCATACAAAATGAGTTTCGTATTAGTACTCAGGCCCACTTAGCCTTCCTAATGTGCAGTCTCAGATGTATATTCTGTTGCATATCTGTTCATTATTTACTAACTATATGTCCTATTTACAGTGCCACCGATACACCACAAAACCCATTAATGAGTCCGAGCATGATCAAGGCACAATGCCCTACATTTATTACGTCTGCCCGCTTTACTTTATAATAAATCTTCCTTATTTTCTGTAATCTGCATGGAGAATTGTGCATCACGTCATTTAGGCATGTACTTGAAGGAATCAATGAACGCCTTACTTTATTACTGGCACAATAAAGACAGAAGGGTATGTGGTGTTCCTAACACATTTATTTCACAGTAATTTGGTTTGATTCTATAGACAAACTCATTTTTTTTCTCCCTGTAATGGGTCCTTTATATGGATTCCTAAGTCCTGTAGACACAAAGGCACAAGAATGAGAGGATATAGTTCAAAGTGGACGACCAATTTACACTCGGATAGTCATTATTCAATAATCATTGTGACATTCAAAGGTTTGCTACAACATTATACACATTTAGGCATGCCTACAGGAAGGCAGAATGTATACGGTTAGGCGCAATTAACTATTGAAGACTATTCGATTTATACTGTATCTTAAAGGATGCAGATATCAAAGGGGTTATTTGGTTGGGAAAGACTATTTTCAAATACCCCATCAGGGAGTTGTGCATTAATAGGGACGGGTATTTAGTTTAGATCCCTAATCTGTTTAACAGAGCAGAAATTGGCAACAATATGGTACTTTTATCCTGGCACGTCCACCCATTATGTTACCAGCCTATTACGGTAATTTAAAATGGCACCTTGTAGTGCTTAATTTCCTCTTTCGTATAATCTTCCCCATAATGATATTTTCATTTTCATATAATTTCCCCTCCTGGGCTGTTATATGCCCAGTCATGCCATATTCCCTGCAATGTCAGTTCCGATATGATACAATTTTCCATGGGATTTTATTTCCCTTATGATGCCATTTCTCCTATTTCACCTGTGATTTTATTTCCTCTGTAATGTATTTTCTCTTGTGATGTCATTTCCTTGAGATGTCATTTCAACTGTGATGTCATTTACCCTTTGATGTTTTCACTGTGAGGTCATTTCCCCCGTGATGTCATTTCTCCTGTGATTTCTTTTCCCCTTTAATGTCATTACCTCTGTGATGCCAATTCCTCAATGATGTCATTTCCTCTATGATGTAATTTCCTCTATGATGACATTTCCCTTGTGATGTTCTTTCCCCTACAATGTCATTTCTCTTGTGACATAACTGCCCCTGTAATTTATTTTCCCCGTTGATGCCATGTCCTCTGTGATGCCAATTCCTCTATGGTGTCACTTCCTCTATGTCGTCACTTCCTCTATGATGTCACTTCCTCTTTGATGACTTTTCCCCTGTGATGTCATTTCCCCCATGATGACAGATTCCATAGTAGATTAGAGCTGGTAGACTAAGATGTTTAGTATAATTAAAGCTTACATTAGTCCTAATATAGATACATTTTTTTTTATCCAAGCACAAACAAAAAAATGAATTATCTAAAAGTCTCAAAAAGATCTTATGCTGTATGCTCTTAAATGTTCACTCTGTACAGCTCAGTCACCTTAATTTTTTGAGTGCTCATTAATACATCATCAATTTACTGTTCATTCAGTTATAGATACCTAGATATGATATCGATAGATTGATAAAAAGATAATAGACAGACATAGATTCACTCCTCAACATTGACATTGTCAGTTCTCAGAAGGAAAAGTTGCACAATTATGGAAATCACAGGGTGGATGGACATGTTAATAAATAGAAAAAAAATTATTAAAACAAAATATAAAAAAAAAAATATTCATTCAGTTTTAAGTATGAGCGCCATGTGCAGATATTCCCACACATCCAGCCTCATCTGCTATCAATGAGGTTATTAATGGTCCTCTGAGGAAGCTTCTACCACATTGAAGGCACTTGGGTATCAAATCATCAAGATGCACTGCTGGCAGCTTCTGTACAATTGCCAACCAATGACTTCCAAGTTGTGCTCGATGGGAGACAAGTCTGGGGATGCTATGCGGCCATGTAAGTCCATAGTATCACGTTTAGGCTGCTCACAGTAACATACATAGTAACATAGTAACATAGTTATTAAGGTTGAAGGAAGACTTTAAGTCCATCTAGTTCAACCCATAGCCTAACCTAACATGCCCTAACATGTTGATCCAGAGGAAGGCAAAAAAAACCCATGTGGCAAAGAGTAAGCTCCACATTGGGGAAAAAAATTCCTTCCCGACTCCACATACGGCAATCAGACTAGTTCCCTGGATCAATGCCCTATCAAGGAATCTAATATATACTGTATACCCTGTAACATTATACTTTTCCAGAAAGGCATCCAGTCCCCTCTTAAATTTAAGTAACGAATCACTCACTACAACCTCATACGGCAGAGGGTTCCATAGTCTCACTGCTCTTACAGTAAAGAATCCGCGTCTGTTATTATGCTTAAACCTTCTTTCCTCCAGACGTAGAGGATGCCCCCTTGTCTCTGTCACCGGTCTATGATTAAAAAGATCATCAGAAAGGTCTTTGTACTGTCCCCTCATATATTTATACATTAACATAAGATCACCCCTTAGTCTTCGTTTTTCCAAACTAAACAGCCCCAAGTGTAATAACCTATCTTGGTATTGCAGACCCCCCAGTCCTCTAATAACCTTGGTCGCTCTTCTCTGCACCCGCTCCAGTTCAGCTATGTCTTTCTTATACACCGGAGACCAGAACTGTGCACAGTATTCTAAGTGTGGTCGAACTAGTGACTTGTATAGAGGTAAAATTATGCTCTCCTCATGAGCATCTATGCCTCTTTTAATGTATCCCATTATTTTATTTGCCTTTATAGCAGCTGCCTGACACTGGCCACCAAATGTGAGTTTGTCATCCACCCATACACCCAGGTCTTTTTCATTGACGGTTTTGCCTACAGTTTTAGAATTAAGCACATAGTTAAACATCTTATTACTTCTGCCCAAGTGCATGACCTTACATTTATCCCCATTAAAGCTCATTTACCATTTATCAGCCCAAGCTTCTAGTTTACATAAATCATCCTGTAATATAAAATTGTCCTCCTCTGTATTGATTACCCTGCAAAGTTTAGTGTCATCTGCAAATATTGAAATTCCGCTCTGTATGCCCCCTACAAGGTCATTAATAAATATGTTAAAAAGAGGGCCCAATACTGACCCCTGTGGTACCCCACTTCTAACCACGACCCAGACCGACTGTGCTCCATTAATAACCACCCTTGGTTTCCTATCCCTGAGCCAGCTCTTAACCCACTTACACATATTTTCCCCTATCCCCATTATTCTCATTTTATGTATCAACTTTTTGTGTGGCACCGCATCAAAAGCTTTTGAAAAGTCCATATACACTACATCCACTGGGTTCCCTTGGTCCAGTCCGGAACGTACCTCTTCATAGAAATTGATGAGATTAGTCTGACAGGAATGGTCCCTAGTAAACCCGTGCTGATACTGGGTCATGAGGTTATTCCTCTTCAGATACTCCAGTATAGCATCCCTTAGAATGCCCTCCAGGATTTTACCCACAGTAGAGGTTAGGCTTACTGGCCTATAATTTCCGAGTTCATTTTTTGTCCCCTTTTTGAATATTGGCACCACATTTGCTATACGTCTTTAGTCTTTAAAGATTAAAAATAATGGTCTATCAATGGCTGTACTTAATTCCTGCAGTACTCGGGGGTGGATCCCATCCGGGCCCGGAGATTTGTAAATTTTAGTGATTTTTAGACGCCGCCGTACTTCCTGCTGGGTTAAGCAGGTGACACTTAATGGGGAATTTTTGTTATCACTGATTATATTGTCTGCCATGGGATTTTCTTGTGTAAACACTGATGAAAAATGTCATTTAGCATATTGGCTTTTTCCTCATCCTCATCCACCATTTCACCCAGACTATTTTTAAGAAGGCCAACACTATCATTTTAGTTTCTTACTATTTACGTAGTTAAAGAATATTTTGGGATTATTTTTACTCTCTCTGGCAATGAGTCTCTCTGTCTCAATCTTTGCTGCCTTGATTTGCTTTATACAGAATTTACTTAATTTTCTGTATTTATTTAATGCCTCCTCACTACCTACTTCCTTTAATTCTCTAAATGCTTTCATTTTGTCACTTATTGCGCCCCTTACAGCTTTATTTACCCATATTGGTTTCCTCCTATTTCTAGTATGTTTATTCCCATACGGTATATACTGTGCACAGGTCCTATCCAGGATGCTAATAAACGTCTCCCATTTTCTTTGTGTACTTTTATGTCTCAGGATATCGTCCCAGTTAATTGCACCAAGATCATCTCTCTTCCGTTGGAAATTTGCCCTCCTGAAGTTTAGTGTCCTTGTAACCCCTCTACTACCCATCTTATTAAAGGATACATGAAAACTTATTATTTTGTGATCACTATTCCCCAAGTGACCCCCAACCCTTAGGCCATGTGCACACGTTCAGGATTTTTCGCTATAAAAACGTGATAAAAACGCGAAAAAAACGCTTACCGTATTTTCCGGCGTATAAGACGACTGGGCGTATAAGACGACCCCCCAACTTTACCAGTTAAAATATAAAATCTTCTTAAAAGTCGGGGGTCTTCTTATACACCCTATGTCGTCTTATAGGGCCGGTGAATATGTGCCTTTTGGGGGGGGGGGGAGTGATCCTGATGACGAGGGGGCGTCTCGCAGGAAAGTGAGTATCCCCCATTACCTTATCGTAGCGGTGCAGCGTGGGGGTCTCAGTGCTGGGAGTGGCGGCGGCGGCTGCTGTGCTCTGGTGCGGCGGCTGCTGTGCTCTGGTGCGGCGGCTCCTCTTCTGTGTGGGGCCTCTGTGCTGTGGGGTGGCGGTGGCGGCGGCATATCTTTATCCAGTTGGGGCTCCTCCGGCATCTCCTTAGCCCTGGAGGCCCCGCCGCAACTCCATCGGTGCAATGCAGCGGCCATTTTCCCGGAGGCAGCTCAATAGGTGCGATGCGGTGGCCTCCGGGAAAATGGCCGCTGCTCAGATTCAGATCTCGTCCCGAAATCTCGGGACACGAGATCTGAATCTGAGCAGCGGCCATTTTCCCGGAGGCCACCACATTGCACCGATGGAGTTGCGGCGGGGCCTCCAGGGCTAAGGAGATGCCGGAGGAGCCCCAACTGGATAAAGATACGCCGCTGCCGCCGCCACCCCACAGCACAGAGGCCTCACACAGAAGAGGAGCCGCCGCACCACAACACAGCAGCCGCCGCCGCTCCCAGCACTGACACCCCCACGCTGCACCGCTAGGATAAGGTAATGGGGATTACTCACTTTCCTGTGAGACGCCCCCTCGTCATCAGGATCACTCCCCCTCCCCACCCACCATATACACCGGCGTACAAGACGATTCCCGGCGTATAAGACGACCCCCGACTTTTAAGAAGATTTTCGGGGGTTAAAAAGTCGTCTTATACGCCGGAAAATACGGTACATATGCCTCCTATTATTTACAGGGTATTCTGCATTTTTTGTACAAATGTTGCATTTTTTTCCGCGAAAAAATCGCATCGCGGAAAAAAAAGCAACATGTTCATTAAAAATGCGGAATTGCGGGGATTCCGCACACCTAGGAGTGCATTGATCTGCTTACTTCCCGCACGGGGCTATGCCCACCATGCGGGAAGTAAGCAGATTATGTGCGGTTGGTACCCAGGGTGGAGGAGAGGAGACTCTCCTCCACGGACTGGGCAACATATAATTGGTAAAAAAAAAGAATTAAAATAAAAAATAGTGATATACTCACCCTCTGATGGCCCCCGAAGTGTTCCCGCCTCTCCGGTGCATGCTCTCTCTTCCGTTCCTATAGATGGTGTGGTTCAGGACCTGTGATGACGTCGCTGTCTTGTGATTGGTCGCGTGACCGCTCATGTGACTCACGCGACCAATCACAAGCCGCGACGTCATCGAAGGTCCTGAACCACACCGGCATCTATAGGAATGGACGCCGCTGAGGAGATTGGCTGTCTGCAGAGGGTGAGTATAACCATTTTTTTATTTTTTTTTAATTATTTTTAAACATTATATCTTTTACTATAGATGCTGCATAAGCAGCATCTATAGTAAAAAGTTGGTCACACTTGTCAAACAGTATGTTTGACAAGTGTGACCAACTTGTCAGTCAGTTTTCCAAGCGATGCTACAGATCGCTTGGAAAACTTTAGCATTCTGCAAGCTAATTACGCTTGCAGAATGCTAAAAAAACCGCAAAAAAAACGAAAAAAAAAAAACCGCAAAAAAAAAATGCGGATTTCTTGCAGAAAATTTCCGGTTTTCTTCAGGAAATTTCTGCAAGAAATCCGGACGTGTGCACATACCCTTATATTTGCTATGCGGACTGGCCTGTTGGTTAATATTAGGTCTAGCAGTGCCCCCCTTCTAGTTGGGTCCTGAACCAGTTGTGAAAGGTAATTGTCTCTCATAGTTGTGAAATTCGATTACCTTTGCTGGAACTGCAGGTTTCTGTTCCCCAATCTATTTCAGGGTAGTTGAAGACCTCCATAATAATGACTTGTCCTTGAGTCGCAGCTTCATCTATTTGCTTTATGAGGATATTCTCAGTTGCTTCCATTATTTTTGGAGATTTATAACAAACCCCTATCAGTAATTTATTATTTTTTCCCCCTCCCCTTATCTCCACCCACAGGGACTCTACATTTTCATTAGATTCACCTATATTATCACGCAGGATGGGATTTAAGGACGATTTTACATATAGACACACCCCACCCCCTCGCTTATCTGTACGGTCATTTCTGAAAAGGCTATAGCACTGCAAGTTAACAGCCCAGTCTTGGCTCTCATCGAGCCATGTTTCAAATATCCCCACCATGTCATAATTACGCTCCAACAACATTAATTCTAATTCATCCATTTTGTTGGCGAGGCTTCTGGCATTAGTATACATGCACTTTATGTATCTCTCTGTACCTCTGTTCTTTCTTAAATTATTAATTGATCTAACCCTACCCCCCATGCCACCGCCACCCCACAACTTCCTTATTTGTGCCCAGGTCTCTATCTGCCCTATCTTCCCCTCCTATAAATTGGATACCCTCCCCCCCAATCCCTAGTTTAAACACTCCTCCAACCTTCTAGCCATTTTCTCCCCCAGCACAGCTGCACCTTCCCTATTGAGGTGCAGCCGGTCCCTAGCGTAGAGCCTGTAGCCAACTGAGAAGTCGGCCCAGTTCTGCAGGAACTCAAGCCCCTCCTTCCTACACCAATTCTTGAGCCACTTATTAACCTCCCTAATCTCCCGTTACTTCTCTGGTGGGCATGTGGTACAGGCAGTATTTCGGAAAATACCACGTTGGAGGCCCTTGCTTGCAACTTGCAGCCTAATTCCCTGAAATCGTTTTTAAGGACCTTCCGCCTACCTCTAACTTTGTCATTTGTGCCAATGTGCACCATGACCGCTGGGTCCTTGCCAGCCCCTCCCAGTAACCTGTCAACCCGATCAGCGATGTGTCGGACTCGAGCACCAGGTAGGCAGCACACCGTTCGACGATCCCTGTCTTTGTGAAAGATTGCCCTATCTGTTCCCCTAATAATTGAGTCCTGTTGTGAATTTGGATTCTGGGCTCCCCCGGTGGCTACTGGTGGAATTGAACTGGTGTCTTCATCTTCTCTGTTCACCTGTTCCCATCAAGATGTGGGAGTCGCTATATAACCTTGCTGCTCTGTTAGTTGCTTGCCGGTCAACAATGTTATCAGAAGCCTCTCTGTGCTTGTTCCTGCTCCTAGACAACTACTAGATAAGTTGGACTCTTGTCCATGTTTGTTTTTGCATTTTTGTTCCAGTTCACAGCTGTAGTTTCGTTACTGTGTCTGGAAAGCTCTTGTGAACAGGAATTGCCACTCTGGTGTTATGAGTTAATGCCAGAGTTTTAAAGTAATTTCTGGATGGTGTTTTGATAGGGTTTTCAGCTGACCATGAAAGTGTCCTTTCTGTCTTCTGCTATGTAGTCAGTGGACCTCAAATTTGCTAAACCTATTTTCATACTACGTTTGTTATTTCTTCTTAACTCACCGCCAATACATGTGGGGGGCCTCTGTCTCCTTTCGGGGTATTTCTCTAGAGGTGAGCTAGGACTAATATTTTCCTCTGCTAGCTTTATTTAGTCCTCCGGCTGGTGCTGGGCATCTAGAATCAACGTAGGCATGCTACCCGGCCACTGCTAGTTGTGCGTTAGGTTTAGATCATGGTCAGCTCAGTTCCCATCTTCCAAGAGCTAGTTCCTATATATGCTTATGCTATGTTCTCTTGCCATTGAGATCATGACAGAGTCCCCCACTTCCAGCACCTGTCTGGCCTGCCCTGCTCTCCTATTTCCCTCCTTACTGGAGCAGTCACTCCTTCGGCTTTCAGATGACATGCCTGGCTGCAGCCTGTAGTGGCACCCCCCTCATCTACCAACTTAGCAAACTTATTGGGGTGTGCCAGATCAGGACTAGCCTCCCTGGCACTCTTCCCTCTACCTTCTAACTGTCACCCAGCTTGCTACTCCACTGTCCTGCAGCTCCATCCTACTATCCCCCCCATCTATCCCATTGAGCATCTGCTCAGTGAGCAGAAGACTCCTCTCCATATTGTCAATGGATCGCAGTGTTGCCAGCTGCACATTTAGATCCAGAATCTGGGCTTCCAAATGCTCAACGTGCTCACATCTCACACAGCAGTATGCACCCTCGACCGGCTGCTCAAGGACTGCATACATGTGGCAAGATGTGCACTGGATGGCATTAATAGTGGAGCACATTTCCTAATGGGGATTGCTCCACACAGAAACGTTAAATAAAAAATAAATACAAAGTATTAATAAAATACAGACAGCAATTCAGTAATTCCTCCCTTGGAAACTCCCTGAATCGAAAGTCACTGAATCACAAGTCAAGTCACACACTTACCGCCGTTCACATTTACGCTCAGGTCACACTCAGCTCGCTCACATTCGCTAAGCTGAAGATTTAAAGAGATTTTTTTTCTCTTTCCCCTCAGCAGCAATCCACCTTGCTGTTCAAAATGTGGCCCAGTGTTATGTTGAATAAGAAATGGCCATGTTATTGGTTCCACAACCAAATCAATGTAATGCTGAGCTATTAGTGTACCTGGAATGAGGACTACAAGTGCCCGTCTACTGTACTTTGTGCCAACCCACACCACAATCTCAGGAGTAGGACCAGTGTGATATTCCCTCAAGAATGTCTATCATGGCATAGCTCATGTGGTCTCAAGACCAATCTCTGTCTGTCATTGCATCCAAGACAAGGATGGAGTCTGCTTGGCCTAATCATGCTACCCTGGCCTGCAGCTATTGAGCACATCTAGGATGTTATTGGCTGGCAATTACAAAAGCTGCTGCCAGCAGTAGATCTTGATGACTCGTGTGCATAGTGTATTCAGCGCGACAGAACATTCCTTAGACAACCATTGATGTTTTCACTGATAGCAGCCAAGGCTGTAAGTGCCAAATTTTCTAAGGTGGTGCTTATACTCCATACTGACTAAATCAAGATGTTTCTAAAATCTTGTTTACATTTTTTCATCCTTTGCAGATCAGTAACATATCTATCCATCCTGTGATGTCCATCATTCCACAAGGTTTCCTTCTTACTATATCAATTTCAACATTGAGGTGTGCAGATAGACAGATAGATAAATCGATCGCTAGAAAGATCGATAGCAAAATAGTCAAAGAAAAAATGAAAAGAAGCAGAGATTCAGTATATCACGGGTGCAAGCCTCCAGATCCTCAACCGTTGGACCATAAAACTATAGATATGCCAAAAAAAGGAAGCCGTTCCATCTGTTTGCAGATGAAAAAAGGTGGATTATATTCCATGCCTGATAGGTTCCATGTGGAATTGAAACATTGCTGCTTACACAGGCATGGAATAAAGTCCACCTTGTTTTTTTTATCTGCAAACAGATGGATATGCCGTTTTTTTGCAATGTCTAGATAGACAAAGAGATTTATATATGCATTTATACAATAATAAAGCTGCAGGTGATTTGCGGTATACATAGTAGAACAGAGAAACTATGTATTACCATTCATCTGTCAATGGATGATTATCTTTACGTGACATTATCAGAGCAGAAAGAGTCATGAAAAGGACAAAAAATTAAGAGAGGGTGTGCGGAAGTATTTAAGGAAAAAAGGTAGCGACATTTTCATTGTAAGATGAAACCTAGACGAGCTTCCCAATGAAGTAGATGGCGGGATTTAGATTTCCTATTTTTCATTATGCTCTCTGGCTTACTCTTCCTATCTATCTCTCGCTCTATCTCTCTATGTACCAAGATATTTGCAAACATTTAATACTGGGAGAGAAAAGTCTGATGAAAAAAAAATGGTTAGGGTCCATAACAAAAAAGGTCGCCTTGTCATGGCTGGTGGGCATTTACAAATTGGACAATTTGCAAGTAAAGAACCCCATTTTATAACTATAATATTTATGGTAATAATGTAGTTCAAAATTCATAAATGCAAGGCTTGCATATAATTGGATCATATATATATATTTTTTCATATAAAATATAGGGTAATTGGCCAATTATAGACCCTTTCTAGCTCAAATTCACATGAATGCCCACATTATATTATACCAGTAGCTTGGACGTCTGAGCGATTATGACGCTCCCGCCACTAGATGACCGCTCATTCACAAGCTCAGACGTGCCTGACAAAATTCATTACCTCTAAAAACCTAAGCAACTTCCAAATTGGAAGCCAATGATCATTTCTGTAGGCATGTGTTTCCAAAACAGATTATATTATACAGAAGAGTTGAGTGTATTATTGGCTTGTGCATTGCACACGTTAAGGGACAATTTTGCCCTGACTGTAAAAAAAAAAATGTAAGGCATCAGTGATTTTTTTTGAAGCTGAAGAAACTTATGCAGATTATTTTGGCTGCAATATCTCTCGGCGGCACATGCGCACCACTGCTTCATTTGTTGTCCATTGTGATAGCTGAGCAGAGACAATAATTGGAGTACTGCATATGCCTTTTCCCATTCCTGGAATTGATGTGGGTTCCAACAACTCAGATCGAAAGGTCGAGGTCGACTTGTCGAGTTCCAATTAGTTTCATTGACTAGAATCCGCATTATCAAGAAATCTTATTTACCAGTGAAATAATTTTGCTACCTAAATATCAATGATTGATTTGTTTATATTTCTTTCTAAGGAAAAGGAGATTCTACTATTTTACCCCTGATGTAGGATATTGATGTGCTGGAGAGGATTTATAGAAGATATTGAACTAGATGAATCTAAACAAAAATAAAAAAAATTGGAAAAAATTATTGGAAAAAAATCGGGCTACTCCAGACTGGAAAAAAAGCATTATAAGTTATCCAATTACAGTAAGACGCATAAGGTCAACCAACAGAACTGGCATCACTAAAAAAAAGTATTATGTCAAATTCAATCTTTGCTTATTAAAAGGATAAAATAACAATTATGAATACTACAAATGAGGCAAGACTAAATGAGTGAAATGTAGAGGTCTTAAAGAAAGAAGTAGAAAGATTGTATCTAGTAACATAGAAAAACTCACTAATATACCATCCTTTAAAAAGTTCTTTTCAGTGATCACCTTCACCTTCTAGAAGCCTCTACAGACAAACTCAGCTGTATGAAGACTAAAATAATTCCCTACACCTCTCGGTCTAACCACCAGACCACATGCAACTATCTAATCTTGGCTATTATGCACTTTTTCCCTTGATGATTCCTCACCACTAAAGGGCAACTTCAATAAGAAAGGAGAATGTGAATTATTTTGTAGTACAAACCTATATATTTCTTCTTTCTTCCCTCATTTTCACCTAATTTCTTTTTTACTTTCCTAAATATTTCATTGCAAGGTCAACATTTAGTAAACATCCAAATTATGATGGCCAACCTTTTGTTTTCTCTTTGACCTTGTTCACGAAAAAAGTCCGGAAAGGACTGAAACCACCAAGATGATGCCGACCATAAACCATTCCTGTAATTTCTATCCTATTCTATTCTTTAGGAGAATCTAAAAGTTATGTTTTAGACAGCAATTTTCTAGGCAGCTGTATTACTGAAGAAATTAAGAAATTGGTGTTATGGAGAATCTGTTTCCATATCACACTAAGACAACTAACCTTTAGAGAAAAATGAGGTAGTAGAGAAGAAACGGTGGTGGTGTCCGTCAGCCGCCAAGAATGTCAAGATCAACCAGGTGTTGAAGAAACACATTTATTTTAAAAACAATGCGTTTCGCAGCTGGATAAACTCCTTAAGGTATATCTGAAGAAGGAGTTGACCTAAACCCAAAACGCTTTGTAATGTAAAAAAAAAAATGTTTCTTCAACACATGGTTCATTGTGATATCCTTGGCAACTCTCAGACACCACCACCATTTCTTCTCTACTACCTTGATCTACTTCTTCATCAGCTGGGTGTGAGTGCAGCGGCTGGAGCAGCAGCCTTCCATTGTTCTCTTAGCAGAAAAAAAAAAAGGAAGGTGGGCATATTTTCATCAATTTTTCAATGAAGCCAAGCCTCAGGCGTTAGGTGTATTTCTTTTTAAACTAGCGGTTATATTGAGATTTTTATTTATTTAGATGGGCTTTTTTAAAAAATTTAATTAAAAGAATGCACATTGATCTTAAAGAGTAACCTTTGTCTTAATTTTCATCTTGGAAATCAAATGTACAGATGAGTGAATGATTGATCATTCACTCTCAATTTATAGGTAAAGTCTGTAAAATCTGTATTCAGTGAGGACAGATTTTCCTATTACTGAGATAGGAGATAACAGTTGTTGCATTTAAAATTTTATGGAGGAGGAAGGAGCTAGAGGCGGACACAATTCCCACTCCTGAAACGACAGTTACAGTTCTACATAGAACTTTATGAGCACTAACTGCCATCTCCTATTTCAGTAATAGGAAAATCTGTATACACTGAAGACACATTTTACCTGTGATTTGGGAATTTTGAGAATTATTAGTCCAAGAGGGGAAAGAAGCAGATTTCTCTGATAAGATATATTACAAAGTTCGTTATGTTCACGTGTGCTGTTAATTTATGAAAAAAATAATGAAAACAAAAGTTACCCTATAAGTCTAAGAAAATTAAACTATTGATAGGAGAATACAAGGTTAACCTGATCCAAATAAATTGGCTAACTGTCCTTGTGGGATCAGAGAACTGTAGTTTTACCCACAAATCATAAGTGACCACATTTGCCTAGAGGGGCCGTTGGCTTGTACTGCTGTTCTCCTGATTTAATAGCTAGGTCTGGGAAAGACTGAGCCTAACAGACAAGTGTCTTTTTCATTCTATGTATCCTATATAATACTGTACTTGATATCACATTTATATATTCTTCATACCTTTAAATTATTCCTAATAATTAGTGATGAGCGAATATACTCGTTACTCGAGATTTCCCGAGCACGCTTGGGTGACCTCCGAATATTTTTTAGTGCTCGGAGATTTAGTTTTCATCGTCGCAGCTGGATGATTTACAGCTATTAGCCAGCTTGTTTACATGTGGGGATTCCCTAGCAACCAGGCAACCCCCACATGTACTTATGCTGGCTAACAGATGTAAATCATTCAGCTGCGGGAAGAAAAACTAAATCTCCGAGCACTAAAAAATACTCAGAGGACACCCGAGAATGCTCGGGAAATCTCGAGTAACAAGTATTTTCACTCATCACTAATAATAATCAATTACAGTATTAATAATTGAAGCCTGTGATTGTCATTTGTAATTAAATTGACATTAATATTTTTTCCCCTTCTGGTTATTAGTTCCTGACCTGAATCAATCCAAAGAGATAATTTATATATTTTTAAAGTGGCTCTTAATTTTGATAAATTCATTTTTTTTTTTTAAGAAAGGTCCTATAATAAGCTGATCACAAAGTGTCCCTCTGTTCTAAACTATGTGTTCCTTTTTTCCTACAGTGCCCCCGCAGGGCAAATTGAGCATTACACAATCCCTATTCAAATTAATGAATTCTCTTACATAGACATCAATGTATATATCACCAAAAAAATAACAAAATTCATTAAGATTTGTGTAGTCATGAACAATTATCCAGACTCTGCATTTATTATTGCTTTTTTTGTCTCTAAATGCTTTAAAAAAAATTATGTAAATTCCATGTAAGCGTTTAGGCACTCCATGTCATTTTCTCAAGCCTTCATTTTCTCTTTCTCCCTTTCTGTGGCCTGGTTTTATCAGCGTGGGAAGCTGAAAATGTGTCTGTACTTATTTTATCTGCAGCAACAGAGACAAAAAAAAACCAAGGAGAGAAAGGGAAAGACAATGCAAAGCAGAAAGCAAGAGAGAGAAGGGGAGGAGAGGAAAGATACCTGCACACTCACCGCTGTGTGCATGCAAATGCTGATATATTTTATTAATAATGGAGTCGATGTATCATAAGACCATATATTACATTAGCTTTCTCGGTTTTAAATTTATGAGCCCAGGTATTACAATAGGAGCATTGGAGTGAAATAATAACTAAGTCTGTAGACTGCACTATGAATAAGGGAATGCGCATTATAAAAGACATATGCTAAAAGGGAACCGGTCTGCTAATTCATGCAGGAAGAAACCAAGGGAAGAACAAATTAGAGACTGGCCACTAGAGATCAGCGGATCTGACAAATTCAAACTCACCAGATCATGTGGATTTTTCCAGAAAATTCAATTTTGCAATTAAATTATTCTCTGCAAATTAGTTGTTCCTTATTCTACAGACCCCAGAGCATAATAAACCTAATAAAGCAGCACAGTGGCTCAGTGGTTAGCATTCCAGCCTTGCCGTGCTGGAGTCCTGGGTTCTAATCCCACCAAGGACAACATCTGCAAGAGGTCTGTATGTTCTCCCCATGTTTGTGTGGGTTTCCTACGGGTTCTCTGGTTTCCTCCCACATTCCAAAGACATAGTCATAGGGAATCTACATTGTGAGCCCCAATGGCTCACAACAGACAATTTGCATATTTCCCAGAGGAGCATCTCGACATGCTTAACATGTCACTCTCTGCAAGAAGAAACGATACTTCTTGGATCCCGGTCAGATGCCTCTCACTCAGCCAAACCAGATCTCCACTTTGCACTGATGCGAAACACAGTGTCTGCAAATTGAGATTCTGGTTTGGCTTTTATCCTAAGTCATGTGATAAGGCTTGTTAAAGGGTCGAAATTGACTGTTAGGATTGCTACTTCCAATAGGTGGCACTAGAGTTCTAGTCCTCTTCCTCTCTGAAGAGACAATTTGCCAATGGGGACACTGACAGTAATGTCTGTAAAGCGCTGTTGAATTAAAGGCACTATATAAATGAGTAAAATAAATAAGTGGAAAAAAAAATACATATACTCCCCTTACCGACCCCTACACTCCTCACTGTCGCTCGTCCTGTATTTGTCGCATCTTCTTATCACCACCGTGAGTGTTAAAGTCTGTATGCTCGGCTAGGACTTTTGTCTGCGATCGTTTATCATTGTCTCAAGGCTAGGACTTTTGTCTCTGATGCAGCCTGGAATGGTTGTGACTTAATGTGTGTATGTGCAAAACCGTCCTGGGCCTCATCAGAGTCAGAAACTCTAGCCTAGCATGAAGAGACCTGGGATTTCAGTACTCGCAGGGACAGTAAGAAGATGTTAAGGAGAATCGAATGAGGGATGGTGAGGAGAGAAGGGGCTGGAGAGGTAAGCGGTAAGGGGAGTGACACTAAGCAGATGGGACGAGAATCGGATGAGGAATGGTGAGGAGCGGAGGGGCTGGAGAGGTGAGTGGTAAGGGGGAGTGACAGTAAGAAGATGCGATGAGAACCGGATGAGGGATGTGAGGAGCGGAGGGGCTGGAGAGGTGAGTGTTAAGGGGAGTGACACTAAGCAGATGCGACGAGAATCGGATGAGGAATGGTGAGGAGTGGAGGGAGTGGAGGGGCTGGAGAGGTGAGTGGTAAGGGGAGTGACAGTAAGCAGATGCAATGAGAACCGGATGAGGGATGTGAGGAGCAGAGGGGCTGGAGAGGTGAGTGGTAAGGGGAGTGACACTAAGCAGATGCGACGAGAATCGGATGAGGAATGGTGAGGAATGGAGGGAGTGGAGGGGCTGGAGAGGTGAGTGGTAAGGGGAGTGACAGTAAGAAGATGCAATGAGAACCGGATGAGGGATGGTGAGGAGCGTAGGGGCTGGAGAGGTAAGCATTAAAGGAGTATAAGTATTCTTTTATTTTTAACCTTTATCATGTAGCAAAATGTCCATTTTTCTGAAACCACGCAGGACCCAATGACAAAAAACTCTGCATTTTTGAAAATACTAATTTTTGTGACATTCAAGTAGAGTTCAATTCCTCTCGAATAAATTTACTCATCTCTACCAGCTACTGCTGTGGAGTTTAAGAAAAAGACATACTTGAAAGCCCAGTTGAGGAAGAGGTGACTTTTCCCTGCTGGCTTCTCCCTTGCCGCTCAGCTAAACTGACAGGTGTCTCCCTATATGCGCATAGAGCTGAACGAACAGGGAGAAGCCAATGGGGACCTTCTCTCTTTGTAACTCTGCAGCTTTATATAATAAAACACAATCTATGATTCATGCTGACCATGGTTCGGTCAGCATGACTCATGTAACAGGTACCCTATAAAAGTAAAACTACGAGAGGCCACATTCAAAAATCATTTGTTACCTAATGGGTATTGGACCATACATGATAAGAGAGTATATTCAGCTTTGCCATGTATTATATGAGCCATACAGCATACTATACATAGTGCTAAGGTGCATATCATAATACCATATCATACAATAAATTACACAAAGAGGGGGACACATCTCCAGGATTTTCTGTGGACCTGTGAATGACCCCATAGACTATCACACATGAGTGCCATCCATGAAAACCACGGATACCATTTGTGGGCTAAAATCGGGATGGCTAAACGAGGCCTTACTGTGTGGAAGCAGCCAAACTATGCAAATAGCCAAACTAAATAGCACGCATCCTGTATACCTTATAAAAAATGCTGTGTTTTGCATTATAATCTCATATAATAAAGAAAAAACAAAAAAGAAAATAATAAAAACTAAAGTCAGATCTAGAAAGGTAAGTAGGAGGCAACATGATCAGGAAATATTTACAGTCATCCAATCTCCATCACTTAGTGCAGTCTTCATCTGACCTCTATGACTCTCCCTCCGGGATGAAGCCTTCCTTCCGTCATCCCCTCCTTGACTTTCTTTCTAAACCCCTGTGTACTTTCTCCTTTTCTCTCCATTAGACTGTGTCACACATTTTTTGCTTTATGTACTATGTGTCCTTCAAGGTTTTCTTCAATTCAGCCCTTGTATTTCACAAGGCTTTATGGCCAAATACATTGTATCTGATGGTACCGCAATTCTAATTTTTGAAGATTCCCAGGTTTCTCATTTTTTCCACTCATTTTTCTGCCATGTTACCTGCCCTTCCCTTCCTTTCATCGTATTTTGCTGCTCTTACAGAATTACAGGATCCATCCCGTTCTGACAGTGTAACACAACAGCCCTCCAGGGAGTGCCATAGGCGTACACCGTGACATAGCTGTAAGCGTTACAATGACATAATGCACGACCTCTAGGAAGCATAGACACGCCGATAGCTTAGTGCATACCAGTTGGGTCACCGGGTGTGTAGGGTGTATATGGCTCTGTGGGTCCTACCTGGCTTCACCAAAGCTCATCTCATACAGACTACGTAAAAACAGCTCAGTCACCGATTGCACCTTAGGAGGTAACGTCGCTGATGTCTGCCTCATATTTCAGGGAGGTTTTGATGTATTAAGGAATATTTGCAAAAGAAAACTGGGAAATTAGAGAAAATGAGAAAACTAAAGAGAGATAATATGTTCCTTGTAAATATTAGGAATGAGATTAATGAAGTGCTACACATACAGTATGAATTGAACATTGTATCTCACATATTCACCGTGTTCCATCATCATTATTTATTACCATAGTAACAGATATATCCTACGTCATACATCACAAATTATTCTCCTGCTCGGAGACTCTTTGCTGCATGTGCAGTTTCCATTTTAAAGGGAAACTGGTGTAACCGAAAAACAACTGGTGGAGGTATAGTCATTTTTTTCTAGATGTTCTCAAATGACAAAGTCACCTTGGGTATCCTATAGACAGAAGAACTTAGAGAGGGCTTGTTAACAGGTCGAAAGTAGCCAGTTTTTGCTCTTATTTGATTACTGGAGTATTATGCTTTTGTTTTTTTTACATCTGCCATATGATTCCAGAGATAAGGGCTTTTATTATTCAATGCTAATTTTTATGGTCTTTACTAAGGGGGTGTGTCTTACAGGATCCTCTGGGGTGTGTCTTTAGGTTATTTGCATTGTTACCTTGTGAACCACGCCTCCTCTGTAAAGGCCATAAAGGTTTACACTAAATAAAAGGGTCTGTAGCTCTGGAATCACTGGAACCATATGGGAGATTTAAAAACGGAATACTTGGGAATAAAATAGCAGCAAAAACTTCCACTTTTGACCTGGTGAGTAGCTCTCTTTAATGGAGTATTCTGGTCTACAAAATGGATCTCGGTGCACTTGATTGGTGATAATTATTAGAACATTGTGGGTTCAGATGCTGGGTCCCTTAACAATTGCCAGAAGGTAGAACTTTTGTCCTCCATTCTCTCCTCTATTCATTTATGATAGAGAGACTTGTTCATGGACCTTCTATAGCGCTGACAAAGATCATTAAGCTCAACTCTGCACTCAACTGTTGGCGAAACGAGCCTCGCTGGCTATTAGGGTGTAACAGTTGCAATCGAAACCTTTGCGGACGGTGCGGGAAGAGGGACTGCTGATCCTTGTACCCATTTCAGCTGGATGGGGGACATTATTACTGGAAGGGGTTCAGGATGGGGGACATCAATACCGGACGGGGCTCAGGATGGATGACATCATACCAGGAAAGGGCCCAGGATGGGGAACATTAGTACAGAATGGAGAACATTATTACATTATGTGGGTGGTGGGCACAAACACGAATGTTTTCAAAGGATTTAGAATGCTACAAGGGCTCATACATCTGTTGAGGTGGGGGCCCAAGTCCAAATTTTGTACCAGAACCCATCGGACTCTACTAACTTCACTGATGGCTATATTAGGTCTGTTGGATGAGGAATTGTATCTCTCCCAATTTGTTTGGCTTGGCCGAGTATTCATGTGTTTTTAAAAGATAGATGGAGAAAGCCACTGCAATATCTCACAGAGAATCGAAGGGTTGGGCATTTGAATTTACACTGCCCGACCCAATATCATCTGTCAGAGAAGATTTGTGAAACCCATTCACATTGGATAGGCAGCCAATCCCACCAATATCAGTGGATCTGTATGCCTTTAGTCTAACATGTTTGGGGACTTTTTCTATAATTGAGAAGTAGGGCAGATGCATGACCCCCTAATCAACACTTACAAGCCAAGGCAATTGTTGGGGATACCAGCTTTGGAAACCCCCGCCAATTTAACAATGATCCACTGGATAGATGATATTTTATATCAACACAAATACTCCTTAAGAAATGTAAAAAACTAAAAGTTTCACGAAAATAACAAATGTTAATGAGCTGCAAATGGGTGATCATTACTTGACGGTCAGATCTTGTGACGCAGAGACACTCAGCAATGACAGAGGATAAATTAGCTCCTAATTAGTTATTATCCCATGATAGAAGGCGTATTACAGCACAACTGACAATAAATCTTGCAATTCTTGGGGCGACAAAACGGTTATCTCCCTAAACAGACCAGACGAGGCTTAATACATATGATAAGTGATTACTTTATAATTAAAAAGACAGCATACATTCAGAAAGCACATTAGATGCAGTCTACTTAGTGACAGTCTTTTTGTTGTTGACTTATTTCCATGTTTAGGGGTTTATTTTGCCATTGTAAGTTGGAAATTGCTTCCATCTTCCATATAAATTGCCAGGGACACACCTAGTACCTAGCATGGCATAAGGTTGTGCACCTTGACTGGTTGAATGATTTGTTTTTATTATGGCATGTCTGCCCAATGACATCTCAAGAATTCATTGATTCCATCCTTTTGCTAAGTAGTATTCCCCTGTAATTTATTGATGGCAACAATCAGTGGTGGCAGTGATTTATATGTCCTCATTCTGTAGGTACTTGGCAGAACACAACCCAGTAGATTGTAGCACAGCATTGAAATTCTTATTAGAATCATGTATCCCAGTTTGTTTTTCTTTTTAACATTATTTTTTACCAGTTATTACCCTTCTGTTTATTCCCAACAACATATATCAGGTCTCGAAAGCAAGCAAGTCTCACATCACTACTGCTGGTAGAATTGTAAGGAAGTGTCCATTTGTAGGGTCCTAAGACTTGGACATTATGTTTTTTTCTATTTTAATTGCAAAAATGTAATTTTCAGAATAAAATTCAGAGGGAGGAGGAGGAAGAGGAGGGAGACGAGTAGGAGAATGAGGAGGAGAAGGAGGAGGAAGAAGAGAGGAGCAGGAGAAGGAGAAGAAGAAGAAGAAGAAGAAGAAACAGAGGAAAAGAAGGTAGAAAGAAGAAGAGGAAGAAGAAGAAGAGGAAGAAGAAGAAGAAGAAGAAGAAGAAACGGAGAAGGAGAAGAAGGTAGAACAAACAAAAAGAAGAATGGAGAAAAAGGAGAAGGACAAGAAGGAGAAGAAGGAAAATAAGAAGGAGAAGAATAAAGAACGAAGAATAAGATAATGAAGAAATGGGAGAAGGAGAAAAGTAAGAAGGAGGAAGAGGAGGAGGAGGAGGAGAAGAAGAAGGAACATCAAAGAAAAAGAAGAATGAAGAAAAGGGAGAAGAAGGAGAAGAAAAAGGCAGAACGAAGAAAAAGAAGAATGAAGAGAAAGAAGAAGAAGAAGAAGGAGCTGGTGGAGAAGATGGCAGAACAAAGAAAAAGAAGAATGAAGGAAAAGGAGAAGAAGAAGAAAGAAGAAGAAAGAATAATGAAGAAAGTACCAGTTATTAAATGGCAACTTGAACAATAGCTAAAAATGGTTTCTGTATCCATATATATATAAATAATAAGTTTAAATAATATTATTTAAACAATGGAAAAAGAACATTTTCATTTCTTGCGGAAAGTAAATTGGTTTCAACCAATATCGGATGGTCCTAAACTACAAAGATACAGCCGCCAAAAAAGGGGATGATTAGGATTCTTGAGTCTGCAAGCAATGTGAAGCACTTGGAGCTGTCATGTGTATGGCTTCTGCCCCATTAATCTGCTTTCCTGGTCAGGGCAGCCTGTGAAGAGGCACTTAGGGATGAAATATGATCCCCCGCTGGCCTCAAAGACAAGAAAAAAGGACAGTGGGAATTTGCCCAACTGAATGCTAGAATGCTAGAACGCTCGTATGCTTTACCTGCGCCTATTAATAAGTAGCACACTTCTATGTTACAATATATGCTCTACAACATGGCTTGCATGGACAGCTGAATGGATGAAACACCTTTAAAACAATCCCTATATTCAGCAATGTCTCCTTAACTCTACATTAAAGGTGTTGTTCACTATTGGGAACCTTTTTTTTTACTTGTATGTATTGGGGCTAGAAATCATTTTTGCAATTGGGGTTCATTCAAAACGTGGCACCGTTTGCCTTCTACAGCCTCTGTGCTACAATCTCTATGGCTGGCTGCAGAATGAGCTAACTGGGAATTCTTCAGTGAGCTCCTTTTGATAGTCTGATAAGAGAGCTTATTACTCTTTTATAGGTTTCTAAACTCCTTAACACATTAGAATGTAAAGAAAATAGCCTCTAAAAGCCAAAAATATGTCAAATTTGTTATGAAATCCAAATGCAAAAATTATTATTTTTTTAAACTCCATATACATCACTTAAAAGGTAGACAACTTCTTTAAATGCCACATTTCACTTTCTCCCTCATCCATTGGCAATCTTTAGTGAAGCTTTTTCTAAATAACCAGCTAGCAAGACCCTGGAATAAAAGATCTTATGGTCAATATTCTGTAGACCAATATATTGCACATATAAATAGTGAACGTAGATATAAAAACCTCAACGTTATAGTAGACAGCAGCTGAAAACACAGTGAAGTGCAATACTTAAAAATGAAGTCTCCGACAATTATTAAAACCTTCCATTTTGAAGTATTACACTATCATGCCTCTCTTTTCTGTTCTGAAAAGTCATTAAGTCTCATTGGGTTCAGCCAGATGGGCGCAGAACATGCTCACAATACCCAGGCAATCAATAACGCTCATGTTTAGATGATCTCCAGAGTCATTTATTCCAGTCACCTTTCTTTTGGAGAGTAGCACGTGCAAGTGCGGACAATATACTCACATGAATTAGCCATAAAATGGACGATAAGCACTGTGGCCTTTTCATATGAGAGAGAGAGAAAGAGATGTTTGACTTGCTCATTTGTTTCATTTCCAATTGAACATTCCCTTTCATCTCTTCCTTTCTCATCTTGTCGTCGGAGACAGATGGTCTTATCTTATGACCTTATTCGTAAACTAGGAATCACTGTCATCTTCCCCGCATCATGTAAGCTTTTATAAACAGGCGTTTTAGCTTTGTTAATATTTACAATGGTAGAAAGATTCACACTTTATCTTGGGTCTGATCCATCTATAGAATGGTCCTACAAAGAGATGATCAAAAAGAAACACAGGACCCTGGTTGAGCAGCCACGTTGTTAGTTGGTGGCCTGGATCAACATCATTGTAGGCTTGGCTCGAAGTCATCATTGCACAGCCCTTCTCCTACCGTCGGAATTCCCAGGCACTTTCCGATACACATGCCTGGTGTGACATCATTTATGTATTACGACGCCACAATGACATTGAGCCAAACCTACGATTAGGAAGAGGAACCGGGGTTCCAGCAGATACGAAGCGGTTCACAGGTATCCAAACTGGTAATCATGGACCAGCAACGTAGCTGCTTGACCAGATTCCTCTAAACCTTCAAGATCATCTTTAGTCCCAAGTAGTTTGTCAGAATGGAATCGAGACCGTTACCATAATTGTAATATGATATTTGGGGGCTTTGTTTTATGTTTACTATTTGATATTGACGGAGTGAGGTTCTAGCCGAGCACCTTTATTTACCAAGGAGTGCCGTATTCTACTACTGTTTTTTTTTTCTTCTTGGGTCTGATTATCTAAAGAATTGTCCTATGTAGAGAAGATCAGAAAGGACCTTGGTTGAGCAGCCACATTGTTAGTTGGTGACCTGGCTCAATGGTATTGTAAGCTTGGCTTGACGTCATCGTTGCAAAGCCTTCTCCTACCTGTCGGAATTCCTGGTGCCTATTTTTATTCATAAATTACATCATGGTGACATAATTCATGTGTTGCGTGGCCATGATGATGGCGATCCAAGCCTATGAGTTGGAAGAGGTGCCAAGGTTCCAGCAGGTATGAAGAGGTTCACAGGTCTCCAAACCAGTAGACACGGACTATTGACGTAGCTGCTCGACCAGGTTCCTGTGAATCTTCATGATCATCTCAAGTCCTACGTAAGTAGTTTATCAGAATTGAATTGAGACCGGTACCATTATTGTAATATAACAGTTTGGCACTTTGTTTCAGAATTTGTCATTTTGTAGCTACAGTTCCAGTTCCCTCTATATTTCATTCTTGTGCCTCTTATTTCTTAAGTCACTCTGGTAACTTGCACTTGACTCAAGGGGCGAAGGAGACAATGGCTGATATTTATTCTCATTAGACGGCTGCAGAAACAATATACTTAAATGATGCTGAATCTTACTTTCTTTCTAAACTACAAGCTAGGAATTCCCTAAACACCCCAACATGTCAGGTTGCTGACAGATAGCGTAGCTTATTATTTAATTTGAGCTCCATGCGCCATTTATCATTTCCTTCCTGCCGTTATGTTATACATCCTATATATGGGACAACTGGTCAGTTGTTTCCTATTACATGGATCTTGAATCACCCATGAACCAATATTCCAAGACAGCATTCATGTTTCTGTTAATTGGCATCTTTTATAACCGCCTGAAAAAGTCTGTTTTTTATCCACCATATCGAAAAATAATCTTCACTTTTGACTACACTTTTATAAGTAGCTCATTCATCCTGTCAAGCGATCTATTCAATAGCCAGCTAGAAAATATTCAATTTATAGCTTTTTGGTTTTCCTGAAGGCACTAATAATTAAGAAGAAAAAGGAACCCTCTTACAATACCCACTGTGCTATAAAAATCATTGGTTTAACATAAACACATAAAACAGTGGAAGTATATGTGTCACGGCCTACTAGATGGAAAATAGCTGTAAGACCGGATACTACGCTCTTACAGCACAATACTAAGTCCTGTTGGTGGCCATAGCCAAATCCTTTAGCCATACCAATTGGCTAAATGGGCTGTACATGGATGACCAAAAGTCAATTCAAGAAGAATTGGGTGCCAGAATGTCTTGGACATCATAAATGGGAATGGTTTTCTTGATGAGAGACAGTGATTAATAGGAATCACGCCATTGATTAGAAAGAATTCTGATCATAGATGTCTTCAAAGTAAATTCTTATTATATGAAAATCAGGCTGTGCCCCCAAAATTAGCCTTTTTTTGGTAAAGTAAGCCCAGACATCTGTTTAGGACAGTCATGCCTCTGTTGTTTTTCTAATGTGGTTGTCACGTAAGGTATGTGTTGCCATTTTTGAAAACTCTTCTTGACTTGAAGATTAGAATTCTCTTTAAATGAGCTGACAATTACAGAAGGAACATCAGTTCTTATGCATGCTCATTTGTCAACTGATTGATTTGTAAATGTAGGATAAGAAATTATCATTGTTGGAACCAAATTTTCCTGTTTACACAGAGGAGGTGCTGCCAACAAGATGCATGCAGAACAATCGTTCTGTTCCCAACAGTTTAATAGAGTGCCGAATGATTTCATACATTGATCAACACTCATCAGCAGTTGTTATTGGCATTATTTCTATGGGTGTTATCAGCCCAGGTAAACGAAGACTACAGAGAAAAAAAAAATAAGTGAGTCGGATCATAACTTGATATACGCGCAATGGATAAGAGCACGTTCACACTGTGGCCATTTCAAAGACAAAACCCAAGAATAAAACAAAATAAGCATATACCCTGTAATAAGTAAATTAGTAAACAGCAATAGTACATGTAAATAACATAGGGTACTTAGTTAACACTATTTTGTTAAAAAAAAAAAGTGAAGCCATCCCACCGCGTCAAGGTGTACCCATCGGGACAGTCCTATCCTGTCTCTAGGATTAAAACCTTACCATAACAGCCATCCTACTGAGACAAGGTGTACCCAATCGAGACTGTCCTATCTTCTAGTATTAAGTGTCCTGCTCTTCCCTTATCTACATTGAGGTCGACTGACACAAGGTAAGGTTTTAATACTAGAAGATAGGACCATCCCAATTGGGTACACCTTGTCACAGTAGGATGGATTTTACACTTTTTTTTTAATCAAAATACTGTTAGCTGAGTACCCTATGGTATTTATATGCACTATTACAATTTACTTCTTCACTTATTACAGGGTATATGCTCATTTTGTGTTTTTCTTGAGTTAAGGCTACAGAGAGGCTAATCCAAGGCTTAATGAGGAAAGATGGCCACATTGTAGCTTAATTAATGATAATCCTGACATGACATCTAATTTAGTTACTGTTCCCAAGTGTTGTCGGATTAATAGAAAGTCCATACAATTACTAGCTATGGACTGCTGCCCATCTCCCTTGATTCTATATGCATGCTGCCATTATTCTGGAGTTTGGGTAAACTTTATAGAAGTTCAGTGTGTAGGTTCTTCACACAATATGGGACCAAAACAATCACCTTCTATGATGTAGTGAAATAGTCTCAGTACTTTTATCTCATTTGATAGTTAATGAGCTAAATAGACATTCTGCAAATCATTTTTTTTAATCTTATTTTCTCCCCCATCCCCTTCTCTGAAAAATTGATCCAAATTGCCGATCACTAGGTAATGTCTAACTTGCTGTCACCTGCCTGTTGTCAAGTCTAATCCATCTATCAGCAGAGACACCTAGATGGATTATAGGAAGTGGTGACTGAAAAAGAATGATTGGTCTCAGGGAATGGAAATCAGTTTGATGACATAATAGAGTAGTATGTGCACCAAAAGGGGAACAAAGTTATATTCATATCTATACAGAATCATCTTCCCTTCCTCACTTACTAGTTATTGATGTGGATGGGCTGGTGCAATTATATCCCACATAATGATTTATATAGGAATCCAATTATGCATCAAAAAGTCCCTCCATAGAGAAATAGTATCCATTCTTTAAAAATTCTTAACGAGTAATTCTGCCATCACAGTAAATAAATTCAATATGTAAATCGACAGGTTTGTCCACAAAGGCTCCACTAGTGTCTGTCCTCAATGAATGGCACTTCTGTCTTTGTAGAATAACTAGCTAGGTGAAGAGTTCACACAGCATGATGACATCTCTGTGATTTACACATATATAGAACCCTGTATAGAATACATTTTTTAATGTTAATTGTAATGAAGAAGTTTATGGTACTGCACACTATCACAAAAAGAATGAGCTGATCAGTACCCAGGGGATCTGCTCGTATTTGTTTGCTGTATCTCTGACCATGGTGCTTAATCTCCTAGCAATATGCTGAGAAGATTGCTCTACTCGAAGCCCGGAGAGAACATATGATTTTGTATAAATTGCACTGGTACCAATGCCTGTTATCACCTTGTTTGCACCTTATGAAGAGGGTTGCTCTTGAAACACTCCTAGCCATAACCCGCATTAAGCACGAATAAATTCTGAGATGGCTCTTTGCAGGTCTATAATGGCGTGGCATCAAGTACAAAGCAATAGCTACAGAATGGTCATTTTTAATTTTTCATTTTTTTTTATATCAATATTCCGGCTTTTATAATGGTTACGATCAAGTGATAAAAATGAAAGAAGGGTTTATTAATACAAAACATTAATGACTGGGAACTGGAATATCCCATACACCGGGCAGCAGCAAGGAAAATAGAAATTATTGAACTTGGTGAATTGCCGAATGGAATATCAAACAAGCCCTGTTATCTAGTCTATTTTTCAGAGAATGCGATCGAATTCATATGGAAGCGTGCCTATTTAGGCTGCTGAAGAAAGTATAAAGTATCCTCTATTTAAGCAATGAAGAAATAACACAGTAATTGAATACGTATCTAGAAATAACACAATCTGTAATCATCTATTGTATACTGTATTAGAAGGTGAAAGGAGGCAGACTAGGTATTCTCACAAACGAGAAGGGAACAGTAGTCTACTAGGCTGATAAATAAATACAATGGATGATATTTAAATTATCTCCAGATCTTACTATTATTTTTCTATCATCTCCTGGTTCTGAAAACTCAGGCTTATCTTTAATTTTTCTTACTGCCATAATTGTGCTTAAAATGTAATTTTGTAAGAAAAAAATATATATATATATATGTAATCTTGCTGTACGCATCCCTCATAAGAAGTTATAATTGCTTCTGAAGCACATACCAGCTTAATAAGTACAGGAACTTTCTTTATTCTTATGATCTGTAACTAACCATTCATTCCTTTTCATTGGATGATTCCTCTACACCTGCCTTCTGCCAGCACTATAGCTACGGGAACTTCCCCCTCACCTCACTTCCAGGCATACATTGCTCCTGCCATTGTACAGGGTGGGCCATTTATATGGATACACCTGGGTGCGCCATATATAAAGTTGGATCCAAAATGGCCGAATACAAAATGGCCGCCATGGTCACCACCCATCTTGAAAAGTTTTCCCCCTCCCATATACTAATGTGCCACAAACAGGAAGTTGCTATAACCAACCATTCCCATTTTATTTAGCTGTATCCATATACATGGCCCACTGTTGTGAACTATACTTCTTGGCTCCCTCTTGTGGTCACTAGTGGTTTGGCACTTGGATTGTCTTTTCCCAGGTTGGTACTCACCTGGTTCGTTAGGCCTGGGGTGTTGCTATTTAAACTTCCTGGATTCTCAGTCCAGTGCCTGGCATCGTTGCAATCAGTTCATTTCTGTTTGCTCCTGTCTTCAGGTCCTGGTTCCTTGCAAGATAAGCTAAGTCCTGCTTTCTTATTTTTGTTTATTTGCATTGTTCTTATTTTTGTCCAGCTTGTACAAAATGTGATTCCTGATTTCGCTGGAAGCTCTAGGGGGCTGATATTCTCCCCCCTCACCGTTAGTCGGTTTGGGGGTTCTTGGATATTCAGCGTGGATATTTTGTAGGGTTTTTTGCTGACCGTATAAGTCATCTTACTATCTTCTGCTATTAGTCAGTGGGCCTCTCTTTGCTAAAATCTAGTTCATTCTTACGTTTGTCTTTTCTTCTTACCTCACCATTATTATTTGTTGGGGGCTTGTACTATAACTTTGGGGTCTTTCTTCTTGAGGCAAGAGAGGTCTTATTTTCCCTGATAGGGTTAGTTAGTTCTCCGGCTGGCGCGAGACGTCTAGGATCAACGTAGGTACGTTCCCCGGCTACTGTTAGTTGGTTGTGCTAGGATCAGATATACGGTCAGCCTAGTTACCACTTCCCTATGAGCTGGTATTTATGTTTGCAGACTTTGCTGAAATCTCTGAGATCCTCTGCCATTGGGATCATAACAGCCCACCCTGTATAATGGCTTGTCTGCTTTGGACAGAAAGCCTGTGACTCTTTTATGCTTGTATGCAGGAGAAGAAAGCCAAAGACCAGCCCATCACTTCCTGCAGAGAAACAAAGCAATGCCCATACTTCTTGCAGAGAGGCAAATACACACCTTTACTACCTGTAGAGAGACAATGTCCAGTTTGAAATTCATGTAGAGAGACAAAGACCAGCTCTTACTTCCTGTTGAGAGGTAAAGACCCACCCTACACTTCTTTTAGAGAGTTATATACACACCTATACTTCCTGTATAGAGGCAAAAACCAACCCTCACTACCTGTAGAGAGACAAATGACCAGCCATGCCTTCTTCCTGTAGAGAGACAAAAGCCTGTCCCATGCTTCATTTAGAGAGGAAAAAAACATGACCACACTTCCTGTAGAGAGATAAAGATCAGCCCACACTTCCTGTTAAGAGAAAAGCACTCATCCCCACTTGTTTCAAAGAGGAAAATACATGTCCACACTTCCTGTAGGGAGTCAAAGACAAGCCTATGCTTCATATAATGAGATAAAGACACACCTTAACTTCCTGTAGAGAGACAAATATCAGTGCTGACATCTTATAGAGAGACTAAGACCAACTCTCACTTCCTCTATGGAAAAAAAGCCATGTTTGCATTCCTGTAGAGAGGCAGAAACATGCCCCCACTTACTGTAGAGCCAAAACCAGCCCTCGCTTCCAGTTGAGAGACAAAGGCCCATCCCACACTATCTTTACAGCGTCAAATACACACCCACAATTCCTTTAAAGAGACAAAGATTAGCTCTCACTTCCTGTAGAGAGACAAAGACCAGTCCTCACTTCCTGTAGAGAGATAAAGACCTGTCCTCACTTCTTGTAGAGAGATAAAGACCAGCCCTCACATCCTGTAGAGAGACAAAGACCAGCTCACTTCCTGTAGAGAGACACAGACCAGCTCTCACTTCCTGTAGAGAGACAAAGGCCAGCCCTCACTTTCTGTAGAGATAAAGACCAGCCCTCACTTGCTGTAGAGAGATAAAGACCAGCCCTCACAGCCTGTAGAGAGACAAAGACCAGCCCTCACTTCCTGTAGAGAGATAAAGACCAGCTCTCACTTCCTGTAGAGAGACAAAGACCAGGTCTCACTTCCTGTAGAGACAGACCTGCCCTCTCTTCCTGTAGAGACACAGACCAGCCCTCACTTGCTGTAGAGAGATAAAGTCCAGCCCTTACTTCTTGTAGAGAGACAAAGACCAGCCCTCACTTCCTGTAGAGAGATAAAGACCAGCTCACTTCCTGTAGAGAGACAGACCAGCCCTCACTTCCTGTAGAGAGACACAGACCAGCCCTCACTTGCTGTAGAGAGATAAAGACCAGCCCTTACTTCCTGTAGAGAGACAAAGACCAGCCCTCACTTCCTGTAGAAATAAAGACAAGCACCCACGTCCTGTAGAGAGAAAGACCAGTCCTCACTTCCTGTAGAGAGATAAAGACCAGCCCTCACATCCTGTAGAGACAAAGACCAGCTCTCACTTCCTGTAGAGAGACACAGACCAGCCCTCATTTCCTGTTGAGAGACAAAGACCAGCCCTCACTTCCTGTAGAGATAAAGATCAGTCTTAACTTCCTGTAGAGAGAAAAAACAGCACTCACTTCCTGTAGAGTCAGAGACACGCCTTCACTTCCTGTAGAGAGACAAATACCCACCCTCACTTCCCGTAGAGAGTCAAACACCCCCCCCTTACTTCCTCACATTATCTGTTACTAGATATAAACAACACATCAAATGTATTTCCAAAGAAAAAAATATATAAATATATTGCAGGGTGGCATTTTGCATCCTACCTTTTCTCACAACCCCAGCACTACTGTATTTTTCTTTTTGAGAAATGTGTCACATCCCCCTTAGTAATAGACTCTCCTTATGTCACCGTCAGCCTTTGCTAACACATTTGCTGCTATGAAAGAATTGGGAAAATGTAAAATATAAACAAACAAAAAAATTCGAAGCAAATGGATCCATCAACAAAACACTCTTTAAGCCTGTAATATTCTGTATTTTTATGTTTCTTTTCATTTAAATCTTCTACCAAAGCACAAGTGCTTTTGGTTTTATGGCTCTGCATATATTTGGGCACCTATTAGGACTATTTTCTTCTTCTGAATGCCTTAAATTGCCTATGGAGGCATAGTGAGTTTTTCTGCATTCACCAATGATTTTGTATTATGGAGGCATTCTGCTTTGAAACATTGGTCCTAGAGGAGAATAATCTCCTAATACAGGGCCGCATGGAGCACCATGTGGCAGCATACTATGAGAATATATGGCCTATGTGTGCACATAGCGTTATGGTTGCATGGATTTTAAGGTTATAGATGAAGTGAGGCTTCGTTGCCTTCTCAGCCAAAGTTTCTTACCACTCACTTTATTATATTATGAAATTGTAACAGTGCTGTCTATTATTATAGAATTGTATTATTACTGTATTATTGTATTTGTTATATACAAAGAACATGGTAAAACCTATAATAATAATATAGCTTGATCTACAGAAATAGAAATCAGTACTCAAACCATCAGAAATGTTAAAAAAAAAAAAAAGGCATAAGTGGTGTTGAAATTCTCCTCTATTAGCCAGTAGAAAAAAAATGATCCCCTTGGTTCTACTTTTATTTTCTGTTATTACTAAAGAGACCAGATGGCTTTTTAATGTGGGGCGCAGAGAAAAATGCACACTGCTGGGATGCATTGTTTGCAGTTCGGCCCTGCAGAATTAATTTTTCATAAGCATCGTGCATTTAAAAAGAGGTCTGCTCACCTTCCCAAGGGCGATGTTCATACTAAAAGCAGCAGACCCAGGTAAATGTGTCAGATTCTCAGCAGGCCTAGGTTGCTTTACTAGTCTACACCACTTTATGTTGCAGCACAATTAGAATATCTTTGCTTTTTAGTTTTTATAAAAAAAAAAATCCATTAGTGTTTTTATAATTATTGTATGCGGAGTGCTTTCACTGTGATAATATTCTTTATATAGCACGACATAGGAAATAAGGGGGAACCGATCTATTCACTTACACCTTAGGTGGTCTCTGAAAAATGGGATATAATCTCACATAATTTAGAATAATAAAAAAATAATAAAATTAAAAAAAACTCACTCCCGCCCACTTCCAATAATATTATGCTATGCATATAGGTATTGGCCAAAAAGTGTCCATGTGGCATGATTGGTGGGTATACATTTACATTAACTACATACTGTACTTGACTATGCATTGACTGTATAGAAGTTAAAGGGAATCTGTCAGCAGGTTTTTACTATTTAATCTGAGAGCAGAATAATACAGTACAAGAGAGCCTGATTCCAATGTGTTCCTTAAGCCGTTTGTTGCAGTTTCAAAACAATGAGTGTTTTATCAGCAGGAGATTATCACTGCAGGACTAGGGCTCACATGCACAACAGTCCAGCTAATCTGTGTAAGCCAGCCCCCACTACTGATTGGCAGTTCGCTTACAGTGTGCAAAGGAAGTTGCCAATCAGCGATGTGGGCGGGGTTGTACACGGTTCAGCCTTCTGATCTCTGCTACAGCTACAACAGGTAAAACAGGGATTCTATCAAAACTGCAACAAGCAGAGCAGCTAGTGACAAATCGTTGGAATTACACTACCTTGTCCTATGTTATGCTGCTCACAGATTACATATCAAAAAACCTGCTGGAGGATTCCCTTTAACCTCTTACAGACATCGGGCGTAATAGTATGCCAGTGTCGGTCTCCCTCCCTTTGATGTGGGCTCCGGCGGTGAGCCCACATCTGTCCAGGGTCATGTCAGCTGTTTTGAACAGCTGACATGTGACTGCAATAGCCGCAGGTGGAATCGCGATCCACCCGCAGCTATTAACTAATTAAATACGGCTGTCAAACGCTGACAGCGGCATTTAAATTGTGCTTTTAGTGTGTTGGCATGACAACCTGAGGTCTCCTGGAGACATCTATGATTGTCAGTCCTGGCTTGCGGTGAGCGCCACCTAGTGGTAATTCTGCTAAATATAGGCAACCTGAGCATCGCCTATATGCAGCAGAGCCGATCGGGCTATGGCAGCTACTAGTCTCCCATGGAAACTATTGAAGCATGCCAAAAGTAAAAACAAAATGTTTTTAAAAATATAAAAAAATTAAAAAAAATATGAAAAAGGTCAAATCACCCCCCTTTCGCCCCATTCAAAATAAATCAATAAAAATAAAATCAAACCTACACATATTTGGTGTCGCCGCATTCAGAATCGCCCGATCTATAAAAAAAGGATTAACCTGATCGCTAAATGGAATAGCGAGAAAAAAAGTAAAAATGCCAAAATTAAATTTTTTTGGTCGCCGCAACATGGCATTAAAATGCAATAACGGGTGATCATAAAATCGTATCTGCACCAAAATTGTATTAAAAATGTCAGCTCGGCACATAAAAAATAAGCCCTCCCCTAACCCTAAAAATGGAGACGCTACGGGTATCAGAAAATGGCACAATTTTTTTTTTTTAACAAAGTTTGGAATTTTTTTCACCACTTAAATAAAATAGAAGTTAGACATGCTTGGTGTCTATGAACTTGTAATGACCTGGAGAATCATAATGGCAGGTCAGTTTTAGCATTTAGTGAAGCTAGTAAAAAAGCCAAACAAAACACAAGTGTGGCATTGCACTTTTTTTGCAATTTCACCGCACTTGAAATTTGTTTCCCGTTTTCTAGTACACGAGATGGTAAAACCAATGATGTTGTTCAAAAGTTCAACTTGCCCTGCAAAAAACAAGCCCTCACATGGCCATATTGACGTAAAAATAAAAAAAAGTTATGGATCTGGGAAGAAGGGGAGCGAAAAACCGAAAAAACTCTGGGGGTTAAGGGGTTAAACCTAAATTGTTTTGTATATTGACAGTGACATATATACCTAGCATTAGCCTATTATTAAAGGAATACTAACCATGGAAAATGCAAAAGAAAAAAAAGAACTGGGAAAACCATAAAGAAATTTTTTGTATGGGTCTCAGAATTTTTGCTATGTTCCCCTTCTCTCCCTCACTGTAAGGGCTAGTGAAGACGACTGCATAAATTGGACTAGTGCCATCTGTCATTATGACAGATACCACTCGCCCCATGTAATTCTATGGGGCTTTTGCCTCTGAGAATTGGATTCATGTCAAATATGGGTCCGTGAAAAAAATTACATTGCACTTGGATGACATCAGAGTGTGGCCCGATTTTCACGGACTGACAATATAGAGAAGGTGGATAAATTTTTCTCCCCATCTCCAAGAAAATTGGATCCCAATTTGATCAAACTCTGATCAGAGTCTAATTAACATAATCAGATCGATTTTCTCAGATGGAAAGAAAACGGTCATGTAACTATAGCCTGAGGGTCTGGCTGTAAGACAACTGGTTGCAGCAGAAACCTTCTTCTCCTGCTCTGTCTGCAGTAGGGTGAAATATTACTAAGCCCCGCCCCTTGACAATAAAGAGGGGGGGTATCAATAGGCTGCCAGCTAAAGATGGAACTGTCCAGCAACAGACTAATAGATCTTTTCTCCAAGATTTCTACAAGACTTATTATTTCAGGATTGTGCAAGAAATGCTTCAGACTAACAGTGGGGAAAATTATATTTCTTCCCTTAATTTAGACATTAATTTCTAGGCTTAGTGTTCCTTTAAATGGTTTCATATTGAATACTAAAGCTCAACATACTGACATTTTCTCCACTTTGTTGATCCAGAAAAAAAAGAAACTAATCAGAATAAATCTCTAGATCAATCACCTCCACTTTGGAGTCATGTTAGAAAAAATATTAGGTAGATGCTTAAATAGCAATTATACGATATAATGTTATAATTACTTTCCATTAAATGTTGGACAGATCCAGATTTACGGCAGGGATCCCCAGCGAATAATTTCTGCAGAAGACACATTCTAGGCAACAATAAACTTGCAATAAAGCTGGAATCCAGTGCAATGTATAACTGGATCACTGCTTATTGCAATTATATTAAGCTTTTAGGATATATTAGAGGTCACTATGTTAGGTGAGATCAAAGGTGTAGATTTATTATGGCAAACGATGAGTAATATTGCTCCTATACTGAGCAGGAGACTTCGCCGGCTTAATTTAGTGCGAGCAAACAACATCAGCCTGCTGCATTTTGCATTATACATGTCTTGCTAGGAGCTGTCATAATGGCCTTGTGAAAGGCAAACATGACAATTCTCTGTAGACAGTTGCAGTTTCAATAAAGACCCTGAACCCACGCTTTAGAGGTTGGCTTTGTGCTATCATTTAACTGTGAAGAAGCCGGGCCATCTACAGCACAATCCATGCTATCAAAGATGAACTGAACGCTCTACCAAGTGGTTATACGACGAGATTTCCAATTTATGTAAAAAATGGGTAAAATACATATTTTGGTTCAGAAATAAAAAATAATTCTACATATATAAAAATTCTTTCAAAAGTATATTTTTTTTCCCACTAGTAGAAAACATTACATTTCCTATTTTATAGAGATGGCGCAATTCGGTCCAGCAGACGTGTCAGTAGTCTGTGACTGCCGAACGGGAGCTCAGTAAACCACCTCCTACCTGCCAGTAAGCGGCTTTTCTTTTGATGATTCTACCTAGGGCAATGTCACATGTGCAATGACATCACGTCAAGCTGGCCACTCAAAAAAAAGAGCTGGCGAGGCAGTAAAATAGGAGGCGGATTGTTGGGCTCCCGTCCGGCAGTCACAGATTATTAATGTGGCCGCTGGACCGAATCCTGTGAATCGATTCACCTCTACTCTACTATGGTAAGAATTTTCACTGGTCATATTATATCATGTATATCAAAAGCATTGGGGACCATGAAGAAATGCCTGCTCGGTGCGAAACGACTGTTGTCTGTACATAGGAGTATGCCATTCATTTTCATGCTGTTACTTTTATCTAGTTGGAAATAAAGTCTCTGAATTTTATGCATGAGTGGGAGCCACAATTTCCGTTCTTCTACAATATTATAACATTCTATAATAGGAACCTCAACAATCAAAACATTCATTGTTCCGCCATCGTCCTATGTGGCAGCAGGGCTCAGGAGCCCAGTTAGTTATGCCACTGCTCCCAGAATCGTGTTTTTTGAGGGTTTCATGTAATATTTTACCATAATTTATTTTTGGAAAGACCATAGTACATTTTATAACAAGTTTCCACTAAACATAGTGTAAATTTAAACCGGTATATATTACTACTCCAAAACTACATTCGACCCTGCTTACATAGTGGCACAATATTTTCTTGCTATTTTCATGACAACCTAAAGCATTGAGAAAGCTTTAGAAAAAAAAAAGATGGCTGACCAGGAAAAGTTGTCAAGTCACAAGAAAAAAAAAATTGCAGAGTTCTGCAGATACCAGCATGGAATTAAAAACTAGGCGATTAGACCAAGCCCTGGGATTGGGACTCTGGAACAGTGGAAGTTACTGCACTAGGATATGCCCAGGTACTCTATCTAGTCTGTCATTCCCAAATAAAAGAGACCATTCACATAATATTGCACCTGATCACCTTCTATCTGTACACTATATAATGCTACTCCCTGAGGAAGGTTAGGCGAAACATGTATTGGAGTTCGCTTCTGGGAAACCGCAGGATCATTTCATTATGCAGTGTCTGTATTAAGTTGTTTTATTTACTACTCTGTCTGATTTTTACATATCAGCATTGCACTTATACCTATATCTTATATGTTTCCCATAGTCCACTAGTGTTGTAATGCATTTACAATTTATGCAGTATTGACCATATTGGGATTTTGCAGCTTGTATTGTTTATATTAACTTTTGACACATATATTTTAATATCTTGTGACTTCTTGACATCTACCGTATATACTCGAGTATAAGCCGACCCGAGTATAAGCCGACCCCCCTAATTTTGCCACAAAAAACTGGGAAAACTTATTGACTCGAGTATAAGCCTAGGGTGGAAAATGCAGCAGGTACCGGTGAATTTCAAAATTAAAAATAGATACTCCATACCGTTCATTATGGCCCCATAGATGCTCCACATAAAGCTGTGCCACATATAATGCTCTGCACCGTTGCCCCATAGATAGCTGTGCCATATATATATAATGCTCTGCACCATTGCCCCATAGCTGTGCCATATATATAGTGCTCTGCACCGTTGCCCCATAGCTGTGCCATATAGTGCTCTGCACCGTTGCCCCATAGCTGTGCCATATAGTGCTCTGCACCGTTGCCCCATAGCTGTGCCATATATATAATGCTCTGCACCATTGCCCCATAGCTGTGCCATATATGCTCTGCACCGTTGCCCCATAGCTGTGCCATATATATAATGCTCTGCACCGTTGCCCCATAGCTGTGCCATATAGTGCTATGCACCGTTGCCCCATAGCTGTGCCATATAGTGCTCTGCACCGTTGCCCCATAGCTGTGCCATATAGTGCTCTGCACCGTTGCCCCATAGCTGTGCCATATAGTGCTCTGCACCGTTGCCCCATAGCTGTGCCATATAGTGCTCTGCACCGTTGCCCCATAGATGCTCCACATAAAGCTGTGCTGCTGCTGCTGCTGCAATAAAAAAAAAAAAAAACATACTCACCTCTCTTGCCTGCAGCTCCTCAGCGTCTCGTCCCGTCCCGGCGTCTCTCTGCACTGACTGATCAGGCAGAGGCGGCGCGCACACTATATGCGTCATCGCGCCCTCTGACCTGCACAGTCAGTGCGGAGAGAGAGACGCCGGGAAGACAGAGCGGCGCCTGGCGTGTGGAACGCGGACAGGTGAATATGTAATACTTACCTGCTCCCGGCGTCCCGCTCCTTCCCCCGGACAGCTGGTCTCCGGGTGCCGCAGCCTCTTCCTCTATCAGCGGTCACCGGCACCGCTTCATTAGAGAAATGAATAGGCGGCTCCGCCCCTATGGGAGGTGGAGCAGCCTATTCATTTCTCTAATGAGCGGTCCCATGTGACCGCTCAGGGGAAGAGCTGCGGCACCCGGAGACCGTGGGATGGGCAGGGGGAGCGACAGGAGCGCCGGAACTAGGTGAGTATATGACAGTCCTCACCCGCCGACCCCACCACCGATCATGACTCGAGTATAAGCCGAGAGGGGCACTTTCAGCCCAAAAATTTTTTGCTGAAAATCTTGGCTTATACTCGAGTATATGCGGTATATATTCACTTATTTTATCTGTTTCCCCAACCTCATTTGTAACCCTAAAGGACGTTATGGTGGGCACTCAACAGTCGAAGTGAGTTTCGTGAATAGCGGTAGAATAAGACTTAATAAGTCCACGGCACAGACGAAATGCAAGTGAAAAAACATTTTTAATTTAGCAAAAGTGTCTGCACAGGATTCATCTATGCCGTGGACCTTCATGTTCTATTCATTTGTAGTCTTGTGTCATCTTGTAATGTTGTTCAGCCACTTACAGTGGGGGGGGGGGGGAATAAGTATTGGACACTGCCGATTTTGCAAGTTTTCCCACCTACAAAGAATGGAGAGGTCTGTAATTTTTATCGTAGGTACACTTCATCTGTGAGTGACAAAATCTAAGAATAAAATAAAACCAGAAAATCACATTGTATGATTTATAAATAATTAAATTGCATTTTATTGCATGAAATAAGTATTTGATCACCGACCAACCAGCAAGAATTCAGGCTCTTACAGACCAGTCAGTTTTTCTTTAAGAAGCCTCCTACCCTGCACTCATTACCTGTATTAATTGTACCTGTTTGAACTTGTTACCTGTATAAAAGACACTTGTCTGCACAATCAATCACACTCCAACCTCTCCAGCATGGCAAAGACCAAAGAGCTGTTTAAGGGATAAAATTGTAGACCTGCGCAAGGCTTGGATGGGCTACAGGACCATAGGCAAGAAGCATGGTGAGAAGGCAACAAATGTTGGCGCAATTGTTAGAAAATGGAAGCAATGCAAGATGATTGTCAATCTTCCTTGGTCTGGGGCTCCATGCAAGATCTCGCTTTGTGGGGTAAGGATGATTCAGAGAAAGATCAAGAATCAGCCCAGAACTACATGGGAGAACCTGGTCAATGACCTGAAGAGAGCTGAGACCACAGTCTCAAACATTACCGTTAGTAACACACTACGCCGTCATGGATTAAAATTCTGCAGGGCACACAAGGTCCTCCTGTTCATGCCAGCACAAGTCCAGGCTTGTTTGAAATTCGCCAAAGACCATCTGAATGATCCAGAGGAGGCCTGGGAGAAGGTTATGTGGTCACATGAGACCAGAATAGAACTTTTTGGTATCAACTCCACTAGCCGTGTTTGGAGGCAGAAGAGGGATGAGTTCAACCCCAAGAACAATGTCCCAACTGTGAAGCATGGTGGGGGAAACATTCTTTTGGGGGTGCTTTTCTGCAAAGGGGACAGGATGACTGCACCATATGGAAGGGAAGATGGATGGAGTCATGTATCGCAAGATGTTGGCCAACAACCCCCTTCCCTTAGTAAGAGCACTGAAGATGGGTTGTTGCTCGGTCTTCCAGCATGACAATGACCCAAAACACACAGCTAAGGAGTGGCTCGGTAAGAAGCATTTCAAGATCCTGCAGTGGCCTAGCCTGTCTCCACACCTGAACCCAATAAAAAATCTTTGGAGGGAACTGAAGCTCAATGTTACCAGCGACAGCCCCAAAACCTGAAAGATCTGGAGAAGATCTGTATGGAGGAGTGGGCCAAAATCCCTGCTGCAGTGTGTGCAGACTTGGTCAAGGACTGCAGGAAACGTTTGACCTCTGTAATTGCAAACAAAGATTCCTGTGCCAAATATGAAGTTCTGCTTTTCTTTTGTATCAAATACTTTATTTCATGCAATAAAATGCAAACTAATCATGTAAAAATTATACAATGTGATTTTCTGGAAAAAAAAATTTTTAAGATTCTGTCTCTCAGTTGAAGGGTACCAACAATAAAAATTACAGACCTCTCCATTCTTTGTAGGTGGGAAGACTTGCAAAATCGGCAGTGTATCAAATACTTATTTTCCCCACTGTATGTCTAATAAAAAATATTGTTCGCTACTTTGTTGCTTGTTTCTTTTCTCAGTAAAATAGATTATATTATATCTATGCAATATACTCTGTCCTTGGAATAGCTGCAAAGGCCACATATATGTGATGGTTACAATGAGAGAGTGACTGGAGCCTTCATTGTACAGGATGTAGTATAATAAGGAATGGAGATGAGAAAGCTGTAGACAAGGACTAAGGAGAGTAACATTATGCAAAAAAGAAAGTAGCAGAAGAAGAATGTCATTATGTCTGGATGTGAATATTGTCGATCCTATGCTGTAATCTGCGCCTACATTCTGGGCTCATGATACAAGGTTGGGGGCTGGAGCACAGTACATCACCCCCAACGCGCCATTCTGTGGCACAGCTATATTCTCTATGGGTGCATATCTCCATTCTCCAGGAGACATCATCTTGCTTCAACCTGAGGATTGTGCATCAGTCCATCAAGGGAACCCTGAACACCAACTTCTATACATAGGCTAGGTAGCCAACCAAGATCCAAAGTGACATACACAGAGCCATCATCGGTACAGAACTCCTGAAGAAGGAGAAAGAGATGTCACACACCATGAGACTCCAACGAGCGCTCCTTCCTCATTCCCCCGAAGAACACTAGGCTCCCTATATACATTTACCCATACATACAGTACACTATATACACACATACACATAATATATATCACGCATACAGTATACAGAATATGTATTTTACCACTGGAACCTCTACAATCCTGGGACTGTGGAAGGTTTATTTCCTGCTTCCAGAAGAACGTCAACTAAGGACGTGAATAGGATGTTTCCCCATCACTGAAAGGCTAAAGTCACACTGGGTGTTTGTGCTGCTTTTTTATGCTAATTTTCAGTTGCATTTTACAGTACCAGCAAAGTCTATGAGATTTCAGAAATCTCATGCACACACACTTTTTTTTTTGTAGTATTTTGTGCTTTGCATGGTTTTTTGGACATAGAGCATGTCCCTTCTTTCACCCATTAACATGAATGGGTGGTGAAAAATGCCGAAAAAATGCCCCAAAAACTCATGTATTAGGTTTTGCTGCGTTTTTGGTGCCAAAACCTGATTCTGTGGAATAGGAGCTTTTTTTCAGCACTAAATTTAATCAACATGCACAAGAGACAACTGTAGAATGCTAAAACCACCTAAAAAAATGCACAAAAAAACCTCATGAAAAACGGACGAAAAAAACAAGGAAAAACTGCTTTATTTTCTACAGCTTCTTTCCGGTCAAGAAATCAGGTTCTGCTACAGAAAAATACACAGAAAAAACACTAGTGTGAATTACTCTAAGGCCGGGATCACACATACGCAAGATATGGCCGAGTCTCGCAGGTGAAAACCCAGCTCTGGCGCCGGCACTCCGGAGCGGAGCGTGCAGCCACACAGCAATACATGGAGCTGCACGCTCCACTCCGGAGTGCCGGCGCCAGAGCTGGGTTTTCACCTGCGAGACTCGGCCATATCTCGCGTATGTGTGATCCCGGCCTAATTCCACTTGTTGTAGCTCGGAACTACTATGCACTAACTAGTGAAACATTGGGGGAAACGGTCTCTGAGATAGCGGCCAGTGTCAGACAATTGCTACCAAGGCACATAAAATCATGGGATGCATTAAAAGAGGCAGAGATGCCGGGAGGAGAGCATAGTTTTGCCTCTTTACAAAACTTAGATATGGTCTCCGATTTATAAGAAGGACATGGCTGAACTAGAGCGGGTACAGAGGAGAGCAACTAAGGGAACTAAGTGGACAGCAAAACCAACACAGATTATCAAACTTGGGGGGGGTCAGTTTGGAAAAACGTAGGTTGATGGGCGATCTTATTACAGTGTACAAATATATGAAGGGACAGGATGTAGATGTTTCTAATGCTTTTTTCTTTTTACAACTAGACCTGCAATCCTCTACATCTAGATGAAAGAAAGTTTCATCATATCACAGATGCAGATTCCTTACAATATGAGTAATGCAGTGAGACTATATATTCTTTTCTATTTGAGCAGTGAGACGATGGATTCTTCACTTTATGAGCAGAGACTGTAGATTCTTGATTGTGTGAGCAGGAAGACTATGGATTCTTCACTGTACT